>NC_089227.1:9491425-10145925 GCF_963924675.1 Phocoena phocoena
GAACCTTTCCTTGCCTCTTCCAGCTTCTGGGGTGGCTGACAGCCCTCAGCGTCCCTTGACTTGCAGCTGCCTCGCCGTCGCCATGTGGCTGTCTTTTCCCCGAGTCTCTACACGTTGTCCCTCTGTGCGTGTGTCTTCGTGTCCGGATCTCTCTCCCTTTAAGGACGCGGTCCCATTGGATCAGGGCCCACCCTAATGACCTCATTCTAACTGGATTACCTCTGTGTAGACCCTGTCTCCAAAGGAGGTGCTGAGAGTTAGGACTTCAGCGTATTAATTTTGGGGGACATGGTTCAGCCTGTAGCAGCCACCAGTTTACCAGCCCAGAGAGCCTGGGCTGTGATGGACGCCCAGCCTCAGATACAAGGTGTGTAAAGCATACCCACAGGAGGTAAACATGTTCTTGGCTTAAAACTTTTGCCAGAAAAAGTGCGTCCTCATTAACCACCGCTCCCAACTCCTCCTGACCAGAGGTGAGGGGCTGATGGGGTACATGTGTTCTTGACCCTTTTCTGGGTGTTTCCATCTGCACACATGCAGATGCTCACAGTGAGGGGAATCTCATCCGTCGGCCTCTCCCTCCAGGTGCATCTGCTGGGCTCTCCGGGGGCAGGAGAAGGTGGCCGAATGAATCTGTTTTGGGGGATGTCCTTCCTCATAGGTGTTGCCTGCTCCCCGACTAAGCTTCTGTCTTTAATTTAGATCTAAAACTCACTATGATGGACTCTACACTTATTTTTGTATGGTGTTCATACTATCATTAACACTGTTAAATTCTGTGGCAAGTCTTTTATTGTATTTTATTTTTAACATCAGCTTCTTGGCCATGCCTGTTTGCATCTGTGCTGGGTTGGTAATGCGTGTACAGGAGGGTTTGGCTGACTGGGTTTTTTCTAGGCTGTCTCATAAGCACACTGCTCGCATCTTAGGAAAGCCTGCAGTTTAGTGCATTGCCTTGGCTTTCATTTATTTACCGAGAGAAAATGGAGGCTGGTGTTGGATTAGGATTGAAGTTGAGCAGCTGTAGGCTGAACTTGTTTTGCCTTTTTTTTTTTTTTTTTTAAGAGATACGTCCTGCCAAGTAGTTTATGAGAAACCAGGCACCCACAAGCCCCAGGATTTTTTTTTTTTTTTTTTTTGGCTGTGTTGGGTCTTCGTTGCTGCACACGGTCTTTCTCTAGTTGTGGTGAGCGGGGGCTACTCCTCGTTGTAGTACGCAGGCTTCTCACTGCGGTGGCTTCTCTTGTTGCAGAGCATGGGCTCCAGGTGTGTGGTCTTCAGTAGTTGCAGCACACGGGCTCGGTAGTTGCGGCACTCAGGCTCTAGGGCGTGCAGGCTTCAGTAGTTGTGGTGTGTGGGCTCAGTAGTTGTGGTTCTCAGGCTCTAGAGCGCAGGCTCAGTAGTTGTGGCACACGGGCTTAGTTGCTCCGTGGCATGTGGGATCTTCCTGGACCAGGGCTCGAACCCGTGTCCCCTGCATCGGCAGGCAGATTTTTAACCACTGCACCACCAGGGAAGTCCCCTCAGGATTTTATTAATGAGGCTCTTTGGTTTGTGGGCTGGCCTGGTTTCTAAGCTTCATGAAGACCGGGAGGACCAGGCTGTGCCGTGATCTATGGTGGCGGATACTTTCCCTAACCTTAAGGGTGCTGCACTCAGGGTCTTCTCCTTGGCTTTTCCCTTTGTACCTGTGACCTCCCAGGAAGCTCGAGCTGGGGGGTCAGAAACGAAATCGCCCAGAGAGAGGGAGAGTTTTAGATGCAAAACCAAGTGAGATTAGGTGAAAATTCTCACAACCTAGAGACAGTATGTACCTGGGTTCCCCTGTGGCCTTCCTGCCCTGTGTGTAGGCCTGGGCTGTCATCTTACTTCTTGTTCTTTCTCAGGAGGCAGGAGCAGTTCCAGAGAAACCCCGACAGCTACAATGGTGCTGTGCGTGAGAACTACGCTTGGTCCCAGGACTACACTGACCTGGAGCTCAAGGTGCCGGTGCCCAAGCACGTGGTGAAGGGCAAGCAGGTAACCCCGGGGGTTCTTCCCAGCTTCTCTGCTCAGCTTCTTTCCTTGGGGCATAGGCTTCAGGCTGTGGGCTGCACTGGAGCTGGTCTCCCCGTTTCGCCACCAACACAAAACCACTTCTTTTCTGCAGTCACAAGCCTGCCACCCCATATCCTCTTTAACCACGTCAAGTATGAGACCCAGCTCAGCCCCCTATGTGAATAGAACCTGAGCTTTGTTGTTGCTTTTTAATGACAGTATTTTCATATCATTTATTGCCTTTAGTCTCTGCAAAAGCACTACAGAGTAGGCAAAGCAATTATTGTTATACCCATTTCATAGATGGAGAAAGTGGAGTCCCAAGAGGCAAAGCAAAGAACTACATGTTCTGTAGTGACAAGTGGACTTCCAGTCCTGTGCTCTGTGGAGTTGTAACATTTACAGCTTGAGTTGATTTCTCTATCTTAATGAGCTTGAGTGAGTAGAAATTTAATCTTTTAGCAGGAGAGAGATGTTTACTTGGGGACGTTGCTGAGAATAACATGATTGTAGCTCGTTGGAAACAGGTAGGCATCACTTTAAAGGAAAAACTCTCACGTGAAATGGGACATTGTTACTATAATCCGTAATATAAAAAATTCCGATATATGCCAGAAACTGTTTCCTTATTTCAGTCATAATGAGAAACTACAACGTGCAAAGTAAGTAGTATCTTTTATGTTTTATAGATCAGAAATTGAGGGCGAGAGAAGTTACTTGGTTATCCAGGTGACATGGAAAAGTCACCATGTGTCTCCGTCACTCTTGCTGTGCCGGGGCCAGTGAACACTGCCCGAATGTTTCTGAAGGAGTGAATGGCTGAATGGGTGCAGTGGTAAAGCCGTGGTTTGATTCACGTGTGTTTGCTTCTGAAGCTCATGCTGTTTTCCCTGTGTCCCACTCCTCACTTGATAAAGCGAAATAACTGCTGGCTTCTGTCAAAGAGAAGGTCCCAGAGCAAGTAAAACAGAAGTTGAGTTTCATATACATTTTCGAGAAACGATGCCCTGTAAAGTGGCTCCTGCTGGTCTGGGTACGTGTGTGGATCCAGGTTCTGAGCAGTGAGTGAGCCCCTCCAGGCCTCCCCTCCACCCCACCCCTGTCCTGAGGCCCCTGCTGCTCCCTCCCTGGTTCCCTAGGCTCTACCTAAAACAGGCCTGCCCTGTGCAGGAGTCCGGGTGGGGCCCAGGAAGCCTCTAAGAATACTGCTACTTTCCGCCAGTGTCAGACAAATGCAGTTCATTCTGCAGCACGGAAGACAGGAGCCGGACAGGAGCCCCTGAGCCTTCACGGCTCCACGTGGGTGTGCGTCAGGGTGTCATGGAGATGGTGGCTGCAGCAGCACTGTCTGCTCGTTCCTCCCTTTCTCCCTTTCCCACCCCATCCCAGGAGATCTCACCAAGGCTCAGCGACCAGTGACCCAATGGACTTTAGGATCCAGCTCAGACCAGGTAACTAGGGGTCATCCCTACAGAGTCCTACTTTTGATGACTGTGTTCCCGCTGATTGTGGTGGGTCATAGTGGGTGCAGGCTGACCTTCCTTGTCAGAATAGTTTGTTCAGCATCCTTTAGAGTTTTAGTGGGTCAGGTGTTGATTTTCATTTTGATTTTTGGTAGGATTGCCTTGTTTGTAGGCGAATAAATTATGAAAAGCGTTGGTAACTATACTTCACTACTTGGCTAAAAATGTTACAGCTTCCTGGTCTAGTGTCTGTCTTCTAACTTCTCCATGAACTTCTGGAGCTTTCTCTGGAAGGACTTGTGTTAGGCCCAACCTAAAACTAGTTATTTTGGGGACTTCCCTGGTGGTCCAGTGGTTAGGACCCCGCGCTTTCACTGCCGATGATGAGGGTTCAATCTCTGGTCGGGGAACTAAGATCCCGTAAGCTGCGCTGTGCGGCCAGAAAGAAAAAAAAACAACTAGTTATTTTCTCTTTCTTTGACTTAAGAGACACAGGTTACCTGGCATCTCTTGCTGAACTTCCCACAGCCATCCGGGAAACCTTCCCATTGAAAACAGCATCTCAGATGTACACACTGGTCATTGGGGTGTCAGTCTCACGATGCTGCCCTGCCATGAGCAGTGTATTGTGAGGGGCCTGTCCTTCGTCTCATCGCGCTGAGGGACAGACCGTCATGCCTCAGTCATACCTATGCCTCCTAAATCCACTTGTTGTGACCTCTGGGAGGAGATGGCCTCGCTTTCACTGAGGATAACCCTGGGTTTTGCTCATTCCTGCATTAGACGTTTACTGACCACATGATGGTCCCCAAGACTCAAACAAGATCGCTGCTCTGGAGCTGACCTGCGTGGGGCTCAGCTGATGGCAGCAGGTGCGCCAGTACAGTTCCAGGGTGTGGCGGGTGCCGTGCGGAGCATAAACAGGCTGTTGGCACCCCTCGGGCCCTTCTTCCCAGCAGCCCTTCGAGGCGTTGCGGTGTGCACAGGGGGAAACGCGGAGACAGTGAGGGTCTCTCCAGGCTGGCTTGCTCTGGAGCCAGCGCTCCCATTACTCGCGGGGTGTGGATGAGCCTGGGTGTTTGTGACGCCGGGATTGGAAGAGGCGTGTTCCCCGTAAGGCATTTATTTATCTAGTGTTGGCACTTTGTGACACCTGCTGACTTAATTTACACTAGTCTCCTACGTGGTTGAATTTTTTTTCTCCTTCAATAGTATTTTTCCCCATATCATTAAAAAATTGATGTATAATTGGCATACAATGTTATATTAGTTTCAGGTGTACAATATAATGGTTTGATACCTGTGTGTGCTGCAGAATGGTCACCGCAGTAAGTCTGGTTAACATGCTCACCATATTACAGAACTGTGTGTGTGTGATGAGAACTTCTAAGATTTACTCTCTTAGCAACTTTCAAATTCCAGGTCGCTTTTATACTGCAACCTTTGAAAAATGCATGGTCTCTCTAGTTCTTGGTGATCTAAAGAGTTTTAGGCATGCCTCACTTTAAACCTAGGGATAAGTTTATTTTGTATCTCTCGGCTTTTGCTGGCCTGAGGGTTTTTTCTGAGTTGCCACTTTCTTTCTGGGCTGGCTCCTTTCCAGCTCTTCCCTGCGGTACCTGTCACGGCTACCTGTCAGCAGTGTTTATTTTTGTCTGTGGCACCTATCCGATAGCATCATGCTGGTAGCTGTGATTGTAGCGGCTCAGCTGATGAAGTCGCAGTTGTTCTGGGTTTGTAGTTAGCTCTGTGTGTGAGGGGCCAAGGGTGTTGGGGGTAATGGGTAGATGTGGGAGCACTGAGGGTTAATGCAGGGGGGTCCTGGGCCCCCTCTTCTTCAGCTGTAGCTTGGTGCTTGAGGCCTCAGAACATTGCCCCTCCTTTACTCCTTGCGAATTTTTTCCCTGTGGAAAACGTATTTGCCTCTCAAGGGTAGTGGGGAACAGATAAACGCATGTGCGTAACGCTTTAAGTTCAAGCGTTCTTATTTTACATGCGACTGTTTTTTTTGTCTGTTGTTTTTATCATTTTGCTGGTGCATCTAACGGAAAACTTCTCAACATGAAGCTTTGGTTTCATTCATCAGTGAAATGTAGTTAGGTCTTTGCTTCATCACGTTCTTTGTTCTGTCCGCTCTGCACGGGGAAAAGCAGCCGAGTTCCGCATTCTTTCCTCAGCGTAGCCATGGGGTAGGGAGAAGGAACTTTGCCATCAGGACGTTGTGTGTGTGATCGCTAATGTCAGCTGGGGCTGGTTATAAACCTGGCATTTCATTGAATCATAGGATTTTAATGCAGGAAAATTGAACTCCTGAGAGTTTTAGTCTGACTCTCATTTTGAAGATGAGAGAGCTCTCCTGGAGACACAAACCTCTAGGGCGCCACACTGTCCGGTGAGACGGTGGTGGAGCGGAGCGCAGGACCCGGCTCCCACCTCCTCCCTGTCTGATCAGTTGTCTTTTGCGTGGAAAATGTCATGATATTGTTGCACACAGTCATGACTGGATGACATTGAGTGACAAGTGAATTACTTTCCTTCTCAGTATTCTCTTTCCTCTCGGAGATTGTGCATGGTCTTTACTGACGGATGAGGCCCTTCCTGCTGGCTGGTGGGCTCACGGCCATGCTGCATGCCATCTCTCGCCTCACCATGGGAA
This sequence comes from Phocoena phocoena, assembly GCF_963924675.1. Classification (NCBI taxonomy): domain Eukaryota; kingdom Metazoa; phylum Chordata; class Mammalia; order Artiodactyla; family Phocoenidae; genus Phocoena; species Phocoena phocoena. Next base: position 9,497,582 of record NC_089227.1, read on the forward strand.
CCTTCCAGAACAGCACCAAGGCCCCTGGGCATGTCTTGTACAGTGACGCTGTGCCCCAGAGCTTGATTCAGCTGTAGGAATTTGTGCTTAAAAGCTCTATTACACGGTGTTCCCTTCTTAGAAGGCGTTTAGAAAAAATGTAGGAAGACTCTTTTTTATAGGAAACTTCCATAGCAGAAAAGGCTAATAGGCTGCATTTATCTGTTAAAAAATTGTTTTTGTTTGAATGCATAGGACATTTACCTGTAAAATGTACAAGGAGAGGTTTCTTTCCTGCCTCTGCCCTTTTATCCTATACCAGCCCCCACCCCAACCTCAGAAATCACAGTACTAGTTCCTGGGATCTTTGGGCAGATGTTTTCTATGCATATGTTGTCAAGTTGTCAACTATGAATAAATAGCCTTGCGGCCCCACCTTCAGCACAGATGATGTGCGCCCCCCCCCCCCATTCCCTCTGTCAGCCCCACCAGGGCGGTTCTGGTCTCTGGTGTTTGCCGCCGTGCCCCCAGGGCCTCAGCCGTGCCTGCCAGCCAGAGTGGCTGCCCGGGAAGGTCTCAGGGGACCTAGGGTTTCCCGTGTCATCTGGCTCAGGCTGCCGGGACGCGGAGAGTGCAAGTGCCCTGAGCCCGCCACCCCTTACATTCAGGGCTCTGGTCTCTGCTGCTCCTCCCATCAAGTTGCTTGGCAGGTCCTTACTCCATTTTCGTTACATCCCTTTGGATCAGTAGTTTCTTGTATAGTTTTTTGTTTTTCTGGAGTTTCTGGCTGTCTTTCTTTTTTTCTTGTTAAAAAATAGTACACTTTCATCATAATCTCAGAATTATTCAGACTCTCACTAGTACTGTGTATTGTTTAGAAATCACTTCCTGCAGACCCTCTCGCCTCTGACTCCCATCCGGACTGATTATTTTCTAGTTCGGTTGTATAGCTTGCATCCTGGAGCTTCTTTTCACTGCACTTCTAGGTTAAATTCACTGTGTTTTAGATCCTTGTTGGATCTTCCTCTTTTTTTCCCCTCGTTTTATTGAGATATATTTGACATATAATGTATTAATTTCAGGTGTACAGCATAATTACTTGGGATGTGTATGTTTAGCAAAATGATTACCACAATAAGTTTAATTAACCTTCATCACCTCACATAGTTATAAATTTTTTCTCGTGATGAAAACTTTTAAGTTCTACTCTCTTAGCAACTTTCAAATGTACCGTTTAGTATTGTTCATTACAGTCACCATGCTGTACATTAGATCCCCAGAACTTACTCATTCTGTAAGTGGATTTTGACCCCCCTCCTCATCCAGGATCTTCCTCTGTTTTCATCCTCATTTTGTTGTGGTATAGACTCAGGTAACTTTCTCGAAATGATGTGTGGTAATAAATGCAGCGTTCTTGAATGTCTTAAAAATGCGGTTATTTTAAACTTCTGCTTATTTTGTGGTTTGAGTTTTTATAGAATTCTAACTTTAAAAAATACTTTCCTGGGAGTTTCCTGCTGGCGTAGTGGTTAGGAGCCTGGGCTTTTACTGCTGTGGCCCGGGTTCGATCCCTGGTCGGGGAACTGAGATCCTGCAAGCCGTGTAGTGTGGCCAAAAAAAAAAAATCTCCCCTAACAAGATTGAAGGCATTATTCTCCTGTCTTCTTACATCCGCTGTTACTGCTTCTAGAAATGTCTTCCATTCCGGTTCTTTGTGAGTAAACTTTTCCCCTCCTATTTGGAACTTTTAAGACCTTATTTTAAATACTCAGTGGTATGAAATGTCATGAGTTTGTGGAAGTCGTCTTTCATTCGTCCTGTTCAGCCCTCAGTGGGTCCTTTTAAACTGAAGCCATATTTTTCTTAAGCTCTGGAAAATTGTCTTGTTGCTGTCACAGTTTCTGGAATGCCAAACTGATTGCCTGGATTGGTTCCTGGCTCTACCTTGATTTCTTTGACTTTTATCTTCCAGCTTTTCTGTTGAAAATCTTATTTTCACTCTCTTTTTTTCTAAGCGTTTGTTTTGTCTAGTTCTGTTTTCATGTTTTATTCTGGTTCTATAGATACCGTATCTTCTCAAATCTCTCCGAGGGTATAAATTGGAAATATTTTAGAATTCCCTTTTTTCCTAATTAGCTCTGTAATCTTTTTTTTTTTTTAACCTAAGTCTGTCTTTTTGTGCTGCTGCTTTTTCTCATAGAATGCAATCCTTAGTTCCCTGTTAGTTTTTTATTTTAAAAATATAGTGGGAATTCCCTGGTGGTCCAGTGGTTAGGATTCCACACTTCCACTGCAGGGGGCACGGGTTCCATCCCTGGTCGGATTCCGCATGCTGTGTGGTGCGGCAAAAAAGAAAAAAAAAATTTTCCCCATTCTTTGGAGTGTGGGATGAGGTTGATGGTTTTCTCCTTTACGTGTCTGAGGTCTGCCGCTCCCCTCGCTGCTCACAGCTGAGGAGTTGACTGGCTGCCTTTGCCATGCAGTCTGTTGGGTTGGGTGTCCACCCAGTTCCCTCAGACTGCCGGCCAGTTTTTCTGGAGCAGGGCCCCCTGTAGCTCCATGGCACACAGTGGGTTCTTATCCCTTCTCACGGGGTTTCCGTTGGCACGGCTGCCCGTGGACTGACTCAGCCGCTCTGCTTCCATGCTCCATACCTGCTGACTGCCAGCCAGAAGCACCACTCAGCTGTGCTTGTCCCTGCTCCGTGCTGTCTCTCGCCACATGCGTCTCCTTCCTCTCCATAGAGTTGTTGAAAGTTTCTCTGTCCTGGCCTCTCCCTTCTTCCCTGTGTTGTCTGGGGTTTTTCTCTGCATGCTTTCTTCCTGTCATCTCTGTGGGTCATGGAGTTCAGGAGACGGCCGCCTGTTCCCAGAGTGACGTCTTGAACTGTGGAGCTCCTGGAAGCATCTCTGGTCTGGTTTCCCCTCGGTGCTTGGGTACATCCCCTTTGTATAAGAGACGAGCGTTGTGAGAAGCTCACCCAGGTTTGGAAATTATCCCGTTACATAAAGTTGGCTGGAGGATTTTATTTGTTAAAGTGAGCTTGTTCCTGGGAGGCCAGGACTGGTGGAGCCTTGGTCCGCTTTGTCAGGTGTTCACCGCACATCCGAGTTCGTGGTCAGGGACACGCGATTTGGCCAGCGATTGTCTGCATCTGTCTAGGAGTGCGCTGGGCCGCTGTTGGGCAGCTGGGAGTGAAGTGAGTTGTGCCCGTGCCTTAGCAGAACCGAGTTAAGTGGTACATTCTCTCAGAAATTGGGTGCAATTGGAGCTGGGGCTCACAGGACCCCCCTGGGGCCTGCATGCGGACACGGTGTGCGCAGGCATCTCTCTCCTTTTCCATCGCTTATTTATGGTTATTTAAAATACAGGTAGGTTATAGTATCAGATTCCACTGACAGGTGTAGACTCCAGTTTGAAAATTCTGTGACGCCGAGGGTTTCTTTTCAAGTGCATTTAATAAGCACTTTGCAAGTGACATGGGAGGGCCATCTCCAGGCTGTTTTGGCGCCTTGACTGACACCACCCACCCGTGAGAAAGTCCTAATGCGGACATTATGCAAATACTATTATAAAAGATTTTTACGTTATAAAACACAAAATTTAGAATTTAGAAGTGGGGGAAAAATAAACCCGGAGTTCTGTTTTCTTTCCTCTCTGTTTACTGGTCTGCCGAACGTCCTGGGGTCCACGTGCTTGGGATCCTGCTGGCCGGGGTACACACACGAAATAAGGCCCCCAGTCCAGCAGCTCCAGCGCTGTTGTGGAGACAGACAGTGAGAGCAGGGAGAGGGCGTTTCCAGCGAATGAGGAGATGGGAGAACAAAGACAAAATATAAAACCAGAGCACCTGGCCTTACCCTCCTGGGTGAAAGCTGAGCTGTGGCCACAGATGGCACAGCAGCTCCTGGCAGGCAGCAGAGCCGGGCTCGCGGCTGCTCTGCCCCCCCCGGGCGTGTCCTCCAGGGCAGGGCTGCTGTCCACGCCAGACAGCAGGGTGGGCGTCGGGGGAGCACAGCCCCTGCTGCCGGCCCTGCTTGCCCTCTGCCCAGGGAGTTGGCCTCCCCTAACCGGAGTAGAGTTTGCGGCAGGAAACCAGCGGTTCCCACAAAGTCCCCCGCGTTACCGTTACGCGTATCGAGGCATCTTCTAGTGCGTTTCCTTGGAGGAGACGATGATGCAGAGGCTGCTTCACGTGTGAATTGGTTGGTATGGTTTTCGTCATTCAGAGAGCCTGATGACCTCCGGGCTGGTTCTTGTTCTCCTGCAGTGTGAGGTCAGGCGCCTTGGAAACCTCCGTTCCCTCCCACCCTGGAGCACGCCGGCCACCACCTTCCCAGCGCGAGATGATTCTCCTCCGCTCTGTTCCAGGTCTCTGTGGCCCTCAGCAGCAGCTCCATCCGGGTGGCCGTGCTGGAGGAAAACGGGGAGCGCGTCCTCATGGAAGGAAAGTTCACCCACAAGATCAACACCGAGAGCTCCCTCTGGAGCCTTGAACCCGGGAAGTGCGTTTTGGTAAGTGTGGGCAGTGATGCTGTGAGGGTGTTGATTTCTGCCAGCTGGGGAGTTTCCTCGGTGTTTTCTGAGCAGCTCGAAGGGCACCTTTGTGGGCCTCAGCTGACTGTCACTGCTGCATCTACAGCCTTGGCCTCTCGGCGTCCCACTGCTTGCTTCCTTGAGGTGGGGCCCGTGTCAACAACAAACGGAGGGGCGCTGGAGTGCAGTGTTTCTCACTGCTTCCTGTCCTGCCCATGCACAGACCGCATGCAGTGACCACGGAGGAGGTCCCGCTGGGGCATTATCCCCAGAGCGCGGCTGTGCTCACCCCGGACGTGTCCCCTCAGTTCCAGAGGCTTCTGCTCTCCAGGGATTCAGTTACATCTACGGCAAAACCAAAGAAGTTAAAAATTAAAAGGCAGGTCGCTTTCATGAATGCCAGTCTGGGGGATGCAGAGTTACTAAATTCAAACAGACAGCCTGTTTGACAAAGTGGGTCTCAACTGGCTAAGCTAGCCAAGGGTGCAAGATCCAAACGAAGGGGTACGTGTTCCAGTTACTAGAGTCTTCGGTGGCTCCATCCTCCCTCGTCAGAGCCTTGCACCTGGTCAGTGGGCAGCACCCAGGGAGGCTTCATACAGCGAAGAGAGGCTTCATACAGCGAAGGGAGACTATATATTCGGGTTCGTTCCTTTCCTCTTCCTTCCTGCTGGGATGCCTAACCAGGGCGTGGTGAAAGGGGTAAAGATGAAAAGAAAAATACTAAGTCTTTGGGCACAAAAGACCTCAGAATTTTATATAGGCATGTTCTTTATACGTGCAAAGTGTGCCGTTTCTTCGTGATCCACTCTCTCTGGGAATAGGTGCCCATGGGCCTGCCTGCTTGGTCCTGACCGACAAGGCCCGCGGCGCTCTCTTCTGGCTGCTCGCAGCTCGCAGACACACAAACCCGGTGGAGCGGAGAGCATTCCATCACTGCTGGGGGGGCTGGAGGTCTCGGCATGCCCGGGACCCCCGAGCACACACAGGCCCCTCTGTGTGACAGGAACACCCGGTGGCAGAGCGCCGGCCAAGTCTGCCCGAGTCTTGCTTAAACCGTGCTCTGTCGCACCTCCCCTGCCCTTCCGAGGTTTCTGCTTCTCGCCACTAGTGTGCAACAGTCATGATGGTTTCCCCCTTATCACCCTGGGGTTCAGTCGCTCGTCTGTTCACCCCGTGCCTCCCCACCCCCAGTGCCGCTCCCCAGACTACGGCCCATGCTCTTAACCACCAGTTCCATTTGCAGAATACCTTCATGGGCATGGTCTCATTTGCACCTCCCACGATTGTGGGAAGTAGGAAGCCAGGGTCTCATTATCCCCCCCGCCTCCCGAGGTCACGCAGGCAGCCAGCGGGAGGCCGCAGCAGGCAGCCCACCCTCTCCCGGTGCCGCTGTGATGGCTCAAGTGGTCACAGGGAGCGTGGACCCGTGATCCTGGGTGCCCCATTGTCCACGGATGCCGGGCCTCACTCCTCCTGTGTGGGGTTGATGGACCGCCCAGAGCTGTGCACGTAGAGCTCGTCCCGGCAGACAGCTGGTTGTGCTTTGTTCCCTCTGAGGGGTGCTTCTGTTGTCTTCAGCCCTGTTGTCTTCGAGTCCCCACCTGGGACGGAAAGACTGACCTCGTTGCTGGACGCTGAAGGTCCACAGCCACTGTTTACACGCAGGTCTGTCGGGGTTGTGATCAGGGTACCGAGGATTCCCTGCACTTGACGTGGCTTCTGCAGAGATGTGGTTGTTAACCAGGTACCTCACTCTTGGGATTTTCGTTGCCAGAGGCGATGTTGACTTCTTCATGCCTGTTCCAGAGCCGTGTCACCTTTTTTGCGTGTTTTGTGCAACTTGCGTCTGAATACGGACGTGGCTTGTGGCCAGGGCATTAACTCCTTGTAATTATGGCCTCCATCTATTGGGTACACTTTGGCCCTGGCTCTGTGAGGTGCCTGGTGCTGCTGCTCGTCTCTGCAAGCCTGTTGTACAAATCAGGATGCTGACGCTCAGAGAGGGTGAAGAGCTTGCTCAGCGTGGAGCCAGACCCCAGACCCAGAAGCCTCCCGTTTCCCTCCTTCTCTAACTTTCAGCTGAAAGGCACCCAGGAGCGAGTAGGCGCGGGGAGGAGAGCTGGCAGCGGCGCAGCGTAGCTTGTGACCAACAGCCCCGGGCCAGCAGGGAGACTGGTGCGTCGCCTTCCCTGCTGACCTTGATGAGACGGCCTCGGTGTCCGGTCATGCTCCCAGGCCCCGTGGTCGTTCCAGGCCCTCCTCTGGTCCAGGGGGAGGCTTGTGCCCTGACTGCCTTTTAGTTTTCCAGTTTGCTTTTGCCAAGCACCTGCTGCTCGAGGAGTTATAAAGAAGCAGAACGGGCTGCGGTGCACCTGTCACTGCCCGTGAGCGTGGCTTCTGGCTGTTCTGCTCTGGCGTAACCCTGCGAGGTCCACGGAGACACCTCTCAGAATTGCAGGTGCTGGGCTGGTTCTTTCCCGAGGTTCCTTCGAGTGGCTTTCATCATCCGTGGATGGCATCACATTTCTAATGCTGCTCCACCACTTGTAGAAAAAGAAGAGGACTTAATTTAGAGCATCACATCCTCTTCCGGAGCTTCCCTGCCAGCCCAGCCCCCTGCACACCTGGCGTGCACCTTCTCAGGAGTTGCGGGGATCCTGCCTGTCTCCGCCTTCCTCCTGACCACGGTCCTCGGGTACAGCCGATGCCAGTGTCTTAATGGAGACATTGCTGCTTATGGAGCTGAAGGTTGGGTGTGTTCTCAGTGTAATTATTTATTTACTGGTAACATTGAGGACCACGTATCTGAGATGATATTGTAGCTCAGTAAGCATATGGCTTTGATGTGTGAAGACCCTGGGGCCTTTGCTGACCAGAACAAGTGCCATTCCCTCGAGCCTCTGGAGGGGGAGAGCTTGGCTGCCCAGGTGGCCAGGCCTGCTTTATGCCTCAGCCCCACTCACTGGCCGCCTTCAGCCTCACTGGACTTCCGCTCCTCGATCTTGAAGTGAGGCCCAGAGCCTTGGTTGGTTGATCCCCAGACGTTTGTTGGTTGCTTGTCACTAAGTGGTAGACCCTGTGCTGGGCACTGGGGCGACTAAGGAAAATAGCCAAGGGCCCTCCTCCTAAAGGCTGCGTGGGCCGAAAGGGGCCCCCAGATGTCCTCGCCAGATCCCAGAACCTGCAAATAGGTCCTTATTTGGAGACGGGGCCTTTGCAGATGTGATGAGGTTAAGGACCTTGCGATGATGAGATCATCCTGGATTATCCAGGTGGGCCCTAAATCCAGTGACAGGTGTCCTTACAAGAGGAAAAGAGACAGACACAGAGTGAAGTGAAGGCAAGGCAAGGTCCCCTGGAAGCTCTGGAGGGAGTGCAGCCCCGCGACACCTTGGTGTTGGCTTCCCAGCCTCTAGACGGAGAGAATAAGTGTCTTGTTTGAAGCCCGCAGCGCGTGGCGCTTTGTTACGGCTGCCCCAGGACACTAGCCCAGGCCTTACGTGGCATGATCTCTGTGGGGGCCACTTGGGACAGGAGGGGTCACCCCAGGCGTGCCTGTCACCTTACCAGAGTCCGTGGTCCGGGTCCAGCCCTCCCAAGCAGGCCAGTGCAGACATGCCCCTTGATGCCCAGCCACCACTCCCTCCTTGCCAGAGCCGGATCCACATCAGACACGCCCAGGCAGGCTTTCAGAGCAGGCAGGGGTGGCAGCTAAACCCGGATGACAGCTCCTGCCTCCCTCCCTCCCACACTCGAGAATGTTAAATGAGGCTTCTTGATTCTGAGGCAAGCTCCTTTCTTGGTTCCCGAGACGCGAAATCGGGGCCTCCCCCCGTGCCTTGTTCTGTCCCAGAACCCACCTCAGCTCACTGTCCTGGTTTCTCCCTGCAGGTGGGGCTAATGGCCCTGCCGTGGGCACCTGCAGGCCATGGCCTCGAGCCCTCGAGGCTCCGCGGTCTCGGCGTTTGTAGCCATTCGTGAGGCGATGCCAGTCCACACGCTGACACAATCCACACTCGAGTCATTTAAAGCTGGTGCAGTAGCTGCAGAGTGTCCACAGACCTTCATCTGCTTGCCTTAAAGCTCGCGCTACTGGGTGTGTCTGGTGCTTGAACCTATGAGTGTTTTATATAAGCTGCGTGCCCCGTATTTAGATTATATATTTAGATTACAGTTCTCAAAAGTAGAGTTACAGGCTGAGTGTAGTCCTCGGCCATTGCCGTGGGCTCCCCTAAGAAGGATGTCGGATTTCTGTGACATCAGCAGATCCCTGTGTGCCCTGGCACTGGGCTGTTTGCGAGTGGGGATGTGTGTTTCTCTGTGAAGTGGCTCACCACTTCTGTTTTGTCGCTGGTGGCCACCGGCCCCCTGCCTGGCTCTGAGGGGCCATCGTTCAGCTTAAAATACAAGTTAAATTACGTTAGTATTTTGGCAAGAGCCCAAAGCCTGGAAATTAGCCCAGGGACTGAAATGCGAGTTCTTGGCCTTCAGCGCTCATGTCTCCTAGGACCCGTCGTGTTTCTCAAGGTGGTCACATTTTTGGCATCATCACCAACCCCTGGATCTCCACCGGGTGTTGAGAAAGCAGGTAGCCCGAGTCCGCATGTTCTAGAGAAGTTGCCCGTGAATAGAAGGGACGTGTCGAGCAGAACTGGAAGACCACGCTCCTGGTGGACAGAGCGCGCGTCCCCTCGTCCCATGGGGGAGGAGAGTGGAGACGCAGCTTGGCACTGCGTGGTCACCTGCCTCGCAGCCACAGCCCACCACGGCCAGGTTCTGTCTGGCCCTACAGTGCTTTAATGTTTAAGCTTAAAACACTTGTTGACGACATTAAAACCAGGAGGTTGCCCACCGCAGTGCCGCCTCTGGCAGAGCCCTGAGAGGCCAGCGGTCTGGCTGGGGCCGCGTCCTCTCCGCAGAAGCGCCTGGAGCTGAGCAGGCCCCCGCTGCCTCTCCCTGTCCTCTGTCCTTGTTTCAAGGCGCCTCTCTGAAGCCCCATCCCACAGCTTTCACCTGCATTTCCTTGGCCCAAGCTTGATCCCACGTACGGGCAGCTGCAAGGAGCCATCCTCCTCGCCGGGCGCACTGCCTCCCTCTCTGAATAGAAGCAGCGTTCTGTGACAAAGGAGGGGAGGGAGATGAGTGTGGGTGAGTCATCATCACCACACAGATCGGGGTGCTGAGGTGAGCTGAGCCATGTGGAGTTGGAAGTTTCTCTGAGGACATTTTGGGAAAACTGTTCAACCAGCACTCTAGGGGTTCCCCTGAGAAACTGATTCTAGGTCTGGGACCGATTGCTAAAAGGAACCTGGAGGAAAGCCAAGGAACGAGGGTGTGTTATCAGGTCACAGCAACCACCCGTGACCAGCCAAGATGGGGCACTCTGAGCGCTGTGTGATCAGGGATGGGAATGAGTGAGCCATTGAGATGCTACGTGTCCAGGAGCCGGTGCTGATGACAGAGGCGTAAGTGGCTCCATCATGGGGGAGAAGGCCCCTGCTGGCCCCTGCACAGCACCTGTTGGGGCTGGAAGTGTCGTGTCCCTGCCATATTGTGGGGCAGATGGGGTCAGGGAGGAGCCCCGGGAATGTGGCACGTGACATCTGTGCCTCCGGGGGGATATCCCAGGAGGGCTGCAGCATCACCTGTGCAGGTCCTGTGGGGGCACATCCCTGAGCTTAATCAGGAGGAAGCACCAAACAAACCCCAAATGAAGGATGGTCCTTAACAACAGAAGACAAAGGCGGTGGAATGTTCCAGATGAAAGGGGACAGGCCCACTAAGATGTAGTCAGGACCCTGGACTGGATCCTGTGCAGGAGGGAAGGTGAGCTGAAGTTACTATAGTAAAGAACTTCCGTACCTTCAGGAAGGAGACACTCACCAAAGTATTAGGGGTAAAGGGCCAAGATGATTCCAAAAAAATACCGGTAATTTACCCCATATTATAAACTTACACTAGAGTGAGAGCGTATGTGCAGACACACACACACGTGATAAAGAAAAGGCGTAGCATGTTAACAGTGGGTGACTCGAGGAAAAGGTATTCTTTGTACTTGAATAATTCTAATGACTTATAAGTTTGAAATTATTCTAAATAGAATGTTTTAAGAAATGAGATGGCAAATAAGCCCATGAAAAGATGTTCAATGTCGTTAGTCATTAAGGCAATACCAATTAAAACCACAGCGACATGTCACTTCACGCTTATTTGATTGGCTCCTGGAAAGAATCGACAGGAGCAGGGACTGGTGACAGTGTGGAGCCCCTGGGGCTCCCCTGCACTGTGGATGGGAAGGCCAAACCGTGCAGGTGGTTTGGAAAACAGTTTGACAGTTTTTATAAAGTTACATGTGCACTTACCATAGGACCTAGCAGTCCCACTGCTGGATACCTACGAAGGGGAAAGGAGACCACAAAGCCCTGTAGGCAGCCTGGTAGCTGACCGCTGAACCCTGGAAACACCCACCTGTCCACCCACAGGTGCGTCGGCCTATGTCAGGGGGTGACCCCCATGCGCGCGTAGCATGGCTGAACACCAGGCCACTGCGCTAAGAGAAGAGCAGACCAACAGACACAGACCAGCGAAATGGCAAAGCAAGTGTCGGGGGCTGAGGGGATCGCCGTCGAAAGGGGACCGCGAGCTTTGGAGTGTGCTCGATAGCAGTGGTGGCTACGTGGCTGCATTTGTCAAAACTCATAGGAGGCACCCTCAAGAGAGTGAATTTTACTGTGTGCCAGCTTACGCCTCCGCAAACCTGATTTAAAAAAAAAATTAAAAAATGTTAAAATAAAAAATCAAACCCAAATGTTAAAGCATCAGACTGCTTTATCAAAGATGTTACTTTTAGACCTGAATCCTTGAGCTCCATTCCAAGAACATTTCACCCGTGTCCTCTTGCTGCTGCACTCTGTGTTATTCCACCTGAAACAGGGATGAAGTTCTGGCTCACTAGCGTGTGAATGGACCGTGAGGACGTTGTGCTGAGTGAAAGAAGCCAGGCACAGGGCACATAGCCTGTGGGTCCGTTTTTGGGAAATGTCCAGAACAGGCAAATAAGTGATTTGTTGCCAGGGCTGGGGGAGGGACAGAGCAGGGAGTGACTGCTCATGGGCACGGGTTCTCCTTTTGTGGCGATGAGAGCGTTCTGGAACTAGATAAGAGGTGGTAATAGCTCAGACCCTTGTGAAGGCGCTAAATGCGTTGAACTGTTCCCCTTAAAGTGGTTAATTTTATGTTAATGTGAATTTCACCTTAAATTATTTTTACTGTGGTGCTGGGCTCATCTTGATGTTTATTGGGTCTGCAGAGTGCCCAGGCGGACTTGTTCTGTGGACACACGAGGCCCGGGCAGCGAGGCCCACCAGGCTCCTTGTTTTCAGGGTCAGTCCCGTTGAGCCCCCGAGCTGTGTCGGGCCTGGATGTGTGTGTGGACCTGGCTGGGACACCCCGTGTGTGGTTCGTACGTGCAGAAGCGGCAGCACGTACCTCTACGGGGCGGGGATTGGGCTGACCCCACAGCGCTGTCACGGGCTGCTGGCCCGAGCATGGCTCTGTTCTGCCTGTAGCGCTGGGCGATCCAGGCGAGGCGCTGACTTCCAGGTAGAGGTAATAGTGGGTATTTTACAGAGGTTGTGAACGCTAACAATACATGTTAGAGAGATCTTGGCCATGATGACGACTAACGAAGATACAAGTAAAATGAGTCTAAAGGGTCTGTTGTCTCTGGAGATTTACAGTCGTCTCTCAGTATCCTCAGGGGATTGGTTCCAGAACCCAGCCCTCCCCCCACCTCTCCCCGCCCCCGAAGGATACCAACGTCCAAGGATGCTCTAGTCCCTTACATAAACGGTGTAGTGTTTGCATGTAACCTGCGTACATCCTCCTGTTTACTTCACATCATATACCTAATGCGATGTAAATACTATGTAAACAGTTGCTGAAGTGTGACAAGTTCAAGTCTTGCATTTTGGAACTTTCTGGAAATTTTTTTTTCCAAATATTTTTGATCTGGAGTTGGTTGACTTCAGTGGATGCAGAACCTGTGGATACAGAGGGCCGACTTCCTCAGAAGTCTCTCCTGGAATGGTAAGAAGAGAATGTATTGCCCCCGTGGAAGGTTTCTGTTGCACTGGCGCAGTGATCTGCAGCTCTGTAAAGACGGGGCTCTGTGCTCGGCACTGGGGGCTCTGAGGGCCAGGTCAGGTCTGCGCGTGCAAGCAGGAGAGTGCAGTTGGCCAGAAGCTGGCTAGACAGAGCATCTGAAAACAGAAGCTGCACCCTGAATGTAAACAGTGGCATTGGCAGGGTAGAGGTTATTCATCTGATCAGGTGGGCAGCGGGTGCTCAGAACCCCTGCCATCTCACCCCTGCCATCTTCACGCCCGCGTCCACCCAGGATGGTCAGAAGTGGGGCAACTTGCTTTTGTAATGTGCTGAGATGCTGACATTAGTGCTGTGCTTGTGGTTTCCTGGAGGTTGTCTCCACTGTGTGACCCGCCCTCATCACTGCCCATGCCTCAGCCGCTCTCAGGGCCGGGACTTAGCTCTGCTGTGACGCTGTGGGACCCGGGCTCCGCAGGGGCTCTCCGTGGACTCGGGCAGCAGGGCTGGAGCTGGCAGCACCGCTCCCCGCAGCCCGTGAGCCACGGGGCCGACTCCTTAGGACCCATGGGCCTGCGGTGTCTTCACAGATGTCGCCCGTGGGCCAGCTCGCACTCCACTTTGTCAGGATTGCCCGCTGGCCAGTGAGCCTCTCCTCATGGTGCTCCTGTGAGGAAGCGCCGCTCTCACTGCTGGCTCCGCCATCTCTGTGTCTCCTCCCTGCCCCTCTGGGCATGAGTGGGGCTTACATCCCGTCTGAGAGTGGACAGAGTGAGGGAGCGTGGGCAGCCCCCCTGTCAGTTCTTGGCCAGTGAGGAAAGAGTTTCCCGATGAGCCGGCCAGTGACCGTGGGGAGGAGGTGGCCTGGGCCCTCCCTGTGTGGTCCCTGGGGTGCGTGTACTTGGCATCAGCTTCAGGCAAAGGCCTGCTATTCTGCAGTCCCCGTCTCTGAGTTCTTGTGTCCCCCCGACTCCCCCCGTCCCTCCTCGGCTGCGCCGTGGGGCTGAGCGGCAGGTGAGCCACATGCAGCGGTCGCAGGGCTGGGGAGCCACTCTTGCAGCCGCCTGGCCAGGAAAGAGAATGGGACAAGGCGCCTGGGCGTCTGGCTGGGGGGGTAGTCATTGTCAGGCGAGTGCTTGGTCCCCCCAGCAGGCAGGAGCCTGGGTGCTGCACTTGGAGGCGGGAACGGTCAGCAGGAGGGAGAGGGGTGAGCTAGCGGGGCCCGGGCAGGTGGATATTGACAGAAGCTCCTGTTTGGGCTCAGGCTTCCCTCGGCAGCTCGGGAGACCATGACGGGGTCTGGGTACCAGCGGATGGGGCAGCTCGGAGTGCTGGGAAACGCCCCACTCTGGTCCGAGCGGGCTGGGCTCCTGGTGACCGAGCGGTGCGGGTGCTGATGCCTACGGGGTCAGTGTCTTCTGAGAGGACCTGGGGGACAAGGACTGCAGGCACCGCCCAGTCATGGTGGTGGGCAGTGGAATACTCAGTGCCCGGGGTCCGGACAGCCCCACTGGGTCCCCGGTGCCACCTGCCTGACACTGACTGTGTCTCTGCCCTCGTGTGCCAGGTGAGCCTGAACAAGGTGGGCGAGTACTGGTGGAACGCCATCCTGGAGGGGGAGGAGCAAATCGACATCGACCAGATCAACAAGGAGCGCTCCATGGCCACGGTGGACGAGGAGGAGCGCGCCGTCCTGGACAGGCTCGCCTTCGACTACCAGCAGAAGCTGCAGGGCAAGCCGCAGAGCCACGAGCTGGTACGGGCCCTCTGGGGCCGGAGCGGGGGCGGGGCGTGCTGCTGCGGGCTCCTGGCGCGGGCACGCTGGCCTCCTGGCCGCCTGGGATGGGGTGCCCAGCTGGCAGAGCCAAGAGCTGTCTGTCCGCGGGGGTCCCGGTGGTATCGTGTGTTGCTAGCTGACACGCTGGGGCCGTGCGGACGGATCCCTCCCCTCAGCCCCTCCAGGACCCTCAGCACAGGAGGGAGAGTCAGGCCCAGCCCTGCCTCGGGGCGGTTCGGGTTTGACAACAAAGGGCCAATGGGAAGAAAGTCCTTCCAAGTCACTTCCAAACGTCAGAGGCGTGAGACGTGTGCCTGCGGCTGTGGGGGGACGGGAGGAAGTTAGTGACTGAAGAGGAGGCTCGTGCCTGAGCCTGTGGTGGCCACAACGAGGAGGATTAGTTAGACGTGTACCCTCTTCCTTCTGCTTTAATACTCCCAAGAGTGGCTCCCTGCAGAGGTGAGCGTTGCTTTTCTCAGGTTATTTTTAGTTCCCGGTGTCCCACGTGAACAGCACCGGGAGTTTGAGCCATGGCACCACGGCCCATCTCCAAGGCTGCTCACGTGTCAGACGCGAGGCCCGCCCTCCACCCCACCCCCAGTGCCATTCAGATTCTCAGGCGTCCTGTTTTGTCTCCCAGGGGCCTCACTTTGTGGCTCCTGTGAGTGTTCTAGGCCTGGGGCCGTCGAGCACCCCCGCCCACTGCCCCGTGCCTGTGGTCCTTCCTTTCTGTCTCGTTCAGACCTCGCATGCAAACGGCCCGCCTCGCTCTTTCAACGGCCAAGGAGCCATGGAGGGGAGTGCTTAGTGAGTGCTTACTGCACGCAGGTTGGGTCGGGTTGGCTGGGTCATGGTCCCTGTTGCAGCACCCCTGAGAGGGGGGGTCGAGGTTTAGAGGTCACAGCACGTGTTCAAGGTCCCACAGCTGGTCTGGCAGCAGGGCTGGGGTTTGAACCCTGAGCTGGTTCCAGTCTTGTCTGTCACCCCTCCCCGAGTCTCTGAATCGCCTCTTGGTCTGGCTCCCTGACCCACCTGGGCTTTTGGGGCTAGAGGCCAGGGCTATGGTTGACCACTGGATCACAGGCATCTGCTGGTCTTGTCTACGGAAACTGGCCCCTGGCTGTAATCGCTGAGCTCGCAGGGCACAGGACGGGGAGTGCAACCCACCTCTGTGCACGTTTAGGTGGCAGTTTTAGCCAGTTGTGCTGCATTTGCCTGTGGCCACCAGGTGAAAGAGCACTCTGAACGCTGGCCTGACGGGAGGGGACCTTGTGCAGCCATCGAAAGTGTGGGTGTTGCTGCCCCGAAGTGGGCAGGCACCTGGCTGTGAGACCCAAGTAGGAAGCCGAGTCCCTGTTGATGAGCTCAGGGATGGGGCCGGCCGATCAGGAAGGATCTGAAGAAGAGCCTGGAAGACCCTGCAGTCTAATGGAAAGACCTCTGTGGTTTGAGTCGAAAGGGATTCTGGAAGGGCTTGCCGTGTGCCAGGCAGTGTGCTGACCATGAAGGGGCGTGAGTGCCTGGCCGAGTGCAGTGCCCTGCGGAGACCTTCAGCAGACACACAGGAGCCCATGGCTGGTGGTGCAGGCGGCAGGACTCAGGGGTGACCCCTCGCCCAGCTGACCTGCTCCTGGATGGGCAGGGGCCTCCAGCTCGCCAGCCCTCGCTGGAGATGGTAGAGAACTGACAGCTCAGGGCCGTGGTGGTAGAGGGGGAGCACCAGCACTGCTGTCTGGGACTCATCTGGGCTTAGCAGACATTCGGGGCCTCCCAGGCTTCCATGTGGACTGTCCTCAGTACACGGGGCCTTGAGGGAAGCTCAGTGTGGGGAGCAGGATCTGGACGGAGAGAAGAGCTTTGGAGACGTGAGGAGCTAGTAGAGCTGGCGTGGCCTGGCGGTGAGGGAGCTGGGCTTCGCGGTGCTGAAGCCACGGACAGTCTCTGGAGTCCTCGGAGGAAAGTGTCCCCAGGAGAAGAAGGAAATTGGGGCTGGAGAGTCAGCAGGACTGGCTGGTGGCTTCAGATGGGGGCTACGGGGAGGAGGGGCGGCTTAAGAAAGCAGGTGGTGCCCATGAGGGGCGTGCGGCAGGACCAGCGCGGGCAGCGGGCAGGGGCCCCATGGAGCTGGAGCGTGAGGGGCCCGTCAGGTGGGTCAGGGCTCACTCAGCAGAGGAGGTGCTCAGGTGAGGGGCACAGAGTGAGTTGAGAGACTGGGAGGAGGGGGCTTCGGAGGGGCAGGTGGGCGAGAGCTAGAGGAAGAGGGATGGGACGGAGGAGGAGGCCTGGCCCAGCAGGGCTGCCAGGAAGCCCCGGAGTCAGGCTGGTGGGCGGGGCCGGCCCCTCTGGCCCCTTCTCCCCGGGGGGCGGCTTGCGGGCAGCACTGCCCGCTCCTCCAGTGCCCTTCCCAGCATCCCTGGCGTGTGTCATCTGTACCAAGTTGGGAGTAATATGGATTAATCCCTGAGATGTACTACCCATCTTTGATGTGTTTGCTGCTGTACCACGTAGGTTTCATAACAGGGAAAAGAAGGCCCCCGTCAGGAGGGGAGTCCTGCAGCCTCGCCAGATACCGGGAGTTTTCCCCTCAGCTCAGTCTGTCAGCCTGGAGAGCAGAGGTGGGCAGGGCTTTCTGGCCCCGCGGCAGTGAGTCTCTTTGTTTCTCCTGGTCAGAAGGAAGGGGAGATGGTTCCCAGCCTGATGTATTCGCGGGGAAGCACAGAGGGCAGACCCGGGGACCCGCGGGGAAGGAGGGCCTACAGCACCGCGAGGGACCTCCCTCACGGGCGCAGCCTCCTGCCGTGCCCTGGCCCAGGCCACAGTGCTTGGCCTGCTGCCGCCCCTGAAGGCTGGATGGTCCAGGCTACCCATGTGCTGGGATACGTGATCCAGCAGCTTTGACCTCTGCCCCCCAAGGGCTGCAGGGGTCGGTGACTGGTGGGTCCACAGCCAGACTCCCTGAGGTCTCTCTGAGTCACAGCCTGGGTCATTCCTAGACTATCTGAGGGTGCAGGCCTCGAGGCCACCAGCCTTCTCCCTGGGAAGGGGGAGCAGAGAACCCCTCTTTGCACCTCAGTCAGCCCTGTGGGCTGTAGCCCTCAGGCCATTTGGAGTTCAGACAGGTATTTCTGGTGAGAAGGGACAGCATCTGAGCCAGGAAGATAGCCGGTGCTTCGCTGGGGACAAGATGGGGGTGGAATCTGCATGTGGGAAGCACAGTCTTGCGGAGGATCTGCTGTCACCCTGGGCAGGTCCTCTTCCGGAGGAAGCAGAGCAGAGTCCTGCTCTAGGACGTGCGGGCCTGGTGACTACAGTTAACCTTTCTATTTTCTGTTTGTAGAAAGTCCATGAGATGCTGAAGAAGGGGTGGGATGCTGAAGGCTCTCCCTTCCGAGGCCAGCGATTCGACCCGGCCATGTTCAACATCTCCCCCGGGGCTGTGCAGTTTTAATGACCGAAGGAAAGGAAGCCCTCGCCGGCGGGGACTTGCTCGCCTGGTTCACCCTTGCCATCCTTCTTTTCAAGGGGGAACCCGGCCTCCACGCCGGCCCTGCATCTCCAGACTGTTGTAGAGCAGGGCGGGGGCTGCGTGACCCGTGCCGGGCGGGTGTTAGAGAGCAGGGGGTGTCCTGGCAGGCGCAGCTCCGGCCCCTCCCGGCCGTTAGCCACCCCCTCCCTCCGCTTGCTGCTCGTGTGCTCTCTGCTTGCCGTTCTCACGCTTGGGGCGGGCGTGGGCGCTGCTCGGCTGTTGAAGCGTGGGCAGGGCTGTGCAGCCTGAGGGCCGAGCTCCTGGCCAGTTAGGGGAGAGCGCAGCCTCGACCTTTTGCTGGGTGTGTTCACGTGTGGTCTTGCCCGCCTGCTTGTACGCGTTCACCGCCTGCCTCAGCCTCGTTGAGGAGCTGCGGAAACTGGGGTCCTGCCGCCGGATCTGGACGCTGGAAGAAAGTGTCTCGTGGCCTCGGGTGCAGGCACGGCAGGATCTGTCCCTCTCCTGACCGGGCTGCTCTGCTGCCACCCAGCCTAGCACTTTTCTCTCGGGGGATCCGGTTCTTGTCAAAGTGAGCTGGGCCAGGCACCCTCAGGAGGCCCCGTGGTGTGTCAGCTGCTCGGTGCAGCCCTCGGTCCTTTCCTGGCTGAGGCCAGACTGCACCGCACAGAGCTTGTGGCTCTGCTCCCACCGCTGTCCCAGGACCCAGAGCCTGTGCCCTTCACCAGGACTGTGGGGCTGCCCTTCCGGGCAGTGACCTTGCAGGTCTCTGCACCCTGGAACCTGCCCTCGTGAGCTCTGTTCTCTGGGCTGGGCGAGGAAGGAGCCCTGTCCGGGGGGCGTTCTTTCTGGAGACTTCCCCCTTCAACTGCAGAGGTGGGAGCTGCTTCATCACAGTCTGTGGGGGCAGGTTTCTGGCTCATAGCGCCCTGTAGACACATCCCTGGGTCCCTGGGAAGCGTTTGCTTGCTCTGATGCCATCACAGGAGGCGTGGACACCAGGCGGCTGGGGGAAGCGCCACCACGGGAGCACAGGGCCCTGCTGTTTGCACTTGTCACCGAGGCTGGTCACGGAGCTGCTGGAGGCCCCTCTGTAGCGCCCTCAGGATTTGCACACCTGTCCCACGTAGTGAAAGGTCTCACTGGCACGTGTCTGTGAGAGAACCATTCTCAACACGCCCCTGTCTCCTCTTCCCCTCCGCCACCCCCGTGGGGTCTTCTGCTGTGACCAGGTGGGGTGTGGTGCCTGCACCTCAGCTGTTTGGGAGACTTGGGGAGCTGTGGACTCGGTGGTCAGTTGTCTTCCTTTTGCCCGATTTGATTTCCAGTGTTGGTTTCTCCCCACCCCGCCCGCTGTAACAGCAGCTCGCAGGCATCTGGGAGTGCGGGGCTTCAGGGGAGGGAGTGCTCGTTTGCCCTCGCCGTCTCGTGGGAGACCTCTGCCCCTCGCTGCCGGCCTGGGCCCTGGAGCCTGTGCACTCTGCCTGTTTTCTCTCTTCAAACCTGGCAGCAGCAGTTCGGCCACTGAGCTCCGTCAGCTGAGGTCCAAGGAAGTGGGGTGCACACCTGCGAAATCACCCTGTCTCTGGTGTTGGTTTGCAATAAATCTGTATTTAAGCACTTGTGGGTCTGTGTGTGACGATCGTTGCCAAGACAGTTCTCATTGTGTGGTCATTACCTGAATTCTAGCCCTGAGGCCCGCGTACACAGCAAACGCCAAAATGGGAAATTCCTAAATATCTCCCAGAGGTGTTTCTCATCCAGCCTGCATCCTGGCAAGACTCCATACAGGTTTCAGAAATCTAATAAGGTTTTGGTCAGGAGAAAAGATTGTAGCTCTAGAGCTTGCGTGCATTTCCAAACAGGAGTCAGAAGGCTGCAGCCCGAGGGTCCTCAGTGCCCCATTTACCTGCACGGGTCCCGGAACGCTGGGCTCACGAGTCTGCCTGCACCCGCTCCGGACATAACAGGTGTGTGACACATCCCCTTCCTCAGTCACATGGCAGCCTCTCCAGAGCCCCCCCGCCCGCTCCCCCATTCCAGGGGCCATGCTCAGTGGGCAGGACCTGGTGAGCATTTCTTGAATGAGTGAAGAATGTGCAAAGGGCTCAGCAGTGGAATTACCAAGCGAACTGCAAACTCCCAGGGCAGGAAAAATCTGCCAGGAGGGAGAGGCACCATCTCTCAACAGTTTGCCTCCAAAGTGTGCGGGAGGGAGAAGAGTCAGGAGTAGTCTATGTGCCAGTGTGTCCAGGAGGTGGCAGCTGCCTTCAAAGACCTGACCACCCAGAACACAGTCTGGGGAACAGACCCAAACCCCCCTCCGTTCTGCTCCCCAGACGGCCAGCTGGCAGCAGGCTCAGCCCAGGTTGGACGACTTGTTTCCGTGAATAAAGAATGGTGTGTGGACTCGCAATCGCCACTCCTCGGTAAGCGCTCTCTCCCTCTTCGTCAGAGGGCAGGCTCTAGAGCAGAGCTCCTGCCTTCGACAGTGGTGCACACGTGGGACTGGTTCCCCCCTGGTCTGGGAGCCGGGTGGTTGCAGCCTGGCTGCTGCTCGGCATACCTTTCCTGGACACCAGGTTGGCATGCTCTCTCTCAGCTCCCTGATGCCCCCGTGGACGTGGTTAGGAATCCCGAGGCCCCTCCTTCAGGTCCCTGTCACAACTTCAGGGGCAAGGAAAAATGAATATATTCTGTAGTCTCAGACTCAGCTCACCCCCTCAGCCAGTCCACACGAGCATGGTTTTATCTGGTCTATTCTATCTTACGTCCTTGGTTTTATTCTTTACAACTGAAGGTTGGGTCACCGGCTTCCCTTCAGAGGGAAGAAAGGACCGTCGGGTGCTAGCTGGGGGTCCTAGGTCCTCCCCTTTTAACCCGGAGCCCTGAGCTGGACGCCACTCTGCTGTCCTAGCCCCACTCTGCAGGCTCGAGCACCTGCTGCTGCTGGCGTGGGGAGGGCGGGGCTGGGGTCACGCACTGCAGCCCACCCTGGGAGAGTCTGGCGACTGACTCGGACTTGATGGTGCGGAGAGGGGCCAGCCTGGTAGAACAAGAGTCACGCCAGCTGTGGACAGAGAGCCAGTGGGCCTGACGCGGCCATCCTCCTGCAGGGCAGGCCCGAGCCTGTCCCCTGGAGATGGAGGCCGTCGCGAGAGAGGTGCCTGGACCCGAGAGTGAGTCAGGGCTTCTCCAGGGAGCTCAAGCCAGGCCTTCTACCACCTCTGTCCTGGTTCCTCCTGGGAGGGATCCTAGGCTTTTTGGCCAGCGCTGGATGGGGCATTAGGGACATTTTGGTTCAAACCCCCACTGTGCAGTGGCCACAGAGGAAGTGTCACCCCCGAGGCGTGAGCTGGGCCCCCGCTCCTGCCCCCATTCCCAGCGTCACCCCAGAGATGGCCTGGCCCTGGCTGATGCTCTGTAGGTGGATGATGGAAGGAGGGGGGAAGGCCCCCAGCATTCGCCTACTGAAACCCTATCAGCCCAGACGTTGCAGAGGAGGACCCTGAGGGGTGGCTACCTCTGGACAGGACCACCGGAGGTCACGGTGAAGCAGTGGTGCAGCAGGGGTTTGGGGGAGGTCCCTCCTGCAGGGATGGGAAGCCTGCTCCTTGAGGGGCCGGGTAATTGGGAAGCTGCCCAGGTTATGACCTTGCAGGGACTGGGGTCAGGAGCATCGTGTTACGGTCAGGGTTAGAGCAGTGTCCCCTGGTGGGCCTGGACTTGGGAAGATCGCTGAGCTGCGGCACTGGAAGTCAGAGGCCCCAAAGATGGTGTGCCTGGCCCACACAGCGTCTCACAGGGGGTCTGGGGTTAACAAGAGGCCAGGGAAGGGCTGCAGAGCGGGGGCTTCAGGTGGGGAAGCTGCCAGCAGCCTCAGTGACCACCTGTCAGGGCTGGGCCGGTGCAGAGGGCACAGGGGCAGGAGACCATGGGCCAGGGTGCAGGGTGCCGGCAGAGGGTGGAGGATAGCAAAGGGAAGTGGAAGCAGGGGCAGGAAGGAGGGGAGAGGACGTTCCCTGCTGGGCCCCGTACATCCTGTGTGTCCTCAAGGTGAACAGCCCCATCTGTGTCTGGGAGGGCAAAGCATCAATGCGGGCCACCCCTAGTCTCCCAGGTGCAAGGTTTGTGCCAACTCCTCGGGGGAGCTGTTAGCCCTTGGTCAAGGGGCAGGCAGGCGGTGTTTCTGGAGCATTCCGTCGCAGTGTGTTGGACTGGACGGCATCAGGACATCCTGGGTGCCCCCTCGGACTGTGGATCAGCGCCTCCCAGCACCAGTCACAAGACGGCGCACCCTGTGTTTACGCTGGATGGAGACAGCATGGCCTCTGGAACCCCCGACTTCCTGGCTTAGTGACCCATATAAAGCACAGAGATCTGGGCGGGCAGGCCAGGTGGAGCCCACAGCATGCCCACATACCCCAGGGCCTGGGGCCAGGGATGGGGGAGTGGGCGTCCAAGGAGTCCAGGTCTTGAAGGCCAGGGTCATGCCTTGGATTTCACCCCAAATTCCTGAGGATTCGAGCAGGGAGAAGCTTCTGATGTGTGCTGAAGAGGAGCAGGCTTGGGGAAGGGGAGTGGGGTGGGGGTGGGTGGCGGCCAGGCCCCTTAGAGCCCCTGTCAGCTTCTGCGTCCTATCTGCCTCCCCATCTCCCTCCTTTACTACCCCCCCCGCCCGGTCCTCCCTCCTCATTTCCCCGCCTGGCCCAGCTGGTCCCAGCTCACCTCGCATGGTCCCAGGATCCTGGCCCATGACCTGCTCCACTAGGAAGCTTGAAACCCTGTGCCGGCGGAAGGTGCAGGCCCGGGCCCAGGTGTGCAGGGCGACAGGTCCTGAAGAGGCACCTGTTGACCCCTCCAGGGGCACCGTAACCCCATGGATCCCCCTAACCTGCCCCCCTCTCACCCCCACCTCCATGGCTGGAGGTGCACCTGTGAGTCTCCCCAACCTTGCCTCAGGCTGGAGGCCACCATTGGGAGGTGGAGGGTGCCTGGCTCCTCGTGCCTCAGTTTCCTCAGCTGCAGAATGACCCATGCTTGCGAAGGGCCTTTGGTGCCTGCAGCCCTTCTGGGGTACCACCCCATGGCGGGTCAGCAGTGGGGCAGGGGAGGAGCACCGCCTGCCACCCCTGGCCTCCTGGAGCCAGGCCTCCCGCCCACCCTGCACCTGCAGATCCCCCTGCTTCTCCTGGCCTTGGCTGGCCCCTCACGATTGCCTTCAGAGACCCTGACAGAGGTCACCACCCTGCCCTCCTTCAAGGAGCCCCAGCCCTGGGGGGACAGTCCCTGGCCAGGCCCCCTCGGGTCCCCTCTTAACTCTGTTCCATTTCTCTCCCCCCACCTCTGCTCCTCTGCCCCCCTTCCTCCATCCCACTCCCCCACCTCCAATTTTCTCTCCTCTCTCCCCTCTGCTCTCATCTCCCCTGTTCCCATCCCTCTTTCCCTCCTCCCTCTGTTCTCCTCCCCACTTCCTCAGGCCTCCCTTCCTCTCCTGACCTCAAGGTGGGAAGGTGACCTGGTCGCCAGGGCAGTCAGGAGGTCCACATCCTTTAACATGTTTATTGTGGTAAATATGCATAACACAAAATCTACCATCTTAACGATTTTGAAGCGGCATTAAGTGCATTCACCTTGGTGTGCAGTCATCACCACCGTCCGTGTCCAGAACTTTTTCATCTTCCCAAAGTGAAACTTCATACCCGTTAAAATATTTTTAAAGGACTTCCCTGGTGTTCTAGTGGTTA
Source organism: Phocoena phocoena (assembly GCF_963924675.1). Taxonomy (NCBI): domain Eukaryota; kingdom Metazoa; phylum Chordata; class Mammalia; order Artiodactyla; family Phocoenidae; genus Phocoena; species Phocoena phocoena. The sequence goes on from NC_089227.1 coordinate 9,521,211, forward strand.
AGACTCCGTGCTTCCACTGCAGGGGGCGCGGGTTCAGTCCCTGGTCAGGGAACTAAGATCCTGGATGCTAAGATCCCTGATGCTGTGTGGCGTGGCCAAAAAAAAAAATTTTGTTTTTAAACTCATTGCTGGTATTGGAAATGAGATTTTACAGAAGTCTCAGTTTCCGGGCTCTCCTGAAAGCTTGGGAGCCCAGGCAGATGGGATCCGGGTGATGGCTGTAGCAGGTGGGCAGTCAGATACTGCAACCCCAGCACTCTGCACTGCCCACCACGGACTCCCTCTGCATCCAGACCCTGGAAGTGGGGGGCAGAAGAGTTTGTGTCAGAGTGCTGTAATGATGGAAGGACTTGACCAGCAATTGCAGATCGAGGGGACCGTGGGCCAAGGAATGCAGGTGGGGTCTGCAAGCTGGAAAAGGCAAGGAAGAGGATTCTCTCCCAGAGCCTCCACAAGGACACAGCCCTGCCAACATTGATTCTTGCCCCACGAGACCCATCTGGGGCTTCTGACTCCCAGGACTCTGAGAAAGTAACTGTTTTTTTAAGCTACTGAATTTGTGGTAATTTGTTAAAGCAGCAGTAGGAAATTAATACAGGCACTGTCAATATTTTGTACTTTAACCAGTTTAATAGGTGGGTCCTGGTATCTTGTGATTTAATTCGCATTTTTCCACTGGCTAACTATGGTAGACATCTTTTCGTGTGCCTTTTGCCATCTATATATTTTTGGTGAAATGTCTGTCAAGTGTGTTGCTCATTTCCTAATTGGATTGATTGTTTTAATGTTAAGGTTTAAATTTTTAAAATATATTCTAGGTAAAAGTCTTTTGTTTGATACGTCATTTGCAAATATTTTCTCCCAGTCTGTGATTAATCTTTTCATCCTTTTAGCATAGACTTCCTCAGAGCAAAAGTTTTTAATGTTGATGAGGTTCAATTTATTAAAAATTTTTTTATGAATCATGCTTTTGGTATCATCTAAAAAATCTTAATGTAGTCCTAAGTCTCAAGGATTTTCTGTTTTTTTCTAGAAGTTTTATAGTTCATGTTTTACATTTAAGTCCATGATCCATTTTGAGTTAGTTTTTGTATGCAGTGTGAGGTATAGGCTGAGGTTCTTATTTTTACCCCCTGATGGCTCCAGCACCATTTATTGAAAGGGCTATCATTCCTCCACTGACTTGCTTTTGCTCTTTCATCAAAAATTAATTGGACATATTTCAGTGGATCTATTCTGGGTTCTCAGTTCTATTCCATTGAGTTATGTGTCTACCCCTCCATCAGTACCACACTGTCTTGAGTGCTGTAGCTATATGGTCAGCTTTGACATTGTGAATCTTTTTCTCTTTTATACTTGTTTTGGTTATTCTAGGATCTTTCCCTTTTCATACAAATTTTAGAATAAGCCTGTCTAGACTACAAAAAATCTCATTCGGATTTTGGTAAGAATTGCACTAAACCTGTAAATCAATTTAAGAAGAATTGACATCTTTACTGTGTTAAATCTTCCAATCCATGAATGTGGTATGTCTCTCCAAGTATTTACATCGTTGATCTCTCCATCAGCATTTTGTAATTTTCTTCATATAGATTCTGCATGTGTTTTATTAGATTTGTACCTAAGTATTTTTTTTAACATCTTTATTGTAGAGTATAATTGCTTTACAATGGTGTGTTAGTTTCTGCTGTATAACAAAGTGAATCAGCTATATGTATACATATATCCCCATATCCCCTCCCTCCTGCGTCTCCCTCCCACCCTCCCTATCCCACCCCTCTAGGTGGTCACAAAGCACCGAGCTGATCTCCCTGTGCTATGCAGCTGCTTCCCACTAGGTATTTTACCTTTGGTAGTGTATATATGTCAATGACATATGTACTTAAACACTTTGTATTCTTTGGGTCAATTGTAAATGGTATTGCATCTTTTATTTTCCTTTCTTCTTATTCATTTTCAGTATATAGAAATGAAATTGGCTTTTTTTTTTAACATCTTTACTGGAGTATAATTGCTTTACAATGTTGTGTTAGTTTCTGCTGTATAGCAAAGTGAATCAGCTATACGTATACATATATCCCCATGTTCCCTCCCTCTTGTGTCTCCCTCCCACCCTCCCTATCCCACCCCCTCTAGGTGGTCACAAAGCACTGAGCTGATCTCCCTGTGCTATGCGGCTGCTTCCCACTAGCTATCTGTTTTACATTCAGTAGTGTATATATTCCATGCCACTCTCTCACTTCATCCCACCTTACTCTTCCCCCTCCCCGTGTCCTCAAGTCCATTCTCTATGTCTGCGTCTTCATTCCTGTCCTGCCCCTAGGTTCTTCAGAACCATTTTTTTTTTAGATTCCATATATATGTGTTAACATACGGTATTTGTTTTTCTCTACAACTCAATTTCTTTAACGGTTATGGGACTATTCAGGTTATTATTTCATCTTGTCTGAGTTTTGGTAGTTTGTAATTTTTGAGAAATTGGTCCATTTCTTCTAAGTTGTCTAATTTATGTGTATAAAAGTGTTCATAGCATCCTCTCATGATCCTTTTGATGGTTGTAGGATCTGTTATGATATCCTCTGTTTCATTTTCGATATTGGTAATGTGTCTTTTCTCTTTTTATCTTGTCAATCTTAGTAGAGTTTTATTAATTTTATTGATTTTTTTTAAGAATCAGCTTTTTACTTCATTTATTTTCTCTGTAGTCTTTGTGTTTTTTATTTTGTTTATTTCTGCTCTTATCCTTTGTATTTTCTTCCCCTTCCTTTGGGTTTATTTTTCTCTTCTTTTTACTGGTTTCTTGAGATAGGAGCTTAGGTAATTAATCTGCAGTTTTTCCTCTTTCCTAATGTATGCATAATGCTATAAATTTCCCTCTCAGTGCTGCTTTAGCTGCATCCAACAACTTGTTTTTAAATTCAGTTTTCTGTGTCTTACTTTTCTTTGAGACTTCTTCTTTCAGATATGTTGTTAAATTTCCAAGCAAGTGTTTGTAGAGTTTCCTACAAACTCTTGTCTTTCTACTGATTTCTGCTTTAAATCCATTATTGTCAGAGGGCATACTCTGTGTGATTCAATTCCTTTAAGTTTGTTAAAGTTTGTTTTATGACCCAGGATGTGGTCTATCTTGGTGGGTGTCAGTGGGCACTTGAAAAGAATGTGTATTCTGCTGTTGTTGGGTGTAGAGTGTGTTCTGTAAGTATTAATTCCTGTTGGTTGATGGTGTTGTTCACTTCTTATATCCTTGTCCGTTTGGTAGTTTTATCAATTGCTGAGAGTCCTCAACTTTTTTTTTTTTTTTTTTTTTCAGCTGTGTCATGTGGCTTGTGGGATCCTAGTTCTCCAACCAGGGATTGAATGTGTGCCCTTGGCAGTGAAAGTGTAGAGTCCTAACCACTGGACTGCCAGGGAATTCCCTGAGAGTCCCCAATTTTAATTCCGGATTTTTCAATTTCTCCTTTCAGCTCTACCAGTTTTGCTTCATGCATTTTGAAGCTCTGTTGTTTGATACATACACACTTAAGATTGCTATACCTATTTGGTATATCTTTTTATCATTAGGTAAAGTCCATCTCTGTCCCTAGTAATTTTCTATGCTCTGAATACTGCTTTATCTCAACTTAATATAGCCACTCCTGCTATATTAATATAAATCATAAAAATAATAAAAAGTATATGTTTACATGGTATACTTTTCCCATCCATTTATTTTCATTCTATTTTGAACTGAGTTCCTTGTAGACAGAATGTAGTTGGAGCATGTTTTTTTATCCATTCTACCAATCTCTGTCTCTTAATTGGTGTATCTAGACCATATATAGTTAATTATTGGTATGTTAGGCTTTTATTTGTTATATAAATTTTCTGTTTTTTTCCCTTTGTTTCTCATTCCTCTGTTTCTTTTTCCTTGGCTTTCTTTGGATTTCTTGAACCTTTTTTAATAATTCCACTCTGATTTATTTGTAACATTTTTTAGTATATTGCCTTGCATACTTTTATTTAGTGATTTCACTAGGTATTTCCATATACATATATAACTGATCACAGTCCATTGGTGTTGACATTTTATCACTTTGAGTGAGTGTAGACACTTTGGTTAATGTCTCTTTATCCTTCCAAATTTTAAAATACAACTGTCTTCAGTATTTCCTCTATGTTGAGGAACCACATTAGATGGTATTAGGATTTTTGCTTTAGCCATAAAATGTGATTAAAGAAATTCATGAAGTGAAGTAGTCTATTGTGTTCATCTTTATTTACTTTTTGGCCACACCACGTGGCTTGTAGGATCTTAGTTCCCTGACCAGGGATCTAACCTGGCCTCTGGCAGTGGAAGCACAGAGTCCTAACCACTGGACCACCAGGGAATTCCCTGTTTATCTTTATATTTGTCCTTCCATTGTTCTTTTCTTGAAGAAGTTTCCAGCCTTCTTTTGTTATTATTTTCTATTCGGAGAGCTTCCTTTAGCCATTCTTTAAATTTCTCTTAGTTTTTCTTCATCTAGGAATATCTTTATTTCCCCTGCCTTCCTGAAGGATAATTTCACTGGATTTTGCAATTGGCTATTCTTTTCTTTCTGCACTTGAAAAATGTTGTGCCACTCACCTCTGACCACCAGGGTTTCAGGTGAGAAATCTGCTATCATTTGAATGGTATTCCTCTATTATAAATACATCATTTCTGTCTGGCTATTATTAAGATTTTCTTCTTTGCTTTTAGCTTTCAGAAGTTTAATCATTATGTGTCTTGGTGTGGGTCTCTTTAGGTTTTTCCTATTTAGGGTTTTCTCAGCTTCTTGAATCTGTACATTTATGTCTTTTGTAAGAATTGGGATGCTTTAAAAGACCTTATTTAATTACTTTTTCACCCCCTCATTCTTTCTCCCTGCCTTCTGAGATGATATGAATGATATGATATAAATGTTGGATCTTGTGTCGTTGTCCCATAGATCTGTGAGGCTCTGTTCATTTTATCTTTCAGTCTGTTTTCCTCCTGTTATTCAGAATGAGTAAATTCTATTGATCTTTCTTCAAGTTTACTGATTCTATATCCTCTGTCATCTCCAGTCTACTAGAGAGTTCATCCAGCAAAGTTTTTAATTTGGTTAGTATATTTTTCAGTTCTATCATTTTTTTGTTTATTTGTTTATTTTTGCTTCGTTGCCACGTGTGGGCTTTCTCTAGTTGCGGTGAATGGGGGCTACTCTTTGTTGCAGTGCATGGGCTTCTCATTGTGGTGGCTTCTCTTGCTGCAGAGCATGGGCTCTAGGTGCGCGGCCTTTAGTAGTTGTGGCACCTGGGCTCAGTAGTTGTGGCACGTGGGCTCTAGAGCACAGGCTCAGTAGTTGTGGTGCATGGGCTTAGTTGCTCCGCGACATGTGGGATCTTCCTGGACCAGGGCTCAAACCCATGTCCCCTGCATTACCACGTGGATTCTTAACCACTCCACCACCAGGGAAGTCCCCTATACTTTTTACTTTATAGAAAATATTTATTTTTTAAAATTTTATTTTATTTAAATTAAAAAAAAATTCCTCCAACCCCTAACCCCACCTCTGGCAACCAACAATCTGTTCTCTATATCTATGAGCTTTTTTTTTTTTTTTTTTTTAAAGGTTCCACTTATAAGAGACATTATATGGTATTTGTCTTCCTCTGTCTGACTTATTTCACTTAGCATAATGCCCTTGAGGTCCATCCATGTTGTCACAAATGGCAAGATGTCATTCTTTTTTATGGCTGAATAATATTCCATTGTATGTGTATACCACAATTTCTTTATCCATTCATCCAGCAGTGGGTATTTAGGTTGTTTCCATGTTTTGGCTACTGTATATAATGCTGCAATGAATATGAGGGAACATATATCTTTTTGAGTTAATGTTTTCATTTTCTTTGGATAAACATGTAGAAGTGGAATTGCTGGATCGTACGGTACTTCTATTTTTAATTTTTTGAGAAGTTTTCATACTGTTTTCAATAGTAGCTGTACCAATTTACATTCCTGCCAACAGTGCACAGGAGTTCCCCTTTCTCCACATTCTTGACAACACTTGCGTTTCTCCTCTTTTTGATAGTAGCCTTTCTAGCGGGTGTGAGGTGATAGCTCATTATGGTTTTGATATACATTTCCCTGCTGATTAGTGATGTTGAACACCTTTTCATGTACCTATTGGCCATCTGTATGTCTTCTTTGAAAAATGTCTATTCAGATCTGCCCATTTTTAAATTGAATTTTAAATTTTTTATTGTTTATTTATTTTTTATTGCTGTTGAGTTGTATGAGTTCTGTATGTATTTTGGATATTAACCCCTTATCAGACATTTGACTTGCAGATATTTTCTGCCGTTCAGTAGGTTGCCTTTTCATTTTGTTGATGGCTTCCTTTGCTTTGCAGAAGCTTTTTAGTTTGATGTAGTCCTGGTTCCAGTTCAAGACTGTGACTTAGGAAGATCCTAAACTCCCCTCCTCCCACAGAAACGCTGACTCTACAACTATATATGGAACAATTTCCCCTTAGAGAAACCTAAGGGCTGGCTGAGTGATAACTGTACTCAGCAAATGAGAAGAAAACCACATCGAAGTGGGTAGGAGCGGCTGGGAAGGAGCTCAAAACCTGGAGCTTCTCTCTGATGAGAGGTGCCCACATCAGGCACGCCAGCTTTTAAGACATGCACTTGAAAGACGAGCCCCTAAAACATTTAACTTTGAAGACCGATGGGACTCACACCCCTAGACCCACAAGACTGTAACGATATGAGTGGAGACTCTTATAAAGGGCTGGTGCACTTGGACCCACACACTCTAGGGCCCAGCTCACAGGCAGCCGATCACACCCAGACTTAGAGTGAAGAAGGCTCATCTGCTTATATTAAAGCACTGGCCTGCGAGGCAGGCATCTAATTTAACACACACATCTAAGAGCCTGCTAGAACACTTTCTGGGGATGGAGACTGGTAGCGCTTGTGCTTTCCCTTTGCCATGCTCCAGAGCACCAGTATCTCCTGGAAGGGAACTTCTACACACATCTGATTTTTGTGGCTGCTGCCGAGGGGATGCCTCTTGATCACCTGGCTCTGGAGGTCAGAAGAGCTTGCATTCCTCGTCCCATAGGACTGTAATAACTGGCGTCACCCAGAAAGGAGCTCATACCCTTGTCTGGTGCCCTGATTTTTGTGACTGCTTCCAGGGGACACATCTATTGATACATTGCCTGGCCTTGGTGGCCAGTGGGGCGTACACTCGTGGGTCTCACAGGACTGTAAGCAATGGAGAAAGAGTTCTTAAACAGCCATCCTCAGGCTCAGCAAGAAGTAACAGACCCAGGAGCTTTGTCTTTCTATGAAGAAGGCCTGTTGGCTAATCATCATGACTGAGGCCTGAGGGGCAGGCTTCTAATTAGGTATGCATTTAGGGGCTAATTATAATCTTTTCTAGAGATCTCGGAGGGTGGACGTTATCTTTCTGCTTATCCTCTGCCGTGCTACAGAGTGCCATGTCTTCTGGAGGGTATCTTTACCTGCATTGGTGCTCTGTTATTTTTGTGTGGTGCCCATTTTTCGGTGGCAGCCACCCAGGAAACACCCCTTGATCACCTGGTTCTGAGGACTAGGAGGGCTTGCATTCCTGAGTCGCACAGGACTGTGGCAATTGGAGAGATGGTTCTTGGCAGGCTGCCACCCCCGGGGCACAGTGGACTGAGGCATACCCTCCAGTCTTTCCGTGAAGAAGCCTTCTTTGCTTATCTTAGAGCATCAGCTTGAGGGACAGACTTCAGGTTTGGCCCACAGTTAGTGGCTTACAGAGCCACTCTCAAGGCGTGTAGGCTGTTGACACCATCTTGGCACTCTCCACCTGCCTTGCTCCAGCTCACTGGTATCACCAAGAAAAGAGCTATGCTCATCAGGAGCCCTGATTTTTGTAACTGTGGCCCAGGGGATAACTCCAGATCACCTGGCTCTGGTGGCTCGCAGGGCTTACGCTTACAGTTCCACAGGACTGTGTGTATTTGCATACTTTAAAAGCTGCTGCCTGAAGGTCGGACTTCCAGTCAGCATGAGCATGAATCTAGGTACTGAGATCCTCTTCTTCGGGACATTGACAGGTCTTGGCACATTCTTAACTACTGGGAGCTATTAAAAATAGAATAGGCTGTTTGGACAAGTACAAAATTTGAGGGAAAATCAAGAGTTGGGGCAGGGTTGAACAAGTTTTATCTTCTAGACAAGGTTACTCCTTCAAGACTGGGAGAGGTGGTGGTTTCATCTACTGGATAGAAAGCTACACAAAGTCAAGCAAAATGAAGAAACAGAGGAATAGTTTCCAAATGAAAGAACAAAATAAAAACCCCAGAAAAAAACTTTAGTGAAATAATTAAATGATATTTAATTGTTTACCTGATAAATAATTTTCCTGGTAAAGAGTTCAAAGTAATTGTCATAAAGATGCTCACTGAACTAGGGAGAAGAATGGATAGACACAGTGAGAACTTCAACAAAGAGATGGAAAATATAAGGAAGTACCAAATAGAAGTAACAGAGCTGAAGAATACAATAACTGAACTGAAAAATACACCAGAGGGTTCAACAGCAGACTAGATGAAGCAGAAAAAACAATCCGTCAACTTGAGGACAGGGCAGTGGAACTCACCCAATTACAGCAGGAAAAAGGAAAAAGAATGAAAAGAGTGAAGGTAGCTTGAGGGAATTATGGGACAACACCAAATAGACTAACATTTGCATTATAGGAGTCCCAGAAGGTGAAGAGAGAGAGAAAGGGGCAGAAATCTTATTGGAAGAAATAATGATGAAAAATTCCCTAACTTGGGTAAGGAAACAAACATCTGGAGCCAGAAGCCAAAGGCTACCAAAAGAGAGGAATCCAAAGAGACCCACACCAAGCACACTATAATTAAAGTGTCAAAAGTTAAAGACGAGAGTTTTAAAAGCAGCAAGAGAAAAACAACTTGTTGCATACAAGGGAACCCCCATAAAACCATCATCAGATTTTTTTTTTTAGCATACACTTTGCAGGCCAGAAGGGAGTGGCATGATATATTCAAAGTGATGAAAGAAAAAAAAAACTTCCAACCAGGAATACTGTACCCAGTAAAGTTACCATTCAGAATTGAAGGAGAGATAAAAGAGTTTTATGGACAAGCAAAGCTAAAGGAATTCATCACCACTAAACTACCCTTACAAGAAATGTTAAAGAACCTTCTTTAAGCTGAAAGAAAGGCTGCTAAGTAGTAACAAGGGCACATATGAAAGTATAAATCTCATTTGTAAAGGTAAATATACAGTAAAGGTAGTGGTTTGATTACTTATAAAGCTAGTATGATGATTAAAAGACAAAAGTGGTAATAATGAGTATAGCAATTAGCTAAGGGATACATAAGATAAATATATGTAAAATGTGACATCAAAACCATTAAGCAGTGGGTGGAGAGGAGTAAAAATGTTGAGTTTTAGAATGGGCTCAAACATAAGTTGTTATCAACTTAAAATAGACTGTTATAGTTACAAGTTGTTATATGTAAGCCTCATATAACCAGAAAGCAAAAACCTACAGTAAACACACAAAAGATAAAGAGAGAGGAATATAAGCATACCACAAAAGAAATCAAGTCACAAAGGAAGAGGAAGAAGAAGAAGGAGGAAAAGAAGAGGAAAGAGAAGAAAGGAAGAGAGAGGAACTATAAAAACAACCAGAAAACAATTAACAAAATGGCAGTAAGCATATACCTATCAATAATTACCCTAAATGTAAGTGGGCTAAATTCTTCAATCAAAAGATTTAGAGTGGGGCTTCCCTGGTGGCGCAGTGGTTGAGAGTCTGCCTGCCGATGCAGGGGATACGGGTTCGTGCCCCGGTCCGGGAGGATCCCACATGCCGCGGAGCGGCTGGGCCCGTGAGCCACGGCCACTGGGCCTGCACGTCCAGAGCCTGTGCTCCGCAAGGGGGGAGGCCACAGCAATGAGAGGCCCACGTACCGCAAAAAAAAAAAAAAAAAAAAAAAAGATTTTGAGTGGCTGAATGGATTAAAAAAAACAAGACCCATCTATAGGCTACCTACAAGAGACTCACTTTAAACGTAAGGACACACAGACTGAAAGTGAAGAGATGAAAAAAGATATCCCATGCAAATGGAAACCAAAGGAAAGCTGGAATAGCTATACTTATATCAGACAAAACAGACAATAAAAGACTGTAATGAGAGATAAAGAAGGGTATTACATAATGATAAAGGGGTCAGTCCAACAAGGGGCTATAACATTTATGTATGCACTGAATGTGGAAGCACCTAAATATGTAAAGTAAATATTAACAGGCCTAAAGGGGGGAATAGACAGCAACACAATAGTTGTAGGGGACTTCAATACCCCACTTACATCCAGACAGAAAATCAATAAAGAAACATTGGTCTCAACAACATGTTAGAGCAGATGGACTTAACAGATATTTATAGAACAATCCATCCAAAAGCAACAGAATACACATTCTTCTTAGGTGCACATGGAACATTTTACAAGATAGCTTGTATGTTAGACTGCAAAGCAAGACTTAATAGATTTAAGAGAATTGAAATCATATAAGCATCTTTTCTGACCACAATGGTATGAAACTAGAAATTAATTACACGAAGAAAACTGGAAAATTCATAAATATGTGGAGATTAAACAACATGCTAATGAAAAACCAATGGGTTGAAGAAGAAATCAAAAAATACCTTGAGACAAATGAAAACAAAAATGTAACATACCAAAACTGATGGGATGCCGCCGTAAAAACAGTTCTAAGAGGGAAGTGTTTTTTTAAAAAATACATTTAATTAAACAAATATTTATTAAGCACCTACTTTGTGCCAGGCACGGTGTTATGCACCCTCACTGCATGCTGTCCACACAGCATGGTAATCTCAGAAATTAAAACCAAGAAGGAAAGTTGTCACAACCCTACAAACTGGGGGCGGGTGGAAGCAGGCAGAGTGCATATAGGCGATTCCCGTGCCAGAAAACACACCCACCAGAAACTTGTTTTCTTTCTCGGGACAAGTTTCTGCTAAGTGGTTGTTTTAAAGCATCTCTGTATATACTGAGAGGGAAGTTGCTGTCACCACACCCCCATACACTGAGGCTTGATGGACATTCGAATACTATGAATGCTACTCAAAAACAGGAGGTGGAAAGGGTATTTATATTTGGATTAGAAAATACTCTTTCAGTTCATATGGTTGCAACAGCCCTTCAGAAAGATATGGACATCCCTGCCCTGACTGCATAAACGTTTAAGGTAGACCTAGTTCTGGATTCTTGAGTCAGAATTGTCCAGTTGTCTGCAAACTTGCAAGGCCAGAGAAGCGAGGGGAGATTTCTGTTCTGGAGAGGAGAGAGTGGACGGCATCCCTGGTTTGGAAACACGCCAACCTGCACCTGCATTTACAGAAGCAACGCGAATGGGAGGACATCGTAGTGCTACTCTGTCTCACGCACACACTGGGGACTCAAATGGCCCTAGTGGTTGGCGCCCAGCATGGAGAGGCCCCTGCGGAAGTTGTGCAGGTCGTCAGTCTTCCCATCCAGCACCTCCAAGAAGCTCTTCAGCTCCACCTTCAGGTGGCGCTGTCGGTACTTACTCTTCTCAATGTCCGTCTTCAGAGAACACACGTTGTCTTCTAGGTTCTGACTGACTGCTGCCTCTAGTTTCTCAGCGATGTATTCACACTCTGACTGGAGTTGTGGAATGATTTCACTTTGTTTTTGGAGGTCTTTCAACTTCGTCTCCTTTTCTCAGAGTTCTGATTCCAGCTCCTCAACTCTTCTCTTCAACTGGATAGTCTTCTCCTTCTCTCTGTTTATCTCACTGCATTGCTCTTCCAGCTCATCACATCTTGTTCCAGAGCTGGTCGTTCTCATCGTGGCAGAGGGAGAACTGACTCTTCCACTGCTCCACGCTGGCTGCTGAGTCCTGTAGTGCCGTGGTCAGCTGGGTGTTGCCAAGAGGGAAGTTTATAGCAATAGATGTCTATCTCAAGAAACAAACAAAAAAAGTCTCAAACAACCTAACTTTATACCTCAAGGAACAAGAAAAAGAAGAACAAAGTTGAAAGTTTGTAGAAGGAAGGAAATAACAAAGATTAGAGTAGAAATAAGTGAAATAGAGACTAAAGAGACAATAGAAAAGATCGATGAAACTAAGATCTGGTTCTTTGAAAAGATAAAATTGCTAGACCTTTAGCTAGACTTACCAAGATAAGCAGAATACATAAAATAAATAAATAAAATCAGAAGTGAAAGAGGAATAAACAATTATACACCAAAAAATTGGACAACCTAGAAAAAATGGATAAATTCCTAGCAACATACAACCTACCAAGACTTAATCATGATGAAATAGAAAATCTTAACAGACTGATTACTAGGAAGGAGATTGAATCCATAATCAAAAATCTCCTAACAAACAAAAGTCCAGAACCAGATGGCTTCACTGGTGAATTCTACCGAACATTCAAAAAAGAATTGATACCAGTCCTCTTCAAACTCTTCCAAAAAACAGAAGAGGAACGAACTCTCCCAAACTCATCTTATGAGGCTAGCAATATCCTGATACCAGAACCAGCTAGGGATGCCACAAGAAAAGAAAATTGCAGGCCAATATCCTTGATGAACATAGATGCAAAAATTCTTAACAAAATATTAACAAATTGAATTCAACAATCCATTAAAATGATCATATACCATGGTCCAGTGGGGTTTATTCCAGGGATGCAAAAGTGGTTCAACATCTGCAAATCAATGTAATACATTAATAAAAGGAAGGATAAAAACCATATGATCATCTCAATAGATTCAGAAAAAGCATTTAAGAAGATTCAACATCCATTTCTGATAAAAACTCAAAAATTGTAGGTACAATTTTTACTTTGTAGAAAATATTTTTCTTTATAGAGAAATTTTTTATAAAAAAACATAAAACTTCTTTGCTGAGACTTTCCATTTCTTCATTTTTTTCAAGAAAGTTTTTAATTGCTTATTGAAGCATTTTTATGATGGCTGCTCTAAAAATCTTGCCCCATACTTCCAACGGCCAGTTGAGCTTGGCATTGCCCTCGGTTGTCTTTTCTCATTCAAATTGTGGTTTTCCTTGTTCTTGTTATGACGAAGGATTTTCAACTGTATCCTGGATATTTTGGTTATTATGAGTCTTAATCTTATTTAACTCCTCTATTTTTGCAGGAAGTCACCCTTTTCAGGTTTATTGTATACTTTCAGGCCTACTTTTATGGGTTAGGGTTCCAAGGTTTAGTTTTTGGAGTTCTTGCATGGCAGCGCGGCCTGTGAGGCCGGCGTGCTTCCACTGGGCCTGGGGCTCTGTATGGCACTGGCTGGAGGTGGAGAGACTCAGGGCTCCATGACGCTTTCTCCCTTAGGTGTCTGGTGGGGGAGCCCACAGCACCAGCTCTGTTGGGCCTCCCCTCTCCCATCCTTGGGCCCGAGGGCAGCCTTTCCTGTTGTCTGCCTGTTTTGTCGATGCCTAGTGGCGATTCAGATTGCAGGCTCCTGCGCCAGCCATGGGTTTGTGGGAGATAAAAAGCAATGCCGGGACATACAACATGTTATTCTCAAGTCCCGTGGCCCCAGCCTGCCTGACTTCTTTCCAGCTTTCAGGATCCTTTAATGGGTGTCTGCTGGATTATGTCCAGGGAGGAGGAACTGGAAAAGGGAGTCCACGCCATCCATCCTGTTCTGGAACTGGAAGTCCATTTCCGGGAGGTTTTACCATCACAATATTTTCTCTCTAAAACAAGGAGCCATGATGGCTCCTAGATGACAGCTTGGCAGATGGCAACCCACACAAATGGCACTGGGGCTTGAGGCTGCCGGAAGGTTCCCATCATTGTGAGGGGCGGAGAGAAGGCAGGCAGAGAGGAGCTGGGAGAGGGGTGCGAGGAAGTGGTCCAGAGCATCCTGCAGCTACCCAGCCTGCTGTGACCCCGGCCCCACAGACCCCTCCCCCCACCCCCGCGTCTGCTGGGGCACGAAGCACAGCACAGTGTGGAAAGTGCAAATTATCTGGGACGGGGGGACAGAGGGATGAGGAAAAGGAAAAGGGAGACAGTGAGTGAGGACAGGAAGACAGGCTGCTTAGGGAGCCTCAGCATCCATCTAGCGTCTCCTCACGGACCTGGGGGCTGACATTGCTTGCGGGAGGCTCTTGCGATCCCTGTCCCCACCCCCCGGGCTCAGGGACCCCTGCAAGCAAGAAGGGAAGGCAGAGCCGGGCCTGGGGCCAGGAGGAGCGTGTGGGGACGTGGGGTCCCCAGGTGGTGCAGGAGGAGGCCACTTTTCTCAGCTGTTCCAGTCCCAGAGATAAAAATACCAGTTTGCAAAATCAGCTGCTAATCTTGTTGCTAGGTAGAGTTCAACCCCAGAATTGCCATTTTGTGCTAAGTTTGGCTGAACAGCTTTTCCTGGGAATTAGACTCAGACACAGGCCCAGGTCTTAGAGGGGGCACAAGGAGGCAGGCGCTTTGCTCATAGCCTTGCGAGGGGACAGACCAACAGACAGGGTGTGTGTCACATCCAAACTGTGGAGGGACAGTGGCCCCGTGGAGGAGTTCCCACTCCACGGGGAGTCTGTGTGGAGGCAGCACACGGGGCTGGGGGCTCCCAACGGGGAGAGGCTGGGGGCAGGGGATACTGCAGTGAGCACCCTTGGGCACCTTGGGGGCAGGGTTCCTGAGGTGCGGCCTAGAACCCAGCCCCTCCAGCTGAGGACACGGGGACCAGAAGCCCTAGGGGACTGTGAGCCCTGGAGGGGCAGGGGAGAGGGTTAGGAGCCAGGTGGAGGAGATGAGGCTGAGGTGCTCTGCACAGAAAGGCCTGGAAGATACATGGCCACAGCAAAAGGAGGCATCTTAATGACTGTAATTAAAATGCCAAGGCGGGTCTGCAGCGGCCAGGTGGTTGCTGAGTCCTGCTGAGGAGCTGCAAGGGCCTGAGACCAGGGGCCGCAGGCCAGCCAGGCCTCTAGGGCCTCTGAGCCAGGAGGGGGAGGGCCATGCCCTCCTGGGAGCTTACGCTCTGGTCCTTCTCCTTCCTGGCCTCATGGACCTCATGGGGACCATTGTAGGACCCTCTCCCCAGGCTGCTTTGTTCATCTGTTGGTTTGCTGGTTTTGGCCACATTGTGTGGCCTGGCCCCCAGCAGGGAAAGTGCTGAGTCCTAGCCACTGGACCCCAGGGAGCTGCCTTCCCCAGCCTGCATTCGCACCCAGCTGCATTCTGCTTCCTCTGGGCCCCTGCTCTGCTGGGAGGCACGAAGTCAGAGACGGCTCAGGGCCCCTGGGGCCTGGTGGGGAACCCGAGCTTCCCGGGCAGAGGCCCACTGGGGGCCACACAGCAGTGGCACCAACCAGACTGGCTCCCGCCCTCTGCTCCCAGCCTAGAGCCTGGGTCATACGGAGGGGGCCAGGGGTGGCCCAGGGACCCATACACATTCTGTCAGGCACAGTCCTCACCCCGTGTCTGCCGCCTTCTCCTTTCTGGACCCGGTTGTCAACAGCCTCTGCCTAGGAAGGCCACTAAGTTTGCCTCTCCAGGGCCCCTGGGAGGATGCTGACACCCGTGCCCCTCCAAGTGCAGGAAGGGCTCCCTAAAATGTGACATTGCAGAGGAGAAAGAATCCTGGGCCTGGGCCACGTGTTTGATTTAGAACACAGCCCTGGCAGTGCAAGAGTCTGGCCGGCAGCCACTGGAGGCCACGGGAGGGCAGCATGTTTTCTCTCCTAGAAGCAGGAGGCGGGGCTGCCAGTCCTGTCCCCCTCCTAAGGGGCAACCAGCTGTTCTTTTTGTTTGTTTGTTTTAATAACAGCTTTATTGAGGTATAATTCACATAGCATAAAATTTACCCTTTTAAAGTGTACGATTCAGTGGTTGTTAATGTATTCACAGTTATGCAACAATCACCACTATCTAAATGTAGACTATTTTCATCATCCCAGAGAGAAACCTCCTACCCATTAGCAGTCACTACTAATCCCACCCCCCCATCCGCAGGCCTAATCACCCACTAATCTGTCTCTATGAATTTGCCTGTTTCATAGGATGAAGTTGGACCCCTACCTCACACCATACACAAAAATTAACTCAAAATGGATTAACAACCCAAATATAAGAGTTAAAAGCATAACACTCTTGGAAGAAAAAACATAAATCTTCAGAACTTTGGATTTTATATTGGCTTCTTAAATATTATACCAAAAGCACCACCAACCAAAGAAAATTAGATAAAGTGGACTTCATTAAAATTAAAGTGGTTTTTTTTTTTTTTTTTTGCGGTACGTGGGCCTCTCACTGTTGTGGCCTCTCCCATTGTGGAGCACAGGCTCCGGATACGCAGGCTCAGCGGCCACGGCTCACGGGCCTAGCACTCCGCAGCATGTGGGATCTTCCCGGACTGGGGCACGAACCCGTGTCCCCTGCATCGGCAGGCGGACTCTCAACCACTGCGCCACCAGGGAAGCCTGAAAATAAGGTTTTAATATCCAGAATGTAGAAAGAACTCCTACAACTCAAAAACAAAAAGACAAATCAACTAAAATATGGGCAAAGGACTTCAATAGACATTTCTTCAAAATATACAAATAATCAATAAACAGATGAAAAGATCCTCCATGTCAATACTCAATAGGGAAGTGCAAAAACTACAATGAGATACACTTCACCCATACTAGGATGGTTATAATGTTTTTTAGAAAGGCAAATAACAAGTGTTGGTGAGCATGTGGAGAAATTAGAACACTTGCATATTCCTGGTGGGAACGTAAAATGGTGCAGGTTCTGTAGAAAACAATTTGGTGGTTCCTTAGAAACTTAAACATAGGATTACCATATGACCAAGCAATTCCACTCCTAGATATATGCCCAAATGAACTGAAAACAGGGACTCAAACAGATACTTGTGCACCATTGTTCGCTGCAGCATTACTCACAATAGCCAAAAGGGCGAAAGAACAGAAATGTCCATCCACTGATGATTGGATAAACAAAATGTAGTATATCCATACAACGAAATAAAAATGAATGAATTTCTGATACAGCAGTTCACCCTTATCCATGGTTTCACTTTCCAAGGTTTCAGTTACCCAGGGTCAACTGTGATCCAAAAATACTAAATGGAAAAAGTTTAGACAATTCATAAGTCTTAAATTTCTGCCATTCTGTGTAGTGTGATGGAATCTTGTGCCATTCTGCCCGAGATCCCCAATCCCTGACATTGTCTGCTCCTGACATTCAACCACTGACATCATCATGGCTCGATGTTCCAGGATCACTCTAGTCAGATGATCCTCCTTCTCACATATGGTCAGAAGGTCAATAGTAGCCTGATGCTACATCACAATGCCTACTGCGTTCACCTCGTTTCGTCTCAGCATGTAGGCATTTTCTCATGTCACATCATCACAAGAAGAAGAAGAGTTACTACAGTACGATAAAATATTTTGAGAGACCACAGTGACATAATTTTTATTACAGTATACTGTTATAATTATTTTATTGTATTATTGTTGTCAATCTCTTATTGTGCCTAATTTATAAATTAAACTTGATCATGGGTATGTCTGTATAGGAAAAAACACAATATACATAGTGTTCAGTACTATCTACAGTTTCGGGCATCCACTGGGGGGCTTGGAATGTTCCCCCTGTGGATAAGGAGGGACTACTGTACATGCCACACCATGAATGAAACTTGAAAACGCTATGCTATGGGAAATAAGCCAGATGAAAAAAATGGCAAATTGTGTGTGATTCCATTTATCTGAAATATCTAGAATAGGCAAATTCATAGAGCTAGAAAGTAGATTAGAGGTTACCAGCAGCTGGATGGTGGTGGGATGGGGAGTTACTGCTTAATGGCTACAGAGTTTCTGTTTGGAGTGATGAAAAAGTTTGGAAAGCGATAGTAGTGATGGTTGCACATAGTGAATGTACTTAAATCTCACTGAACTGTACACTTAAAAATGGTTGAAGTGGTAACTTTTATATTACATATATATTACAATAAAAACAACTTAAACTTTTTTTCTATGTATTTCGGTTCCAGGGGATAGACAGATTGCCTGGACAAGTTAGTTTGCCTCTCTAAGCCTCAGTTTCCTCATCTGCAAAACGGGACCGGATGTAATACCTATCCTATGAGGTTGCTGTAAAAATCAAATGACATAACACATGTAAGTACATAGCACCAAGTTTGGCACGTGATAAGGGCTCCTTAGGGGGGAGCGGTCATCATTAGTTTGTGTGTGTGTGTGTGTGTGTGTGTGTGTGTGTGTGTGTGTGCGCGCGAGAGACAGAGAGAGAGAGAGAGAGAGAAAGAAACCTGTTCAGTTTCCAGTTTGATGCCATCCCTTCCTCGAGTTACTACTTCCAGCTGTGGTGGAGGACTTGGCTGGACCACTGCCCTCACTGAGAACAAGTAGAAAATCCAGATGAAAAAATTGGTTTGAAGGCATCAGACAGCTGCAGACAACCATGAATTGAGAAGCCAAGTTTCCAAAGAAAAGAGAATTGGAGAGATGTGAGCTCGTATTCTGCACACCACTTACATCTCCAGGTGTGAACCAGTTCTTGGCTTAGAGTGGCTAGGAATCTGAGCATGGGGCTACTACAGCTGAGAGGCAGGGAAGCCAGCAGAGTTCTCAGCAAGTTCCTGGAGAAGCAGAGAAAATTTTAATTATAGCGCTGACAAAATAGCCAGCACTCAAGAGGCTGGAAGCCCCAAACTCAGATGTTGCCCCTGAAGCACTTGCCTATATATTTAATGCACATGATGAGAGACTAAGAAGCTAAGAGTGGAATTTTCAACAATCTAATGGTTATGAAGAGACAAAAATTGGAATTTAGGATCTGGGTTGGGGCCTGGGGAGGGCTCCACCCTAGGAATGGCCACGAACCAAAGATAGAAGGAGGCATAAAGACTGAAATCCTGCCTCCTGTTACTTTGGATTAAGATAGTCTACCCACACTCTAGCTGCCTCCAGAGGATAAGATGAACACTCTATGGGGAAAGGTAAAAGAACCCAGAACCTCAATCAATTGTCATGGACTGTGTCCAACATTCAATTATAAATTATAGACATACCAAGGAAACCTCAGGTGACTCAGATCTTGGAGTTATCAGACAGACTTTAAAATAACTTTTTAATATTTTAAAGAAAATAGATGATTAGATGAAGAATTTCACTAGAGGAAAAAAAATATATATATATACATTTTAGAGCTGAAAACACAATAATTGATATTTACAGTACAATCCATGTGTTTATGATAGGACACGAGAGAATAGAGGATTAATGAAAGTTGACTGATAGGATTAGTAGAAGATAGGACAGTAGAAAATATCAAGGCTGATGCACAAAGATGGAAAATACAGAAAATAATGCAAGAGATACATGGAACCTGTTGAAAAGTTCTAAAATGTGTACACCGGAGTCCTAGAAAGAGAAAGATATTGGAGCAGAAGAAATATTAGTGGACATAATGGCTGATAATTAAAAAAATAAATGAATGCTATCAGTCCACAGATTCAAGATACTCAGTGAACCCCCAAGCAGGATAAATACAATGGAACCAGAGTAAAAATAAATAACCATAAAGTAACTTCAAAGGAGTAACAATCAGACATAGCAGAGTTTTCAACACAAATGAATAATCAGAAGGCATTAAATAACATTTTTAAGTGCTGGAAAAAATAACTATCAACCTAGAATACTATAGAATTTGGTAGGAAAAATATTCTTCAAAAGTGAGGGTGAAATGAAGACATTTTAGGAAAAATAAAAACTTAAAAATGAGAGTCTTCATTGGCAGAATATCTACACTTAAAAAAAAAAAAGTACAGGGAGCTCTTTGGGCAAAAAGATAATCCCAGGTAGAAAGATGGAAACTGAGGAAGGAATAAAGAGTAATGGATGGAAAGGGTAAATCTAAATGAATAGTGACTCTATAAAACAACAACAATAAGGCCTTCTGAGGTTCAAAATGTACATAAACCCATGGGAGTACAAGTTAACAATTCTGATAGTACTATAATAAGCAAATAGATGGTGGATGGTGGTAAAAAGGAAAGAGAAAAAATTTTTAAATAGAAATAAGTATACCTTGAGCCCTTCGTTTGTGCTGTGCCAAAGACAAAAAGGGGAAACACAATGTAGCTCTTCCCATATGATTGCATTCTGCTATGTTTTTTTGCTTTTGTATTTGATCTTCCCTTTCTGCATTTAGTATTCCCTACTCAACCTACTGAGTTAATTTGTACTCCTCTAAAAAAGGAAGGAAGGAAGGAAGGAAGAAAAAAGAAAGAAAGAGAAAGGAAGGAAGGAAGGAAGGAAAAAGAAAGAAAGAAAGGAAGAAAGAAAAAGAAAGAAAGAAAGAAAAGAAAAAGAAACCTATTCTCTACCCCAAAGCTTGGCTCTTATCATGGAAAGCCAGGCTTTCAATTATATTGCTTCAGCTAAAGTTTATAAATTAATTCAGGTAGTAATGTATTTCTTGGTTCTCCACTATAATTACCTTTTCCATGAAGCAGTGAATATCACTGAATAAATGGTCCCAGGCAACAAAAATTTTAGGGAAAGAAAAAGACTATGTAAATATGTAAAAATAAAATGCATGACAATAAAAACAAAAGAACTAGGAAGGTTGGAAATGGAAATAGAGAGTTTTAAGGTCTGGGAAGAGGTTAAAAGAAAGAGTGCTAATTTATGGTAGACCCTAATACCCTAACAAGTAAAGGATGCATATTGTCATCAAGGGTAACCGCGAAAAGAATAATAAAGGCATGTAAATAGTAAATAGTAAAATAATAGTAAAGGAATGTTTACAACACAGGGAATATAGTCAATATTTTATAATAACTATAAATGAAGTATAACCTTTAATAAGCGTGAATCACTATGTTGTACACCTGAAACTTAAATAATACTGTACATCAACTATACCTTGATACATTTTTTTTTTAAAGTAAAGGGATGCATAATTAACAGGCTAATAGATGGGAGACTGGAATAATAAAAAAAAAAATCCAAAAAAAAAAAAGAGGCAAGAAAGGAGAGGATTGAAAGATTATAAAATAGGTGGGATAAATAGAAAACAAGGATTCACATAGTAGGTATAAACTCAAATATATCAGGAAGTACATTAAAGGTAAAGGGACTAATTACTCCAAGATAAATACTAAGACAGACTGGATCAAAACAAATTAAACTGGTAACTGCCTGATCGGGTGCCGCCTAGACTCGGAAAGGGCCGCAGAGAGAAGTCTGACGCGGCCTCCAGCCCCCGGGAACTCAGAATCCAGCTGGAAATGGAGCTCCTGGTGAAACAGGAGCTGGAGGACTTGTACCAGCAGCATCATCACTCACTGCAAAGCTACAGTAATTACCCAGGGTGGCCTTAGTCAAGGATAGACAAATAGACCAATGGGGGGCTTCCCTGGTGGCGCAGTGGTTGAGAATCTGCCTGCTAATGCAGGGGACACGGGTTCGAGCCCTGGTCTGGGAGGATCCCGCATGCCGCAGAGCAACTAGGCCCGTGAGCCACAACTACTGAGCCTGCGCGTCTGGAGCCTGTGCTCCGCAACAAGAGAGGCCGCGATAGTGAGAGGCCCGCGCACCGCGATGAAGAGTGGCCCCCGCTTGCCACAATTAGGGAAAGCCCTCGCACAGAAACGAAGACCCAACACAGCAAAATAAATTAATTAATTAATAAACTCCTACCCCCAACATCTTCTTAAAAAAAAAAAATAGACCAATGGAACTGAACTGAGTCCAGAAACAGGCCCACACATGTATGACAACATTAACACTTGCTTATAAATTGGGGGAAGAAGAGTCTTTTCCAGAATTACTGCTGGGTGAATTGAATGCACGTATGGAAAAAAAATCTTGATGTTTACTTTGTATTACACACACACACACACACACACGACACACGTGCACATGCACATACACACTCTTAATTCATAAGGATTGTAGAACTAATTCAGAGGGAGAAACGATAAAGTTGTAGGAAAAAGACCTAGGAGAATATCTTTATGACCTTGGGGGTAGGCAATAACTTCTTAAATAGGATATAAAAAGCATAATGCCATGGAGGAAAAAATTGATACGTTTAATCACACTGAAATTAAGAACTTACATTTATCAAAAGATACTATTAATAATGTGCGAGAAGGTGAAAAGCCAAGCCACAGAGTGGCAAAAGATATTTCCGATGCATATATCTGACAAAGGATTCTGATCCAGAATATTCAAGAATTTCTACAAATCAGTAAGAAAAAGACAAGCAACCCATAGAAAAATTGGGGAAAACATGAACTGCACTTCACAAAAAGGGATATCCAAATGGCCCAAAAGCATATGAGAAGGTGCTCACCCTCAGGTTATCAGGGAAATGAAAGTTAAGATCACAGTGTCACACGCACCCACCTGAACGGCCCCAAATCTTACAACACCAGTTCTTACTAGCTAGACTGTAGAGCAGCCAAAATTCGTATATTGTGTCGGTGGGAATGTAACTTGGTACAACCACTGTGGGAAGAATTGGCAGTGTCCATTAAAGGTGAACATACTCATCCCCAATGACCCAGAAATTCACTCCTAGGTATTGGCCAAAAGAAATGCACACACGTTCACCGAGACATGAGCAAGGATGTTCACAGCAGCATAATGGATGCAGGAACAGTGGTATAGTTGCATGGTTGGAGATAGTGTGGCAATGAAAATGTTGCTAGTCCTAGACACAGAAACATGTTTGGACATCACATGGTATTGAGGGGGAAAACCTGGACACAAATGAGAAAATGCTTCACAGCTGCAATTGTTGAAACCTCACAAACAGTCCATACTAATCTGTGTTGGCAAAGGTTTCTATAGCGGCTGTCACAGTGGGGGTGGGGTCGTAACTGGGAGAGGATAGGAAGCATGCAGCCATTGTTTTGTTTCCTAACCTGGGTGCTGGGTGAAAGTGGAAGTTTTTTGTGGGTACATACTTGTGATTTGTGCACTTTTCTGTATATATGTGATACCTCAATGAAAATAATTATTTAAAATAATTATCTTTCTTGAACTTTGACCCATTCTGTTGCCCTCTCTTCCTCCTTTTTGCCCCAATGAAGATGCTTCTTATTTAAATGTTTTTTAAAAATAATCTCGAATTTACAGAAAAGTTGCAAAGTAGTACAAAGAGCACCTATATGCTCTTCAACCACATGCCCCAATTGTTAACACATCACTGCATTTGCCTTATAAATCTGTTTCTCTATGTATTTTTTCTGACTCATGTGATAATAAGCCATAGGCATGATTCTTCATTATCCCTCCACGCCCCTGTGCAAAACAAGAGTCCTCTCCTACATCAACCCAGTACAACTGTTGAAATCAGGAAATTATTCTTGCTCCAATATCACCATCTAATCCCATGCAAATGTTGCCTGTGGCCTTAATAATGTCCTTTATAGGCTCAGCATTCAGCCCAGGACCCCGAGTTGCATTTAGCTGTTGTGTGTGTTCAGTTTCTTTCTGCCTAGAGCAGTTCTCCAGTCTTTCCTTCCTTTTGGGCCTTGAAATTTTTGAAGAGTTCAGGTCTGCTGCTTTGTAGAATGTCTCGTTTGTTTTACTTCCCCTGTGTTCCTCATAAATGATGCAGAGGTAATGTTGCAATGTCGATTTGTTCCACTCTGGTGATGCTCACTTCTGTTGTGTGGGTAAGATTGTGTCTGCCAGGTTTCTCCACCTGTGCTCTTCATTCCTTCCTGTAGATCTGAGTTTCCACCTGGTGTCATTTACCTTAACTGTAGTGTGTGTCTTGTGTCAGTGGACTCTCTTAGTTTTGTTTATGTGAATTTATTTCAACCTTTTATTGTTTAAGGACATTTTTACTGGATAAGAATTTGGGGGGGTTGATAGCTTTTTTCTTACAGCACTTTGATGATGTCATTTCATTGTTGTCTGGCTTCCATTGTTTCTGGTGAGAAGCCTGTTATAATTCTTATAATCATTCCCATGTAAGCAACGTGTCTTTTTTCTCTGGCTGCTTTCAGAATTCTCTTTGGTTTTCAGAACTTTGTCTGTCTGAGTGTGGTTCTTATTATATTTATCCTGATTGGGGTTTGTTGAGATTATTGGATATGTAAATTGATGTTTTTCATCAATTTATGAAAATTGGGGTTTGTTGAGATTATTTATCCTGATTGGGGTTTGTTGAGATTATTGGATATGTAAATTGATGTTTTTCATCAAATTTGGGAAGTTTTTGACCATTGTGTTTTCATTCATTCTGCCTCAATTTCACACTCTTTCCTTTGAAACTCCAATTATACGTGTGTGGGATCATTTTATATTGTTCCACAAGTCTCTGAGGCACTATTCATTTTCCTTCAGCCTTTTTACTCTCTAATCTTCAGATTAGATCATTTCCATTGATCTATCTTTATATACATTTTCCACTTGGGGACTGAAATTTCCAATCCATTCACTGATTAAGACCATATCTTTCTTTAATTCTTTGAACACAGTTATAATAGCTGCCTTAAAGTCTCTAAGTTCAACATCTGGGTCATTTTGTGTCCAGTTTTTCAGCTTTTGTAGATTGCTTTTTTCTTTCCTGGGGATCATATTTCCTGTTCCTTTGTATACATAGTGATTATTTTATAATTGACTGTTGGACATTATGACTAATATGTTGTAAAACTCAACATTCTGTTAATTTCCTCTGAAGAATTTTGACTCCTGCTTTGTAGGCAGTTCAGTCACTGGCTGATGACCTTGGTTTTGTGCTTTGTTGTTGCAGATCCTGGAAAATCCAGGGTGTTTCCCAAGGCCCTCTAATTTAGCATGACCCGATCCTGCCCAGCCTATATGCACAGACTGGCTCTTGGCCAAGGACTTGCAGGTCCCCACGTGGAGTTCTGGGGACCTGCACACAGCTCCCTCTTCTCCGGCATCCTGTCCCACATACTCCCACTGCTTCTCTGCCCGATCTGGTCTTTACCTTAGCAGGTCCATGTGACCTCTGTGCCACAGAGCTGAGTGATTGTAAGTTGTCCTTCTCTCAGGGATTCAAGTCTGGCCTGTCTGTCACCTATGGCCTGCAGACAGTTGTCTCATACATTTCATCCAGTTTTATGGTTACCTCTGGTGGAAAGGTTATTCTGGTCCCAGCTCATCCACAGTGTCTAGACATGGAAGTCACAAGTAAGCTTTTTGATGGAGAAGGTGGCACTTATCTCCACCCCCTGCCCCCACACCCTCCTTGAGACATTGTGCCCCAGCCACTGGACCCACCACCAGTGTTCTCTGCCTGGACACTTCTCAACTCTGGCTTCCAGGACTCTTTCCTCTCCTAGTTCTCTCACCCTCAGCTTTCTCCATCTGATCTCTTTGATCAACCCTTCCTCAGACCGTCTGCTCAATGCAGGCTTCCCCCAGAGACCCATAATTAGCCTTTTACTCTCTTCCTGGCGACGTTCACTATGGCTCCCACCCTCCTCCTCCTGATGATTCCCTGGTCTGTACCTTCAGATTCCATCTTTGCTCTGGCCTGCAGGTCCATCTTCACCTGATGCTGCAGGTGGTGGTGCCAGGAGGCCCTGAGTGGAACTTAATGCCTTTACCCCAAAGCTGCTCCTCTCTTGTGTCTTCCCCCAACCCTGCCCCCTCAGCAGGAGTGGTCATGCAGCCCTGCCCCCACCCCCACCCCTACTCACTTCTCCCTGGCAATGGCCGCCAAGTCCTGATGCCAGATGGGTACCTTCTAGCCCCCTGCCAATAATGGTAGCTATTATTAATACTGTTAACATTAACACCATGAAGAAGGTGAGATGTGCAGTTTCCACAGTGTGGCCCCTAGCAGCTTCTCTTGGGAGTTGAGAGAAAGGGGAAGCTGAGGAGGGTTCAGGAGACCCTGGGTCCTAGGGTAGGACCAGAGTCAACATGGCCGCCCTGCAGAACCCTGGGCAGAAAGCCCTGGGCACCAGCCATTTTGATAGAGACTCAGCCAGGTAGGAGCAAGGGAGCTGTGGTGGTGTGAGGGGCAACCTGCCTGGGAACCGACCGCAGTCGGGGCTGCTTTGGAGCCTGTGCACACTGACTGCTATGAGGGTCCAGGCCCACCAGCCAGTCTGCTGAGACCCCAGCTGAGGTCCTGCCTTCCAGCTGTATGGAGAGGGCTTCTGTAGTCACCTTTCTGAAGGAGAAGGAGCCTCCTCCTCTTGTGACTGTCCTATATGAGAGCCCTCAAACCCTAGTGGCCTGCCAGGCTTGGGGGCATGCCGTGCAGGAGGGTCAGGGACCGGGGAAGGGGCAGGAGGGCTGTGTCCATGGTGTGAAGCTTCTGATCCACCAGGAAGGCCAGGTGCAGGCAGCAGCTGGTGGAGGCCAAGGCACCCTGGGCTGGGGCCTGGGCAGGAGTGAGCCCAGTACACTCTGCTGGCCTCCTGGCAGAGTCTACCCGCCCCCTCTTCCACCCACTGTCCTCAGGACCCCTGGGTGGAGGGAGCCCAGAAACCTGGGAGACCCCTATGTGATGACTGCCAGAGCAGGAGACCCTGCACACGGGGGTTGGGGGCACCTCAGAAGAGGGCTGGGGGGAGTCCTGGCAGGATGAGGGAACGTGGCCCTCTGGGGAGAGTTTAAAGTGTTACCTCCCCTCTGCTACCCGAGACCCACGTTTCCGGGGTGTGCGAGGAGGCAGCACGCTCAGAGGTAGGCGTTGCTTCCCTGGGGCTAAGGCCTGTGATCTTAAAGTTCTGTTTCCATCATTTGGACCCTTTCCGGGTGGCGCTGCACGACCGGCTGGATCACTTGCCCCTACGCCTTGGGAGGGCTGGGCTGCCCCCAACCCTTACCGCTGTCGACCCTACAGCTCAGAGCCCAGTGTCCTCATTCGCAAAGAGGTGACCATGTGCCCGCATACGGAGGGCCACGGCTACACTAGCACTTGAGTCACCCTGGCTGTTGGCCGCCTGGCCGTGGCCTGACACCTCTGAGGGAGCGCATGCCTGCAGTGCCCCATAATTACGGTGGCTGTGTGCAAACTGCATTATATTTGGCTCCCCCCACGCACGAGGCTCTTGTCTCCACGGAGCTCTCCCTCCCCACGTGTCACGTGGCCCGGCATCTCCATCCCCTCCTCCGCGTATCTGCCAGGCCAGTCCCAGTTGGGGGTGATTTGGGTTGCTTCCAGTTTTCTGGGTTATAAATAGCACTGCTATGCATGTCTTTATTACAAATCCTTCTTTCCTCCCAAACCCTGAATAACCGGTGCCCCGCGAGTGCATCCTTCCAAACCCTCCTTGCTTCCCGGCGCGTCCCACCTGCGCCACGTACACCCTCGCTATGGACGGTCGCCTGGCAAGTGGACAAAAAGGCACCAGGGGCAGGAATGCAGCCCCTTCCAGGTTCATGGGCATAAACAAACCAAACAAAAACTAAAGGAAGGAGCACCCAGTACTTCCTGATGTTTTAGTCCTTTAAATTTAGAACAAGCTCCTCGTGCACCTGGGCAGAGGCTGTCAGGTGCCCTGGGCCCTGGTCATTTCCTGGTCAGGGCTGTTGGGTTTGTTTACTTACCTTTTTTTTTTTTTTTTTCATATTCTCATTGACTTTTAAAAATAGTACAAATATAATAAGTGAAAACATTCTTATTGTGCAAAGTTCACCATAGTTTTTGCATTTCTTCTATGGTATTTTAGTTTTTTTTGAGTCTCTATGAGTCATTTGTATTTTCGTAGAAAATTTTCCATTTCAACTACGTTTTTCCAATTTATTGGTGAAGTTCTGTGCATAGTGTTCTTTTGTAACCTTTATCTCTTTATTTCATTTTTGTCCCCCATTTTAACCTTTTTGGACTTATTTTTGTTATTGACCAGACATCAAAAATTTGTCTATTTTACTATGAAAAATTTTTTCAAAGACCCAGCTTTTGGTATTACTGGTTAGTTTTACTACTGGTTGTTTTTTATTTCACTAGTTTCTGTTTGGCATTATCAGACTCCTCCCTTTACCTTTCTTGAGGTTGTCATTCTTTTCCAGTGTCTTCGGCTGTAAATCTTAGTTTATTCTCAATCTCGCTTGTTTTCTAGTAAGTCAAGCTGGCTTATCTCCCCTGAACACTGCTTGGCTGCATCTCACAGCGTGTGAGGCATGGTGGTCACTTGTGTCCGTTTATAAGTTTCATTTTTGTAGTTTCTGTAGTTTCTAATTTAAATTTCCTGCTGAGTGGATGTAATTGGCTTCCTGTAGTTATTTGTTTTTAATGTTATTGCGCTGTTGTCACTGATTCCTGCTTTTGTAGAAATTTTTGAGACCCTCCTTTGTCTGCTACTTGGCCAATCGCTGGGACTGTTCCATGTGACTAGAAGAACATGGTTCTCCACACGTGATACCAACATTTTGTGTAATTTCATGGTTACCAAAGAGGAAAGTGGGGAGAGATAAATTAGGAGTTTGGGATTAACATAAACACACTATTGTATATATATATCAGATAACCAACAAGGACCTATACTGTATAGCACAGAGAACTATGCTCAATATTTTGTAATAAGCTATAAGGGAAAAAAATCTGAAAAAATACATACATACATAATATATATCTGTGTGTATATATATATATATATATATATATATATAAAACTAAATCACTTTGCTGTACACCTGAAACTAACACAATATTGTAAATCAACTATACTTCAATAAAAATAATCAATCAATACTATTATAAAGCTAAAAAACTTTTAGGGGTAATTTACATACATAATGACATGTCACACATGTAAATTACATTCACATAAAAATGCACTGATTTTAAGTGTACAGTTTGCTACATTTTTGACAATGTATATACACTTGTGTAATCACAAAGAAATACAGACCAGTTCTACCACCCCAGGGACTTCCCTCGGGCTGCTGGGAGTCAATCCCCACATTGCCTGAGCAGTGCAGCTGCTTTTCTGATTTTTATAACCATGGATTAGTTCTAGAATTTTGTAGAAATTGTATCCTGCAGTATGTGTTCTTTGTGTCTGGCTTCTTTTGTTCAACTTTAGTTCCAAGAGATTCACCCATGTTGTCAAGTGTATCAGTAGTTGTTCTTATTTACATACACTGATTTGTTTACCCTGCCCTCCCATGTGTGGACATTTACGTTGCTTCCAGTTTCAGCTACTATGAATAGAGCTGCTATAAACATTGCTGTACAAATTCCGTTGTTTTTCTTTTGACATACAATTTTTTTCTTTTGCGTAAATACCTGAGTGGAATTAGTGGGTCACAGGGAAGGTATTTGTTTAGCTTTGTAAGAAATGGCCGAACAGCTCTCCAAAGTGGCCGTCTCTAATTTCTGCCCATTTTCCTTTATAGTGCTTTGCGTCTGTTAACAATAGCAAATCCTAACAGCTATTAGGTATTAGCTCCTGTCACAAAGCAGAGACTCCCAATTGGGATCAGAATTAGATCCCCGAGCTGGTGTGTACTCAGGCCCTTGCTCTTTCTGTAGCAGTGGGCTCTGCAGACATTGGCTCCTTAGGACTGACACCTGGAGAACTGGTGGGCTATGCTCACGGGTAAGGTGGCAGGGACCACCGCTTGTCCCCCCTCCAAGATGCCTTCTCCCCTCTTCTACAGTGACAGATCCCCACATTTTAGCTGGGTCAAGACCTTTTCCCCAGCATCCTTTGCAGCTAAATGAAGTCGTGTGATAGATTCTGGCCAACGGGTCATCATGGGGAGGGTCATGTGGCCAAAGCTGACAAGGGCACTCTGTCCATCCTCCCTTTTGCTATCTGGCCACTAGGAACACGGATTTGATGGTTGGGTCTCCATGTTGGGGTCCCGGGAAGAGGGCCTGCCCCTAGTGGTGGAGCAGAGCCGTAGGCAGCTGGGTCCCTGAAGGCTACATGGAGCCGAGCAGCCATGTGATCACCAGGGGTGCCACCTCTGGGTGCCTGGGGAGAAGGGAACAAACGTCTGTTTCAAGGCAGCCCCTAGCTGTTGTACACAGGTCCTCTGTATTGGTGCTGGGGATCCCAGGCCTGCAGCCACTTCAGCATACGCTTCAAGCATGTTGGTGGAGGGCGGGCAGGTGAGCACAGGAGGGACCTGAGTGCAGGGTCTCCTGACTCATGTCAGGAGGCAGTTTCCATATGACATTTCCTGTGTCCATGGCGAGGGAGATACAAGCTGGGCATGGCTCCCTGGCCCCTCCTGGCCATGTGGGACCCTGGTGTCATGCTGCCTGCCCCGCTGGCCTGAGCAGCCCTGGTTGATGGAAACGCCTGTGTGAGCATGTGGGAGGGAGCATCAGCCAGCCAGAGGCCTGGGGTTGGCTCAGCAGGGGTCCCTGCACCCTGAGTGTGAATCTCCCAGATGGACCGTGCTGTCTACCTTGTGCTTGGATGTCTGGAGAGAAAGGAGGAGGGCTGGAGGGTTTGCGCCCTCATGTCCGTGGGCTGAGCCCTTGGACAGGCCAGGGGACACTGCCCATGTCCTACTGGTTAGCTTTATTACTCTGTTTGTTAGTCATTCAGGTGGCTCAGACTCCCTTGGAGGACTCAGGTACCAAGCAGAATGTACAGATGAACAAATGACAGATGTGGTGGTGCCTTTGCAGGCACTCTCTCCTCCGTCCTCTTCATTCCTTAAACACACCAGCTGGTTCTGGCCACAGGGCCGTTGCATGGCTGTTTTTTCTGCCTGAGATGCCCTTTCCCCCTATCTTAGTGTCTCTCTGCCATTCAGATCTCAGCTTAAATGATGTCACCTCCTCAGAGAGGACTTTCCTGGGCACCCACTCTGAAGTTGTCACCCTGTCACCCTCTTTGCTTTAAATCTGGGTAGAGCAAATATCACTACCCAATGTTTTCTTGTTTGTTTCTTGTTGGTATTGGGTGTAAGCCCTGTGAAGGTGGCAACCTTGCCCATCTTGTTCCCTGGTGTGACACAGTGCCTGGGCAGAGCTGGACACAGTCGGCACACATTCACTTCATGCACGAGGCCAGTAGTCACCCTTGAGTAGAGTGTAGTGATTGAGGGCACCAACTATAAAGTCAGGCGACTTTGGAAGCCAGTACTGATTTTTGCCATAGATTAGCTGTGTGATCTCTGCCCTGTTACAGATCTGTGCCTTGGTTTCCTCATTTGTAAAAGGAGGCTAATGATAGTCCCTATCTTGCAAGGTTGCCGTAAGTTTATATGAAGTGGTGGATGTTGGACCTTTAGAAGAGTTTCCATAGTGTAGTGAGTACATTGTAACTTGTAGCTATGGCCTTCATCATCATCATCACCACCACCATCACCATCATTACCACAATTACCGCCATCACCACCACCATCACCATTACCACCACCACCACCACCATCACCACCATCATTCATCATCACTACTACTGCCTCCATCACCATCACCACCATCATCACCATCATTATCACCATCACCAACATCACCACCATCATTGTCACCATCGCCACCATCACTGCTACCATCACCATCCCCACAACTATCATCACCATCATCACCATCACCATCATCACCATCCCCACCACTACTACCATCATCTCCCCACATGCCTGCCATAGTGTCCTGCATGGGCTGCCATGTCAGGGCCAGGTGATTGGAGATTGATGAACTAGGGTCTTCCTGCTCTGGGGTACGGCAGCCTGCTCTTCCAGGCAGATGGCTAGGACTGGGAGAGGTGGTGGCAGTGACATCCCTCCCATGACAGCAACCCCTGGAGGCAAGGGGGATAGGGGAGGCCGTGGCTTTCCTGTGGAATGAGCCCCATGTGCAGCACTTTTGGCTCTGCAGATGTGATGCTTGCTGCCATGGTGACCGTCCTAACAATAACCTCCCAGAACTGATATTCCCCACACCCATCCCAGCTGCCACCTGGGAGAGAGAGCCCTCCTCACTGACGAGAACCAGCTAGAAAGGATAAGGTGGGAGGTGGAGATGACATGGAGGTGCGGGTAGAAGAGGGCCCTTCTTGCAAGAGGGGTGAGAGGCCAAAGCCAGATGAGAGGGCTTCTGGGGTCTGGAACTCCAGAAAGCATCATGGCTGGTAGCCCTTCTCCCTTCCAGCTTTTCCACTCTTCTGGGGAGGAACCCTCTGGGTCTGGAGGTGGGGAGTGGGTTGTCCTGTGAGTGGAGTTGAGGGGTTGGGCTGTATAGGCAGGGACCCTCTGGGTCCCTTTGGTAACTCAGTCATTCCTCACTGTGGTGCCCTGATCACCCTGCCCTCCCTGCTCTCCTCAGGGTCACTCGGTGTCATGCCTTTAATGTTCCAGCCCAGAGGAGGGGCTGCCCTGTTGACCTCAGGAGCTAACAGGAGTAGAACGGGGGCCTCAGATCATGCCCTTTTAGTGACCCTGACCTCATGTAAACTTGATCCTGGGCAGTCTCCCCACCCCGGGGGAAGGGACCTCAAAACAGACACCCAGAGTGCTGTGTCCTTGTCCAGGCCTGTAGGACGCCGTGCATGTGTGTGAGTGTGCATTGAGTATATATATGTGTGTGTAAGTGTGCGAGTGTATGTTTGAGTGTGTGTGCATATGTGTACGGTATATGAGTGTATGTGAGTGTGGGTTGTGTATGTGTGTGTATTGTGTGTGTATGTGTGTGAGCGTGTCTTTGTGTTTGTATGTGTGTGTGTGAAAATAAAAAAGAGGCTTAATGGGGCAGTAAGGTTTGAGTCCCAGCCACTTCTTGGCTGTGTGACATTGGGCAAGTTGCTTCACCTCTCTGTCTCTCCGCTGTCCCCCCTACTAATGTGGGGATCATAATAGTATATGTCTCCTAGGACTGTTTGAGAATTAAATGAGATAATACATGTAGAATGCATATAAGCAAATCAGTGTCTGCTGTCATGGTGATTTTAATGCCACTTGATCATTGCATGGCCTCACACTGGAAGGAGCACGTGTGACCCTGTCAGCGCACAGGGTCTGCTTGTAGCCTGGACAGAGCCTGGTTTACTGGGGGGTGCAATTTTGTTTTGTTTGCTTGCCAATTGTATTCTACGGTGTGGGACTGTCTCCTTCTCCTTCTGCTGCAGATGGCCCAGCATGTGTGGGGAGAGGCTCCTGTGGGGCAGAACACAACCGCAAGAGCAAGCCTCTGTTGGTGGGTGAGGGGCCTCCAGTCCTCCCCTGGCTGCCCCAGGAAAGGTAGGCGCCTGCCCATGAAGAGGCACCTGGGGTGCTCTGGTTCCAGCACTGAGCCCTGAAGGCGGTCTCCCCCTCTGCCCTGCCCTGCAGAGGTCAAGGCCACATCCTCCACAGGGCCCCCTCTGCCCCCAGTCCGGGTCCGGCCTTTACCCCAAGTGTTCCTTGGCCTCCAGCTGTCTCTTGGGTGCAGGCTGGGTCTGCAGAACCACCCAGTACAGGGACTGGTCACCACCTGGTCTGCTCACCTGCCTGACAGCCGTGTGCCAAAGGCATCCTGGTCGGGGGGGCCCTGGGTCCATCCCCACCACCCACTCCTGCCTTGGAATCCCTGCATTAGATCTTTTATCCAGGAAATATTTATTGTGGCTTCTGGGACCAGCCCCGGGCCGGCCACCAAGGTGAGAGAGATGAGCAGGACAGGCCCAGACGCTCTGCCTGGGGAGCCCACGGTGCAGCAAGTGGTTCCTGTCAGGGCCTGCTGAACCGCTCAAATCCGGAGCTGGCTGCTGCTGGAGACTGCATGTCCTCAGGGCCTCCGCAGCACGGACCCCGGCCCTTTCCTCTCTGAGGACCATGGGGCTGCTGAGCCCAGTGGGTTGTCTTCACTGGATCTGAAGTCCCGGCTCTGGATGGCAGCCTAGGTGTGGCCCTGGGAGGGGCTCTTCTGTGGGGCATGGGGTCGGCCCAGCCTTGCCTGCCCCTCCCCCCCCCCCGCTCACCCCTCCTCCTCTCCTGGGCCACTTTCAAGATGGACCCGCTTCTTCCAGGCCCGAGCTGGAAGCAGGCAGGTGGACTAGGCCTGGGCAGGGGGGCTGAGAGCTCTCAGGACCCCAAGATGCAGACGGAGCAGCCACTGTTTCCCTGATTTGACACTGTGCCTGAACTGGCAATGTCTGTTCCTGGGACCTCTGTTCCAGACACCCCAGTGTCCAGTGCTAGGAGGAGGGAGGGAGGGAGGGAGGGGCTAGGACCATGGGGGAGGGGGTAGCCTTCACCCCTTCATCTCCCACTCCCAGTGTCCCCAGGGTGCAGGCCTGGTCTGGGAGGCTCCTGGGCAGCTCTGCCAGGGGGCTGCACTGTGCGGTGTGTAGAGTGGTGGACACCCGGGCAGGAGGGGTCCTGTAGCATCTCCTCCTGGGGGTGTGAGGAATGAGTCTGTGGAGGGAGGGCTCCCCCCTCCCCCATGTGCACCTGAGGCCCCTCCTGAGGTCCAGGTCAAGGCTGGCCTTCAGGGGAGAGAGGGGGCTGGGTTCACTGTGTGCAGTCTCGTGTGTGTGTGTGTGTGTGTGTGTGTGTGTGTGTGTGTGTGGCGTGCAGGGAGTCGCCAGGAGGCAGCGGAGAAGCAGGCTCAGGGAGCCAGCGGTTCCCTGTGTGCTTCGTCCCAGGCGCATGGCCGCGGGTGCTGGTGCCAGCGCAGCATGTGCAGGGCCAGGGCGCGAGTGCGAATTCTGGGAGCAGGAGTGGGTGCGAGAGCGTGTGCAGGGCGCGGGCGCTGCTGTAGGTGCAGGGCTCAGGTGCGTGTGCGGGTGCGAGTGTAGGGCGCGATTGCGGGTGCGGGGAGCGTGCAGGGGGCGGCGGGCGGGGCGGGCGCGGCGGCGGCAGTGACAGCGTCGCCCGCGCTCCCCGCGCGTAGGTGTGCGGCGCGCTCCTGGCGGGCACGGAGCGCGCAGATCTCGCGTGCGCTCGCCGCCCGGCGCAGCCCAGCCCGGCCCCCGCTCGGCGCCGCGAGCCGAGGTGTCGCCCGCGCCCGCTCCCGTGTCGCCGCCGTGCCCGCGAGCGGGAGCCGGAGTCGCCGCCGCCCGAGCGCAGCAGAGCGCACGCCAAGCCCGTCCGTCGCCGCCATGGCCACCACGGTGACTTGCACCCGCTTCACCGACGAGTACCAGCTCTACGAGGATATTGGCAAGTAAGAGCCGCGGCGCGTGCGGGCTGGGCCGGGGACCCCGGAGGGCGCCACGCTCCGAGGGCCGGGACCCTGGAGACCCAGATCCTCTGCGCCGCCGGCTCCGGGTGCACTGCGGCCCCGCGCGACCCCGGCTCCTCCCGGCTCCGAGCCCGGAGCGCACGGCCTCGCGCGGCCCCGACCCCCGGGCCCCCGGGGCCCGGCCGCCGGACCTCGGCGCGCGCGGCCCTACCGGGCCCTGTCCAGCGCGACCGCTCGGCCGGAGGCCCCGGCTCGAGGCGCGGGGCTCGGTGCAGCGGGGGCGGCAGCAGGTGTCCCCGGAGCGCCCGGCAGACGTGACGCATTTGGCGGCCGGAGGTCGGAGAGGAGCGGCGCGCGGGGGTGGCCGCGGGGCCTGGAGCGCGGGGGAGGGGGCGGACCTAGCCGAGAGGGTCGTCCCCGGCGCGAGCCGCGCTGTCCCCACCCCCAACAAGCGGCTGGGCGCGGGGGCGGCGGGACTTGCTCTGCGCCTGCTTCTCCGCGTGGCTCCATCCGCGCGGGGGGTGCCAGCTGCGCTCCGCGCCGCGTGGGAACAGCCTCTGCTGTGGGTGCCTAGGGGAATCGGGGTTCTGGAGGATTTTCCCCCAGATCCTTCTGGAAAGGGGAGTCTGGAGTGCTGGGGGCTGAGGTCAGGGAGCTTGGATCAGGTCACCGGGGTGAAGATGAGGGGGTGAGGTGGGAGCCTGATGAGCTTCGGGGTCATGGAGGCAGGTGGGGGCTGGATTCTGGAGAGTTGTTTGCGGGGAGGTGATGGGAGGGACTTTGAAAGCTCGTTTCAGGTAGGGCCTCACCGGGGAACAGGTGGCTCCTGGGCTTTGTTCGCCAGCAGGAGCCGTGTAGGGCCCTAGACCTGCCTCTGCCTCCGGGCTCTACCCCGAAGCGGGTCGGCGGCTCCTCTCTGGCCTGCGGGTCTCCACTCTGTGCATCAGGGTGGCTGCACCTGACATCTCCACGTCTGGCTCCAGAACTCCTGAAGCCCTGGCTGCAGCCCGGCGCGGCCAGAGCCCCGTTCTCCTCCGTCCTCCTCCAGCCCACCCCGTGGAAGGGGCGCTGGCGAGGTTTCCTCTTACGTGTCCAGCGGCAGATCTTTTTTTTCCTTTTATTAAGAAACGTCTGTGGTGATACCTTGTGTTGGCAAGGGAAGCTGATCACTGATAATTGTGGGCGCGAGCTGGGAGGAGTGCGGGGGGTGTGAATTCCCCAAGCCTCCCTGCACGTGGGGGACGATGCCAGTTAGGCCTGGGGGCTGCTGAGGGAGTGGGGTGGAGTGGAGAAAGCCCGTGGCAGGGTGCGGGCAAGGCTGGGCCCTGGGGACCCCAAAATTCGCTTCCCTCAGGTGGGGGCTGGTTGAGTGCCTGTCCCCAGGGCAGGGGGACCTGGAGAGCAGAGAAGGGATCCAGCACACAAACTGTGTGCATCCCGGAGGCCCTGAGGAGGTTTCCGGGGCATGTCTGGGAGCAGGCCTGTGAGGACAGGGCGACGGGCTGGTGGTCCTCGGGTGGTTGTCCGAGGCAGAGGGCGGCAGTGGGGGGAAGGTTACCCCGTTCTAGGGGACCTTCTTGTCGTTTCTCTGCTTGTGCCCAGGCCCTCCCACCAGGCACCCCCGGGCCCTTTGGCAGAAATGCCTCTTCCCGTTCACCCCGTCTCCTCAACCTGAAGCTGGCTCTGCTGACCTCTCCTTCACTTTTCTGTGAATCTCCCTGGGCCAGCGGCCCTGTAGGGTGGTCAGATCAACCTCGGGCCTCTGGTTGCAGCAGCAGTGACTGGTTATTCTCATCGCTGCCGTCCACACCCACACTGGGGGATGGAGGTCCTTGGGGCTGCCCTCGGGGAGGCCGGGAGGGGTGGTGGACCCTGCAGTGGAGGCCAGGCTCCTCGGGAAGGGAGCTGGGGGCCTGGGGTGGGAGTGGGTGAGGAAGCCTAGCTGTCCAGGGGGCCCAGGGGCCTGGGAGAGGAGGGGAAGACACCCCACCAGCTGGGCCAGCCCAGCACCCCTTGGCGGCGCCCCCAGGCACCAGGCCCAGTGCGGGAAGCCCAGGGGCCTGTCACAGCCCTGCTGGGGCGTCCCGGGGCAGGGGAGGAGGCTGGGCCAGTGCAGGGTGAGCTGCAGCGGGGCAGGTGGTCAGGAGGGAGGGTCGGGCACTGAGGCCAGCGTCTCTGCCCGGGGCTGGGGTCCGCAGTGGCCATGTCGGTGGTTGTTGACAGTGCCTGGCCGGCCTGAGGCACAGTTGGTGTTGCTTCCCGGCCCAGGTGGATGCGTCCAAGTTTATTTAAAGCTGCAGCCCCTGGCACCAGTCAGGCAACACTAAACTCCCTGCCTGGGAAGGGCCGGGCCGCAGGCCCACAGCTGCTCTCATGATGCGGTCACCAGCCTCACCCTTCCCTGCCCTGTCCCCTTCTCCACCTGTCCCACCCTCGCCACTGCTGCCTCTGCACGGGATCGTTCCCTGGCGACCCGGGCATTGGGTCCGAGGGCCAGGAGCAGCTCATTTCTGGGGCTCTGCCCTTCCTTGCCTGGCTGGGGCAGGGCTCCCCGACACCAGCCTGGAAGCCTAAGTCCTGGGTCAAGAGTCACCTTGAGCCCCGGACAGTCACGGGTCAGGGCGGTGAAGCCCTCGGCCCAACACGGACCGGCCAGCAACATGGCTTAAAATGTCTCCATATTGGATAGATTTTTTTAACTGGAAAAAAACTTCCAGGAGTGATAAAACAAACACTTGTGTCTCTTCTACCCGGAATTGGAAACTGTTCCTCTTTTGTCATTTTGGCTTTAAGTCCTTTATTTTAAATCGTAAGAAATAAAGCGTTACAAAGAAATGTTAAGTAACCATTCTCCAAACTGACTGTCATGCATTTGGAATTTATCCTGCCAGACTCTTTTTGCTTCGTTTACGCACAGATAGAAGGATCGCCAACTAATATATAGGATTCTTTGGTGTTTTTTCTTTAAACTTGGACACATTCTGACCTTTCACTGCTGCTTGTGTGTAGTGACCGTAGTATCTGTAGTACGTCACGCTCCCTTCCTCATGGCAGTCTCGGTGTTCCCAGAGTTTCTCTCTTCCACTCCTGCAGCGGGTTTGCTGGCGTGCAGGTATGAGGGTTTCTCTAGGGTTTGTCCCCCCTGGTGGGGTTGCCAGCGGGGGTCCGGGTGTTCTCTGCGGCCGCCCTGGGCCCACTCCCTCCGGCCCCCTCCCCGGGCTCGGTGCCAACCTGATTTGTCGGGCTGTTTGTTGGGTAGGAAGCAGTCTTGTATTTTGTGTTCAGGCTCCCGAAGCTTCCACTTTGGGGAGTCATCCCCTTTAAAATATGAGTGGTTCCCTGCCGGGGAGAAAGCAGCTCCCACATGGCTTTGGATATAATTCAGGGGTTCATGGACCCCTCCCCTTGGGGGAAGGTTGTAACAACCCCTAAGGGGCGCATCACTTGGAACATTTGATTTTATTTGATTTGAGTTGCCGGGGAATCCCCCCTCTCCTCTCCCCCCCATTTTATAGGCATAGAACTGCAGCTCAGGGTGGATGGGCAACTTGCCCTGGCAGCCGGGAAGGCCCCCATCTCCAACCCAGGGCACCCCTGTCCCTCCCAGCTTCCCCCGAAGCTCAGCTAGGCCCCGAGCTGACCTTGGTCCGTCCTTGGTTCCATCCAGCGTGCCCCAGTCGGGGGACAGCAGGTCCTGTCCCGGGCTGTGACCCCTCGCCAGGAGGATAACCATCGGCTTTCTCGGCGTCCTCTCAACTAGCAAGCGGCCTGCTAAGTAGTTAATAGATAAACTCAGGAAATTCAGAGCAAATCGACTGTGAGCCTCCTGAGCTCCGAAGCCTGGTTGCCAGGAAAGACAGGACTCAGGTGGGGGAGGAATCACCGTGTTTGCTTTCTCCGCTCTCGGGCACACTGGGTGCTTCCTGCCCCAGGGCCTTTGCCGGCGCTGTTCCCTCCTCCTCCGATGGCCACACAGGTCATCCCCCTGGCTGCTCAGGGAGGTCCCCGTGCCCCTTTCCCGCCTCCCGCCCCACTCAACCTCTCCCCACTTCTGTCTTCCCCTGTCACTTGGCACCATCTGACACCAAGGTGTGGGGCAGGTCCTGCCCACAGTGGGGTCTCCTGCACGTGCGAGGAAGGGGTGAGTGAACCCGGTGGCCTCTGTCTCCTAGGCTGGCCCCCAGCGCTGGAGTCTGGGTGCCTAATGTAGGGTATTTAGAGAAGAAGTCGCACATGTTGAGGCTGCTGTGAGATGCACATGAAGGTGAGGCTAGTTTAGTTACTATTGAACGGTATTTTTATACCATAACCTACTTTGCTGAGAGCTAAGAATATATCTTGCGCTTGCGACTTGCACTCTTTCTCTGCTGGTAACAGTTAAACGGTGCTTATTACATTAAGCTGCTTGATCTGTGAAATAGGTACCGTGATCACTCCCAGTTTGCAGAAGAGGTGCCAGAAGCTCAGAGAAGCTCCACACGGGGCCTGAGTTTGAATCCAGGCAGTTGACTCTGGAATCCATCTTCTGCTTCTCTCAGAAGCTCATGACCCTACCCCATTCTGTGTTTTTAAAATACTGTTATTCCACTGGCCGACTCATGGCCCGCTTGTGGTCTCCTCTGACCCTGGGCTCCTCAGGGCCTCACCTGTCCCTAGCAGGCTGCTCACCAAGCCTTCTTTGTGCTTTTCCAGCACAAAGGCACTGCCCTACGGTTCCTTTTTGTAAAAACGTCATTTCCTTCGGTCGTCCCTCTGTGACAACCAACGCTGCCCCCATTTGAGGCCGGCAAGGCTTAAAATTTTATTTTATTGATTAAACAGACAACAAGGATAGTGTCTTATAAAGAAAAACCAATACGTAAGTGTGTGCAGCAAATGTGACTCTGCCACACTCGAGTCTCCTCATCCCGCAGAGGAACCTGGCCTGTCCATTTTAATGTCAGTATAAGGATATATGTGTGTGTATATATAGACGCAGGTATGTATATACGTCACACATACGTATGGTTTTAAAAACACGGACGCAGCCGCCGTATATGTGATTCTGCAGTTCGTTTGCCTCTAACACTTTTTCATGGTGATCCCTCCATGTCAGAGGGACTTTTCTTACAGCTAAGTGCCTGCCAGTTCTCTTAGAAGCAGAGATGGGTGTATAGGTGGTGGCCATATTTTTAAAACCAAAAATGGGTCCCCCTTCTCTGACAAGCACGACAGAGGGAAGAGAGGATGCTGTGTTTGAAATTGGGGCTCCCAGGGTTATCAGGAATGCATGACCGTAGTGGATGAAGGAACACTTTTGTTCTTGGTGGGGCCCGGGTGTGGGACACAGAGGTCTTGTTCAAAAAGAAGCCAAGAACGTATTCCTCTCCTTTTTTTTAAAAAAAAATTGGGGGGATCCCCCAAGAGCCTAGGGGAGAGAGACGCCATGTCGGATTTTCTTTCTTCTACTTAAAACGAAATTCTAGCCGAGATGGTTCCCTTAGAGAGCCCATACTGAGCTGCCTGGAATTTACCAAATGCTTTAATAAGAAAGACCAAGGGAAAAAAAAAGGAAAAAAAAAAGAAAAAGAAAGACCAAGGGGAGGCGACATGAACGGCGTCTGCTCCTTGGAAACATTTTGTCCCTCCCACTGCTCTCTGTGGCCACCTGGTCCAAGGCAAGAGATGTGGTCTTTCTGGAGATTTCAAATATATTTTTGACATGTTTAATTCCCCCTCTCTCCCTCCCCTCAAAATGGAATCTGATTTGGTTATTTTTAAAGCATCTTTCACAGCTGCAAGTCACTTTGTTAGTGTAGAAACGTAAAAATGCATTATGTATAACTTGGTTTTCCAAAAATTATCATATTGGCATGTTACATAGAAATATATATTTTATTCATATAAGGATCTGAATCTATTTAAAATCTATTTAAAATGAAAACATCCTCGTGGTGCTCCTAGGTGCCTAACTTTCTGGTGGCCTTTATCTCCTAGGTTAGAGGGTCACCAGCTCGTTCAGTGGCCGCAGTTCCTGGTGGACATAGTTCTTTCTGCATTGACATAATGATCCTAAAATAACTGAAGTTATGATTCTTTGTTAAGCCAGATACAAGCATTTGTTGAATTCTGGAACAGATTGGCAATAGCCGGGCATAGATTTAAGAACATTTTTTTGGAGGACGCATAACCCACGCTGTTCTACGGGCCTAATTTGAGAACTACCGCCTTTCCCCACTTTATGAGCAGCCGGTGGGCACTGGGGGGAAGAGATGCTGTGACCGTTACCATGAAACGGGAAGCGTGTCCTGTCCTCGGATGTAACAGGACGCCATGGCGTCGGGCACATCCAAGTTGGTGCCTGTTTGCAGCAAGGAGCCGGGGGGCAGCCCCTGCCTTCCTGTCACTCAGCCCACGCTGAATTCCAGGGCTTAGAACCATGCCCAGCCCACAGTAGGTGCCCAACAGAGTGGCTTCGTGTCACCCTCTAAAAGATGGGAGCCTTGTAGGTGGCTGGGGGCAGAAGGTGCTGGTGGTCTCGGAGGTCCTCGGAGATGCCCGGCCTGAATGGCCATCCGTCTTGTCACCTGATGAAGGGTGGTGTGACTTAGGTGCTGGCCACGGAGCTTGATGCCAAAGGGTTTGCAGCGTTCTGCCCGTCTCTTAATAAAGTTCTTCACGTGGCTTTTGATCTTGTACGTTGAGGTGCAGCCTGATTTTCAAAGCCGTTGGTTCAATCCAGGCCGTCTGTTAAGGGCTTTCTGGGTGAAGAACTCCGGTCTAGTTAGGAGCTGCACCTGCTGAAGGAGGCGATCAGGGCGGGGGATCCCAGCCCCCGGCTGCACCTGGCAGACCCCACCTCAGACCAGCTGCATCAGACACGAGGAGGACGCTGGTGATCCAGTGGGCAGTGCAGACACAGATCCTGCGGGGGCCTCTGTGCCCCAGGCCAGGCCCCCATGCCTGCTCCCTCTCTGGGCTCTGTGAGAGCCTCACCTGACCACATGTTTGGAATTTGCCTTCCTTTTTTTGAACACTCCACGAAATTACGCCCTGACCCTATCCAAGTCACCTGGAGCAGGCCTGTCCAGAAGAGACAAAACTTGAGCCACAGATGTCAGGCACAAGTGCGGTTCAGACTTCTCTAGTGCTTACAAAAAACTAAACGAAGAAACGGGTGAGAAGAACTTTAATAGTATATGTATTTAAGTCAGTTTATCCAAAATATTATTTCAACATGTAATCAATACAAAAATTATTGTTCGGCTATTTTATATTTTAAGAAGTGTTATGTTTTTGAAATCTGTTGTGTGTTTTACACATACGGTACATCTCAGTGTGGACCAGCCACGTTTCGGGTTCTTAGGGCTGCACGTAGGCAGTGGTTACTGTATTGGACAGCGCACAGCTAGAGTTTCAAGGTCATTTCTATTATTATTATTACTATTTGCAACTTTTCTGGTTTCTTTTGCTCTTCACACATTCAGCAAGTCTGCCTGCACACTGGTCATTTGCCAGGCATTTTCTAGGTGCTTAGGAAACAGTTAGTGAACAAAATCGAGGGTGCCAGCCCTCATGGAGCTTATACTGGTGGGAGAGGCAGGTAATAAACATTAAACAAATTATATGATCAGGTTCTTAGGTGATTAGTACTTCTGCTCAGAGAATAATTAAGGAAACTCACGAGTGCCATTTAGGAAGGCTGTAGTTATAAAAAGGGTGGTCAGGCCAAGGAAAAGGAGAGAAGCCTCAAATTGCTAAAATCAGGAATGAAAGGGGACATTACAACTAACGTTATAGAAATAAAAGACGATAAGGGAATTCTATGAACAATTGTGTGTGAAGTTAGAGATAACCTAGGTGAAACAGACCAATTCTTAGAAAGACACAAGCAATTGAAATTGACTCAAGAAGAAATAGAAGATCTGAAAAGACTTATAACAACTAAAGAGATGAATTAATAAATTAAAAGTTTTAAAATGTCCTACGAAGAAAAGTCCCTCAGGCCCAGATAACTTCACTGGTAAAGTCTATCAGACATTTAAAGAAGAATTAATACCAGTCCTTCAAAAACTTTTCCAAAAAATAGAAGAGGAGGGAATTCCCAGCTCATTCTGTGAAGCCAAGAACCACCCTGGTACCAAAACCAGACAAAGACATCTGAAGAAAACTACAGACCAAT
The DNA here is from genome assembly GCF_963924675.1 of Phocoena phocoena. Taxonomy (NCBI): domain Eukaryota; kingdom Metazoa; phylum Chordata; class Mammalia; order Artiodactyla; family Phocoenidae; genus Phocoena; species Phocoena phocoena. The sequence continues at coordinate 9,564,522 of NC_089227.1, forward strand.
ATTCCTTATGAATATAGATGCAACATTCTCAACAGAATACTAGCAAAACGAAACTAGCAGCATATAAAAAGGGGTCATTATGAACAGGTAAGATTTATCCCAGGAATAAAAAGTTGTTTCAAGACACAAAATTCAATCAACGTGATATGCCGTCTTAACAGAATAAACAAAGAAACCATATGATCATTTCAATAGATGCAGGCAAAGCATTTGACAAAGTCTAGTACTCTTTGCTGCTAGAAACACTCAACAGACTAGGATTAGAAAGGAACTTCCTCAACTTGATAAAGTGCCTCTATGGAAACCCCACAGCTAACATATTTAATGGTGAAAAACTGAACGCTTTCTCCCTAAGACCAGGAGCAATCAAGTATGTCAGCTCTGTCCACTTCTATTCAACGCTATACAGGAGGTTCTAGCCAGGACACTTAGGCAAGAAAAAGAAAGAAAAGGCACCCGGGTAGGAGAGGAGTAGGTAAAACTGCCTCCATTTACAGATATCATGATCTTGTATAGAGAATATCCTAAGGAATCCCTGTAAAAGCTGTTAGAACTGAAAAATGAATTTAGCAGAATTGCAAGATACAAGATCAAGACACAAACATCCATCATATTTCATTATACTAGCAATGCTCAATCCCAAAATCAAGTTAGGAAAAGCCATTTCATACAGTAGTCTAAAAGAATAAAACACATAGTAAGAAATTAACAAAAGGTAGTACAAGAGTTGAATGTTGAAAGCTACAAACTACTGTTGAAAAAAATGAAAGAAGAGCCAGATAAATGGAAAGACATTTTATGTTCATGGATCTTAAGACTTAATATCGTTAAAATGGCAGTACACTCCAAGTTGATCTACAAGTTCAGTGTAATACCTATCCAAATTACAGCTGCCATCATTTCTTTAGGCTGCACCAGGTCTTAGTTGTGGCATGTGGGGTCTTTTAGTTGCAGCATGCGGGCATCTAGTTCCTTGACCAGTGATCACACCTGGGCCCCCTGCATTGGGAGTGTGGAGTCTTACCGACCGGACTACCAGGGAAATCCCTCAGCTACCTTTCAAAAAAATAAATAAAAATAAAATTCATATGGAAATGCAAGGGACCCAGAAGAGCCAGACGGTCTTGAAAAAGAACAAAGTTGGAGGACTCAGACTTCCCAATTTCAAAACTAACTATACAGCTTCAGCAGTCAAGACAGAGTGGGTATTGTCCGCCATAAAGCTGGGCATAGTGTGGCAGGAGGATAAACACATAGATCAGTGGAATAGGATCGAGAGTCTAGAATAAACCCATACATCAGTGGTCTGTTGATTTTTTTTTTGAAAAGGATGGTAAGACAATTCAACGGGGAAAGAATAAGGGGCCGTTCAACCAGTGGACAATTGCGTATCCGCCTGCAAAAGAATGAAGTTGGAACCCTACCTAACACCAGATACAAAAGTAGATATACTAGTGAACAGTAAGCACACAAGATGCTCAACATCGTTATCTCAAAATGGGTCATAGACCTAATTCTAGGAGCTAAAACCATAGAATTCTTAGAAGAAAACTTAGGAGTCTATCTTTGTGACCTTGGGTTTGGCAATGGTTTCTTAGGCGCAACACCATAAAGCACAAGCAACACAAGAAAAGTAAATACATTGGACTTAATTAACATTAAAAAGCTTTTGTGCTTTAATGGACACCATCAGGAAGGTGAAAAGACAACCCACGGAATGGGAGAAAATATTTGCAAAGCATATATCTGACAAGGCACTTATATTTAGAATATTTTAAGAACTCACTACCTAACAGTAAAAAGACAAATGGCCCAATTAAAAAATGGGCAAAGGACCTGAATAGACATTTCTCCAATAAAGATATACTAATGGACGATAAGCACACGAAAAGATGCTCAACATCTTTGGAAAATGCAAATCAAAATCGCAATGACATCCCACCTTACTTCCTCTAGAAAGGGTAGAATCAAAAAGACAGACAATGCCAAGGGTTGGTGAGGATGCAGAGTTGGAACCCTCATGTACTGCTGGTGGGAATGTAAAATGGTGCAGCTGTTACGGAAAACAATTTGACAGTTCCTCAAAATGTTCCCTTCCTAGGTATGTACCCAAGGGATATGGAAACAAATATCCAAAGAAGACATACAGATGGCCAATAGGCACATGAAAAGATGCTCAACATTGCTAATTATTAGAGAAACGCAAACCAAAACTACAATGAGGTATCACCTCACACCGGTCAGAATGGCCATCATCAAAAAGTCTATAAACAATAAATGCTGGAGAGGGTGTGGAGAAAAGGGAACCCTCTTGCACTGTTGGTGGGAATGTAAATGGATACAGCCACTATGGAGAACAGTATGGAGGTTCCTTAAAAAACTAAAAATAGAACTACCATATGATCCAGCAATCCCACTCCAGGGCACATACCCAGAAAAGATGAAAACTCTAATTTGAAAAGATACATGCGCCCCAATGTTCATAGCAGCATTTACAATAGCCAAGGGATGGAAGCAACCTATATGTCCATCAACAGATGAATGGATAAAGAAGATGTGGCACATATATACAATGGAGTACTACTCAGCCGTAAGAAGGAATGAAATAATGCCATTTGCAGCAACACGTATGGACCTAGAGATTGTCATACTGAGTGAAGTCAGTAAGACAGAGAAAGACAAATATCCATATATTACGTATATGGAATATGTGGAATCTTAAAAAAATGATACAAGTGAACTTATTTATAAAACACAAAGAAAATTAAGACACAGAAAACAAACTTACGGTTACCTAAGGAGAAAGGAGTCGGGGAGGGATATATTAGGAGTTTGGGATTGACAGATACACAACACTATATATAAAATAGGTAAACAACAAGGACCTACTGTCTAGCACAGGGAACTATATTCAACATCTAGTGAAAAAACCCCATATATCCACACAGAAACTTGTTCATAGCAGCACTAGCCACAGAAGCCAAAAGGCAGAAATGACCGAAATGTCCATCAGCTGATGAACAGATAAAGAAAGTGTGTTATATCCACACACTGGAGTATTATTCGTGCATAAAAAGAAATGGAGTACATTATGGCTTGTGGTGCCTGAGGGCAGGGTCCAAAGCGCCGAGGCCAAGCCGCAGTGAGCCATCCCCCGTGTTCCTTAGCCCCAGCCTTCAGTCTGTCTCACACCAGGGCACCTGTCACTGTGCCCAGAAGCCGCTGAGAGCCACCTGGGAGCCGGAGGCTGGAGATTGGCGTGGGACGGACAGCAGGGGGTGAGAGGCCGGGAGGGGACACCCACAAACCTCTCCTGTTGCTCCCCCAAGTCCTGGTGTTCCATTTACCATGGTCTGGACTGGCTTTGGGTCCAGAGTGGTCTCAGAGTGGACACAAGGCCATGGCGGGACACAAGAGGCCACATCCCCACCCTGTCCCCCGACCCGGATCATGCTCTTGGACACAGTTCCGGAAGGCACCATCCTCGCACCCCTCTCCTGGCCCTGACTGGGGTAGGGGTTTGTGCCAGGATGGGTGCTGGAGGGTGAGGCCTCTCTGGGAGCAGGAGTGGTGGGTCCCAGTGGGTGTGGTGACGGGCGTGCGTGGCAGGAGGGGACAGGCTATCAGCGCGACTGGCAGTGACGGGAAGGGCTGGAGTGGGGATAGAGGCCAAGCCCCAAACCCTGGGCTCCGTGATTCTGGGACGTCTGGTCTCCTCCTTCCTGGGCCCGCACGCCTCTGTCACCACCTCGGCTGGGTGCTCGCCCTTCTTTCTCCCTTCCTCCCTGCACCTCTCCTTACCTCCTCTTCTCCTTAGGCCCCTTCCCCAGGCTCCTGTGTCTCCCACTCCTTCTGTCCCCTGGGGCACCCTCCGGGCTGGGCTGTGACCCCCGCTGGCCTCGTCCCCAGCTCCCTGGCCGAGGCAGATCCAGGACCCCGTGAGCGCCTAGGAGCAGGGCTTGGCCGGGAACCCAGCAGACAAGTGCCACACGGGGTGAGGGTCCTCCAGCCCCTCGTGAAGACCGGTGTCGGGGAGGACACCGCCGTAACGCCTCAAGCTCACGGTCTCACTTCTAGGGACCAGTAGGTGCCTTGGCTTCCGAGCTCTGCGCCTGGCGTTGCCCCACATGCCGGGGATCCACTTGCTTCTGTCCCGAGTGAGCCCCTTGGGACTGTCCCATCCAAGACTCCTGGGCCGGAGCCTGGGTGCTGAAGCCAGGGTTCCGGTGTCCCCGTCGTTCCAGTGTGGGGTGGGCCCTGGCGTCTCTTCATCTGTGCTGTTTCCTTCCTCGAGGGTCTGTGGCCCCTCAAGTCTGGGGTGGGGGGGGGCCTCGGAGCAACAGTGAGACTTCTGGGGTGCAGACCGTGGTCCCTGAAAGGCGGTGCTTTTCGCGGTTCCTCTGCAGGCCTGAGCGTGGGCGCGTTCGTATCCTTCCATTTTTATTTTCTGATCCGTGAACAAATGCTCATCTTGACCACTTGCCTGCGGGGCAGGCTGCCGAGGACGGCCTGTCCTGGGGCAGGTTAACCTCTCTCTTCCACTTCAAGCTCCGACTTTTCTTTCCTTCCCCCTTCAGCTGCGCCCAGGCTCTTCCTGGTGTGGTGACCGACGGGCCTTCCCCCCCTTGGGCTGGCGGGACCCCGTGGAGCAGAGGCTGGGGGGCTGGCTTGGTCCCTCTGTTCCCCGTCTCCTCTCCTTTCTCCCCTCACTTAAAGGATGCTTAGGGGTCTCTCCTGATGCTGCCGTGGGGACTCCTTCTCCTACCTCCCCATCCTCAGGCTCCTCTGTGCTGAAACGCAGGTGATTCCTCCCTGTGGACTGAGCTGTCGTCTGAGCTCCAGTCCCCTCTGCTTTCCCACGACCTGTGTCCCTCCACCCCGAGGGACAGTTGGCGCTGGCACTGGGTGGGGGGCCAGGGCTCGGCTTTGCTGGGGACTTCTGTGCTGTCACCTCTCAGGGTGTGTGGGGTCTTCAGCCTCGGTCCCCACTGGGGCGCAGTCTGCGTGGACTGCAGAGCGGTGACCCTGCCTGTGCCTGGGCCCTGACTGGGCCCATCACGGCTGCTCGTCCCTTTCAGCTCGTGGCTTTCTGTCTGGGATTGTTATGCTTTTTTCTCCTCTAAATTTCTCTTGTTTGTCAGCAGAGGTTAAGGTTTGATTTGTCATGTGGTTCCAAAGGCGCTCTTTTTAAAAACCTGATTTTTAAAGTCAGCACGACAAGTTACCAATTTCTTCCATTGTTTCTTAATGATTTCCTAGAGACATGGCTGCCTATCCTACCAGGAGATTTTTTTTGTATATATAACATAAAACTTACCGTCTTAACCATTTTAAAGTACGCAGTTCAGTGGCATTAAGTACATTCACGTTGTTGTGTTATTATCACCACCATCATGCATCTCCAGAATGTTTTCATCCTGCAAAACTGAAACTCTGTCCCCATTAAACGCTAACTCCCCATCCCCTCCCCCCAGCCCCTGGCACCTACCATCCTACCTTCTGTCTCTGAATTTGACTACTCTGAGTACCTCATGTAAGTGGAAGCATATGACGGTTGTCCCTTTGTGTCTGGCTTATTTCACTGAGCGTAATGTCCTCAAGTTTTATCCATATTGTAGCATGTGTCAGAATTTTCTTCTTTATTAAGGCTGAATAATATTTGATTGTATGGGTGGACCACATTTTGCTTATCCCATTCACCTGTCGATGGACTTTGGCTCTCGTGGTTATTTTCTTTTAAAATTTTCTTTATTGTTTTGTCAAAGACTTTTTTGACGTCGACGATTTTTAAAGTCTTTATTGAATTTGTTACAGTATCGCTCCTGTTTTATGTTTTGGTGTTTTTGGCCGCGAGGCATGTGGGCTCTTAGCTCCCCGACCAGGGATCGAACCCGCACCCCCTACATTGGAAGGCGAAGTCTTAACCACTGGACCACCAGGGAAGTCCCTCTTGTGGCTCTTTTAAAGAACGGAATACATGGTCTCCTCCCGCTGGCCACGACTTCTCAACACTGGGCTGTGTGGCCTTGGGCCACCATGTAACCTCTCTGGTTTCATTTTCCCCCTCTATAAACCAGGAGGGTTTGTCAAATGACTTTGCGGGGTCCCTCATGTCTCCACGAATTGGCTCTGTGGAAACCCCACTTCCTTCCTCTGAGACTTGCCACAAAGCTCACCTGTCAGATGCTTGGGTGTCCACAGGCCCATCACACAGGTGTTTGCATTCCCGGAGAATAAAACTTAAGAGGGGAGTTTTGACCTGAAACGCAAAACAGAAACAAACCCCTAGAGCTTTAATGGATACACACCTCGTAGGAAAAAAGAATCAAGTGGCCAGGAAGCCCATTGTTCTAAAGCTCCAGATCCCCTCGGGTCGGGGCCACTGTGGGTAGCGATCGCTGCCCACATGCCCTGCCTCCTGCCAGGGCCGCGGAACCTTCCATTCGGTGTCCCTCCTCCCTGTCTGTCTACTCCTGCTTGTCCTCTGTGAGCTGCATGGCCTCAGCAGTAATTTCAGGCCCCCGGGGGGTTGACTCAGTTCTGTCCCTGTCAGTGACTGCCTGGCACTGTGACTAGGGGGATGGATGTGGCTTCGAAGAGCTGCCTTTGAAAGTCGCTCTGCGGGCCCCTCGCTCACGGACCCGGGCTGGGAGGACAGTCCCCGGCCACTGTGGTTGGGTGTGCATCCAGCTGTCCTGTGACCCAAATCGGCCCTCAGGTCCATCCACGGTCGCACTGGGAAGGCAGCCACTGGGCTGCTTTCCGGAGCGCACTGGCCCTTCCAGCTGTGCCGGGTGTGTCCCAGATGTGGAGACTGGAGCCGGGCTCCGTCCCCATCCAGGGTGGCCCCTGAGTGTGAAGGTGGCAGATGGGGGTGCAGCTGGGGTGGACCCTGGGCTCAGGTTCTGGGGGGCCATATTAAGAGCACGGTGACCTGGAAGGATGTCAGTGTCCCCAGATCAGGACAGTCAGCCTGCGCCCGAGGTAGGCGAGTGGGCTGACCTGGACCCCAGCACCGGGCCCAGATCAGCAAGTGTGAGCTGCTCCTTGCCGGAACCTCCTGTACCAGTTCCTTCGGTGCCTCTGCTGGACCTCCCTGGGCTCTCCTGGCCTGGCCGTCAGTGGCGGGTAGCTGACTGTGGACCAGTGCCGGGGGGGGGCATGTGTCCTTGGCCTCTGGCCTTGCGGGGTTCTCTCTGACACTCCCAACTACAGTTTTCATTTTGGAACAGAAATCTCAGGGTTCACATGCACGACTTCTCAACACCGCCCCCCAGCACCCCTGTGGAGAGGCATCAGGTCTCTGCGTCTCTGGGGTGAGGTGGGCGGGCAGGCAGCTCCCAGAGTCCCCCAGCTGAGCACCTCTATCACCACACAGTTCTGTCATCTTTATAATCGAGGTGAATTCACTTCCTTCCCATAACATGTTCATGCTTGTGAAAATATCAAAGTGTTTGCAGTCATTTGTTGGTGAAATGGCTTGGTGCTCTCTGTCTAAGTGTCAGTAGAAGGGAGGCCCATGATGTGACATGGCTGGAGTGACATGGCTGGAGCAAGGCCCATGATTTGTCCGTGGCTGGAGCAAGGATGGTTGTGGGTATCCAGGACGGTCCAGGGTCCTCTCTCTGAGCTGGCTCTTCACGATGGAAAACAGAGGAAAAGTCAGTAACGGTTCCGGCATCCTCTGTGGTCCCTGGTCTCTGATAATTCAGGGTGAGTTGATTTTTGCCTGGTGGGCACTCAAGGGGGACGTGCATGCACCCCAGGCAGGGCATGGGGCCAGGGGCAAGAGATCCAGGACAAGGGCCCCGAGTGGGGTGCCGCCTGCACACAGGGTAGTGGGAACCCCGGGCCCCTCCAGGCCTGGCCGGACCTTCCTGTCCATCCCAACGTCATCCCCGGCCCCCAGATCATTGCCAGTTTCCCTTGACGAGCTGGAATCCTGTGCTGTCAGGATTCTGGGGGCAAACAGGAGCAGACACAAGGGCTGCCCTTGAAGGCTCCAAGTTCATCTTAGGGGGCAAACAAAAACGTGCCTTGCTTCCTCTCTCCCGAGCATGTAACACACAGGGCCACAGGGGCTGCAGGTGGCGAAGAGGTGGGGATTACCTTCACATATAAAGAGCTCCTACAGGTCAATAAGAACCAAAATTCCAACTGAAATACGGATGAAGGGTGTAAGCAGGTAGTTCACAGAAAGCGAAATGGAAGTTCTTTCAACCCGTGAAAACATGAAGAATAGAAATTAAACCAGAGCCAGTGCTCGCTTGCTCCTGAGTTCACCTCGGGCTTCAGGTACGAGACGGTTCTTCCAGGTGGCCCATGGGCTGGTGACACTGCCTCGATCAGTCTCCGGGCTCAGCTCTCCCGAAGCTAATGAACAGAGGCCCTGGGTGTTGTGGGTGGGCCTGGGATGGGCTGAGGCCCCACAGCGTAGGCAGGAGAGGAATTCCAGAGATCCTCCAGTCCAGGCTGAGCTGTCCAGCTGCAGGAGGCCCTGCTCACCCCCCTCCCCCCTCCTCCTCCGGTAGTCCTCCCAGCGAGTGCCCCACCCCAGGGGCCAAGCAGGGCCAGAGTGTTCCTGTTAGCTGCCCCCCAGCCTCTGCAGAGGCCACCGCAGGCCGCACTGCCGGCTCTGACCCGCAGGCCGTGCCCCGGCCTGGTGGGAGGAAGGGGCACCGGGCACCGAGGGGTCCAGGGTGGTGCTGGGGCTTTCCTGCCCTCCTGTTCCACCTCTGTCCTTATTTTGGCCTTTGCTTAATGCAAACCCAGTACTTGGGTCATCTCCACGGCTTCTGGGGAGTGGGGCAAGGCCCAGTGTAGTTGCTACTGAAGAGTGTACTGGAGAGAAGGGTGGAGAAGGAGAGAGACAGACACCCGCACGGAACGGGGGGGGAGGGGTGGGCGAGAGTGAGGGGCACACAGACGTGAACCTGGCCCCACGAGAAGCCCAGGAATGGCGCGTGCCCATGGAGGCTGCACGCGACAGGCTGGATTTGAGGCGGGTCCTCAGCGGACACCAGCTCTTGCCCAGGGGCCTCTCTCTCTCTTGTCCCCTGGGACAGCCTGCAGCACCCGCCCCCAGCAAGCCTCTGGCCTGGCCAGGATCTCATCCACCCCACCCCTTCCTCCACACTCCACCCCATGCACAGAGGGGGAGGGGAGTGGTGGCATTCCCCGTCGTAGTCCCCTTTCTAGAGGCGCCTGATAAATGTTAACAACTGGGCTGGTGGGCGGCGGGGACCCTGATCCATAGTGCTTGCCCATCCCTGTGGCGTAAATACCCCCATCATGTCTAACGTCAAGCTACCAGCATGACATCAACCACAACGTTTGGTTTTCTGTAGCCAGTAAGAGCCAGCCTGTGAGCCAGACCCGGAAGGAGCCCTGGCAGCTGAGCCCCTGCTCTGGCCGCAAGCCCCCAGCCCCTGCTCTCCGTGTTGGGATGGCGCTGCTAGACTTCTGCTCAGCTCAGGTTCCCAGACTCAGTGGCTCCTGCCCCGCCCCCACTGGAATATTCCATCTATTCCCACCCAGCCCCCTACTCTTTCTGAGCCAACAGAGGGCACCTGATAGGCGAATGTGCAGGAAGGGTGCGGAGGGGTGTCTGCGTTTAGGTCTTGCCTGTGCCACCCACAGTGCCGTGAGCAAGGCATTGGGTGCCCTCACCCTTCCCATCTTCCACAGGGGTCCTGAGAGCCCAGGGGCAGACACTTTGGAAGCTGTAGAGGGTGGTCCCGGGTGCTATCAGATCTGGAGAGTCTGTGACACCCCCAGCACCCTCCTCACCCTGTTCACGTCCTCGGTCGCGCTGGGGTGTCAAGGTTTCAATGTGACTCAGATATACCGTAATTTTCCTTATGCTTTTCTTTCTTTCTTTCTTTCTTTCTTTTGGCTGTGTCGGGTCTTAGTTGCGGCACGCGGGATCTTTTGTTGTCGTGGGCTTCTCTCTAGTTGTAGCTCGCGGGCTCTAGAGTGCGCGGGCTCGGTAGTTGTGGTGCACGGGCTTAGTTGCCCCGCAGCGTGTGGGATCTTAGTTCCCCTGACCACCTGCGTCCCCTGCATTGGAAGGTGGATCCTTAACCACTGGACCACCAGAGAAGTCCCTTCTTACGCTTTTCTGCCTGTGGTTAAAAAAATCCCCCAACTCCCACCCCTGTCATAAAAAGATACTTTGTTTTCTCTTTATACTTAAAAAAAAAAAACCTGATGGACTTTATTTTTTAGAGCAGGTTTATGTTTACAGAAATATTGGATGGAAAGTAGAGAGTTTCCATATTTACCTCACAGCCAGGCCCCAGTTCCCTTTCCTGTAACCATCTCACTTGCGTTCAGACGTGATACACTTGTTACACTTGATGACCAATATTCCTACATTAATATTAACTGAAGCCCATAGTTTCCATAGGGTTCCCTCTGTGTTGCACAGTTCTACAGGATTGACAAAGGTATGATGTCATGCATCCATCATTACAGTATTCCAGATCCTCTGTGCTCCTCTATTCGTCCCCTCCCATCCTCCAGAGCCCCAGACAACCACTTTTTACTGTCTCTATAATTTTGCCTTTTCCAGAATGTCATGGAGTTGTGAATCATACGGTGTGTAGCCTTTTCAGATTGGCTTCTTTCGCTTAGTACCATGCATTTAAGTTTCCTTCCTGTCTTTTCGTGACTTGATAGCTCGTTCCTTTTTAGTGCTGAATAATATTCCCTTGTCTGGAGGTTCCTCAACTTAATTATCCGCTCAGTCTACTGATGGATGTCTTGGTTGCTTTTAAGTTCTGGCGATTACGCATACACCTACTATAACCATTTGTGTGCAAGCTTTTGTATGGACATAAGTTTTCAACTCCGTTGGGTAAATACCAAGGAGCACGATGGCTGGATCACATGGTAAGACTGTGTTTAGTTTTGTTAGAAACTGCCAAGCTGTCTTCCAGAGCAGCTGCCCCATTGTGCGTTCCCACCGGCAACGAGTGAGAGCTCCCGTTGCTCCACAGCCTCACCAGCCTGTGGTGGTGTCTGTGTTCTGGATTTTGTCCGTTCTAATAGGTTTGCGGTGGTATCTCGTTGTTTTAATTTGGATTTGATGACATATGATAAGGAGCATCTTGTCATATGATTATTTGCCATCTGTATACCTTCCGTGGTGAGGTGTCTGTTAAGGTCTTTGGCCTATTTTTAATCAGGTTGTTCTTTTTATTATTGTTGTTTTTTTTTTAATTTTGCGGTACGCGGGCCTCTCACTGTCGTGGCCTCTCCCGTTGCGGAGCACAGGCTCCGGACGCGCAGGCTCAGTGGCCATGGCTCACGGGCCCAGCCGCTCCGTGGCATATGTGGGATCTTCCCGGACCGGGGCACGAACCGGCGTCCCCTGCATCGGCAGGCGGACTCTCAACCACTGCGCCACCAGGGAAGCCCCTATTGTTGCATTTTAAGAGTTCTTTGTATATTTTGGATACGAGTCCTTAATCAGATACGTGTTTTGCAAATATTTTCTCCCATCTGTGGCCTGTCTTCTCATTTGCTTACCCCATCTTTCACAGAGCAGAAGTTTTTTATTCTAATGAAGCCCAGCTTATCAATTCTTTCTTTCCTGGATCATGCTTTTGGTGTTGTATCTGAAAAAGTCATTGCCAAACCCAAGGTCACCTAAATTTTCTCCTGCGATACCTTCTGGGACTTTCATAGTTTTGCATCTTACATTTAGGTCTATGATCCATTCTGAGTTAATTTTTGTGAAAGGTGTAAGGTCTGTGTCTAGATTCATTTTTTGGCATCTGAGTGTCCAGTAGTTCCAGTACTGTCTTAGACTGTTCAGGCTGCTATAGCCAAATACCATGAACTGGGTGGCTTATAAACAAAAAAGATTTGTTTCTCACAGTTCTAGGAACTTCAAATCCAAGATCATGGCTCTGGCAGAATCAGGGTCTGGTGAGACCTGCTTCCTAGATGGTCATCTTTCCCCTGTGTCCTCACATGGCAGAAGGGCTGGAAAGATTTATCTGGGGTCTTTTTTATAAAGCATTAGTCTTGTTAATGAGGGCTCTGCTCTCATGCCCTAATCACCTCCCAAAGGCCTCACCTCTTAATACTGTCCAATTGGGGTTAGGATTTCAACATATGAATTTGGTGGTCGGGGCCTGGGGGTGGGCATGGACACAAACGTTCAGTCCATAGCAAGCACCATTTTTTGAAAAGACAATCTTTTCTTCCTTGAATTGCCTTTATTCCTTTGTCAAAAATTGGTTGACTGGGCTTCCCTGGTGGTGCAGTGGTTGAGAGTCTGCCTGCCGGTGCAGGGGACGTGGGTTTGTGCCCCGGTCCGGGAAGATCCCACATATGCCGCGGAGCGGCTGGGCCCGTGAGCCATGGCCACTGAGCCTGCGTGTCCGGAGCCTGTGCTCCACAACTGGAGAGGCCACAGCAGTGAGAGGCCCGTGTACCACACACACACACACAAAATTTGGTTGACTATTTGTGTGGGCCTATTTCTGGGCTCTCTATTCTGTTCCATTGATCTATTATCTATTCTTTTACCAAACCACACTGTCTTGATTACCGTAGCTTTATAGTCTTGAAGTCGGGTAATGTCAATCGTCTAACTTTGTTCTTCTCAACAATATTGTGTTGGCCATCATGGGTCTTTTGCTTCTCTGTCTGCTACATTTGATCTTAGCCAAAAAGCCGAGAAGCAATTTTTGCCTCTCCGTATAAACTTGAGCATCAGTTGGTCTATAGCCGTACGATATCTTGCTGGGATTCTGATTAGGATTACATTGAATGTATAGATCAACTTGGAAAGAACAGATATTGTGACAATATCAAGTCTTCCTATTCACGCATGGGATATCTCTCCGTTTATTTAGTTCTTCTTTGATTTCATTCATCCGTATAGACCTTGTACATGTTTTGTTGATTTACACCTAAGTGTTTCATTTTTTGGTGCTAATGTAAATAGTATTGTGTTTTTACTTTCAAATTCCACTCGCTCATTGCTGATATATAGAAAAGAAATTGACTTTTGTATATTAATCTTGTATCCTTCAACCTTGCTATAATCATTTATTAGTTCCAGGATTTCTTTGGTCAATTCTTTGGGGATTTTCTACATAGATAATCATATCATCTGGGAAGAAAGACAGTTTTATATTTTCCTTTCCAGTCTGTATACCTTTTATTTCCTTTTCTTGCCTTACTGCATTAGCTGAGACTTGCAGTATGATGTTGAAAAAGAGTGGTGAGAAGGGACATTCTTGACTTGTTTCTGAACTTAGAGGAAAAGCACCTACTTTCTCACCAAAAATATGATGTTAGTTGTAGGTTTTTTGTAAATGCTTGCTGCGGACTGAATTGTGTGCCCCCCAAATTCATAGGTTGAAGCCCTAACCCTCCCATGTGACTGTATTTAGAGATTGGTTATTTAGGAGGTAATTAAGGTTAAAAGAGGTCATAATGGTGGGGCTCTGATCTGATAGGATTAGTGTCCTTATAGGAAGAGACACCAGACACTTTGCTCTTTCTCCATATGTACCCACTGAGGAAAGGCCAGGTTAGCACACAGCAAGATGGTGGCCACCTACAAGTCAAGAGAAGAGAGCTCATATAAGAAACCAAACCCTGCCGGACCTTGATCTTGGACTTCCAACCTCCAGAACTATGAGAAAATAAATACATTTCTCTTGTTTAAGCCACCCGGTCTATAATATTTTGTTATCAGCCTGAGTTGACTAATACAATGTTCTTTATCAAGTTGAGAAAGTTCCCCTCTATTCCTAGTTTGCTGAGAGTTTTTTTTTTTTTTTTGCGGTACACGGGCCTCTCACTGTTGCGGCCTCTCCCGTTGCGGAGCACAGGCTCTGGACGCGCAGGCTCAGCGGCCATGGCTCACGGGCCCAACCGCTCCGTGGCACGTGGGATCTTCCCGGACTGGGGCGCGAACCCGCGTCCCCTGCATCAGCAGGCGGACTCTCAACCACTGCGTCACCAGGGAAGCCCTGAGAGTTTTTATTATGAATGGGTGTTGGATTTTGTCAAATGCTTTTTCTGCATCTATTAATATGATCATGTGATTTTCTTTTTAAGCCAGTTGATGTGATGCATTACATTAATTGGTTTTCAAATGTTGAACCAGCCAGGCTTGCACAACTGGGATAAATCCTACTTGGTCATGGCGTATAATTCTATTTATACATTGGTGGATTCAATTTGCTAATATTTTGTTGAGGGTTTTTGCATCTATGTTTGTGAGAAATATTGATCTGTAGTTTTCTTGTAATGTTATTATTGATTCAACTTCTTTAATAGATATAGGTCTATTCAAATTGTCTATTTCTTTTATTTTTTTTTACTGTTTAAAATTGAGGTATAGTTAATCTCCAATATTATATTAGTTCTAGGTGTACAATATAGTGATTCAAAATTTTTACAGATTATACTCCATTTAAAGTTCTTATAAAATATTGGCTGTATTCCCTGAATTCCCTGTGCTGTACAGTATATCCTTGTAACGTATCCATTTTATAAACAGTAGTTTGTTATCCCCTACCCTTATCTTGCCCCTCCCCCTTCCTTCTCCCCACTGGTAACCACAAGCTTGTTCTCTATATCTGTGAATCTGTGTTTTGTTATATTCATTCGTTTGTTTTATTTTTTAGATTCCACACATAAATGATATAATACAGTATTTGTTGTTCTGGTCTATTTCTTCTTGTGAGAGTTTTGGCAAATTGTGTCTTTCAAGGAATTGGTCCATTTCATCTAGGTTTCATCAAGTTTGTGGATATAGAGTTGTTCATAGTATTTCTTTATTATCCTTTTAATTTCCAAGGGGTCAGTAGTGATGGCTCCTCTTTCATTTCTGATGTCTGTGTCCTCCCTCTTGTTATCTTAGCCTGGCTGAAGGCTTGTCAACTTTATGGGTCTTTTCAAAGAACAGCTTTTGGTTTCATTGGTTTTTCTCTGTTGATTTTCTGTTTTCAGTGTCATTTATTTCTGCTCTAACTTTTATTATGTCTTTTCTTCTGCTTACTTTGAATTTAATTTGCTCTTCTTATTTCTAGTCGCCTAAGGTGGAAACGTAGATTATTGATTTTAAGTCTTCTCTCCTAATATATGCAATCAATGGTATAATTTTTTTCTAAGCAGTTTTTTTTTACTGCATTCCACAATTTTGATGTTTTATTTTCATTTTCACTTTGTTAAAATGTTTAAAATTTTCTTTCGAGATTTCTTCTTTTTTTATTTTACTGTGTAATTTATTCCATATTTTTATTTTTAAATGTTTGTAAATTGTAAAATATTACACGTAGACGATTTTTCATTTAAAAAATAATGTGGGGCTTCCCTGGTGGCACAGTGGTTGAGAGTCCGCCTGTCAATGCAGGGGACACGGGTTTGCGCCCCGGTCCAGGAAGATCTCACATGCCGTGGAGTGGCTGCGTCCGTGAGCCATGGCTGCTGAGCCTGCGGGTCTGGAGCCTGTGCTCCGCAAAGGGAGAGGCCACAGCAGTGAGAGGCCCGCGTACTGCAAAAAAAAAAAAAAAAAAAAAAAGTGAAACACCCTTGCACCTAAAAACCCAGAACAAGAAGGTAAACTTGGGCTTCCCTGGTGGCGCAGTGGTTGAGAGTCCGCCTGCCGATTAAGGGGACATGGGTTCATGTCCCGGTCCGGGAAGATCCCACATGCCGTGGAGTGGCTGAGCCTGCCTGTCCGAAGCCTGTGCTCTGCAATGGGAGAGGCCACAACAAAAAAAACAAAAAAGAAGGAAAAAAAAAGAAGGTAAACTTGACCCACTGACCTTTTCCCTGATTCATATCCTCTATCATTAGCCTCCTTACCCAAGAGGTGATGCTGTTGAGGTTTCTTCTTTGACTCTTGTGTTATTTGGAAGTATGTTGTTTAATCCCCATGTATTTTGGGGTTTTCCAGCCATCTCTTCTTTTTTCATTTCCAATTTAATTCCATTGTGATCTGAGAGCATACTTTGTATTATTTCTTTTCTTATAAATTCGTTAAGGGTGTTTTATGGCCCAGAATGTGCTCTATCTTAGTGAAAGTTCATGTGAGCTTGAGAAGAATGTGTGTTCTGCTGTTGTTGGATGAAGTTGTCTCTAGATGTTAATTACATCCAGTTGCTAGATGATGCTTTTCAGTTCAGCTGTGTCCTTCCCAAATTTCTGCCTGCTGGGTCTGTGCATTTCTGATAGAGGGGTGCTGGAGTTTCCAAGTGTACTAGTGGATTCACCTACTTTTCCTTACAGGTCTTTCAGTTTTGCCTGATGTAGTTTGTCCTTCTGCTGCCGGGGGTATACATGCTAAGGGTTATGTCTTAGAGAAATGACCACCTTATCATGATGTGAAATCTCCCTTTGTCCCTGGTAACTTTCCGTACTCAAGTCTGCTCTGTCTGAGATCAATATGGTATATCTCTCTCCGTCCTTTGACTTTTTTTCATTGTGGTAAAATATACATAACATAAAATTTACCATTTTAACCATTGTTAAATGTAGAGTTTAGTGCCATCAAGTATATTCACAGTGTTGTGTAACCGTCACCACTACCCATTTTCAGAACTTTTTCATCACCCCAAACGATAACTCTGTACCCACTCAGTAATCCCATTGAGTCCCACTTCCTTCAGATCCCACTGTGTCCCCTGGGCTGGTGCCCACCCTCTTGTTCCTGTTGGCTTTGCTGCCTTGAGCCCTCCAGGAAGCTTCTCAAGGATGTCTGTACCCGGTGGAACGGGGACTCAGGGGACCCCGCTATGGCGGGGAGGGGTGGTGGATCTGGGCGGTACTGAGAGTGACCGTGTGAGGTGTGAGGCCCGAGAGGTTTAAGAGCAACACGGTGTCATGGACAAGCGTCAGAGTCGGGCTGTTCTCATCTGTGTAGGACTCACAGACTTGACGTGACTGTATAAAGTAACAGTGATGACGTGAGCGCATGAGAAATGTGAAAGGATTACCCTTTGTGGTCATTTATATCTAAATCTCATTAGGATGTAGGGTGCATTTTGTCATAAGCCTTACGTGGTCAGGACATGGCTCCCCAGTCTGCTCACGGAGCGTTCCGTCTGCTCTCAGCACTGTCAGAAATGTAAGAAAACGTTCTCTCTGAGTTGACGTTCCTGGCTCTTCCAGGTGAAGCCCTGCTCCCCGGGGTGTCTGGGAGGAGGGCAGTGGGGGGACCTTGATGCCCGCGTGGGTGGGGAGGGGGCTTCCGATGGGAGGAGCGGCCGCCATGGCCTGGGTGCCCTGTTCCAAGGGGCAGGCAGGGAGAAGAGGGGGCCACGCTGGGGTTTCCTCCATCTGAGATGCACCCACAGACTCCATGGGCAGCGCTGCTGTTCTTGTGTTTGGGTGGGTGTCCTCAGATGGCATTTCTGTCCCACCCTGGCCATTTGTTTCTTTGTTGAGGGATGCATTCGGTGTTGAGCCCTTAGACTAGAACCCTTCCCTGTCCCCCGCTCTTGGCCCAATTGAGACTTCTTTGGGTAAAGATTTCTCTGGACTTGAGGACATGGCGGGGGGGAAGGGTAAGCTGGGACGTAGTGAGAGAGTGGCATGGACATATATACACTACCAAATGTAAAATAGATAGCTAGTGGGAAGCAGCCGCATAGCACAGGGAGATCAGCTCGGTGCTCTGTGACCACCTAGAGGGGTGGGACAGGGAGGGTGGGAGGGAGACGCAAGAAGGAGGAGATATGGGGATAGATATATATGTAGAGCTGATTCACTTTGTTATACAGCAGAAACTAACACACTATTGTAAAGCAATTATACTCCAATGAAGCTGTCAAAAAAAAATAAAAGTGAAACAGTGAAGACCAAAAAAAAAAAAAAAAAAAAAGATTTCTCTGGTCAAAGAAGTTAGGGAAAGGCTGTACCTCGTACTCGCTGGTTGGAAATTCACAGTACAGATGACCGTGTTAAAGGCCCTGGGAAGTTCTGCAGTAAAAAAGGAAGGAAAGAAGGAGGGAAGGAAGGAAGGAAGGAAAACATTTTAACTTACTGGTTTCTAAACTCTTTTGCCCACAGAACCCCCTTCGTACCTAACATCTGGGAACATCTTGTGGAGCTAATATGTGATGATGGTCATTTGGGAAATGTTTGACTGGTACACGCAGTGGCAGATTCCATAAGGCAGAGTTGGGGGCCAGCATGTGCTATGGGTTGAATCGTGTCTCCTCCAAATTCAGATGTGGACTCCTAACCCCCGTACCTCAGAATGCGACCTCATCTGGAAATAAGGTTGTCATAGACGTAATTAGTTAAGCTGAGGTGGAGGGTGGGCCCTCATCCAGTAGGACTGTGTCCTTCTGAAAAGGGGAAACTTGGGCAGAGACACACAGGGAGAATGCCATGTGAACATGAAGGCAGAGATGGGGGTGATGCTTCTACAAGCCAAGGAGCCCCAGGGATCACCAGCAAAACCCCAGAAGCTGGAGAGAGGCCTGGGACAGTGTCTCCCTCACAGCCTCAGAAGGAACCGACCCCGCCAACATGTTGGTCTTGGACTTCCGGCCTCCAGAACTGTGGGACGATCTCTGTTGTTTCAGCTGCCCAGCCCATGTACTGGTGGCCCCAGTACCCTAGCACAGCATGGATGACTTAAGACTTGCATTTCTGGCCCAGGCTCAGAAGTCGGGGCCGGGGAGCTGCCAGGATTCCAAGGAAGGACCTTGGAAAGGCCAGGGTCGGACTTTGGGGAAGTGGCAAGAGGTGGTGTTTTCATCGCTGGCGTGGGCTGTAAATCACCCAGCGACTGTGCCTTTGGAAATAAACTCTACAGAAATAACCGAGATGTTTACGGCAGGCATTTACAAGCAGGGAAATTGGAAACACCCCAAATGCCTGCCAATCAAGGAAGCACTCGGCTACCCATGGAAGGAACGTTCTCTGTGGTGAAGATGACAAGTATATGCGATCTAGGTCAGAGAGTGGGAATTGCGTGATGTTAAATATATAAATTGTGATGTTAAATATAAAAGCAGGAACTCAGGCGCTGATAAGAGGCATGCCAGGATGCTGCAGAGACCACAGGGATTAAATGTTGTCCAGTGTCGGTCTCTAGCGTGTCTACTTCAGGCCCTGTTCTGGAACGCAGGACGTTCTGGGTCCTGGGCAGGAGTGGGACACGGTCTCCTGAGCTCTGTGTGCCGTCCTGTTGGTGGACGCTGGGCAGCCCTCATGGGCCTGCGCTCTGGACGTCGCTCTTGTACTGGGACCTCATGCTCCCGCCCAGCATGGCACGTGCTTGCCCAAATCCCCTCGGAGCCAGCACACTCTCCTCACCGGCTCTGACCCCGAGGCCGGGGAGCCTGGGGAGGGTCCCATACCTTCCTGGTGTCCCTGGACGGCGTCCACCGGTGAAGCAGTATGTAGCTGCCGGATCGTGCCATGGAAGAGTCGTTCACAGGGTGGGGAAGTAGTGAGAGGGAAAAGCAGAACAGAAACGGCAAGAGGCTCCTGAGTGTTGAGGAAAGCCTTCCTGTGGTGTAGGCCTCACTGGAGACACATCAGAACATCGTGGGATGCCAGACAACGGGTTACGGAGATGGAGGCGGCTTCGACTTGCTCTATTGAAACCACTTGTTTACTCCATTTTCTGCTGCGAGCAGGGATTCTGTTTTTAAAATTGTTATTATAAGCAGGAAAAAACCCTCACAACAACCTCATGTAGAAGTTCCTATTTTCTACCAAATTGCTTAGGTCCAGATTAAAAATATAAAGGGACCTCCCCCGTCATTTTAATCAAAGGTAGAAAAAAAACGTTTTGCTAACACACACATAAGCAACAGCTTGATGTAGTTTAAATCCACAAATCCAAGCAAGCGAAGGGCCTGGCGTGGTGAGTGAGCGTGTCTGCTGGGCTGTCCTCTCCGCTACCCGCCCTCCCCGCCCCCGAGCGCTGGCCCAGACCCTCCTCAGCCGAGCCCACTTGGGGCGGCCCAGGCCGGGCAGAATGGACGTATCCGGCCTCAGGCTGGTTCAGGACATCCATGTGTTAATTAACGCGGTAAATAAAACTGTTGGACCAGCCAAGTGCCTCTGCTGCCTGCGCAGCCTGTTCCAGAAAGATCTTCGTGTGTGGATCTGCCTGGGGAGTCGGGGGCCAGGACTGAGCACTGAGCGGGCATCCCTGCGCTCACCCTGTGTGGGAGCCTTTACAAAGCGGATAAACAAGGCTTTGGTCCTTTCCTTTCCCTCGGGACTCCTGGCTGCTTTGGGCTGTAGAAGTTAAGGCTGTGGATGGGTCCGAGCCGTGGGCCCTTGTCTCTGGCTGGCTGTCAGGAATTCCCGCTTCCCGAGCACCTGAGTTAGCAGAGTATGGATGGGATCTCCCGGGTTGTTTGGCCACCGGGTGTGTCTGCCGCCGGGCTGTGGAAACAGCTCGCAGCCCTGGTGGCAGGCAGGCAGGTGCCTGCGAGGCCGGGACTGGGTGAAGAGAGCCGGAGTCGGGTGCAGGGCTGGAGCCAGGGATGGGGGCGGTGGAGACAGGAGCTGCCATGTCCCTGGAATGTCTACTGGGAGGGATGCAGTGGAAGCGCGGAGCGGCCGCTGAGCAGCAGAAGTAGGGGCTCCCCGGGTTGCACGATTCTGACGCCTGCTCCATGCCGGGACCTCTGCACGTGCTGCCTGTGACCGTCATGAGGAAGCCCTGCAGCCCCAGGCCCCGGACGCAGGGTCCCGAGAGCAGCATCCATGGTCAGCGCTTCTGTGTCCCTGCCATGGGGACAGGGCGAGACCGGACCCTCCCGCCCCAGCAGCCTCTCCCACCAACACGCTGTGGTCAGCGGGCAGAGGGCAGGCTGGGCAGCTGGGCTCGGCCAACAGAGCAGGGAGTAGACAGGTCCCCAAAGCAGGCGTAGTGGGGGCCTCCATGGGGGCTGCAGGTAATCAGTCTCAGGGGCAAGTTCCAGGTGGCAGCGGGCGGGCGGGCACGGGGGCAGCTCAGAGGCATGGCCACAGGTTGGACGGGGAGCAAAGAGAGTAAAGGGGACGGGGAGCCGCTGGCTGGCTCACTGCGTCTGCCCGGTGTGCAGGGGCCAGTCACCCCCTTCGCTGGCGAGAGACTGACCCTCGAGTGCCACCGTGGGTCCACGCGGCCACAGCAGTGCTGGGCGCCCACCTGCAGCAGACCAGACCCCAGGCAGCTGTGGCGTTAACCTGCCCCTCTCTCTGGCCGGCCTCTCTGGTTGTGGTCCCACAGCAGACAGGAGAGTGCTTTCTCATCCGCCAGCCGGCAAGGACTGAGAGAGTGTTTTCTTCCTTTCGTTAGCTTTACCTGATTTTTAAAAGCCCCACGACATGCTTGGTGCCCGGGAGCCTCCTCCTCTGAGCACATTATTCAGATCACTCGAAACCCACACCGGGCATCGTGTGGCGACCTCGAGGTTCGGGGGTCCCCCCACCAGGCGCGCCCTCTTCCCAGGCACCTTCACCCGCACCCAGACCCCCACCTTACTGGCTTCTCCCCCGCAAGCTGCGCTGGGTGACCTTGCTGACCCTGCAGCCGGCCACCACCCGCCACGCCGTTCGTGGACGGTCGGAGTGTCGGACAGCGCAGGCAGGTCCCCCCCGGATGCAGTGCACTGTGCGCCCTGTCCGTGTGCGCTTCTGCGTCTTCATCCCAGCCTATCTGTGGGTACGGTGGGGAGCCTCCTGCCTTGATCAGGGGCTCCGTGGCCTCCGCTCCATAGGAGACATCCCCCCACCTACAGACGCTCCCACTCATCCAGGGAAGCCTCGGGAGGTGACCCTCTCCTGCTGGCCTGCGGTCCAGAGTCTGCCCCATCCCGGGCTCTCCCTGTCCTTCCAGAAGGCTGCCCATTCTTGTCCCGCTGGCCTGACACTTGCTGAGGTCCAGCATCTCCACTCTCCACAGTCGACCTGTGGTGCTTTTACTCTCTTAGCACAGTCTGGACACTGTGCCTGACCCCAGCATCCCGATTGCATGTGGAGAGCCACAGCGTAGGGCCAGAAACGGACGATGAATAATTATAATAAAGTGGGCAAAGTGAGCCGAGACACGCGCAGCGTCCGGCGTCCAGAGGAGACCAGGCTGACTTCTTGTGGGAGCTGGGAAAGATTTCTGAGAGGAGGTACTTAATTGAGTCTTGAAGGATGCAAAGGAGTTTGCCTGGGGGCAGTGGGGACGCGCTTAGGATATGGACCGGGCCCTTTGTCCGTGTTGTCTCAATGACTGTAAGTTTCCGGGGGGCAGATGCTGTGAGCACTGAGGGAGGGTGGTTGCTGGCCTCACTGTTGTCTGTGATGTTCAAGGTGTCGGGGGCCCCCAGCCCATGGCCCGCACGGCACATGCTTTTTGGCATGCTGGCACTTCTGGGGGGCTTCCTTGTGATGGGCCTCGACTAACTAGCAGAGCGACCAGGAAGGGGGCGCATGCCTGGGGTGGGGGTGGGAGGAGACTGGGGGATGGTGGTGACCGGGAGGCTGGCTTCAAGGATGAAAGAGGGGAGCTGAGGGGCTGCCCGAGGGGCGGTGGTCATCGGGGGCAGAGCCTCTTCCCTGCACTCTCCCTCTGGGTAGTTAAGTCACGGAGAGCCCTCTAACTCGTGAGCTTCCGCAGGCGCCTGGCCAAGCTTTCCTGGTGACTTCCAAGTGTCTTCAGCTGGGAGACTGAGCTCTGAGGGCTCCCCAGGGGCCCGGCAGAGCCTCACCCCAAGCCGACCCAGGTTCCCCCTTATAGCTGACAGGCATTGGAGTGCAGGTGCCCCGTGACAGACCAGGGTGGGGTGGCCGGGCCCGGGGGTCGGGCAGCTCTTTCTAGAACTTCTCTTCAGGCTGGGCAGCAGGGGCAGGAGAAGCCCTACACCAGAGGGGCTTCCAGAGGTGCCCTCCCCCACACCTGGCAGGCAGGACTCCGGGAGAGGAAGGCCTGTGTCCAGGAGCAGGCCCTGTGCCAGCCTGAGTGCAGCCTATGAGCACCATTATTGAGCGCTTGCTGGATGCCAGGAGCTGTGCCTGCCGCCTTCCTGGTTTCCTCCAGCGTGTGGCTCCTGCCCGCTTGGCACTGGCCTCATCACCAACCCAGAGCCTTCTACGGAGGAGAGAGCAGGGTCTGAACTGGAAGATATGGGGCAGTGGGGCAGCCCGTCCAGGATCGTCCATCTGGCTGCCGGCTCTCGTTCACTTTATTTATGTGCATCCTGCCGTGCGCCAGGGAGGATTCCCGGCTCCCTGTCACTTAGTCCTGGACTTACCCTGGCAGGGCAGCAGCCGGTGGACAGGCTGCATGGGTCCCTTCCCCCTCCAGGGATGAGCTCACCCTAGGGCCCCTTGGTGCCTCGCCTGGCGCCCACCATGCTGAAAGCAGCCCCCTGGCTGTTGGGAACTTCCAGCATCGTGGGGTCGGATTCTGGCATAGGAAGCTCTATCCCAAGGAGGCTTGTGAGCCAGTGCTTGGTTGTCCGTGCGCTTTGGGGGCCAGAGCGCGAAGGGTGGCGGCTCAGCCCTGTACGTGTGATACCCTCCGCCCTCCTGGGCAGGAAGCGGATTTGAAGACCAGGGATGGGCTGGGTTGGTGAGGGTGAGGCCAACGCAGCCTCTGGCGGCCCTCGCAGTGACTCTGTGAGCCTTTCCTGCTCCTTAGATGGATGGGAAGACTGAGGATCAGAGGGTGCAACCTGGTGCAGAGCAGGCCTTGAACCCAGACCTGCTCAAAGCCTGTGGCCTTTCCCCCTCACCACGCTCTCTCCCAAGCCAGTCTCACCGGTCAAAAAAAAAAAAAAATCCTTTCTTTATGTTTTTTTTCTTAAAATAATAATAATAAAAAAGAATATTTTGAGAATGTAACCCATGCACTTAGTGAGAAAATCACACAGGACAGAGGATGTAGAGTGAATTGTGTGCCCCCCGCCCAACCCCCGGCTCCCCGTCCCGCAGAGGCAGCCGCTGCCCAGTTCCCTGGCTGACTTTGGAAAAGCAAAGATATGGCTCTGAGCACAGCTAGTGATCATAAAGACCTGGGTCGTTAAGAAGATGTTCAAATAGATTTAGTGTAATATTTATTTATTTTCCAAGGAAGTGAATAGTCTGTCTTAATGACGTTTTGATCTCAAACAGGATTAGAGCAAAAAAGCGTTCCCTGTTTAAGACGCTGCTTTCCTGGGGCCCAGAGTCCGGGTTCGGGCAGCTGGTGGGCTTCTCAGGCTGCGTGGGCAGCAGGGCCCTGGGGTGGGGTTATGAGGGGGGTCGGGGGGAGGCTGTGTTCTGATGGAGGCCGTGCCTGCAAGGGCCTCTGGGGAGGGAAGGTGGGGGAGGGGCCTGCGGTCAGGGGTGTCCCCAGCCCCCCTGGCCCCACGTGCTCAGCCACCTGTGGCCTTTGTGCCCACCTCTCCCTGGCGGCCTCCAGTCTGGACCCTTCCCAAGACATTTCCCGTTCCGGCTGTGTCTCATACGTGCTGGGTCTAATGTTCTTCGAAGATGATCTCAAATCAAATTAAACCGACGGTGGTGACAAGTTGAATACCACGGAGGACCTTCTGACGGGCCCCAGGCTCCCTCCGGCCTGTGCCCCACGCCTGCCCTGGACCCACACGGGCCTGTTCTCTGGCCTCTGGCTTGCCGTGCCGCCTCCTGCAAAACTTCCTCCTCTCAAGGGTCACTGTTTTGGGGCCACGTGCAGGACGTCTCGATGGCCTTGGCAGTGGTCACCCACTCTCCTGGGTTCCCTTCTCTTGGCTCTCCAGGCTGGTCCCCTCTCCTCTCAGGAGCACTAATGCTGTGGGCGTGTAAATGTCTCCTCTGCTATGGGACTCTGCTGTAACTTGGGGCAGTGTTGGTGGAGGATCCGGGGGAGGGGGCCCTGGCCTCCAGCTTTGCAGCTTAATTATGCGATGCTTCTCCCTCCCTCCAGAACCTTCACAGAGTCCCCACTGGCTGCACCAGTCTATTCCGCTGTCTGGAGCTGGGCCAGGGTTCATTGCTCTGGGAGGACTCACTGGGTCTCACGGCCTGGGCATAGAGCGAGGGAGGATGCTCGCTTAGAGGCCCTCGGTCCAGCTGGCCCATGAGGATGCCCAGGCAGGGTGTCTCGCAGGAGCTGGGTGTGCCAGTCGGCTGGGCTCTGCCAGCTGCTGGGAAAGGGGCCCCTGCCGGGCTGGCACTGGGCGGGGTGGGCTGGGAGTCGTTTTGGGGGAGGGGCGCCCCTTCCTCGCACAGAGGCTGGGCCTCATGACTGGGTGCTGGGTGTTCACCGGGGGATTAATCGGCTCCCTGCCTCTGTTTCCCATTTCTCCCCCAGGGGGGCTTTCTCTGTGGTCCGACGCTGTGTCAAGCTCTGCACCGGCCATGAGTATGCAGCGAAGATCATCAACACCAAGAAGCTATCCGCCAGAGGTAGGGAATGGCTGTGCTGGCTGACGAGGGCCGGGGGCCGGGGCTGGAGCCCGTCCTGAGGGATCGGGTTCAGCCCGTGGCTCATGGGGGGCACAGATGGAGCGGGGGCAGTGGGACGTGAACGGTGCCCGTGGCCGAGTGGGGCCGGGAGGGAGAGGCACCCGCACACCCTCACATCTGGAATTGCACTGTTGCTCTGGTTTGGAGGCTCGTGGAGCCCCTGCCTCACCTCCCCAGGGCTGGACGGGGAGAGGCGTGTGGCCAGGTGGCTGAAGTGATCAGGTAAGGTCGTCTGCCCACGAACTGTGGGCCAGAGGGGGCCTCGGTGACCTGAAGACTTTGGGTGACAGGGCAATGCTTGAGGGGCGGCACGAACGGCATGTTTCCTAACTCAGCCCCCGCCGGTCTTCTGGATGCAGGGATGCACGTGGGGACTCATCTGCCTGTGCTGGGGAGGGCTCGGGGGTCTGCAGGGGTGGGCTTGGTGCTGGCCCCGGGCATGTGGCCTCACCCCATCCAGCACCGTCGAGAGCCCTTGCTGGGGGACGGCCCGTTCTGGGCAGACGGACAGACCCCTGCCCTCATGGGATCCAGTGGAGTTCCACGTGGCGGGGATGAGGCGGGACGTCGGGGCAGGGGATGACACGGGGCGACAAGGCCAAGGTGGAGGTGCCGCCCTGAGCAGGTGATGTCAGAGCACAGAACCGAGGGGACGGGGGGCAGGGAGCCAGGCAGGGGTTCTGGTGGGGCCTCCAGTGTGGGTGTGGAGGCATGGGCCGTCCCAGTGAGGTAGTAGCACCACGGCCGCCCCTTGTGCTGTGAGGAGCCCACAGATCTCCAGCCCCAGGGTCAGACAGGAGGGGCTGGGTGACCCCTTTGGCAGAGGGAGCTAAGCCCCTGGCCTGACGGTCTCCCACCTCCAGGCACACACATGACCCCACTTAACACCCAGACACAAATCTGAGCCAACAGAGAGGCTCCTTCTCTGCAAAAGGCCCTGACTGTAGGCAGTCCTGGCCCGAATCCCTCCGCGAGGCTGGTGCTGAGAACGCCTCCGTCTGTAGGGTCTGCAGTTTCCAGCGCGGCGGCCTGTGTGGGCAGGCGGCTGAGCCCGCTCTGCGGTTCGCTGAGCTGTGTGTACGTGTTGTTTGGGCGCCTGCTGTGTCCCAGGCCTTCAGGGTTGAGTGTTTCCAGGGGCGGGCGCTGCTGTCCCAGCCTAGCCGAGGGGCTGGTTGAGCTCGGGTGATGAGGATGACACTGGGCCCCGCAGAGACAAGAGTCTGCGAGCCAGACAGCCCTGGGGTGTTTGTGTCGGGAAAGCTCAGATCCCGCAGCTAAACTGTGATCATAATAATAATGCACAAGCTAATATTTACCGAGCGTTTGCTGTATGCATGGTGCCGCCAGATGCAGGGCAGCTTCCGTGTTTACTGACACTGGGTGTGCGGCACTGGTGAGCCACCAGTGTCAGATGTTTTCGGGGGGATGTGTCCGCACAGTGTGTCCGTGGAGTTTCTAAAGCAGGAGGAACATTCCGCTTCATTCCATAGGCTTGTGCCAGGCCACAGGAGGAGAGAGAGCCCACCTTCAGAGGTCCCATGGACTCATGAGGGACACCCTCACTCATCCACCAGCTTTACCTAGCCTCTCCCAGTCAGTGCCCAGCACTGAGGATGGGGTGATGAGCAAACAGACCCAAACAAGCCACTACAGCCCCATTCGAGGGATGGGAGCACAGGGGACAGAACAGGGAGGTTGGATGGGTCTTGAAGGATGAATAGGAGTTTGTGGAACTCAGGCAGAAAACCACCTGGGTATGTTTCCGTGGAATCACGCAGCTCCTTTCAAGGAACCTCACGCTCCCCTGTTTATATCCTCAAAGTGTTCTATAAATCGGGAGGATCAAAAGCAGTGGAAGGGCTTCCCTGGTGGCGCAGTGGTTGAGAGTCCGCCTGCCGATGCAGGGGACACGGGTTCGTGCCCCGGTCCGGGAAGATCCCACGTGCTGCAGAGCGGCTGGGCCCGTGAGCCATGGCCGCTGAGCCTGCGCGTCCGGAGCCTGTGCTCCACAACGGGAAAGGCCGCAACAGTGAGAGGCCCGCGTACCGCAAAAAAAAAAAAAAAGAAGCAGTGGAAGTCTGAAATTCCTTGCGTGCTCCACAATTACAACCTGCTCTTTCTTCCACCCCTGCAGTAGCAGGCCTGCTGCCCACTTCCTGAGAGCCAGCCTGCTTTCCATTGAGTCCCGGAGGCTGGGCCCCCGGAGACCCCTGCTAAGGGCACCGCTGTGGAGCTGTGCAGACCTGGGGCTCCGTCAGCCCTGCGCCTGGCCTCAGTCTCCTTCCTGGCTGGGCGTAGCCTGGGTTGGATGGTGGCAGGCAGCGCCGCCAGCCAGGACTGGTCTGGAATCGAAGCAGCCAGCCCTTGTCTATTGTCACCTTCCCTCGGGACCACTTTCCGGGCCAGGGAAGCCAGGACACCCCCTGCTTTGCCTCTACTCTTGGGCCCCTGTATTGCCCAGGTCTGTGGAGGTCTTGGGCATTTTATCCCCCCGTTTACCTCGTCATTATGGAAAATTTCAAACATCCCCAAATGTAGAAAAAATAATAGAAGGAGCCCCCAGCTTCGACACAACAGTTTCCAGCTCCCAGGCAATTTAGTTTTCATCTGTAACCCTCCCCATCTCCCACCCCCGCCCATATATCTCGCAGCAGATCCCAGGCCGGCCACCATTTCACCCATAGTGTTCAGCATGTTTCTGTAACGGAAAAGGATTCGAGAAACAACTGGCACCTCCCTGTGCAGGGACCCAGAGATCTTCTGACCCTCTCCAGCCCCTTTCGGGGCTTTCCGAGCTGAGTGGGCAGCGGAAGGGGTGAAGGGAGAGGGTCTTGGGCCCCCGACCCTCATCTTTACGCTGAGTGTGGACCAGCAATGGGGCAACCAGGCTGCTGGGTTTGGTCTTGTCGCCGCACAGCCCTGACCACCTCGCTGTATGACCCTGGCCACGTTACTTAGCCACCCTGTACCTTAGTTTCCCCAGCTGTAAAATTGGGATAAGTCTGATATCTACCTCAGAGGGGCATTGTGAGGGTGAGAGAAGGACTGAGGTGCTTGTAAGGAGCTGGCTGAGTGTGGTGCTGCCAGGGCACCCGCTGCCTTCTTCCCCCTTTCTTGCCAGACTATCCTGCCAGGCCTGCAGGCTCCAGGACGCCTCCTCCAGGAAGCCTCCCTGGGCCCTCCCATCCAGCTTGGAACCCCCCAGGTCCCGAAGCAGTCACCTTAGACATTTCTTCATTGATCACTTGCTCCTTGAGGGCAAATGCAGTGGGTTTGTCTCTGGGCCTTCCCAGCTCCTGGCCCAGAGCCTGGGAAAACACACGTAGGAACATCCCATCCTCTCCTTACCAGCCTTTGGGGGCTGGCTCCACAAAGCCCAAAGTTCTCACCTGGCCTGACACTCAGCCTTTGGCCCTGTCTTCTCCTTAACTCCCAGCAGCTCTGCTCAGGCACTTGGTCTTTTCTGGTTCTGTACACCCCAGGGCCTTTGCACCTGCCTTCTCTCTGGAAATGCTTTTCCTAAACTTTGTATCTGCTTAACTCCTGTTGATGACACTTCCTCAGAGGGGTTTCCCCTGAGTCTCCAGTGGGAATCTGGGATCTAAGCACCCTGTTTTTATTTTTTGGCTGTCTCCCCGACGAGACTGCCAGGACTTCATCTGTTTCATTCACCACTGTGTCTTCCACACCCTGCTCAGGCCCTGACAGGTGCTGAGCTCTCCATGGTTTTGAATGAATGAATGAATGGATTTTTTTTTTTTTTTTTTTGTGGTACGCGGGCCTCTCACTGTTGTGGCCTCTCCCGTTGCGGAGCACAGGCTCCGGACGTGCAGGCTCAGTGGCCACGGCTCACGGGCCCAGCCACTCTGTGGCATGTGGGATCTTCCCGGACCGGGGCACGAACCCACATTCCCTGCATCGGCAGGCAGACTCAACCACTGCGCCACCAGGGAAGCCCGAGTGAATGGATTTTGAAAGAGCAGATGTGTAGTCTGTGCTGGAGTGAGGTTAGTCTCCCAGGTGTGAAGTTGGGATAGGGACTGGGTGGAGTGAGGTCTAGAAGAGGGTTTGCTGCAGGGTGGGGTTTGCAGGGGAGGCCCCTGGTCACTGAGCACCTGAGCATTTGGGAGGTCCAAGTTCAGGAGAAGTTCCATGGTGAAGCCTGAGGGTGGTGAGGAAGCAGGGAGGCGAGGCCTGGAGCTCACTGCTCCTGCCTGAATCCTGGTGACCACCGTGCAGCCTGCACCTGTGTTCTGCAGGGTCCGACATGCTCCCAGCAGAGGGTCCAGACGCCAGACCGGTCCCCTTCCCAAAAAGGCCATTTCAGAGATGCTTGCCCCACCTGTTGTCCTGGAAGGCGCGGGTGGAGGGGAGCGGCCCATGGGTGGGGAGGAGAACGCCAGGCAAGCGCCCTAGAAAGAGGGAGAGTGGGAAAATGGAGACTGGACCCAGAGGCCGGAGGGGAGGCCCCACTTGTGCCAGCTTCATATTCAGTGCAGTGTGGAGCGGGCTCGCTCAGCACTGCAGGCAGGGTGTCCACTCCTGGGCTGAGGAGACAGGCTTAGTCCTTCAAGGCTTCCAGGGATAAGGAGAGCAGCAGGAGGACGACGCTGGTGCTGGACACACAAACACTGTCCCACCCGGTAGCTGGCAGTCCTTGGGGCCACGAGGACACTGCAGGTTACACCCAGCTTGTGCCAAAGGCAGGAAGAGTTAGATTTTTAAAATTTAATACTTAATTAAATAGAGGACTGTGAGACATTCAGAGGCTGTGAATGTACTGAATAATGGGAGATTATTAAACTACTGTTAACAAAAGCAGTTAGAGGAAAATTAATTGACGGGGTGGGGGGATAAGAGAGCAGCAGGCCCGTGAGGCTTACAAAGGTTTCCTGTTGCTCCTGCATCCGCTCCCCCCCCCCCCCTCGCTCACTGCCAGCACTAAGGGGCTGGTCTGTTGGCCTTTGGAGGGAGCCCCATGGACTGAGCTCCATTAGTACTTACTGGCCCCAAGTGTCCAGGGAGCAGGTGTCCCAGAAATGACCCCGGCCTGCAGCTGACCTCGGGGGAAGGACCCTGCACAGGAACGAGGGCTTTGACCCTCAGCAGCAGTTTTCACGAGGTCGGTGGTGGGTGCCCCATTCCACAGATGAGGAAACTGAGTCCCACAGAAGCAGAGACGTGCTCAGGATCCCACAGCCATAATGAGCAGAGCCTGGGATGGGCGGCTCTAGATTTCACCCAGCTGCGGAGGACCCAGGGTGGATCAGGTGTGGGGCTGACCTCACAGGTTGGGGGGCTGACCTTACAGGTGGGAGGCTGACCTCACAGGTGGGGGGCTGACCTCACAGGTAGGGGCCTGATCTCACAGGTGGGGGTCTGATTTCAAAGGTGGGGGGCTGACCTCACAGGTATGGGGCTGATCTCACAGGTGGGGGTCTGATTTCAAAGGTGGGAGGCTGACCTCACAGGTGGGGGGCTGACCTCACACGTGGGGGGCTGACCTCACAGGTAGGGGCCTGATCTCACAGGTGGGGGTCTGATTTCAAAGGTGGGAGGCTGACCTCACACGTGGGGGGCTGACCTCACACGTGGGGGACTGAGCTCACAGGTAGGGGCCTGATCTCACAGGTAGGGGTCTGATTTCAAAGGTGGGGGGCTGACCTCGCAGGTATGGGGCTGATCTCACAGGTAGGGGGCTGATCTCAAAGGTGGGAGGCTGACCTCACAGGTGGGGGGCTGACCTCACACGTGGGGGGCTGACCTCACAGGTAGGGGCCTGATCTCACAGGTAGGGGTCTGATTTCAAAGGTGGGGGGCTGACCTCGCAGGTATGGGGCTGATCTCACAGGTAGGGGGCTGATCTCAAAGGTGGGAGGCTGACCTCACAGGTGGGGGGCTGACCTCACACGTGGGGGGCTGACCTCACAGGTAGGGGCCTGATCTCACAGGTGGGGGTCTTATTTCAAAGGTGGGGGGCTGACCTCACAGGTAGGGGCCTGATCTCACAGGTGGGAGTCAGATTTAAAAGGTGGGGGGCTGACCTCACAGATGGGGAGCTGACCTCACAGGTGGTGCTGACCTCACAGGTGGGAGGCTGATTGCATAGGTGGGGCTCACGGGTCGGGTTAGGGATTCACCACACAGGTGAGGGACTCAGCGCACAGGTGAGGAGACAGGCCACATACGTTGAGATCTGGGGCTCACTTCTGAGCCTCCTCCCGCCCCCAGGCTGATGCCCAGTTTACCCCCAGCTACCTTCACCCGGGGCCACCCCCTCCGCAGGGCCTGTGTGGCCCCTTCTGCCTTGGGGGGCACCCCTGCCGGAGCTGTGACAGGGCGGAGCTGTCTGGCCTCTAGGGGCTCTGGGGCTGAGCCTGCACCCCGGCCAAACCTGCCCGGAAGCCTTCGCCCAGCAGGAACCGGGGGCTTTCCTGCTGCAGCCGGCGCTGCCGCTTTCCTGTTGGCCCCCCGCGACCCACAAAAGGGAAGACGACCGAGTCAGAGGATAACAAGCGCCGGGGAATCCGCGGAACTGGGTTACCGGAGGACGCGGCGCCGCATTGCAGGGTCGGCTGAGCATGCGCCGCGGGCGCTGGGCTCCTCTCCCCTCCCCTCCCCCTCTCCCCTCGGTCACCCCTCCCCAGCCTGGGCACCCTTCCCGCCTATTCCGCGGCCCCGCCCCTGCCCCTCCCTGGCAGCTCCTAGCGCCCCAGGGGCGGAGTCAGGGCCTCACCGTATAACGTCCCAATATCAGATAAACAATATTTTTTTAGAATAAGTATGTCCCAAACCCCCAGCCAGCTTTTGATCGACGCTGCTCTCGAATCGGGGCTCCAGGGGACCCTGGGCAGTGGGAGGGGTCTTCCTAGGGACCCGGAAGGTGGGTGGAGTAGGAGGGTCCCTTTCTTGGCCCCAGGCTCAGTCTTTAACTGGACAGACCCATCCCTCCCGGGTTCTGTTGCCAGGACTTGGGCTTTTGCGGAGTTGGGGCACCCACCTGCAGGTGGGGAGGGAGGAAGAGGGAAAGTTGGGGGCCCCTGTGGGCAGGGGGGACCCTCCCCCAGTCCCATGCCAGGGGGAGGATGGGGGAGCAATGAGGGAACAGGCTGCGGTGGCCAGATTTAGAAGTAATTTGAATTTCAGATAGGCTGTGAAAAATCTTTGAAGACAAATACGTCCCAAACTGCATGGGACATACTTGTATTAGAAAATTATTTATCTGAACTTGGGACATATTTATATGAAAAAAAACTTGTTGCTTACCTGAACTTCAGATTTAACTGGTCGTTTTGTGTTTTATCAGGCAATGCCAAACAGAGTTGTTGAGAGAAGAGATCTTTGTCATTAATTGATTATTCAAACAGGCTAAGTCAAAACTTCCTCAAACTGGGGTGAAGACAGGAGAGGAGAAAGGGGGTGGAGACCAGGCTGTGTGGGCAGGGGTCCTGGTGGACAGCCCCTCCGTGTGCTTGGTGGCCTCACCTGTGAGGAGGAGAATATGGCAGCTCCGTGGCCCTGTTCCCTGGTTCTGGGGTGTGTCTGTTTCTGGGGCACGGCTGCCTCTGTGAACCCTGAGTCCCATGGGCTGGGGGGGCCTGATAGCGATGCTCCGTGAACTCAGGCCACAGCGGTGCCCACCCCATTGAGCTGTAGAGGGTCAAGAGAGGGTGGGGAGGTGGCAGCGCCTAAAAGGTGGACTGGTCCAGGGTTACTGGGAGGAAATCTCCACAAACTCCTGGGCCCCTGTGGGGTTGTTTTATCAGCCATTCCTGTTATTCCCCAAATCTGGAGGGGTCCTTACCGGCAGCCCTGTGCACCCCACATGCACCAAGGGCCCCCCTGGAGGTGAGCGTAGGGTCAGAGGGGCAGCCACAGGCTTGAGGACCCGCCCTCTTAGTCAGCACAGCAGCCCCCGGCTCCCAGTAGGCTGGCTCTCTGTCTCCACACA
The DNA here is from genome assembly GCF_963924675.1 of Phocoena phocoena. NCBI lineage: Eukaryota > Metazoa > Chordata > Mammalia > Artiodactyla > Phocoenidae > Phocoena > Phocoena phocoena. Next base: position 9,597,904 of record NC_089227.1, read on the forward strand.
GCCTGTCTCCCAGCTCCGGGGGGGGGGGGTGGGGCGGGGCAGGGCACAGGGGCCTCTTGGTCTCCCTCCCTGAGCCCAAGGCTGTGCTTTGCGCACAGTAGGTCCCTAACGAACATGATGAAGGGGTCGGGGGAGCAGAGCGCTTTCAACTCAAGAACTGAGCTGGAGGAGGGGTCTTTTGGGAGGTGGTGGTCTGGGCCACCAGTAACTACAGATGGAAGGAGGAGGCTGGTGGGAGGGAGGCGTCCCAGAGGCCTTGCTGAGTCTGAGTAGGACCCTGACAGAATAAGCCCTGCACCCTCTGGAGGCCATGCCCTAGCCTGGAAAGCACGCCGTGCTGTGACAGTGTCGCGGGTGCTATCTTGGGGTGGGCTGTGATGAGACCCCCACCCCCGGCATAGGACGTATTGCACTGGGGCTGGGGAAGGAAGAAGGAAAGGAGGAGGCCACTGGTGGGCTCCTGCTGTCACCATGCCCTACTGTACTGGAGGGTGACACTGTCCCATTTTACAGTTGACAAAACTGAGGACTCGAGAGGATACTCATTTTTATTCACATCAACTCCTTTTTGCCTATCAGTCAGCGTGGGAGCCCGCCCTAGGGTCGTGGGCATGACCAAACACAGGATGGGGACCCCGGACAGCTGAGATGGACAGCAGTCTGTGTCACACAGGCTCAGGGCCCGGGGAGGACACTGCACGTCACGCAGGCCACTTCGGGTGCACTCGGGGCAGAGTGAGCAGGTGACCAGAGAGTGGGGTGCCCCTGGCTGCCCCAGGGGGATGCGGTTGCTTGTTTGAATAATTCCTTGCTGGCAGGGGACCGAGGCCACCACTTGGGGATAGGTCTGCTCTGCTCCTGGTCTGCCTGGGAGGAGGGCCGCTTGGCTGGGTGAGCGGGCTGGGGAGCCTACAGCTAGGCCATTCGGGCCCTCCCGGTTTCACCAGACATCAGGGCAGCACATCACACGGGGCCTCAGTGCCAGGCCTTACGTCATGAAATGCCACGTCTGTTTCAAAGCTGAGCTGTGCCCCGTGTTGGGTGATGACGGCTCTGAGCCTGAAGAGGGCGAATCTGTTCCCATGGAGGAGCAGCTGAAGGGCCACGGGGACTGCAGAGGGAGGGCTCTGGGGACCACGTGGCCAGCTAACAGCTCAGAGGCCTCAGCGCTGCAGTGTGGGGAGCGGTAGGTCGCTGGCCCAGCTCCCATACACCTGGCAGCTTGTCCGTGCCCCTCAAGGGCCCTTTCTTTGTCCCAACGAGGCAGTGACAGCTGCAGGACCCACACAGGTGCCCTCCCTGGGCTGTGTGGCTGCCAGGTGACGCTGGTGTCATCATGGCTGGTTACGTGCCGCCTTTTAAAAAGAAAACACACACAGGAAACTACCATGGGAGCTGCTCTTTTCATAATCATGGCTTTGCCAGTGCCCGCCAGGGCCTGAAGCGTGACTAGACCTTCCTGGGGACCCCAGTGCTGGATGCAGAGCAGGATGGGATGCCCCCAGGGCCCTAGATGCTCCCTGGGTGAGGAGGCTGGGGTCAAGCATGTTAGCCCGTTGAAGGCTTGAGAAGCCCCAGGAGAAAGACCATAGGATGGCTGAGGCCTCCACGCCAGCCCCCCTGGCTGGTGGCCCAGCTCCGATGCCCTACCCCACGGCCTTCCTGTGCCGCGTCCTCCATCTGAAAGTTGGAGGCGATGTTAATAACAGCCCTATGTCGTGGGGAGCCCTGGGCAGGTTGTGGGGCCTGTGAAGAGCCGAAGAGCAGACAGCAGAGGCTAATCCGAGGCCACCCGCAGACGCTCTTGTGCTCTGGAGCAGAGGAGCGACCAGGGTCCCAGGGCAACGCCCCCCTGTGACCTTCCTCCAGCTCCTGAACCAGCTTGTACCCCTTGACGGTGACCGGATGGTCAGGCCCCGCTGCAGGACCCTGCGCTACCCCTGGGGTCGCTCCCACCAGCCCCCTGGGCCCTGTCGGGAGGCGAGAGCCACCGAGGCCCTGGCTTGGGGACGTCCTTCCCGGAAGTCCTGTCTTCTCCTGCCGTCTGTCCCTTCTGCACCCAGAAAGGGGCTGAAGCTGAGGTCGGAGCCTCCAGGGTCAGCAGGTGCAGGTGGCTTACACTTGAACTGGCCTCTGTCTGCCCTGGTCCACCCACCCCCAGGCCTGCTCACCCCCTTCCTGGGACCCTGAGGGCAGGACTGTAGGTGGTAGGGTGAGGTGCGCAGGCGGGAGGGTGCTGTGGGTGCTGTTGTGGACCCCGCTGGCTGCTGTGAATGTCCAGGATGTCCTATCAGAGTCTGACTCGGCAGCTTGGAACCACAAGAGCTTCTGGCCCGTGTTCCCGCGCTCTGTTCCCCTGGACCCCGACAGCTTTGGGACACGTTGAGTGAAGGAGTTGATGCTGGGCAGTGATTACCGTGAGCCCGCATGAAGTGGGGTGTGGATATCTGTGAGCCTCTGAAGAGTCTAGAAAGCTCTCTGTGCCATCCGATGGTGTAGGCGGTGGAGACAGGTGGGAAGGAGAGGAGGGAACCCCGGATGACGCATCCCGGGGCCCTGTGGTGCGGGTCACCTGGGGACAACAGGTCCTTGCCCTTGTCCAATGCAGCTGCGGACCCCCACCTCCTTTTGGAAGAATAGAAGCCCCTGGAGAGGAGACAGCTGCTGGGGTCCTGAGTGTCGTGTTGGACAGAGGCTGGAAGAGGGAAGTGAGAACAACAGCGAGGATGACAGGCCAGGTGCCCAGCTCTGTGTGCAGGCAGCGGGGAGAGGCCGGCAGCTGGGGTTTCCTCTCTTCCGTGGCCTCTCCCTGGGAACACCCCCCAACCCTTTTCACACATGGGAAACAGACTCAGAGAACAAGGCTTGGTCCCGTTCAGGGCCCTGTGTCCAGTGTCCCCGTGGCCACCCAAGCCCGGCCCATAGGTGAGCCTGCCACACCCCAGCTTGACGACGTTGGTTTGGGTTCACTGCTGGGTGAGCCTGGAAGGAACAGGAGCCTGGGCAGCCCCCCACCCTGTGGAGCCAACAGCTGGACAGCCAGGATGGGACGTGGGAGCTGCCCCCAGCCCTGCAGGCTATGGCTCTCCTCGGACCTCCTGAGGTGGGCAGCGTGGGCATCTGACCTCCCCCCCCGGGGAGGGGCGGCACTGTCTCTGGCTTGGCGCAGGACCCCTGGCCTTTGGTCACACCCACCCGGGTGAGGACAGGCGAGGCAGCCAAGGGCAGGGGCTGCTGCCTGGACTCCCCACAGCTGCCGTCCTCCAGCCGCACCCGCACCCCCATGCTGCATGTTCAGGAAGGTGATTCTGTAGACATGTCACCCTCTGGGGCCTGGCCACACGCACACTCCCACACCCCGCAGCCTGTCCACCCCTTCGCTGTGGGCATCCTTCTCCCCTGGGGCCTTGGCCACAAGGGGTGGGCGTCTATGCTTCAGTGCAGAAATGGATGGTGACCCCGGGGTGGGGGCCTGACCCCAACCTGAAGCTCGGATCCCTGCTGACTCGGTGTCCAGGAGCTGCTGAATTTGGCGGAGTGTCCTGGGCAGCAGCCATGGTGGCCCACGATCTCCAGCCGGTTCCCTGACGTGTCCCAGCCTCCCATGTCCCAGGCCAGGACCCCAACAGAGCCCTCTGCCATCCCCTCGTCCCCAGCTCTCCCTGGCCAGGTCATCCTCCAGCCAGGGTGGGCAGTGGGGGAACTGCAGAAGTCCGCGGAGACCCTTGTGCAGGTGGGGTCTCCCCAGTGAACACAGCCCGCCCAGCCCCAGGGGCTAGGGGGGTCCAGTAGGCATCGGGGAGGAGAGAGCGTTCCTGAACCCCTCCATGTGCCAGGCGGTGTGGGCTTTTCATGCGGGGTTTCATGTTCGGTCCAGCCTGACCTGTCCTTACTCCTGACTTCCCGGGACGTGGCCGCACTTGTCCTAGGCCGAGCCCCGGGGAGAGGGTGGCAGCCCCTCCTCACGGCTGGGCCTCCTGTCTTCCCCCCGCCGCCCTGTCCTTCCTCTGCCCGTGCCCGGCGCCTCGCGGGTGTCCTTCTGCCGGTGACGGCACTGCTGCCGCTCGTGGCAGCTGGCGAGGGGCCAGGCGCCCACCCACGTCCCTCCGTTGCCCTTCTCCTGACTCCTCTCACCCCCCAACCGCCCCGCTCTGCTGTGAGTCACCCACAGCTAGGGAGCAGATGGCGGCTGGGAAGGCGGCTGTCACTGGGGGGCTGTGAGGGAGGCCACCAGCCTCGGGGACTCTGAGCTCCTCTGGGTGCCTGTTTCTCGACCCTGCGGTGCGCCCTACCCTGCAGGGTGCAGCAGGGCCCACGGACATCCTCTCCCACCTCCAAGGGCGGCATCTCCCGCCCTGCCCTCAGCTGCTACCTGTTCATTCTTGACTCAGCTCTGGCTGCCCCCACCTGGGGGTCCCTGCCTGGGAGGACTCGCCCTATTGATGAGTTAGTTCGTGGCAGGGAAGAGCCGCTTTGAGTCTCTCTATGCCATTCCACGGGGAGTTATTGAAGTCAAAGTTAACGCTTACAGTGAGTGGACAGCGCCCCCCTGTGGTCACGCGTGGCAGCGCCTGTCTCTTCCTGCCCCTTGGGGTCCCCTGACCCATCCCCTTCGCAGTGGTGGGTGCCAGCCACGGCACAGTGACAACCCCAAGCGGGCCCCTCGCCGCCTCCTGGGGGCTCCTGGGGTCTGGGAACTGCCATCCTGTGTGGGGTGTGCACCCAGTGTGAGGCGTGCAGGGCTGCACGGGGCCACCTCCTTTCCCGGGTTACCCGGCGCCACACCTCGGGGACCCCCAGAGTGCAGGGTGGGCCTGCACAGAGATCAAGGCAGAATCACCCAGAAGCTTCCAGGTCCCGCGTTGCTGGGGCATGGGCCACAGAGCTGAGGGTCTGGAGCCTCAGGGACTGTGACAGGAGCTCAGGCGGGTGACAGCTGGTGATGGCAGGTCCAGTGTCGCTGGTGTCTTTGAGTAAAGTGCATTTGTTTTGTTTGATAAGCGCTTTTATAGAGAATAAGTGAATGCTGTGTTTTATCGATGGGGTGTTTCTCTGCTAGGAGAAATAAATAGCTTGTTTCTGCCTCTGCCGGCCCCCTCGCGGGAGCAGGTGTAAGTGTCGCGTGCACGTCAGGTTGCCCCAGACGCAAGACAGTCGCTTTTTGGCTACAGGCCCGCAGGCACTTAGGCTGGTCTCCATGTGGGGTGTGGATCCGTCAGGCACCAGAGCATTTAAGAGATGGCTGAACTCAGGAGTTCCCTAGAGCTTCACATTAGAGGAGGTGTGAGAACCGAGTCTGTGCCCCCATGAATGGCAAGCTCCTCCAAAACCCCACTCCGGCGTCCCCCCTTGAGTCTCCTTCAGGCAGCACCATCCCCCATACCCCGACTCTGCTGTCCTCAGGGATCACGACACTGCTGCACCTGCTCCTTGGGACCCAGGACCAGTGTCCCATGGGTCCCCGGGACACGGTCAGTGCTGGCCTTGGGTCTGTGGCGGGGAGGAGGGTGGGGAGGTCTCGCCTTGACAGGGTGGGGTTCTGGAGGCTGGCGGGGAGCTTAGCTTGTGCCCTCATTCCCTGGCTCCCCGTTTTTCCATGTCCTATTTCAGAGGTCGCCCTCAGACCCCAGAGGCAGGGCACGTGAGGGGTGATGCAGGGACCGACCCTGGAAAGGGGGCCCAACGCCACCTGGGGACAGGATGCACGGGGGTGTCAGTGGTGGGTTCTCGGGGCTCATGCGTCCTTGTGTTCAAACCTGCACAGGTGTGGCTCACGTTCCGAGACACGTCCCAATGTTCCGTAACAAAACGCCAGCCGACGTGGTAGCAGGGCCATGAGGAACAGGTGCCTGGGCCTCAGGGCAGCTCCGGGCACCCGGACCCTCAGGGCACCAGCCCACAGCCCTGGGAGGGCCCTTTCGAGCCTCTTGGCTGGGCTCGAGGCACCGTGGCCTCCACAGCCCTGGCAGGTGCCTGGTTGGCCCCTCCTGGGGTCACCCGCTGCCTGCCCATCACTGCGGTGGGCAGGGCAGGGTCTGGCTGCACAGGAGGACTCTTGGGACCTCCATCAGGAGGGGGTACTGGGCTGGGGTGCCCGGGGTGCTGATGGGTCCTGGCTGGGGTGGGCAGCCTTTTGACTGCATTCTCTCCACGGGCCTGCTTCGTGGTCACTGCCGTGGTCTTATAAGTCCAGGCAGGTCCCTGGGGCCAGGGCCCCGGGAAGGAGAGAGGCTGGCAGGGATGAGTAGGTGCGGCAGTTCTGAGAGGTCACAGGGCTTGCTCGGGGTTGCTGGCTGGTCCCACGTCCTGCTGTCCGCTGGGGGACGCGGTGGGGTGGAGGTGTCCTCCCAGGTTCCCACTGGTGGTTTAGAGCCAGGACACACTTCCTGCCAACCAGACTGGGTTAAATTAAACCCACCATGTCTATGGTGGGTTTTATGATGTTCATTTGGACATTCAGAGGTGATGCCTCAACTTTGTAGAAAGAAAATCATAGGATGCGGGCAGAGTTAGGATGCTGGATTCTTCCTCACATGGCCACTTGCTGGGCCCGCGATGGGCCTCCTGGGCTGGAGAGAGACAGCCTCCTCCTCCAGCCCCTTCTTGTGGCTTCTGGTTCCCATCTGAAGTCATGGAATATCAGCTTAGATTTTTAATTCCAGGGCAACTGTTACCATAGCGGGTTTTATGACACACCCTCATCATATTTAACTAGTGGCTTTGTGCTCACTGGAGACAGGATCAAACTTCTAAAAAAACCCAATATTTTTCCCTATGATAAAAGTAACACAAGATTGTTGTCCAAGTTGGGGAAAAAATATAAAGAATAAAAATTACCTGTAATTCTGCCACCCAGAGTGAAGCAGTTACTATCTTGATATGATGTACACACTTGGACTCTTACCAGCTTGGACCACGTGTTGTGATGTAGAGTTTCAGAGCTGCTCTCTGGCTGAGTGCTGCTGGGCCCAATATGGAAAGGGGACAGCCGGGAGTGTCAGTGACCTGCGTGGCCATGGGGTGGACACCAGCACCTGGGCTGGGCAGCCTGGTGTCTCTTCTTCTTCTTTTTTTTTTTTTTAACATCTTTATTGGAGTAGAATTGCTTTACAATGATGTGTTAGTTTCTGCTGTATAACAAAGCGAATCAGCTATACGTATACATATATCCCCATATCCCCTCCCTATCCCACCCCTCTAGGTGGTCACAAAGCACCGAGCTGATCTCCCTGTGCTATGCGGCTGCTTCCCACTAGCTATCTATTTCACATTTGGTAGTGTGTATATGTCCATGCCACTCTCTCACTTTGTCCCAGCTTCTCCTTCCCCCTCCCCGTGTCCTCAAGTCCATTCTCTACATCTGCATCTTTATTCCTGTCCTGCCCCTAGGTTCATCGGAAACATTTTTTTTTTAGTATGTGTTATAGTAATATATATATATATGCGTTAGCTTACGGTATTTATTTTTCTCTTTCTGACTTACTTCACTCTGTATGACAGACTCTAGGTCCATCCACCTCACTACCAATAGTTCAATTTCGTTTCTTTTTATGGCTGAGTAATGGTGTCTCTTCTTGACCCCAAACAAATAATTTATCCCCCCGAACATGCCTCGGAGTAGGTCCAGATTTTTTGGATGAGGCTCTCTGTCCTTGGTGACAAGATTCAGTAAAAAGATATAGTTGTTTGTTATCTGCTTTCCAAAGATGGAGTCCCACATGGATTTTTCTCCTGGTTTTTATCTATGACTGCAATCAGGCAGTTTTTCCAGAGAAAACTACCCCTGCTCCCACCGCCTCATAGCCTCCTGTCTCTCTCTGACCTCAGCCTTCCTCTGGCCCCATCTGCATGAGGGTAAGCTGCTCAGGTGCCGTCCACATCAGGAGGAATCCGCTCTGACATTATGGGGACAGGAACAAGATTGGAACGTAGACTGTGGGTTAGATTGAGTATCGTATGTGCACTGGATTTGGTGAGCGGGGTAACTGCCCCGAGATTATGTAAGAGAACGTCCTTGTTCTTATGAAACACACCGAGTGTTACCTGGTAAAAGGACACCAAATGCGGGGCTTACCTTCACATGCTTCAGAGGAGGTAAGTGTATGTATAGGAAGGACAGAGATTATATAGAAGTGCGGTCCAATAGTACTCTGTACTCTTCTTGCAACTTTAAGTTTGAAAAATGTTCAGAATGATAAAAAGAAACACCATGAAAGAACAAAACAACCCACAACCGTGCACATCCAGCCCTCCTAATTCCACCCTGCCAGCGAGCTGTGGTCCTGGATGTTGTGAGAACCATTCCCCTGCTCTTCTCTAGAGTGGGCCTCACATACACGGAAAGCCATCCGCCTCCCACCTGGTTATGCTTAGTGTTGCCTGTTTCGGAGCTTCATACAGACGGAAAAGTGAAAGCCACCCCGCTCGTGTTCTTTTGCGGCTGCTTTCCACTTCTCCCTCCTAATGGTGACTCTTGGGCTGCATCTTGCCTGATGCTGCTGTAGCTGCCCCGCCCACCCTTCCCCCGCGCCCCGCCCCGCCCCGGCAGGATGGGCCACAAGAGTGCTTGCTGTGTTGGATGTGGAGGTGAAGGAGTGAGGGAGGGAGCAAGGGAGGGTGCGAGGGTCTGTCCCGAACGCCCAGCCCCTGCCCTGCGGTTCTGCCAGAGCCCTCCCAGGGCCAAGGGGCCTGGCAAGACAGATGGGAGCCGGGTGGGCAGCTCAGGGAGGTGTTAGCATCTCCGGGGGGCTTGAGTGCCCATCCTGAGAGGAGGGAGAGCCAGCTGGATGCCCCAGGTGTTCCCAGAGAGATTCCTGTCTGCAGGCATGACTTTCCCGTTCAGGAGAGGCACATGTGTGTTTACAGGTATGTCCGTGTTCAGGACTGTCCTGATTCTCCCAGCCTTTGTCACATGGCCCAGGGAGAGCTGACCACACACTAGCCAGCGGGCTCCCTTCCTGCCGGAGGACCTGTTGGTGGCTGGGTCCTTTCCCCCCAGGCAGAGGCAGGGATGGGCTGGCAGGTCCGAGGAGGCCTGCCGGGTGGCTTTACTGCTTCTGAGGACATTTTGTAATTAGCACATTAATTGTGTCCCGCTAGTGAGGGCTGTCAGGCGTTCCCTGGTGAATCAGGTGGTCCTGTGGTCTTGTCTGGTGTATTAATGTCCTCCCCAGGCCCCTGCAGTGAAGGGCTCAGTGCAAGCAGTGGCGGGGCGGGGGGGGTCCTAGGCCCCGAGCACCCCCTCCCCAGTCACTTTCCGCCCTGGAGCAGCTGCCATCCTGAATCCCCACCTTTCTTCACTGTCCGGCCACTCGTGTGCCCGGTGCCGTGCGTGTCGGCCTCCATGTGAACGAAGCGCGGTTTGGGTCCTCCTCCGTGAGCGGCTTTTTCCACTTGGCCTCACATTGGGAGGTTGGGGTGATGTGCACACGTTGATGGGTGTATTCTGTTGTGTGATTTATTTCTGCCTTCTCCTCTCAGTGGAAATGTGTTTTTTTTAGTTTTTTACTGTGACAATCTCCAACAGCTTTTAAAATCCTCCTGGCACCTCTGTTTGAAAGAGAAAATTTCTGGCTGATAAGTTGCCTGGTCCTTGGGGGGCGTGGCCTCTGGAACTGAGGTCCTGTGCCTCTTGGGGATGGGTGCAGGGACACAGGGCTGGAGGCGGGAAGGGACCAGCAACAGTCTTACCCGGGGTGACTTCTCTCTCAGGCTTTGACTCTCTTCCTGCTGACGTTGCAATGAACACCAGGGCCCGTCAAAATTCAGGCCTGTGTTTTGTAGGTTTGTGCGTAGGGGTAGGGGTCAGGTCGAGCATCCTTTGCCCAGATGTCCAGCCAGGGGCCGGCCCAGGCCCATGCTGACCCGCAGCGCTGGTTGGACGCCCCCAGCGGGCCGACAGCCCTGCTCTGCCAGCCCCTCAGCCGCTTCTGAAGAGCAAATTAGGCCTCAGCAGAAAGCTCTGCAGAGTCTGGAATTAGGACAAATTAGTGAAGGATTGAATTGGTGCTGTCCGTTCTGTTGCTGAGAGATGGCATTTTCTCTTCCTGAATCACCTGGGGAAACGTTTGGCCCCGAGTGAGCACCGCTCCCATCTCCCATGGGCCTCTCACCCCAGGCACTGGGCAGCCCCTTCCAGCCCAACACTGCCAGCCAGGGATCGGGGTGGGGGTGGGGGGCACAACGTGACGTGTCCCCTGGGCAGGCAGCGGTCACCCGGGTGGGCACTGAGGGAGGTGGTGGCCAGGTCCTCCTGGCCGTGAGTCTCGTGGTTGGCAGCCTGTCCAGCATGCAGTCGAGGGGCACAGGGTGTCACTGGCTGCAGGGCCACAAGGTGATACCGTGTCCCTTTTTGTCCCCAGATCACCAGAAGCTGGAGAGAGAGGCTCGAATCTGCCGTCTTCTGAAGCATTCCAACATCGGTGAGTAGCCCTCAGGGTAGGGGTCCCAGCTCTCCCATACAGCCAGCAGGGGGACCCCAAAGGCGTCCATCCCTTTCCTTCTCCATTGAAGTATCCCACCCTCAGGCCCCTGGAAACATCTCCTCCTCCTGACCCGGAGGGATTCCTGCAGGGACTTTGGGGCAACCCTCTGGGGGAGGTCAAGGCTGGACTCCTCCTGGACGGGTCCCTGCCCACCACTCTGTAAGTCTGATCCATGATTCTGGTGAAAACACACAGGGGCCTCACGTTCCATGGCTTCAGAAAAGCCACAAGACGGCCTGATTACAGAGAAAAAAGTTTGGAAACCAAAGACCACACCAGGCACAGCCCCAGCCTGACGTCTGAGGCCTGAGGCCTGAGGTCTGAGGTCTGATTTTGGAGAACCTCTGCTGTCCCCCCAGCCCGGGGCCCCTGGAACTGCCATCTGGGGTGGGGATCAGCTGCCCCTTGGGGGCACATGGAGCCCCAGGAGCCCAGGTCTTAGCCTCAGGGAGTGTGGGTGCCCTGCCCACGGTAGGCCCCTTCCTTCTGAAACCCCAGACTGAGTAGGGACTCAGTTCAGACACAAGCGTAGGAGCTGCTGGGACCCCAGACCCCGGAAGCTGGTGCAGATCTCCCGGGGCCTGTCAGCCTCCGCCTGCCCGCCTCAGCCGTGAGCGGCCCCTGTCCGCGCAGTGCAGCTGCCTGTCCTTCTGCACCTCTGGTCCCTTTAGGGACTCCTGAGGAACCCAGGACCCAGCCCTTGACCACACCGGGAAGCAGCCGGGTGGCACGGGGGGAGGGCGGGCCCACGTTCTCAGAGGCACCCAGGGAGCTCATCAGGGAGGATTCCTGGGCACTTTTGCCCGTGCGCTGACTCAGTCGTGCCGGGATGGCGCCCAGGACTCTGTCTAAAAGGGACTCCAGGCTGTGCTTAGCAGCCACGTCCGTGCCACTCCCAGGGCAGGGCCTCGGCCGCGGGGCCAGGAGGGCCGCAGAGGGGCTCGGGGTCCTCGGAGCTGGTTGTGGGAGCTGCTGCCTCCCTGGCTGTGGCCCCTCCAGGCCGCTGGCTCTTCTGCAGCTGGCCCAGCCCGGGCGCAAGGTGCAGGGCAAGGCAGATCTCCCGTTTCGGGGTGGGGGGGTGCCCTTGGTGTCGGCCCCAGGGCTGCTGCCGCCCCTCATGCCTGGGCCCATACTCTTTCTAACCACGGACTCTCAAGGCTGAGACTGTTGGAATCACGGTGCGCAGATTCCTGACCTGCCCCCGGGAAAGCCTGGCTCGGAGGCCTAGAGCGGGCCCAGGAATCGGAATCTGAGCCAGCCTGATGGGTGATTCTGAGGTGGGTGTCCACAGGGACCCCAGCCCCCTCTTCACTGGGCTGGGGCACGTTTGGCAAAAGAGCTGTTGCCCCTCTGCCCGTCCAGGTCCAGGTGCCCGAAGACCCTCTCTCTCTTGGTGCTCCTGGCTGGTGCCACTGCACCGCCAGCTCTACCCACACCCCTTCCCATGCCAGCTCCCTCCCCTGTGTCCGCTGAGCGCCCATCAAGTGTGGGTCCCCCATTCTGAGTGATTTTCAGGAATCCTCTTACTAGGGAGAAGACCCAGGTGTTCTTGGGTTGGTGTTCGGGGCCAATTCTTCAACAAGAAGCCCCCCTGCCCTGCCTACATACCCCGTGTGGTTCTGGGTGCGTTCTGAGTGGTCTCTGGAGTCCGCCTAGGGGGTTTATTCTAGAACACAGGGGAGGCAGAGCTGAGACTGTGGGGTTCAGCTGAACATTCTCTGTAGACTCAGGAGGGGCTCTCTGAGGAGTGGGTAGTGGGGGAGACTTTTGGGGGAGGTGAGGGGAGCCCCTTGCTCCGTGGCCTGTGTCTACCCAGCCCCATCTCTGAACAGAAGTGTTCCCAGCCCCTCACCCCCGGGAGAGGAAGCAGGGCCACGTTCAGATAGAGGCGGGGGGGGGGGTTCTGGGAGGGGCTCCCCTTCCTGTCCTGGCTCACTCAGGAAACAGTTGTGCTCAGGGCGTGGGCATGGGAGGATCCTCAGTTTGCCCGTCTGGAAAGTGGAGATGCTGCTACCTTCCTCACAGGGAGCCCCCTGTGAGGACCCAAGAGGGTTCCCCTGGCGAGCCGGGCGTGAGCTGTGAAAGCCCTCCTTTCCGAGGCAGTGTCCTGAGGCTCAGAGCTCAGAGATCTGGATTCGGACCCCACCTTTCCCCTCAAAAGCCACAGCAGCCACTGAACTGCTTTGAGGCATGGTCTCCTTGTTTGTGGACTAGGCGTGTTTCACAAGTGTGTCAGTCGTCCAGGCTTGGCAACTAAGTACCCCAAAACGCAACCAACAAGCGTTGATTTTCTCTGTTTCTGTGGATTCAAGAGCAGTTCAGCTGGGTGATTGGGGCAGCCACCTAATTTGTGGGATCGGTGCAAAATGAAAATGTGGGGACTTTTTTCAAAAATTATTATGAATTTCAAAACAGCAACAGCAGGTCAGGGCCCTCTTGAGCCTGGGGCCTGGGGCAGCTACACAGGTGGCTTGGCCATGAGCTGGCCCTGCCCAGGGCTCCAGAGACAGACAGAGAGAGAGACAGACAGAAAGAAAAAGAGAGACAGAGAGAGGCCGAGACAGAGATTGAGACAGACAGACAGAGACAGAGAGACAGACAGAGATGGAGAGGGAAGGAGAACAAGGAACACGGTGCTTTTCCTTCCCCAAATTGTGGTAAAACATACGTAACAATATTTATCAGTTTAACTGTTTTTAACTGTACAGTTCAGTGGCATTAAGTACATTCGCGACGTTACGTAACCATCGCCCTCATCTGTACTCAAAACTTTTTCATCACCCCAGGGGAAACTCTGCATTCATTAAACACTACCCCGCCCCCACTGCCCCCAGCGCCTGGCACCCACCATTCTACTTTCTGTCTCTATGAATTTGACACCCTGGGAACCTCATCCATGTGGGGACCATACAGCATTTGGGCTGTATTTCACTGAGCCTGATGTCCTCAAGGGCCATCCGTGTTGTAGCAGGTGTCAGAATTTCCTTCCTTTTTAAGGCTGAATAATATTCCACTGTGTGTATATTCCACATCGTGTTTATGTCTTCATCCATCAATGGAACTTGGCCTGTTAGCTATCGTGACTAATGCCGCCATGAACATGGGTGTCCAAGTCTCTGCTTTTGGTCCTTTGCGGGTATACCTCGCAGTGGATTCTTGGACCATATGGTGGTTCTGTGTTTAATTTTTGAAGTTATGATCCAGTCTGGGAGGGGTCAGGCTGTCACCCTGCCTTATTCTGTTTGTCTGGAGGCCACACACGAGAGTGAAGGAGCCAGGCTCCCCTCTTAAAGGAGGCCCAGCAGAGGGTGTGAATGCTTCTTCCGATCAGCACGACGGCACGTGGTGGCTGCTGGCTGCTGGCTGGGCTGTGCCATTAGGAGCTGGTACCCGGAGTCAGGCCCCCGGGTGGAAGCTCCCCTCCAAGGGGCTTTAGTTTCTGTTCAGAGACCAGGTGGCACCTGGGCAGAGGAGACAGGTGTGGGCCGGCCTTGGCAGTGCGGGCCCGTCCTGGGAAGCAGGCCCGGGCGTCTGGGGATGGGCATGACCCGCAAGGGCACTGCTGTGGGCCATGCCCTCCACAGACACGTCTGCGCTGTACTCGACTGTGCGTGAGCTTGGCTCCCTCCACCCGGGGTCTCAGGAATCCCCTCGTCAGCGCATATTTACGGACACCTACCCCGTGCCAGCGGGAGACTCGGCTGAGGGCAAGGCTGCCTCCACCCTCACCTCACTGGTGGGCTGTAGCCACCTCAAGAGGTTGTTGCTCAGCACGTGAGGGTGTCCCAGACTTCCCACACTGCCCCCAGGGACTGTGGGTGACAGAGATTAAGCAGCGCCCGTGGCAGGCAGAATCTTCCACAGCCTTGTTAGAATGGGCCCCATCGGGCGGTGAGCAGAGCCCATCGGCCTTGACTCAGAAGGCAGCCCCCAGCCTCCCTCCAGCCTCCCCTCAGCCTCCCTCAGCCTCCTTCAGCCTCCCCTCAGCCTCCCTCAGCCTCCTTCAGCCTCCCCTCAGCCTCCCTCAGCCTCTCTCCAGCCTTCCCTCAGCCTCCTTCCAGCTTCCCCTCAGCCTCCCTTTAGCCTCTCTCTGGCTTCCCCCCAGCTTCCCCTCAGCCCCCCGTCAGCCTCCTCTCTACACACTGACCCTTTCTCTCCTGGGCCCGGCTCATTGATGGCAAATTCCCACCTCCTGGTTTCTGGGGCTGGAACTGCCTTCCCTTGCAGTATGGTCCAGCCAGGAGCTGGGCGGGTGGGCACCACGGGGGACAATGGCCCTGCGAGGACTTCCTGCCGAGGTGAGGAGGCCAGTGCAGGAGGGGAAGGTGAAAGGTTTCCAGTCTCCAAACGCTCAGGGCCCATGCTGTCGCTCCCCAGCTCTTCCTTCCCAAAGCCCATCATATGATAGGTCACAGGGCCCTGTCCTCCCTCACAGCACAAGGGACCAGGGAGGGGTTCAGGCACAGCTTTGGAAGGGCAGAAGGACCCCCCACCAAGAGCCCCCTGGCCTGGGACTCGGGGTCCTGTCCCTGGAGGAGCTGTGGCCCCAGCAGCAGGACGTGCATCCTTGGGCTCCCCCGACCCCCTTGTCCCCCTAACCCGGTGCTCCCAGGCCAGACTCTTTCAGGTATTACTGGGACTTTATCTGCCGCCTCTGTATGCCACCCGCGGTGTTATTTACTTACTGTTATTTAAGTAAAATAGATTCTATGACAATTCCTTTCTTGACTTAGTACTGCCTGTGAAATCACGGGTCTGATGTGCTAGGTAGGTTTTCTTCTAAACCATTAAAGTAATGCATAACTATTTTTTAAATGTTAAAACTGTTTAACTAAAAAGAGTGTCTAACGCCCACATGGCCTTGACTCCCATGCAGAACCCCCAGTGTCTCCCAGGGCGAGGCCGAGGGCCCTGCCAGCAGGACCTAGGAACCTGAGCCCCTCTCACCTGCTTGCGGGGCGGGGCCTGCGGGCAGGGTGGCCTCCGCCAGGAGGAAGGCCCAGCAGCACCCCAGACTTATGGACCCCTGAGGCTCCCCTGGGGAAGGGGGATTCCCCTGCATGGGAGGAGAGAAAGGCCCCACGGTGGGGGGGGGGGTTCCTCTGGGTCGCTGTCTGCAGGGCTGGCGGGGTGGTGGAGGGTGGACCTCTCCCCTCCATGCCGCCCCTCCACCCCAGGCCTTTCTTTGCTTGGAGTTCCAGGGGAGGCTGCTCGGAGGGGCCGATGTGCTGGGCCCCCCGCAGAAAGGAGTCAGCAGGGGGAGGGCTTTTGGTCCCTCAGGGATTTTGCAAGAGGGGCCTCGAGGAGGTCACAGTGAGCTGGGGGTCTGCTGTGTGTTAGGGAGTTGCAGACCCGCCCGGATGGAGTCGGGGTCCGGGCGCACCTGGGTGGGGTGAGGCTGGACGCCAGGCCCTTGAGCAGAGATCACAGCGAGGGATGGGAGCGGGGGATGGTGAGAGAAGCAGACGTGTGAGCCGAGGCGCCCCCGGAGCCACCCATGCCCCTTCTCCTTGGTGACCAGATGCCCTGACTGCTTGCGTCAGGGGCCTGCCCCCCGGGGGCCAGGCCGTGGCCCGAGGTCAGATTGGGTTTCCTGGTGTGAGGACGCTGCTGGCGGAGCCCTTGGGAAGCCCGGAGCTGGGAGAGGGGGGATGCTGGCCGCCAAGCTGGGAGCTAGGGCAGCTTCGAGGGCGTGAGTGAGGGGCTGTGGGCCCCGGGAGAAGCTCTGCTCTTTACCCTGTTGGTGCTGGTGGCCCTATCCCTCGTGGTGGGGGGAGTGAGGCCTAAGGAGCTGAGGGGCGGAGTGGGCCGAGGCTGGTGGAGCAGCAGCTCTGTGGGGGCTCCGAGCCCCCGTCCACACTGCTGCTTTGGCCTTGTGTGAGCTGTGTGACCCTCAGCCAGTAACTTACCCTCTCTGTGCACCTGTAACTTCTCGGGATGAGCATACTGCGGGCTCCTGACACAGGAGGCAGGATCCGTCACGTGGGGGGCAGTGTCCAAATGAGCCGTTCCTAGAAATACCTGCTGTTGAGTGCCGGGCGCGTCTTCACCTCGAGGAAAAGGAGGCACCGGGCTTGTGTTCTTTGTGCTGACATCCACTTCGCTGTTCACTCATTCATTCATTCCCTCATTCATTCATTCATCAACTCCTAACCAGCATGGCTCTGGCCGGGCCCTTGTTCCAGGCTCAGGGAGTGAAGAAAACGCACTAAAGCAGAGAGCACGTGTGTGGCGTGGCGCCATCCTACCGACCATGCCACTTCTGGAATGGGAGCTCAGGGTCTGACCTTTGGAAGTGATGCCGCACGGGGCCCTGGGCAGGTGGTCCTCTGCCCGGGGGTCCCTGCCCCCTCAGCCTGGCCCGAGAGGCTGGCGATGGCGCCCTCCGCACTCCTCTCCCATGAAGTCCCTGGACAGCTCCTTTCCAGACCTGGTGGTGTGGGCCTTCATCCCTGCACCGCTAGCCCCATCCCTGCTGCGTCTGGGAGCAGGGGACCCAGCGGGGGCTGAGAGGGGTCAGGGTCTCCCTCCGGCAGAGGAAAAGAAAGGCAAGACCACACCCCTGAGGCCCTTGGATGCTGGCCTGGGGCCGGCCGGCCTGCAGGGCCTACGCTCATCGCTCGGGCTCTGCCTGCAGCATCCCCCGGGCCCTGCCCAACCCGGGCTGTGGGGGAGGCCCCAGGCCTCGGCCCTCCTCCTTGGAGCGCTTGTGCTACTGGCCATGGGACTGGACGGGTCGGAGGCGGGCTGGGCGGCGTGGGTAGGCCCCGGGCTGCTTCCCACGCTCACGGCCTCTCCCATCCCCACAGTGCGTCTCCACGACAGCATCTCCGAGGAAGGCTTCCACTACCTGGTCTTCGATCTGTAAGTGCCGGAGCCTAGGGACTTGTGCTCTCATCTGCTCCCAGCGTTGGGCTGGGCTGGGACCCTTGGTCTCCCCAGCCCTTGTGGGCAGTCCTCCGCCTCCTGGGTAGCCTCGCCCCCAGCCGCGTGGGCCAGCCTCCCTCGGCTCTGCTCTTAGCTGGTTGGCTGTGCGCTGGCGCACAGAGTCCCAGGGGGATGGGGCTGCCCGGCTGGTCCCCTCCCCCACACAGAAGGGCCTGCTGGAGGCTGGGGCGGAGGGGAGGGAGGGAGGGGAGGACCCCCAGAGGAACGGGCCCTCGGTCTTCCTTCCCCTTCCTTCCCCTGGCTGGGACCCACCGGCTGGCGTGAGCATTTGCGTGTGTGCATGTGTGTGCAGGAGTGCCTCTGGGTTTATGATTGCGTGGATGCATTTGTGTATGTTGATGAATGGGCCCGGGTGCGTGTGATTTGTGGGGGCGTGCACAAGAGTGCCTGTGTGTTACGAGTGCGCACGTGTGGGTTTCCGCGTGTGCACGCATGTGAGCGTGATTACAGGAGCACATGTATGTGTGTGGTGTGTGTGTGTGCATGTCCATGGGTGCATGTGTGCGCCCACATGTGCGTGTCTGTGTACACGTGCATATGATTTATGGGGTGCCGCGTGCGTGTGTACACATGTACACATGTGACTTGGAGTGGATACACATGGGTATGTGTGTGCACGCATGCATGCGTGTGTGGCGCTAAGTGAGAGCGTCTGGGGCCTTTGCTGCCTCTCACTTCCTGCTGGATTTAGAAGCGGTGATCTCATCCCCTCACTTCCCGACAGCTCCGGCTGAGTGCTGCTATATTTAGCTGTCCGTGAGTCAGCACAGCTCGGGACCCTGGGGTGGGCAGGGGCTGTAGCTTTGGGGTGGCTCTGTGTGGCCTCCACGAAGCCCAGCCTGGGGGCTGTGGCCATGGGGGCAGGGCGCGTCTCCATGGGAAGCTCCTCCCTCAAACGACAGATGCCTCGGCCGTGGGGGCGTGGAGGCCTGAACCCCTGGCCCACGCGGGGTCCTTTGGCCAGGAGAGGCCTGCAGGAGCTGGGCCACCTCTCGGTCCCCCTGTGTCCCACAAGACACCACTTCAAGTCACCAGCCGGGTGACCAGGGCCAACCTGTGACACAGCTGCCGCTGCTGGGCCGAGGCTGTGCCCTGAAACGTCTGTCGCCTGGCCCCTGTGGAGGTGGCAAGCTTGCTGTCACCCCCGTGGGACCCCAGACCCACCCAGTTCCACCAGCCTCTTTTCCAGGAAATACAGAGGCCCCCGGGCTGGAGGGTGGCCATGTACGGGCCCCTGGTGGCCGACAGGTGGGTGGGTATGTGAGACTCAGGAGTGGACAAGGTGGGAGAGAATGGTGTGCGTGTGTGTGTACGTGTGTGCACACTCGTGCATGTGAGTGCGTGCATGCGTGTGAGAGGGTCTTGAATCTGCTGCCCCACACAACAGGCAGGTGTGGGGAGAGGCTCTGAGCAGGGCTGGAGAGAGGAAACTGGCTGGTGTTTTTGGAGAGGGTGACGAGAAGGGGGGACCTGGGCCTTGCACATCCTCCCCCCAAACCTCTGTGGCCCCCAGGCCTGTTGAAACTCCCACTCTCCAGCATCCAGGACAGCCCTAGGCCTCAGGCAGCTGTTTGGGGGGGGCAGGGAAGGCCTGCGCGGGGGGCTGCTGAGGGAAGGGTAGGACTGGAGGCGTGGAGATGCCCCCCACCCTGCGCACAGCCTTCCTGTGCCACTCTGCATCCCCTCTGCCACTCTGTAGCCCCAGAATTGGGGAGACGTTTCTGGCCTGGGTTGGCCTCACCTTCAGGAAGGCCCAGGCCCTTTGGCAGTTTGGGGGCTCTGTGGATTTGGAGATTGACAGGTTTCCCCACTCCCCATGCCTCAGAATGTCACTTGGCTTTGGGGACCAGGCCTGGGAACAGAGGAGAGGGCTCTCCCAGGGGCTGTGGCTGCAGCCCAGAGCTAGCCATGCTGTCTGGCCGGAGCCTGAGGAAAGGGAGAACACTGGCCTCCAGACCAGGCCCTTCCCGGCCAGCTCGAGACGCCAGCCCCCTGCAGCCAACTCCCTGACCTACAGCTGTGGACCACAAGGCCCCAGATGCACAGACTGAAGCCTCCTGTGGATGCAAGGACCCAGAGGGCCTGTCCCCAGCCCCAGGTGGAGCCTCCTGGGGGGGCTCCCTGTGCCCCTGCTACAGCCCCGAGCAATACCTGTGGCCTTTCCCCCTCTGCCCTATGCTTGGACTCAGGGTCTGGAGAGCCTGACCTGTGAGCTGTGTGTGCAGAGAGAGAAGCAGTGAGTCCCACTCCCTTGGGCTGGACGTAGAACCTCATCCTCCCGCTTCACACACACACGTGTGCACGCAGACGCATGAGGCTCTGCTCCCTCGGGCGGTCACCTGCTCTGAGCCTGAGCCTCCGCGGGTGGCAGAGTGGGACCCTAAAAGCTCCCCCAAGTCCCAG
This sequence comes from Phocoena phocoena, assembly GCF_963924675.1. Classification (NCBI taxonomy): domain Eukaryota; kingdom Metazoa; phylum Chordata; class Mammalia; order Artiodactyla; family Phocoenidae; genus Phocoena; species Phocoena phocoena. The sequence goes on from NC_089227.1 coordinate 9,617,739, forward strand.
GCTTGTTGGGAGCCTGACAGGATCTGAGGGCCAGCATCTATCCTCGAGTGGGAGCATGCCAACACCCAGTGCATCCTCGTTTTTGTGTTTCTCTAACACTAAGAGAGAGCCCGCCCATGCCGGGGCCACTGTCCAGCAGGGCCCATGCCTGTGGTCGCTGAGTGCTGGGCACAAAATGAAGCCAACCCAAGCCCCAACTTCGAGAACTAATGGGAACTGAGATGCAAATGGAGAGATCACAGTGCACGAGGCCAGCGCAGCTGCAGGTGGAGAGAGGGTGTGGCTGTGGAGGGAGTGTCCCTCAGTGTCCCCACAGGACACAGGAGGGAGACTCTGGACCACACAGGGGTACAAAAGCCCTAGATGGAGACTTCCGGTGGACTCAGGGCTTGCCGGTGGAGTGAAGGGCTTGGGCGGACCCAGGGATGGCTCCTCCCTGCTCCCCCGTGCATCCGTCCCTCAGCCCTGCTTTTCACCTTGCTGTCCACGCCCACATTTCCCAGCCCAGGGGATCTAGTCATTCTGGCAAGCGACAGATGGCAAGAGGGTGTGTGGACAGAGGTCCCACTGTCCTTCTGGAAGTGGGGCTTTGAACACGTCGTGCCCTCGCCCACCAGGGAGGCCAGCTCCAGGCACCGTCTCTTCTGCCCCTGTGCCCTGTGTGTGGGCCGCATCCCTGGCCTTGGGGGGTTTGACAAGGGAGAACCGGAATTAGTCACAGGGCCTGGGTAACAGTGAAGAGGCCTGGCTCAGACTCCGGGGCTGCCTGAGCGCAAACTCTGGGAAAGTCCCTGAGATCATCGAGACTCAGTTTTCTGAGCTTAAGAGTGCCAGTGTCATGGAGGGGGCGTGAAGGCTAAAATGTGAAGTACCGCCCTCTGTGAGTAAGCGTTTGGTAAGCTGTCAGTCCCTGGTGACGCTGGAGACGGGGCGGAGGCGGTGGTGGTGAGGACGGTGGGACTGGTGGCTGTGGAGGTGAAGATGGCGGTGCTGCCGGCGGTGGTGACGAGCAGGTAGTGATGGAGGTGACAGGGCGGCCTCCGTGTGCTTTTCCCACAGGGTCACCGGCGGGGAGCTCTTTGAGGACATCGTGGCGAGAGAGTACTACAGCGAGGCAGACGCCAGGTGGGTGCAGAGCCCTCACACCGTCCTGGCCCCTCTTCTCCTGCCTGGCCTTCCCTCTCTAAGCCTGGCTCCTGCCCTTCTGGCCCACATCTGCTCTCATGCACGTTGTCCCTGACATGGCCCGGGCCGACGGTCCACTGGGCAGAAGTGTCAGGCTGCCCGCCTGGCGGACGCCTGCCCCGTCTCCCCTGGGGTGGGTGGGAACTGGCCCACGGAGGGGCTCTCCTTGGGGTAGCTGGTGGGGGGAGAGCAGACAGAGCATGGCGGTGGGCATCGTCCTGCCCTTCCCTTGGACTTGGTCAGCCCTCATGGTGGTCGAAGGGGACCGACCTTCTCAGAGATACCATCTGCAGTGCAGCTGCTGGGAGATAGCAGGGCCCTTCCCCCAGAAGGGCAGGCCCCCCGTGACCTGCTCTGGCCCGTGCTGTGGGCCAGATGCCACCCCGACCCGTGACAGGTGTGTCACTCCTGACAGTGCATCTCAGCTTGGAGATGGCTGCGGGCCACCAATGCCGGCCCGCCCAGCCCGGCCCGCCCAGTTCCCAAGGACACACGCGTTTAAAAGAAAAAGAAAAGAGGCCGACAGTGGCCCTCTCTAGGCGGTGGAGTTACGGATGCTTTTAAATTTTTTAATCTTCTTCGTCTATTTAAAAATTTTTCTTTAATGAATATGTATTCCTTTTCTAATCAAGAAAATGAACGTTATTTTAACAAGTAGCTTTTTGTGACTTGCTTCTGCACCCCCAGGCAACCTTGCCCGTCGGTGACAGCCTGGGTCCCCGTGAGAATATGTGAGTGGGTCCCTGGTGTCACCCGGGCGCCCACAGAGCTGGGCAGCAGGAGGCTGGGGGCCTGGCGGGCGCTGGCGTGGGGTGCTGGAGCTGGGGTGAGCTGGAGTGTCAGGGCACTGGCTGCTTTTCTGAGGCTCCTTGAGGAAGGGCTTTCATTTTGCACAGCAGCCTGGGAACGACCCGTTCCCTCCGAGAGCAGGAAGACTCCATTTTGATTTCCTGCTTACAAGAAAAGTAGAAAGTAGAACAGACGCACCTCCTGCTGCTCTGAGATGCTTGGGCGAGAATGTCCCAAGTATGCGTGCCTGCCTGCTGGGTGGAGCCAGAGCCCCAGACCCGGGGTCCTGACATCTGTCAGGGCAGGACAGGAGAGGAGGTCCCCAGCGGCTGCCCCCAGGTCGGGCCCCAGGGCCCGCAGCCAGGGCAGCGCTGGGGCCAGGGGGGCTGCCTTCCAGCGGTAGCGGGGCGCCTCGGGGGGCGCTTGCCTTCACCGTCCTCATCCCACCCCCGCCTGGAGCATCCTGCCAGGGCTCCTCGGTTCTCAGCACCCACCGCTGGGCACGGCCCAGGGCCTGGCAGCCTTCCGCGCTCTGTGGTTGGTGGTCTCGCTGGAGGGGGACGTGGCCCACAGCAGAGCCCTGCTCTTGGCTGGGAGCCCCCAGTGCCCGCCTCTTCCCCATATGCCCGACGGCCACACTCCCTCCCCTGCCACGTCCCCCACGCATGCCCCGTCCCCCCAACACCTGTGTCCTCGGAGCGCCTCCCTTGCCCACTCTCACCTGCCTCCAGCCTCATCTTCTCCGATGACTGCTTATGCCCCCGCCCCCACTCCCCAATTCTGTGGCTCCCTCCTGCCTGCCCGGATGGCCGGCATCCTGACCTTCCTGCCTGGGCCTCCCTTGTGGGGGCTCTCCTGGCGTTTGGGGCCCCACCCACAAATGCCTAGTTTCCTCTCACAGACTCCACCTTGCTCATAGCCAGACTACCAGGGGGGCGAGAGAGAGCGAGGGACACTCTTGGGGATCCCTTCCAGCTGGCCTCACTCGTTAAACCCGCACCTCAGGCTGCCCCTTTTCCCGGGAGTCCTGGACCCTGGAAGTGTGCTTTTGACCTTTGTGTCGGTGATTAGCCTTCAGGCGGGATGGCCTGAGAGAGTGACATGGATGCCCACGTGGGTGGGTCTCCCAGGGGCATCGTCAGGAACTGTGGCAGATGGGGTGAAGGCTTTCTCCCGCCCTGGGAGGGTGTTCCCCCAGGACCCCCAGTGAAAGGGGCCTGGGCTCTGCTGAGGCTGGAGCCCTAGACGCCCGGCCGTGGTGGTGGGCACCTTCCCGGCCAGCGTGCAGGCCTGGCCCCCGCCAAATGCGTCAGCCACCCTTCCAGTGGCCTGCCCGGGGCCGTCTGCTCAAAGCTGAGCGAGTGATGAATTTCCAACGTGTCACGTCTCTAGAGGAAGAGGAAGCAGGGCAGGAGTTGCTTTTCTGAACCTTTTTCTAACCGAGAAGGCTGGAGATTCCTCTGAGGAAGAAGTGGGATCTTTATTTTGGAGTTTGTGGGGAAAAGGAGGGGTCTTTTTCAAACCTGGGAAAGCAAAAAGTTCAAAATATTTAGAGCCCATTTTTAAAAACCCTGAAAAGCAATATGGCTCATGAGGGATGCTTACGGGGGCCCGTGAGAAGGCTGGCTGTCCCAGGGAGGGGGCGAGGGGGGAGGGGAGGAGGGGGGAGGGGCACATCTGAGGTGACAGCAGAGCCCAGAACCATGAGAATAACGTCCAGGACCCGGCCAGCGTCTGGAATGCCACTTGGGAACAATTCTGACCACAAAAGTGACTTTCTGAGTTGTTCAGAATATGAAAAAAAGGCCCCACGAGGAAGACGGTACGATGTAAATGGCAGGCAGAAGGGAGGCAGGACCTCATGACTGGCCAGGCGGCCTCATGTCCTCCAAGGCCGTGGTCTCAGCCGGGAGACCAGGGCGAGAGCAGGGTGACGAGGGCCCCGGGAGCGGCCCCCCAGAGGTCCCTGGAGGGTGGGCTAGCTGGAATGGGCCGCTCTCCAGGCAGGTGGTGTCCACCTGCAGGCCGCAGAGGCCACTGCCACGTCGGTCCCAGAGATGCTGTGAAGAATAGGCCCGGGAGACAGGCGAGCAGCGTTGCCACACTGGCTGTGGGGAGGGGGTGAGCAGACCTGCACCGTTTTCTCTTGGGGAACGTGGTTTGCTTGGCCAGCTCATTTGTGAGTACTGGGGGCTAAGCCAGCACATCTCTCCATCAGGGCGGCCACAAAGCGACCTGAGCAGGGCCTGCGGGCTGGGCGGACAGGGGCTGCGTCAGAGCTGTAGGGCTGGATTTCAGCCAACGGGCGGAGTTCTGTGATGCTCGGGGAGACATGCTGGCCCAGCAGGAGCAGTCACCCCATCTCTGGCGCTGGTTTGGGGCCCTGTATCCCCAAGAGGAGACGCGGGGGAGGGCAGAGGGCACAGCCCACCCCCATCTGAGCCGACGTATCAATCGGTGCTGTGGCCGATGGATCCCTGGGTCCGAGAGACGTTTGGGGAACACGTTCCTACAAGGCTGGGCCTGAGGACACAATCGAGAGGAAAGAACCGACATGTCCCTGTGGTCATGGAGGCCACAGTCCGGAGCAGAGACGGACGCTGCCCAGACGCCCACACAGAGCGCAGGGCCGCCGCGTGACTGCAGTGGGGACGACGGGGATGCCTCACGCTCGCTCGACACTGAGGAGAGTCCAGAGAGCGTCCTGGGGTTGAGAGCGGGGCAAGCTCACAAGGGTGGAGGAAGAAGAGGGGCTCAGCCCAAAGCTCAAGACTTGCAGGGCTCTCGGCAGGCCTGAGCTTGGAGCCAGATCGTTCCAGGGCTTTCGGGGAGTGGCCAGTGGCCCAGGAGATGCCGGCCCTTGGGCTGTGAGGGCTGCTGATGCGCTGGAGGGAGGGGCAGGCTACCACGGGGATGGCAGGGCACACGGCACACGGCTGGGGCAGGTGTCCCCCGGGGCAGAACCAGGGTCTGGCTGCAGCGGCACAGGCGGGGGCTGGTCTGCCCCAGGGTCCCCGAGGCCCTGTATGGGGTCGGGTGCTGCAGCGTGTGGGTGATCCAGGGACTCGAGGCTGAACTCCGGGAGGATGCATTGGTGCTGCCAGCATGCCTCCCCAGGGCTCTGGGTTTGCCAGGGAGCCGCAGATTCCCGGGGACTGGGAAAGCCAGAGTCCCCTGCCCCGGGCCCTGGCTCAGTGGCCTCAGCTACAAGTGCTGGGCCTTTATCTGGCCTCTGTCTCCACCCAGCAGCCTGCCCTGACTTCAAAAGAGCTTCCCCGACCTCATGGCTGAGCTCTGCCCACGAGGAGGGAAGCCCCTGAGTGGGTCAGCCTGGGCGGCGGGAGGGGTGCTGAGCCCGTGTCTGCAGTCACGGGAGGGCTGGTGGTGGCTGGGTGTGGAGCTGGGGATGCAAGGATGGGGGTGAGGACCACAAAGGATTGTTCCTGGCAGATGAGGACGTTGTGGGAGGGGCAGGAGTGGGGAGGGAGGCACTGGGAGCAGGTCGGGGAGGAGAGCTCAGGGCGTGGGGCGGGGATGGGCTTTCCAGCCCCTAGAGGCACCTAAGGGCAGGGGGTGCTGGGGGACCGTCGCCCACAGGTTTGACCCCTGCAAACCTCAGGAATCCATCATGAGGATTCTGAGGTCTAGGTTTCCGCAGGGGGGAACTCAGGTTTACTTTTCTATGCAGCAGGTGGGCTCCAGATGTGGCCAGAGGTATTTGAGGAAGAGGCCTGGTCCTCTGTCCCTTCTCTGAGTTTGCTGTTAGGAAAACGAAGCACACCCCTGCAGCTGACCTTCAGTCACCCCACAGGGTCCAGCCATTGCAGGAAGGGTCCTGAGGGAGTCTGCCTGTGCATCCCTCGTCCCCACCCAGAGGGGCTGTGGCTGAGACCCCGGGGGTGAGCTCCAGGGAGCCTGTGGCCCTCCTGTCTCCCGTGGCTGGTAACGCTGCAGGGCTGCTGTGGGAGCCCAGGGTCTGTGCCTGGCTTTGGGGGCAGCTGGAAACTTTCCAGTCCCCTGGGGCCACCTCGGGGAGGCAGGCTCAGGCCACAGGGGCTGGGGGCATCTAGGTCTGATGTTCAGGGCACGTTGCTGAAGCACCGGTGTTGGAGGCGCCTGAGGAGAGCTGGGTCTCTCCCTCCAGCCAGTAATACCCTGGAGGGCTCGGGACTTCTCCCGGCTCTGGAAGGAAGCCCCTGGCTTGGGGCCCTGGGCTGTACCTGGCTGCCTCTTCGCCAGGAGCGCATCTGGGACCCCAGGGCTGCTAAGGAGCTGAGCTGTCTAGTGCGGCAGCCAGGAGCCAGTGTGAATGTTCAAGTTTATTCAAATGAAATGACCCCTGCCCTAGCACATGAGTGACTGGAGGCTGCAGCATTAGCGCTGCCCCAGAACAGAGGGGGGCCCTAGTGGCCAGGGCGTCACCCCACACTGCGGCACTGGCCTGCCCTCTCCCTCTCGCCCTCTCACCTCTGCCCTTTCCTGCCCGGGTTCCCCCATCTCCAGCCTGCCTTGCAGGGTGTGGGTTCAGGCCGGGCCTCCCTCCCGCAGGGCGCCCAGCTCAGGTCCAGGCTTGGCCAGCATGAGCCTGGGGAGGAGGGCCCCGGGGCCAGGCGTGTCTCCTCTGAGCAGCACTTCCAAGGGCCTGGCCCGAGGGGAAGGCAGGGTGGGGGGCGCAGGGGGCCTGGCCGGGCCTTGTGCTGACCTTTGGGGGTGAGGAAGGCTCCTCAGAGGTCCCCTCCTGGCCAGTGTCTCCTCTCCCATGTGGCAGGCTGCACCTTGATTCCCTGCTTCCCCGCGGCCCCCTGCCAGGCTGGGGACCCCCCCCCAGTGCCACACAGCACCCTGCTCCTGCGCCCCCGCCCACTCTTCGGGGGCCACCCGCACTAACGCGCCTGCTGTTTGCTTCAGTCACTGCATCCAGCAGATCCTGGAGGCGGTTCTCCATTGCCACCAAATGGGGGTTGTCCACAGGGACCTCAAGGTGAGTCCCCCACCGTGCTCTGTGCCAGGTGTTTGTTGTCTGTAACTGCATGCTGCATTTAACAGGGGGCTCTGGGCTAGGGCAGTGCGAGCGCCAGGTGTGTGCGTGGGACGTGTGCACGTGTGTGTGAAAGTGCATGTGAGAGTGCGTGTGCCTCAGCACGTGTGTGAGCACCTGTGTGTGTGAAGGTGCGTGCGTGCGAGAATGTGGGTCTGTGTGCACATGTGTATGTGTGTGTGCCTGTGTGGGCACGGGTGTATATGTGCTCACACGCACGTGTGTGTATGCGTGTGTGGGAGCATTGTGTGCACGTGCGTTCATGCATGTGTGAGAGAATATGTGCATGTGTGCACATCTGTGTGCGTGGTGTCTGTGTGTGTGCACGCATGTATGTATTTGCACACGTCCCTCCCAACACCTCTAGGCTCCGGGGCTGAGAGGGGACAGTTGTCAAAAATCAGCCTATTAACACATGTCCACTCGGGGTCTCGCTTTCTGGGCTCCGGTTGAGATTCGGACCTGGCAGGTGGGACACAGGTGATGTGCGTGCAGGTGGGGCTGATGCCTCGGGAGCAGGGGCTGAGGGACCAGCCTGGATGGTCTCTGCAAACTTCCAGCCCTTTCTTCTAGTGGCCCTTGGCTCAGCTCTGGGCAAAGTGACCATAGAGCATTTAAAACAAGGTTTGTCACCCACAGGGCTCAGTGCGGTGGGAGGGTCTTCAGGAGGAGCTACACCCCATCCTCCCGCCTCCCTCCCTCCTTTCCCCCTCCGCCCTCCTCCTCCTCTCAATATCTCCTCCTTTCTTTGATTTTAGCTTTCTTCAAGTCTGGGTTTGGGTCAGTTTCTTCTATTGGGGGGTGGGGGGACCCCTGGGCCTGTCATCCCTGCTAAGAGACCTGCTGGTGGTGTTTGAGACCAACTTTCCCATGGGTGCTCGGGCTGAACGGGGTCACGCCCTTCCTTGGGCCACCGAGGGGTGTGTGTCTGTGAGCTAATCTTTGTGGGGCTGCTGTTGGAATGTTGTCCTGCCAGGAGCAGGCCCAGGACCCTGTCCTGTGCCCTTCACGTTCCCGCTCTCTCTCTGCATGTGCCGTGTGGTCCCCTGTCCTTTCACATGCCCACGCAGGCCCGCCGTGTCTGCCTGTCCTGTGGGTCCCCCTCTGTCGCTGTGTCTTGTCTGAATCGGCCTCATTGGGGGCCTCTGGGAAGAGGGGCCGCAGGGGAGTGGGCACGCATCCCCCCTTGACTATGGACCCCGTGATGCATAAGTAACGTGGAGGCCAAAGCACGCAAATGGAGATGGATGCTCCCCCCAGGCCAGGTGTGCCCTGGGGGCAAACAGAATCCTTGCCGAAAAGAAGAAAGGAGTCTGCCAGGTGTCAGTGGAGCAGACTGCCCCTCCTCCATTAGAGAGGCCTCCACCATCATGACTGAGACAGCCCCCCAGAAGCGGTGCTGTGGTGGGTGTCCTCTCAGCCAAGGTGTGGAGGGTGGAGAGAGTGGAGGGGGCTGGTGCCATTTCAGGGTGCTGCGAGGGAGGCAGGGTGGAGCCCGGGGCCAGGGCATCACTGTTCGGACCCAGCTGGCTCCCCTGCCTCTCGCCCCGCCCGGCCCTGACCCTTCTTGTCCAGCTCTTCCCAGGGACCAAGTTCACTTAGCTCCTTCTTCCTGGGGAGGAGTGCTGGTTTGTTTCCTCGGGGTGGGGGTATCTGAGCTGTAGAAGTCAGGTCAAGCCCCCAGCTGCAGTCCCTGACCCCTACGATTTCAGACTTCTTTTTTAAATTTAATTTAAAAAAATTGAAATATAGTTGATTTACAATGTTGTGTTTATTTCAGACTTCTTGATATGGGGTGTGTGGAGAGGTTGGGGTCCCCTTGCCCCACGCACATTTGCAAAATCAAGGTGTTCAGAGGTGGGCTTCCCTGGTGGTCCAGTGGTTAAGATTCCGTGCTTCTAATGCAGGGGGCGCGGGTTCAATCCCTGGTCGGGGAAGTTCCACGTGGCGTGCGCTGTGGCCAAAAGAGTTGATGGGACATGCATTAAGAAATAAACTTTAAAAAAGGAAGAAAAGGGGAGTATTAAAAAAAAGAAAGACCAATAATCCAAAAAAAAAAAAAAAAGATGTTCAGAGGCCTCCAGGCCGTGCTGGGCAGACAGGGCTGAGTGTCCCCAGCGCACATCACCTGGAGGGACAGCACCTCGTCCAGGCAGCTGTGTGTGGGCCTGGAAGAACTGGTTTCTGCTGGGTGGGGCTGGCGTACTTCATCTCTTCCACGTGTGTCGTCCTAACACCCCAGGTGTACAAGCGGTGTTAACTCAGTTCGGTTGGTGGTGTTTGTCTTTCTTGGTGGCACCAAAGTGGCAGTGTGGTCTCAGCGGGCCTTCCCGTCAGGAGGGTGGCCTGGCGAGGAGGCCGAGGGCCCAGAGAGGCATGAGGAAGTCCAGCGGCTTTGAGCTCTGACTGCTGGGAGGTGGTGAGGCTGGTGGGATAGGCTGGGATGGGAGGGGCCCAGCGCACAGGGCACAGTGCACAGGGACCCCCTCGGGCCTTCGGGGCCAAGTGTCCCCAGTCAGGGGGCAGCAGCCTCCGCGCTCCAGTGGGACAGGGATGAATGTCCTTCCAGCTTGAGCAAGGGCGCTGCTGCCCGACTCAGGGAGGTCTGCATGGGACCTTTCCTACCTGCGGTCAAGGCAGGCCCCCTCTGGCCAGCATGGGGCCGGTGGGACTTGGTGGACAGACGTCCTGCGCTGCCAGGCTCTCAGGGCCCTCGGTTGTTCCTTCCTGCCTTTTGAGGGCTGCCGTCCTGCCAGCAGCGCCTGAGCGCTCCGGCAGGCAGTTGTCTGTGCAGCCAGCCGTGGTGAAGGGAGGGAAGCCCCTCTGCCGGTGGACGTCCTGGGCCCCTGCACAGCCTGCCAGGACCTGTAGGGTGCGCTCAGTTTTTGGTCCCAGCGCCCTGAGTTCACAAGCTTGCGCTTTGAAAGCCAGCTTCCCTCAGCTCTGGGGCGCCTGTCCCTGCCCCCCCGGGGGGTGTGGGGCAGGGACAGACTGCGGGGTGCAGGCCCGGCGGGGCCCAGAGCTCTGGGATACGCCCAAGCCAAGGGTGTCAGCTGCGCTGGGGGGACACCCACATGGTGGCGGGTCAGACCTGTGTGCCCCTGTCTGCAAAGCACTATTTTGTCCCCCTCCCTCCCGTGACACCCCCGGGTGTAAACCACACGCTCTCGGGCTGGTCGCCTTCCCCGCAGCCCGAGAACCTGCTCCTGGCCAGCAAGTGCAAAGGGGCTGCAGTGAAGCTGGCGGACTTCGGCCTGGCTATCGAGGTGCAGGGGGACCAGCAGGCCTGGTTTGGTGAGTAGCCGGCTGGCCGGCTGGGGGCCAGGCTGGGGGCGTCAGCTGCCCCCGGGGCCCCTCACACGGCCCTTTCCCCTCCCGCTAGGGTTCGCTGGCACGCCAGGCTACCTGTCCCCAGAGGTGCTGCGCAAGGAGGCGTACGGCAAGCCGGTGGACATCTGGGCGTGCGGTGAGGCTGGTGTGCAGGGCGGGGTAGGGCCACAGGGCCACTGTGAGGGACCCGCCGCTGGGCTGACTCACAGGGCTACCCCCTGCTAGGAGCGGCCTCTCCACCCAGACTGGAGTCGCTAATGCGATCCTGGCTGTTGCTGAGAAGCCCACCGCCCCAGCACCTGCCCTGCGCTCTGCAGAGCGGTCTGGAGGAGGAGCGGCAGGTGCCCGGGTGGTGGATGGATGCTGGAGGGCTGGAGACCGTGCACACCACCCTGGCGGGGCCTGTCCTCTGCACGGCGGAGGGGGCCAGCCTCGGGCCTCTCCTGTGAAGTAGGGTGAGGGTAGAGCAGAGGTGAAGGAGATGTATATGCCATTACTCCGTCAGGGTCTCCAAACAGTGACACTTGCTGACGCTGGCTGCGGGGGCCGGGGGGGGGTGTCCCACTGGACCTTGGGGGTCCCGGTGTTCTCATGGGGCTTGCTGGCTTCGGGCAGTGACCCCCACCCTAGCTGATGCTGAGAAACTGGCTGAGGGTCCCCTAGCTGTCAGGCGGCAGAGCTGGGCATGTGACCCCCACGCTGGGGGTCACACAGCTGACCCCACACAGCAGCGCCCCACTGGCTCGTGGCTGCGCTGTGGGCTCCGTGGGCTGGGGCTGAGCCGCTGAGCGCAGGCGGTGAGGGTGGCAGTGTGAGGCCCTGCACTTGCGGTTCCCCGCAGGGGTGATCCTGTACATCTTGCTGGTGGGCTACCCACCCTTCTGGGACGAGGACCAGCACAAGCTGTACCAGCAGATCAAGGCCGGGGCCTACGACGTGAGTGCCGGGACCCCCCCGACCCTCCCCATCTGGGGGAGGCAGAGGCAGGGAGCGGGGTGACGCCGCCCGTTTCCAGATGAGGCCCCCCCTGGGAGAATTCTGTCTTCTGCCTGGGAAGGGGGCTTTAGGCTCCCTTGTGCGTGGCTTCCCTTCGTAGTTCCCATCCCCGGAGTGGGACACCGTCACTCCTGAAGCCAAAAACCTCATCAACCAGATGTTGACCATCAACCCTGCCAAGCGCATCACGGCGCACGAGGCGCTGAAGCACCCGTGGGTCTGCGTAAGTCGCCCCAGCCTCGGACCACCCCCCGGCGCGTTGACCCTGGCGCGCTCTCCTCGCATCCGGTGGGTCCCCTGGTTTCCCGGGGGCTGCGTGGCCTGTGGTTTTAAGGCTGGCGGGTTTAAAGACCTTAGTCCCTGGGAGACTAAGGAGCTCTGTGGGAAGAGGAGGCCCAGTCCAGGGCGTGAGGGGATAGAATAGCGAGGTGCATGAGGGACAGGTGGGGGGGCGGATGGGCCATGAGGGGTGACGGGCTGGGGGGTTAGGCAAGCAGCAGGGACAGGTGGCCTCTGGCTGCAGTGGGCGGCCGGCAGCTCTTGGCACAAGGGCCCTGGGGGTGCTGCTGCCCTGAGCCTTGCCCCGAGCCCCCTCTTTAGAGCCCCGCCTTGGGGACAGAGCTGATGCCCCTCAGGGCTCCTTGCAGCGTGTGACCCCCTCCTCCCTCCCCCCTCCCCACAGCAACGCTCCACTGTGGCCTCCATGATGCACAGGCAGGAGACCGTGGAGTGCCTGAAAAAGTTCAATGCCCGGCGGAAGCTCAAGGTGAGATGCCGACCCCAGTGAGGGCCAGGGTGCCACGCCAGGCACACGTGCTCACCCACCCAGAGGGGCCGAGGGCCCTGTCCTGGGAGCAGCTGGAGGGGCTCGGGCAGGCCTGTGGGGGTCCCAGTCACCTAGGATGGGCGGCTCGTCAGCGCCGTCCCAGACTAGACCCCCCCATGACAACAACACCAGAGGTGCCCAGACGTGAGCCTGGCCCCCAGGTGCACAGCTGGTCCCTCCTCAGCCGCCCACACCGCCCATGAGGCATTCCTGGGGCTCCCTGGGGGGAAAGGCGCCCTGTGGTCGGTCATACTCTCTGAGCGCGAGAAGGCTGAGAAGCTTCTGACCTGGGGCAGGTTTGGTCAGGAGATCAGCTGAGCTCTGCTGCTTGCGTGGGCAGGGGGAGGGCGGGAGGGAGGGTGGGGGGCCCTGGGCAGGGAGGCCGTTGGGCGCCAGGCCCGCCCTCCCGACAGGCTGCTCTGTGCTGAGAGTGTCCAGGCCTGGCCGCTGGCGTGCACGTGCCTGTCAGGGAGAGGAGGCGCCGTGGGGAGAGGCAGACCCCCAGCTGCAGCCCCGGGGGGTCTTGACGCCTTTAAGAGCTGGGCTCAGTGGACAGTTTAGGACCTGGGGTGCGTCCCTGTTTTAATGCTGGACGTGGGTGGCATGTCTGGGTGCAGCTGCCTCTCTGCGAGGCCATGACTCGAGGTGCGGGCGGGGGTCTCCGCCTGGCCTCAGCTGTGTGTCTCTCCCCAGGGCGCGATCCTCACCACCATGCTGGCCACGCGGAATTTCTCAGGTGAGTAGAACCTTCTCCAGGAGGAGCAGGCCTACGGCGGGAAGGCTGGGGAACGACCTGCCACCAGCTGCCTGCCGTGTCCTCACCCCACTGTCCCCTCCTCTGCTGCTGGCCCGGCCCGACCTTCCGCCCTCTGAGACCCTCGGGCCACAGAGGAGGCCTGGGCTACGGCCGGGCCCCGCGAGGGCACGTCCCTGAGTGTTGGGTCTGTGTCTGAGCTGCCCGCCGGCCGGGCCGCAGCTCCGTGTGTCTGTCCAGGCGTTGGTCGGCACCTCTGTGGCCTCGTTGTTGTCCTGAATCCTCTGAGCACCCGTTCTGTGTGTGGGTTAGGGGGCGGCTAGAGGAGGCTCCGGATACTCTGGCTGGCGACCGCCCAGCCGGGCGCCGAGGGTGGGCAGGGCTGGGGGTGTGCGGCCGCTCTGGGGGGCTGTCGGCGACCCTGAGGCCATGGGCCCAGGTGGGCCCAGCGGGGACAGCGTCACCCGAGCGGGGCCGCTGCCCCCTGGCGCTCCTGTGGCTTGTCTGTGGCCTGCGATGCTGGTGCGGGTGCGTCTGTGGTCCGTCCTCGTTGTCCGTTTGCATCAGCACGCGCCCCGTCCTGTTACTTTTGCTGTGAGGCTGGGCTGGGGGGCGGGGGGCTGGGGGCTGTGAGGCTGGGCTGGGGGGCTGGGGCTGGGGGGCTGCTGTCACACCAACACTGACAGGACGCGTCCTGTCCGCACGCCCAGCCTGGCACCCGGAAGGCCCCGCTGGGGTTTTCCAAGGAGAAAGGAGGCAAATGCTTTTCCAGTGTCAGTCGGTCTCCATCTTGTTTTCACGCTCCTGTGAAGGGATTCTGGAACCATCCGTCACCTAAACTTTGACTCTAATCTTCTTCTGCTTCCTTTGTCTCTTCTCTTCCCTCACCTCGCCCACCCCTCGTCTGTGTCCGCCCCTCCCCTCGTCTCTAACCCGGTGCTAACAGTGGGCAGACAGACCACCGCTCCAGCCACAATGTCCACCGCGGCCTCCGGCACCACCATGGGGCTGGTGGAACAAGGTAGATGTCCCGCCTGTCGGCATGCAGGTCCCTTCGCTGCCCGCAGCCGCCGGCTGGGCCTTGAGAGCCTCCCCAGAGGCCCCGGGAGCCCCTGCTCCCGCCGTGGACACGCCCACAGAGCCCCCGTGGGCAGGGAGGCAGCCCCAACTGTCCCAGCGGCCTCAGACCCCACCTATTTCAGGAGGGGCCAGGCTAGCTGACCCCTGAGCCGAGTTGCCCTCCATGCCTTTGACCGAATTCCCCAGTCCTGGTTCCTGAGTCTGGGGGTCAGGAGACCCCTCTGGTCAGAGCCCTTTGCTGTCTCAGTCTCCATCGTGACCCCCGTTCAGAATGACCTTGACACCAACCCCAGGAAGCCTCGGGGCTGCTGCTGGGAGTTCAAATCCCGAGTGGGGGCCCTGGGGAGAAGGGCGTGGGCAGAGACCCTGCCCCGTGAGAGCCCACTGGCCACCCTGGCCACCCCCGACCTGTCCCGCACACGCGCCCAGGGCCCTGCCCTGCGCTTCCAGCCGCTCGCACGGAGCCGGTGGTCTGTGTTGAGTCCCAAACACGCACGTCTGCCCCGTGAGCCTCAAGACGGGGCCCTCGGCCACCCAGAGAATGACTCTGGAGGCCTCCTCTTGGTTTCTTTCTATGAGGCCCCCGTTACCTCGTCCCCACCCTGTGAGGGGAGAGGCTCATTCTGCTAACCTGTGTCCCAGTCTGTGAGGGGCAGACCTCCCAGAAGGCCCATGCCAGCTCCCGCTCATCCAACCGTGACCTTGGCCGCATCACATGAGGCTAGTGGACCCCAAGACTTCCTAGTGGGCCCATGGCCCCAGCCCGAGCTGAGGGTGGCACAAGTGTAGGGCGGGCAGAGCCAGCTGCAGCTGAGGGGCCTAGAAGAAGCCCGGCATTTCCTGCCGGTGCCTCGAGTGTCGGCCGGGACAGGGCAGACGCCCAGCCCCTCCCAGGCCCAGGCCCTTTCTTTTTTCTTTTTTCCTTTTTTTTTTGGTGGGGGATACGCGGGCCTCTCACTGCCGTGGCCTCTTCCGTTGAGGGGCACAGGCTCCGGACGCGCAGGCTCAGCGGCCATGGCTCACGGGCCCAGCCGCTCCGCGGCATGTGGGATCTTCCCGGACCGGGGCACGAACCCGCGTCCCCTGCATCGGCAGGCGGACTCCCAGCCACTGCGCCACCAGGGAAGCCCCCGGGCCCTTTCTTTACTGCACATCCAGCCCAGCTCTTACCCCGTGACCCCCCACATCCAGCCCAGCTCTTACCCCGTGACCCCAGAGGACCCCGGCTGCTGCCTCCTGGGGCTTTCAGGGCAGGGCTGTCCTCAGCAGGAGGGCCTGTGCTCCTTCCGTGAGCCCGGTGACGGGTCCAGCAGGCAGGCCCCCGGGGTCGTCCTGAGTCAGCTTCATTTTCTGGGCCTTTCCGGAGCACCTGAGAGGGAGGGGGGGCAGTGGGACACGGGACAGTGAGACTAGGGGCTCCTGGTGAAGCCGGGGGCGGGGCAGCGGTGAGCGAGGCAGGCGCCTCTGAGCCGCTCTCTGCCCGGGGCTCCCACCTGCAATGCCCACTGCCTGCAAGGGGATGTGGAGCGTCCGTGCATGAGGCCGCGAGCATGTGCGGCTCCGCCCCCGGCGCCCAGGGCCGCTCTGTCCTGGGGGTGGTCCGTGCATGTGGACGGAGCCCAGCATGGCTGTCCCTGAGTGACGAGCTAGGGGACGAGGTAAAGGCTGGGCCCTGTGGGTTGAGCCCTCATCCCCGCTAGGTCAGCCCACCTCAGCCAGTGCGTTGGACCCAGCAGACACGGCAGGCAGGGGGCTCAGTCCCAAGGCCATCGCTTCTCTGTGGATGACGGCCTCTGGGGTGACGTAGTGCCCTCGGCCAGCGGAAGCCCGGGTGTCTTTATAGATCTCTTGCAGTTCATCAAGGTGCCCTGGTCAGTCCCACTTGGCCTTCACCAAGAGGAGACTCAGGCAAACTGCTGGGGTGGCAATGATGACCTGGCCCCAAGGACCCGGGCTGGGGTGGGGCAGAGGGTCTCTGCTTGTCTCCGGGGGTCTAGGGCGCCTGGTTGGTCCACCTTGGCTCCTGCTGTGTAGTAATGAATTCGACTTGAGGAAACGCAAAGGAAACTCCCTATGCCTTTGACCGCTAGTGTAGACGGGAGTCAACAGGATTCTGGAATTATTCTCAGACAGAGATGTGAATTTCCAGGAAACACGGCGGCCAGGAGCTGAGCTCAGGAAGACGGCAGCTGTGTGTCCAGACACCCTGTACCCAGACACGCAGGTGTAGGTTACAGGGGTTCTCAAGGAGGAGTGTTCGGGAATCGATTACAAGGACAGGTGTCTGCTACAGGGCATCCTGGAGCCTGGGCCGTGGTGGCGGACTGAGTCCCCTGAGGGGTGGCTTGTTAGGGAGTGGAACTGGTACCGTCCCGTGTAGCACGGTCTGGAATGTGGGTTTTGATAGAATCAGGGACTGAAGGGAACCCTCTTAAGACCCAGGACTGTCCCAGGGTCTGACCCAGGGGCCCCCCCTTTCCTGCCCAAGGGGAAGACCAGGCAGAGCTGACTCTGCCTCCACCAGGGCACTGGGCTGGCCCTGGCCGGACTTCTCAGACCAGCACTGGCGTGCACCGGCTCTAACTCAGCCGGCCAGGAATGCCGCTGGCCAAGGCTGTGTGGCACTGGGAGGTGACTCTCCCCAGACTGCCCACCTTAAATTGGGGGCGGGGGTCAGCTTGCTCGTCTGCTCAGCTCTCATGACGAGTGCCTTCAAGACGGGCTGGACCCCACTTTCCTCCAGCTGTGTCCAGCCAGCTGGTCGGCCAGCATAGACAGGGTCCCTGGGCTCTGTGACCACAGCACGATCCCCACTTCGGGGTCAGTAGGGAGGCTAGGGCCATGCTGGTCAGGAGTGAGGCTGCAGGCCCTGGAGGCCCGGGAGTTCCCATGGCTGCAGGGCTCGATTGTTCCTCTGTGGTGAGTTACAGGCATGCGGACGTAGCTGCCACCTGGGAGGTTTTCACAGTCCCCGCAGTGGGAAGTGGGTTGTGGCCCTGAGCAGGCGGCATTTCTGGTCCTGGATGCCCGCGGAGCAGGGCTGCCAGGGTAGCAGGGTGTGATCCCGAGTCCGGCCTCACCAGGTGAGGCCTCGCCCTTGGGAGGATGAACTGGGGGACGAGGAAAGGGATGACCTGTGGTCCCTTCACTCGCTGGGGTACTGTGATGCTTCTCACGGGGTGAAGCCCACCGGGCGACAGGGTTGGGCCAGGAGTCAGGTTTCTCGTTAAACTTTGGCTGGTGGATCCTGGGAGGGAAGCTTGAGGGAATTGATGGGTCCGTTGGGGAGGAAGGCTGGGAACTGAGGCTGCGCCCAGTGTAGCAGGTCTCCGATAACCCTGCGGGGCCCTCTGGCTGGGGGCAGCCACCTGTGCGCCAAAGCAAAGCCCGGAGGGCGGCGATGGCCACCTGGACAGGGAAAGGCGATCAGCAGCGGGTGGCCCAGCGGCCTGGTCACTGCACTGGGGACCTCGACCAGTGGTTCTCGAACTGAAGCAGCGTCAGGATCCCCCAGAGCAGATGAACAGTTAAACCGATGCCGAGCCCACCCCCGAGTTTCTGCCTCAGGAGGTCTGGGGCAGCCCAGGCGATGAGATGCTGACGTTGCTGGCGGGGGCGGGGGTGGGGTCCAGGGGGACCGCACTTTGAGAATCGCTGCATCTCTCTGGGTCTTTCTGATGTGCCGGCCGAGTCAACGGCCTCCAGGGATGTTCCCAGCAGGAAAGGTCCCCCCTCACAGGCCTGCTGGGGGCCACCCTCCGCCCTCTGGGCAGGCGGCCTCCCCTTCAGGGCTGGCCAGCCAGAGCTTTTGGAGCCGGCGGTGGGGACTGTGCCACCTTCCTTCCAGGGCGAGGGACCCCACCCTCCGGCATCCGACCCCAGGGCTGCTTCTCTAACCTGCACCGGCTGTCCTGGGGCACCGCTTGGTGTGAGCGTGGGCAGGGCGGGTGAGGCAGGAGCCGCTGAGCCCCGGGCTGCAGACTTGCGCTCCCTGCCTGAACGTCCACAAACCTTGTTTTCTCTCTCTTCTCTCTTCCTCACTCCTCTCCTCCCCTTCTCACCTTTCCTTTTCCGTAAGGTAAGCTGACTTCCTTTGTTTTTATGCTGGGGGGCTAAGGGCCTGTGGGCCGTGGCAGGTCAGGGCCCCTGAAGCTGGCTCACAGAGAGGCAGAGGCAGAGCCGGGCCGCCCCCGACCTCCTCCCCAGGGGGTGCCGGGAAGGCTGGGATGAGACGGGCCGTCTGCTGGGCCTGGGCTTCTGAGGGGTGGTGGGAACCTGGGATGCAGGTGGCTCTTTGGACCCTCCCCCAGGTGTGTCATCCTGTTGATGTCACTCGGAGCTTAAGGTCCTTGGTGGGTGGGCACAGAGGCCCGAGTTGGCCCAGTCAGTGCTGCCAGAGCAAGGCCGAGCGGTGGCCCCAAGGCTCGGGCTGCGGGGTGGTTTAAGAGGGAGAGTGAGGCTGCCCCCCGGGGCTCTGAGCTGAGAGGCGTGGCCTGAGGCCTGGCGGTGGGACCAGAGCTCTGAGTCCAGTCTGCCAGGGGAGGGGGGCCAGGAGGCTGAGAGCAGGCACCTGGGGTTGGGGCAAGCCCCTCCCTTTGTGGGTGGCCAGCTGCAGCCCACCCACCCCTGCCTGAGAACATTGGGGTGCCTACCACTCCAACCTGCTGTCCCGCCCTGTGTTCCCATCTCGGGTGAGGGGCAGCGCCCTGCCTTCCTTTTTGGGGAACCTGCATGCTGCCCTCCCGGAAGCTGCTGGTCACAGGTGGGAGGAGAAACCTTGGTGTCCTCCAAGGTCATGGCGGATGGCCAGGGGGAAAGGCCGTGTCCCGGGGACGAGGGTCCTCGGGCAGCGCTGGCCAGGCCTTACCCAGGGCGGCCCTGCTCGGCACAGGACACAGGCCCGCTCTGTCCCCAGCTGGGCGCAGAAGCTACCTCTGCCTTGGGACCTTGGGTCGCCTGCTCGCTCAATCTTGGGGAGCCCAGGCTCCTCGCAGGCCCCCGAGGCTGCCTCACGCTGAGGGGGTGGGCTGTCCTGGGACCCGGGCCCCTCACTCATCACATCTGTTTCCTCCAATGCAGCAGCCAAGAGTTTACTCAACAAGAAAGCAGACGGAGTCAAGGTGAGGCGCTGGCTTGGCCCTGGGGGGTCTGCCCCCGCCCCCCCCCGCCGTCTCGAGCCTACAGCTTTGCCCAATCCCTGAAGCTCCCTCTGGGCCTCCTCCCCACCCAAGGAAGGGGCGTGACCCCCTCATTCTCTCCCTAATGGCTTCTCTTCCTCTCTCTGCAGCCCCAGACGAATAGCACCAAAAACAGTGCAGCTGCCACCAGCCCCAAGGGGACGCTTCCTCCAGCTGCCCTGGTACTGAACCCCTCGTCCCCCCGCTTCTCGGCCCTCCCGTACCCCGGCTGTGTGGTAGCCACCTGTCGGGAGGCCTGGGGTAAAGCTGGGGTGTGGCTGCCAGCCTGTCTCTGACAGATGACACTTAGCCCTTCCAGCCCCACCGCCGCTCAGGTGTGGGGGTGAGGGTGGACTCCAGTTCAGGCCGTGCCGGAGAGCCGCTCTGGGTGCAGCGAACAGGCCCCTGCTGACTTGTGGGTCAGCAGTGAGAGCCCATCAGGGACGGAGCCGGTGAGGCTGAGAGCCAGGATCCAGGGCACCAACCTTGCTCGGCCTCTCTGCTCGCAACGGGCTGACCCCCCGTTGATGGGCCCAGGCAGACTGTGCAGGGAGAGTGGCCCGGGGGTCGGGGGTGAGGACAGGCTAGGCGGTGGGGACTCCCCCGCCAACCCCTCTCCTGGGTGCTGCAGGGGTGTGCTGTCTTGGAGGTGGGGGCCTTTGGTTTCTCCCCAGGAAGAATGGGTGGGCCTGACCTTAGCTTCAGAGCCCGGTGATCTGGAGGGAGACAGAGACCCCTTGGTGGTTTCCCTGGTGACGGCCCGGCAGCAGCTCTCGGGTCTAGGGCAGCAGCAGCCATGGCATTTCCCATCAGAGTCTGTGTCCTGCAGGCCCCGAGGCAGGTGTGGGGAGATACACTTCTATGGCTGTGCGGGCCTGTGGCTACCTGGAGGGTTCAGGGGGTTCCTGCTGGGGAGGGCTGGGCAGACGTGAGGTCAGAGGGACCCGCCAGCACCAGCCCTCACCTGGAGGGTCCTGTCCAGGGGATGGAACTGGTGGTGCAGGGTTGTGGCCAGCGGGTACCGGCCCTCCTGCCCAGTATGCTGTGTGCCTGTGGTGTCTCGTGTGGAGCAGGCCATCCCGAGAAGCTGGGGTTTGCTGGTCCACAGGTTCTGAGTTGCTGAAAGCACACTTGGTGTCCCGGCGGGCCCCAGGCCGTGCTTCTGGGAGTGAGCCCTGGACCGCCCGTGGAGAGGCTGGGTTTGCCGAATGGCCATCCAGCGAGTGGGAGGGCGGTCTTGGCCCAGGAGGGGAGGGTCCCACATGCCGGCCTCGCAGCCAGCCCCGTCTCGGACCCCATCCATCCCATGTGCCACCCCACCCCCATGACATCTTCAAACTGTGCCCCGCCCATGCCGAGGCAGAGGGCCCGGCTGCAAAGGGAGGGGGCGGTGCGCCCGAAGCAGGGCACCCAGCGTGTGGCTTCTCGCCACCGCCCTCAGGCGCACGCTCTCCATCGCCCTCCCGTCGCAGGCGCCGGCGAGGTCCCGGCAGGTCTGCTTGTTCCATCCACATCGTCCCAGGTTTCTCTCCAGCTGCTCTGCTCACCGCTGGCCATCTGCCGCCCTGCTGAGCTGCCACCCTCTCCTCTCCTCTCCTCTCCTCTGGGGGGCCTCCACTCTCCTCCTCTTCTCACTTCCCTCTTTCTTTCCTCTGTGCTTCCTTCTTCTGTAGGAACCTCAAACCACCGTCATTCATAACCCAGTGGACGGGATCAAGGTACTGCGCGTTCCTCGCCGCCCTCTTGGGAGCGTCTGCTCAGGCAGTAGGCAGACCCCCTGGCCCTGGGGAAGCTCTGGGATGTTGACCCCGGGGAAGCATTTGTGCCAAGACAACTGTGCAGGGACCCCTCCCAAGGCAGGACAGAGCCCCCCAGGTCCACGGGCTGCTCCCTTTTGGGGAAAGGCCCCAGGTGCGGCCCTTTTTGGAGGCATGGTTGTACCAAGTCCACGGTGGACACAGGAGCCTGGGCTTCCTCATGTCCTGAGCAGGGTCCACTTCTCAGACCCTCTCCATCCTGCCTTGGCGATGGCCAGGTCCAGCCTAGCCAGGAGCAGCTGAATGCAGGGCCCATTTCAGAGGCTCAGGGCGCCAGGAAGAGCCTGGGTGTCCTCCGTGATGCGCGGCCAGGGCTGCGTGCTCCGGGGGAGAACGGCTGGCGTGGGCTGCCCGGCGTGCCCCCGAGTGTGGGGCGGGGGAGAGGGGAGCAGCACAGACTCCCCCTGACCTCACCCGTCGCTCGTCGCCTCTGCCCGCTGCGCCTGGTGCTGCCCGCTGAGCTGACCCCTCCTCCTGCCCCTCCTCTGTGCTCTGGCATCAGCTCCCATCCCATCGGCATCTTCACCCCGGGGCCAGGGAAGGGGCTGGCTCTCTGGGGTGGGGGGAGGGATGGGTGGGCGGCCACGCTGTGTTTCCAGAACTGGACTTCCACCTGGGCCTGGGATCCTCAAAGGGTCCCCACACACCCCAGCCATGGGCCAGGACCAGGGGGCCTTGGGCAACTGGCTCTGGGCCGGCCCCCAGGCTCAAGGTGCTAGGAAGAGCCCGGGTGTCCTCTGTGACTCGGGGCCAGGGATGGGTGTTCCTAGGACGCTGTGTCTGGAGTGAGGCTTCTGGGGCTGTGGTGTGAGCCCTGATCCTATAACCTGTAGACACCCGCCTTCCTGGCCCAGGGCCCAAAGCAGTGTGTCCTGTGAGGGGGCTGGAGGGGGCGGGGGGTCCCTTGGGGACCCTGTTAAGATGTTCCTTCTGAGGACCATGCAGACCTTCTGGGGATCCGGTGACAGGTGGCTGGCACCTGGCTTTATATCTGAAGGGCAGTAAGCCAGGAGTGAGGTAGGAGGTGCTGGGGCCCCCTCTCTGCCCTTAAGGCCACCTGAGAGGTAAGGCCAGGCCTGGCGGGAAGGTCCGGGCCTGGGGAGGAGGTGTGGTCGCTGCTGCAGTCTGTCTGGGCCAGGCCAGGGCTCCGGAGCAGCTACTGGAAGCTTCCGCCCTGTCTGCCAAAATGCACGGGCTGTGGGTGACTTTCTGCTTCACTCGGAGTCTTGGAATTCCAAAAAGCTTGTTTTCCTCTCTTGTTAATGAGTCCTCTGAGCACACGGAGTCTTTCCACTGGGTGTGCCTTGTGGGGAGAAGGGGAAGTTGGGGTCCTCAGCTGTTGGGGACATGGCGGCCCAGCCTGGGGACAGGTGAGCCCTGGGGCTGGTGTGAAGCTCCAGCGCTGCCTGTGGGTTTCTGGGGTTCAGGCCACGTCCTGACCCGTTGTCTCCCCGTGTCTCCCCAGGAGTCGTCTGACAGCACCCACACCACCATAGAGGACGAAGACACAAAAGGTACCCCAGCTCCCCACCTGCGGGGGCAGCGGGGCGGGCCACTGGCGGCTGGGGAGCTGGGATGGAGAAAGGCCGAGGCCTGTGGTGCGGGCGTGTGCCCAAGGTCTGACCCTGCTCAGGGCTGCAGTCCCACCTGAGCCTGGGTACAGACCGGCGCCGGGCAGTCTCCGGCATAGCATCCAAGCAGAGCCTGTCGGGCCCGGGCTCCCTGAGCAGCGAGGAAGCCACTGCCCGGGGTGGGCCGGTTCTCTGCACGGGCCCCCAGATTGCTCTGGGGGCTGTGTGCCCAGTTCCCACGGTTGAATTTGCTGTTTCTTCCCTCAAAGGTCCTTAAACCTGTGGCTGCCCGGCTGCCAGTCGATTCGGGGACGGGCAGCAAGGGGCGTTTCCTGGGCTCGTTGTGGGATTGGGGGGTGGACTGCAGAGACTCGAGCTCCCACCCACTCTCAGGGCTCCCAGGCCGAGCTGGGCCGTGCTCCGTCTGTGCCCCACAAGGGCCCCAGGGTGCCGGGCACCGTGTGCTCACCCAGGGCCCCCTCTTCCACCCTCAGCTTTCTCAGCTGCCCCCAGGGAGGGGATCTGGTCCCCCCTCCACTCAGGCCAGGCCGCCCATCCCCACGTGGAGGGCCCGCCTGACCCTCTCAGCCACGCGCTTGTAGATGAGCGCTGGGTGCCCTCGGGGCTGCCCCTGGGCTGGACAGTGGCCACTCGGCCAGTTTAGGGGGGATGCAGTGACCCTGTCCTGAGTACCCTCCCTGCCCCAGAGTGGAAGCGAGCATAAGGCTTTGGCCTCTGGACGCAGGGAGGGTGGACGTTCATGTGTTTTCTCCAGACTGCAGGCCCCAAACCATCAGCATGGAGCATGGAGGTCTGCAGACCTCTCCCAGGCCCTGTCCTGTGGTTCTGTCCCTGCCTCAGCAGGCTGGGGGCCTGAGGCAGCCCGAGCCTGCAGGAGCACAGGGGAGCGGGCCAGCCCGACCAGCCTCGTCCCAACCCCTTGTCTGGCTGGGGGAGGGTGGGCAGATGCCCGAGGGGCCTCGCGGGGCGGGGCAGGGCAGGCCAGGGACAGGGGCCCCGGGGGCCTCTCACCTCAGCTGTGTCATCCGTCAGATGCGGAGAAGCCTCGGTGGGCCCAGGCCTGGCCTCTGCTGGCCTTGGCACACAACCTTCCCACCTGGAGGCCGGCCTTCGAAGGCCCCGTGTCCAGCCCTGCACGCGGTCCTGTGTCTGCCTCACATACCTGCTGTGATCGCACAGCCCTGGGTGCGCGGGGGTGATGGCGCTCCAGGAGCCCTGGACCCCACCACGTGGTTCTCCAGCTTAGCCCCTCTCCTTCTCCTGCACTCCCCCTCCTCTCCTGCGTGTCCTCACCTGCGTGTTCACGTCTCGTCTGTCCGCTCAGCCCCCAGGGTCCCTGACATCTTGAGCTCCGTGAGGAGGGGCTCGGGGACCCCAGAAGGCGAGGGCCCCCCGCCCTGCCCGCCTCCGGCTCCCATAAGCCCCCTGACCACCCCATGTAAGTAGCCGGGCCCCTGCTGCTGCGGGGGTCTCCCTGAAGGGCCTGCAGCTCCTCTGAGGGGGCGCTTGAGAGCCAAGGGCCGGCCGAGCTTGGGCACCAGCCTGACCCCGACAGCCCCCCTCTGAGGCTCCCCAGGGCCTCTGCCCCTCAAGCCCCCCTCCGTGTGGGCCTTCCCCACTGGCCTGGGGGGGCCGCCCGGTCCACCGTTCTGCTCTGGTGTCAGGGCCAGGGCTCCTTGATGCTGAGACAGGCCCCAGGGCAGCAGAGAGCAGGGGCCCTGCTTCTTCTCCCCCAGCCTCGCCCGGCAGCCTCCTCATATGTCTGCCTCCTGTCCACCCAGCCCCCAGAATCTGTGACATCCTGAGCTCCGTGAGGAGGGGCTCGGGGACCCCGGAAGCTGAGGGCCCCCCGCCCACCCCATGTAAGTAGTGCCCCAGGCCTGCTGCTTCTGCTGCCCAGCGGCTCCTGCGTCCTGCCGTGCACGGCCTCAGCTGCTCCCAGGCCAGGCTGCCGAGGCCTGGCTAACTGTGTGGCCTGGCTGGCCGTCGGGGGGCACATGCGCTAACTACCCCCCAGCCCGGTTCCCTGACCCTCACCTCCCACACTGCTCCCCGCACTGCTGTCCGGGGCCCCAGGCCTCTCCCCCAGAGGGTCTCCCAGGCCCAGGGCAGCCGGCAGGGCCCCTCTGAGGCCGCCCACCCACGTGCCCTGCCCCTCGGACCCTGGGCCGTGCCCTTGCCAGTCACGCTGACTCCGTGTGGGCCCCGGGGAGCCTCGGGGAGCCCAGGCACAAGGAGCTATTATAGAAATCCTCTCAACCACAGGCCTGGGGGTTTAAGGGGAGAAGAAGGGGCCCGGCCTCCCTGCAGAACTGGGTTCTCCACAGAGGGGCCGGACGTTCCGCTCATCCTGCACTCACTCACGCCTTCCTCACCTGTCGGGCGCTGACCGAGGGCCTGTCCTGCACTGGGCTGTCTCCTCTGTCCCTTCCTGGGCCAGGCTGCCCTTCAATGGAGGGCACCCTCCGCCCGCAGCAGCTTTCCACGTGCCCCCACCGACCTGGTCAGACAGGTGCAGCTGGCTGAACGTTCCTGAAGCTTCCCCCTCTGCCCCACACCCCTCTCTGTCACGCTCCACTGCCACGTCCCTTCTCCACCCCTCTGTCCCCTTCCATCCCCCATGTCCCCTCAAGACCCCCTCCATCCCCCCATGTCCCCTCGTGTCCCCCTCCTTCCCCTATGTCCCCTCGTGTCCCCCTCCATCCCCCGTGTCCCCTCGTGTCCCCCTCCATCCCCCATGTCCCCTCTGTCCCCCTCCATCCCCCATGTCCCCCCTCTGTCCCCCTCCATACCCCATGTCCCCCCTCTGTCCCCCTCCATCCCCCATGTCCCCTTGTGACCCCCCCATCCCCCCACTCTCTGGCTTTGGCTCACCAGCTCATAGGTTTTGTCTTCTGTGTGTTTCCCGCCTGCCTCGTGTTTCTCGTGTTCACGTCTCGTCTGTTCCGCCCCAGCCCTCAGGATCTCTGACATCCTGAACACGGTGAGGAGGGGTTCGGGGACTCCAGAAGCCCAGGGCCCCCCACCCTGCCCTCCTCCGGCTCTCCCAGGCTCCCCACCCACCCTGTGTAAGTAGCACCTTGAGTGGCCCTGCTGGCTGCTCCTGGGGGCTCACAGGGGTGTGGAGACCCCTGGCTGCGGTGCGCCGCCCCCTGGCTCTGGGAAGGGGCCGGCTCGGGGGTAGGGGGACGTGGGGTGCAGGGAGTTCCACACGGAGCTGCCGTTTGGCTAAAGACATGCACGTGTGCGAAGAGAACCAGGAAGCAGGTTCCCGTGAACTAGAGCCACACGCCCCCAGGGTCTGCAGTCTGCGGGTTTCTTCCGCAGCGAGGATGGGATGGTGCTGGCCGGGTGGTGCCTGGGGTTACGCCCCCGCTGGTGATGCTAGGGGTGGGGGCCCAGCCGGGCGGGCGCTGGGCTGGGCCACCTCCCCAGGGAGGGAGGAGCCGCCGCAGCCCGTCTGCCGCCCGCCCGCCAGTATCGCTTACAGGGATGGATGACACCCCAGGGCGGCAGCCATCCCCACCTCCGGGGAGACACCGGGCTCTCAGAGGAGAGGCTGCGGGGCCGGGGGCCGGGCATGGCGGGGGAGAGGCTGGGTGAGTGCCGGGCCGGGAGGGTGCTGACCCCCGCCCACCTGCTGCGGGGGAGGGAGAGGGGGAGGGAGGCCCTGGGAGCAGTCGGGCAGGCACGGAGGCCTGAATACTGTGGCCTGAGTCCGGGCTTGGCTGAGGGGAGTGGAGGCGAGTGTCCGAGGTGAGGGACTAGGGTCTTGCAGGCGGGCGCCCAGCGGAGCCTGTGGGAGGGGCCGATCCCCTTCCCCATTTGTGCGGCGTCTGATCCGAGTTTAGAGGCCACCACGTCCCCATCTCTGGGACCCTTGCGGCCCCTCCTTTCAGAGATGAGAAGGATGAGAGGAGGAGATGTGGAGGGTTGTGCCCAAGGGGGCCACCTGCAGCGCGACCTCGGCCCAGGGCTGCGACCCACCCTAGGAACCTGCGCAGGCCAGGAGGGGACCTCTGAGGACAGGGCATGCCACGGGTGCTGAGCACCCCAGGCTGACCTGGGGGGCCCACAGCACTGGCTTGCCCCTTTAGGGGTCTGTCCTGAGCTTGACTCCGGGAGGTGCGGCCACAGAAGGTGCTGTGACCAGCACTGAATGGAGGGGTGGCCGGGCCTGCAGGGTGCAGGGGAGGGGAAGATGCAAAGCCCTGGGGGGCACTGGGGGCACCGAGGGCGGGGGGGCCCCCATCAGTCTCCCTCAGGGAGAGGGGTCCTCGTGCTTGGATGTGCACCCTCCTCTCACCCGGAGTTCCCAGCATCCCAGCTCCATAGGCCTGTGTGAGGGTCCTCGGGTGAAGGAACGTGGGTGGGGCCGGCCCGGAGAAGGGACTTCTGAGGGGCCGTTGTGGGGTGAGATATGGCGCTCAGTGGGCTGAGTGCCAGAGCCGGGGTGCCCCCTCTCCAGCTCTGGGACCAGGGTTCGGCCCCTCACGGCACCGAGGCCCGGGCTGCAGAGGGCCATCCCTGGGCTGGGTTGTGGCTACCCTCCTTTCCCGGGAACGTCCCCGCCAGCTGTCTCAGTGTGTAAATGGGGTCGGTGCCCACTGGCCGGGGCCGTGTTCTCCATGATCAGGGATTACGCACAATCCAGGCTGATCCTGCACAGCTGCCTCCCTGGGGTGGCTGGGGGCATCCTGGCGCCCCTGCAGCTGCCGAGGGACAGGCCTTGGGGTCAACCTGGGGTCACTGGGGTACCGCCGGACCCTTTGCCGGTGGCCAGGCCTCCCTGGCCTGTTAGCTCACCCCAGGAGAGCCGGAGGGGACATGGGGGCTGCACTTCAAGCCAGACCTCAGCTCCGTCCCTGGAGTTGTCTGGTGGGGGAGGCTTGTCCTCAATAACAAGCCTCACCCCCGCCCCCAGGAGTCCCTTCGCGCAGCATGCCACTCGGGGGGAGGAAGGATTGCTCCGCAGCGTGGGGTTAGACGTGGGCGGCAGCCCCTCCGAGGGTCAGGAGCGTCCAGCCCACTCCTGGGCTGTGACTGGGCTCGTGTGGCCTCAGCTTTCCCATCTGCAGAATGGACGTGGTGGCTGTTTCCTAAACTTCAGACTTTGCAATGTGTGCTGCGACTCTAGGTGTCTATTTACTTAGTTCTTTCTCTTGACACTGACTCCATTTTTAATTACGCTTTGTTTAAAAACGCTCAATATTACTTCATTAAGTGGAAGATTCGGCTTGCCACAGTGCAGTAGGGTGACTGTAAAATCAGAGCGCATGGGAAACAAAACAGAAAAAGTCACTCAATTCCAGCTGCAAGGCCGTTGGCTAAGGGCTCACGTGGGGCGGGGGTGGCTCACGACGTTTGTGAAGAAGGGGGGTTGACAAGTGTTGGGGTTTCGGGGTGCGTAGACGTCCCCTTGGCAAGATCAGCAGGATGGCCTGGAGCTGACAGAGTAAATCGCAGGTGGGAGGTGGGGGCTCCTGAGCAGGGGCTGGACCTGGTGCCACAGGCAGGAGGCGGTGAGGTCCCGGGTGACGGACCGCCCTGGGCAGGGACGGAAGTGGCAGGGGCTGGGTGTTGCCCTCCGACAAGCCCAGGCCCGGCCCTCTGGGCGGGGTCTGGTGGGGAGCTAGGTCTGGTGGGGGAGATCAGAGCCTGAAGCTTGAGGCCACCTCCGCAGAGGTGACAGGTGAACTGGAGATGGGGGTGGATGAGGTCCCAGAGGAGAGAGGGTTGCCCAGAATTGGGAAACGCCAGGCAGAAAGTGGAGAGGGGGGCAGGCTGCGGGGGAAGCCTTGAGAGGGGAGACGAAGTGTGATGGGATGGGTGAGGGAGGGGGTGGTGTGTGGGTGGAGGTGTGGAATACCCAGAGGGTGAGGACAGAGGCTGGCCTGCACGTGTCTGTGTTGGGACTGAGCTTTGCAGGTGGACGTGGGGCATCAGGACAGCTGGGCCCACAGCCCGCCTCCCGGAGGCCAGCTTCCAGGGCTGACCAGACAAGGTGGGGCTTGGGTTCTGCAGAGACAGCCTTAAGCCCAAACCCTGCTGTAGTCCAGACACGGAGTTCGGCGGCAGAAGCGCCGCCAGGTCCAGAGAGAGCATCTCTTTTATATAGCGGAAGCCCACGCGTGCTTGCGGGTTGGTGCACACACACACGCACAGCAAACACACGCGCATGCCCACGTGCCCACTGTCTCACCTGCGCACGTGTGCACGAAGGTGCACACACACATACACATATGCTCATGCATGCGCTCAACCATGACACCCTTGGGTGTCATGGAGCTCACCCTGCAGCCCCTGTCCAGAGCCGGTGCGACACGACCCAGGCTCCCAGCTCAGACACGGGCACGCCTGGGCTCGCACGCAGCAGGCAGCATCTTCTACCGTGGACTCTGTCCGCTTCCTAGCTGGGTGCCTGGGAAAGTGAGCACCCAGACAGCCGAAGGTGCTGATGGGAGGGCCGTGGGCACATGCTTCAAAATGCTAACCGCACCTTTTTGGAGCTGGCAACCCGCGCTCTGGGAACGTAGCCTGCAGATCAACTCACGTGTGTCCTGGTCCCGGCTGCTCTGCCAGCTGAAGACTGGGGACCTACAGATGCCCATCACTAGGCCTGGTTGAGTGGGGATGCCCATCCCCCAGGAGGGGCCGCGCAGAGTCTGTGGTCCCGATGTGCTGCTGGGAGCAGGGGGGACACCGGTACCCATGCTGGGAGTGCGCAGACATGCGCAGCTGGTGTGGCCGTGACCGGGGAGGGAACTGGGGGACAGAGCTCCTGGGGTCGTGCTTTCGGTGGCCTTCTTGGGCCTGAGTTTTATCACTGGCACGTTATCACTGCTTTAAGAGATCCCCATGTGTGGATGCGTCTGTACCTGTGTGCACACTCGTGTATTCCCTGTGTGCCTTTGGGTGTTTCTGTATCTGCACAGAAGCGGTGAAGCACCTCAGGACGGCACTTCCCTGGGGAGAGTGAGCGGAAGAACAAGATTCAGGGGAACACAGGCATCTGCCTCTTTATCTGGAAGGTTTTATTTCTTGAAAAGAAATCCAAAGCAAATACGAAAGTGGTTCAGATTTGAATCAGCAGGCTGTAGGCTATATTATTCTTTCTGCTTCTTCCATGTGTTTAAAATGTTTTGCCTGAAAATAAATGGTAGTTAAAGAGATAAAGGAGCCCCCAGGCGAGCACCCGGGGGACTGGGTCTGTCCAGGACCAGAGGCCAAGTGGGCAGGAACCCGGAGAAAGCTGCTGGCGCAGGGCTTCAGGTGGAGGGTGCAGCATGGAAAGGTGATGCCAGAGGACTGGCCTGGGGGCCCAGGACCGCAGACAGGTGGAGGCTGGAGGAGGTGGAAGGCCAGGCGGCAGCCTGCGGCCTTCCAGGGAGAGAAGGCAGTGAGGTCTGCACTCTGCCTTCCCCTGGGCCCGGCTCCCTGGCCTTTGCGCTGAGGCCTGGCCCGGCAGTCTTCAATCCCCTGCCTGCTTCGTGAGCCCGCCCTTAGTAGACAGCTGCCTCCCCAAGAAGGCCTATGAGAGCAATGTCCGTGGTGGGGGGCGGGCAGGAGCTGGGAAGGCTGGTCCCAGTGTTGCAGCTGCCGAGGGCCCAGGGGATACAGCCGGAAGGACTGGGGCATGGCAGGCTTGGCTTCCCCTTCCTGCCTCTTCCAGACCTTTTGTACTCTGGATGGAGTATTTCCCTCTTTCAGGGATGTTGTATTTAAGACAAAGAAGACAGAGGCTTGTTGGACTTGGAAATGGGGACCCTGTTGGTGGCCCTGAAGGGAGCAGTCTAAGCCGGGCAGCCTCGGGGTCCCTCCTGGAGGGGGAGGGGGAGGGGGCCGAGGGGGTGCTCTGTGCGGGACCCCCCCCGGGGCTGCAGGGGTCACTGGGCGGCTGTCTCCCACAGCGCGGAAGCAGGAGATCATCAAGATCACGGAGCAGCTCATCGAGGCCGTCAACAACGGTGACTTTGAGGCCTATGCGTGAGTCAGGGCTCCTGGGCCCATCCTGGGGCTGCGGGGTGGGGTGCGGACGGGGCGGGTTCTGAGGGGCCCCTCCTCACCTGGGTCTGCCCCCCAGGAAAATCTGCGACCCAGGCCTGACCTCGTTTGAGCCCGAAGCCCTGGGCAACCTGGTTGAAGGGATGGACTTCCACAGATTCTACTTCGAGAACTGTGAGTGCGGGGCGGCGGCCGGAAGAGGGCGGCACCCCCGGGGAGCCCGCGGGCCCCCAGCCAGGCGCCCAGGGAAGCCCTGTCCCCGTCCTCGTCCCGCCGGAGGGGGAGGGGTGGCCGGGCTGGCGCTCGTAGGGGGCTGGGCCGCCGGAGGGGGAGGGGTGGCCGGGCTGGCGCTCGTAGGGGGCTGGGCCGGCGGAGCGGCGCCAAGCCCCTGCCCGCCCACAGTGCTCGCCAAGAACAGCAAGCCGATCCACACGACGATCCTGAACCCGCACGTGCACGTCATCGGCGAGGACGCCGCGTGCATCGCCTACATCCGCCTCACGCAGTACATCGACGGGCAGGGCCGGCCCCGCACCAGCCAGTCCGAGGAGACCCGCGTGTGGCACCGCCGAGACGGCAAGTGGCAGAACGTGCACTTCCACTGCTCGGGGGCGCCCGTGGCCCCGCTGCAGTGAAGGTGAGCGCCCTCGGGGGAGGAGAGCGCCGCCCGGGCGGGGCTGCGGAGAGCGGTGGGGAGGCCAGCGTGGTGTTAGGGGGGCAGGGGCGCCGGGTCAGGGCCTCCAGGCTCCTCGCCGGGCGGCCCCGCAGGCGCCCACCTTGCAGACATCAAACCCGTGTCAGACGGAGAGCGGCCGCCCGACGCTGACCTGCCCGCCCTCGGTCCGCCCCGTTTCAGAGCTGCCGCGGCTGGTTTCACGGGACAGACTCGGTGTTTGGAGCCCAGCTGCCCTCGGGCGCACGGCCTGCCTGTCGCATGTTTGTGTCTGCCTCGTTCCTCCCCTGGTGCCTGTGTCTGCAGAAAACCAAGACCAGATGTGATTTCTTTTTAAAAACAAGACGACAACCGCACACACAAAATTGATGTCGGATGAAATGGAAAAAAAACGAAACAAGGGAAAAAGCTGTAAAAAGCCCTGGCGTTTGTGGGGCTTC
Organism: Phocoena phocoena; assembly: GCF_963924675.1. Lineage (NCBI taxonomy): Eukaryota > Metazoa > Chordata > Mammalia > Artiodactyla > Phocoenidae > Phocoena > Phocoena phocoena. The sequence continues at coordinate 9,649,440 of NC_089227.1, forward strand.
GAACCTTCAGGCCGCTCCCCGCCTAAGCTCCACGTGTCCGTCTGCTCCTGGCCTCCTCCGGGGACCGGCCGGGGCAGTGAACTTGTCCGCAGGGGCCTGCCACCCAAGGAACGGTGTTTGCTAGGTGGCGCCCACCCCCACGCGTCTGCATCCTCCCTGCTGCGCATGGCTCCTTGTCAGGAGTGTCAGGTGTCGTCTGGGGAGGGGCTGGTGGGGCTGAGCATGGCTGTCCTCCCTCCTGCTTCCCTTCCCTCCTGTCCTCCCCGGGGAGGCGCAGGTGCGAGCTCCCAGTGTCCCTGGCATGGGTGAGCAGTGCAGAGGCTGGGCCAGCCCCTCTGGGAGGATGCGGAGCCCTCGGAGAAGGCCCGGCGGGCCCAGGGCTCCAGCTCTGGCCCCGTCGGGGCCAAGGAGGTGCACTGGGTCGGGCAGGGGGTGTAGGGGGGTCACCCCTTACTCTCAGACCTCATGCCTGGCAAGAGACATGCCGAGAGGATGCTGCTGGCTGTGGCCCAGTGTGCAGGGGACCCCGGGGCTGGCCTCCCTTCTGTTCGGGCACCTCTCCCTCTTTGCCCCCTCCCCCCTCCCCCCGTGTGGGTGTGGGGCAGGAAGGAGAGAGGGGTCAGAGGCGGGTGGGTGCCTTTGGCTCCCAGGCCGAGGCAGAGTCCAGGCAGGTGTTTGCTGAAGGAAGCTGCGCTTTCGGAGTCTGGGCCCAGGGCAGCAGGGAGCGGAGGGCCGCACGGGGCTGTGTGTGACAGGGACCCCCGGGGTTGGGAGAAGGCGGGCTGGGCTCACCTGGGGTCCCCCTGCGTGCTGGCGGGCACTGTGGAGAGCCTCCGGGATGGGCCACGTGGCCAGGGGGCGGCAGAGAGAGCCAAGGGCCGTCGTCTGGGTGTGCGAGTGGGTCTGAGCTGGCCCGCTGGGCCGTGGTTGGGGGGTGCAGGGGCCGTGATCGCAGAGGTGCAGGACCCCCTGCCCCAGTACCTGCCCTCTTCAACTTACGTTGTTTTCAACACGGATTTTCTTTATCTTCCCCCGCAATCAAGCCAAGGGCGGGGCCCGGAGTGGGGAACAGGACACACGATGCTGGTCTCCAAGGGGACTGTCCATCGACAGACAGAGTGGACGCTCGCCTGCCGTCCGCGGCTGTGCTCAGGACAGCTGTCCCCACCCATGGACGCGGGGTAAACATCTACCAGGCTCCCTGGGCCTCGGGCAGCGGCAGGGCCCGCCGTGGACAGCGTGTGGCCCGGCCAACCTCGCCTCCTTGGGCCTCCTCCCCTCCTCTACCCCTTCTCTCCACGGAGCTGCCTGTCTGGGATAATTTGGGGTTTTTTTTCTGGGGGATAGTTCTTTTGCATGACCCCTCATGGGCAAGCCACACCCGCTCTTCTAGCTAGATGTCCGCGGTGTGGCAGCGTCGGCCAGCCCGCCCTGCAGACGGTCGGCTGCCTGCGGTGCTGGCCGGCCTTTCCTCTTCTCTCTTTTTGCTGAGTTTCATTGTCTTTTCTTTCTGAGCCTTGTAAGTGTACAAAATTATTATTTTGTTCTGTCTCGGGAAACTGCAAATAAAAGGAAAACAGGACAAACTGCTTCAAGTGCATCCGCGTGCTCTATGCCGGGACCCTGCTGACCCCTCACCTCACGGCAGGTCCCTTCTCCACCATGTGGGCCCCAGGCTGGCCAGGCTGCAGAAACCCTAGGCCAGACGTTCCCGAGCCCGTCTCGGTGGACGGCACGCCCAGGTGGGGCCCCTCCGTGCCGCTGCAGGTCAAGCTCTGCCAGCTATGCCCACCCCAACCTCTGGTTCCCCTGAGGCCCTGGACAGACCCCTGAGGCCCCACGCCCCCAACCTCTCCCGTCACTGTAGTGGCCTCTGAAGATGAGGCTGGGAGAGCGGATCTATGTGGGAAGAGCTGCAGGACCAAGGCCTCCTGCCCTGTCCAATCTCTCCCTCCACCCATCTGTTCTTCGTGCACGTTGATTGGAACACGTGGTGCCCAAGGCCAGCCCCCGCTGCTCCTGTGGGCCTTCACGCTGAGTTGTGTAGACAGCATGTAGGTGGCACACAGGCCAGCGTGGATGTCAGACACCGACGTCAGGAGCAGAAGAGCAGTGGCTGCTGAGATGCAGAGGACAGAGCGGGCGATGACAACGGGGGCCCGGAGAGGCTCTGCGAGGAGCCCCGAACAGCAAGAGCCCAGAGCAGAGACCAGGGGGACAGAGGGATGCCAGGTACGGAGGCTCCCAGATGGTCCCAGACTGAGGAGAGGGCGGGAGGGAGCGAGGGCCCAGGGTTGGCACAGCCAGGTGGTCCCCACCAGGCCTTCCCTCTGCAGCTTAGCCCCAGCATGGAGGGACGTGTCACCTGGCTGCCCATGGCACCCCTACAGCAGGGGACACAAAAGCCTGCTGGGCCTCCCTCGGGAACACTCACCCTTGGCCTGTGTGGCTGAGTGAGCGCTGGCCACGTGGCTGCTGGCCTATCTGATCACCTGACCACAGAGCTGCATGGCAGCCCGGCCCTGCGGCTGTCTGACCACGTGGCCGCATGACCACACCGCTGCATGGACACATGGATGCATGGTTGCCTGGCCCTCCGGACATCTGCGCTCGTGGCCGCACACACTCAGGCCCCGCCGGGCGAGGGCTTCTGGGGCCTGCCTGTGCTCTGCTGTCCCTCCCGCAGACCTCTTGGCCCACCTCGCTCCCAGGCAGACCCTGGGCAGCCCTGCTGGTACCTCAGAGGCACCTTGCTGTGGAGATGGGCAGCCTCACCTCCACGCCTGGTCCCCAGGCCCTGCTGCCTGTCTGTACCTTACGCCTCGAGCTTACTCAGCACAGAAATACAGGCTTCAAAACAATCTGATACACCAAACACGCCCACCCAGGGGGGTCCAAGTGACTTCTGATGAGACGGCTGCCGCTTCGGGCCAGCTCAGTCCTGTCCACTGGGACAGAACAGGCCTCCTCCTCCAGCCTCGGCATCTGGTTGCAGGCACCTTCAGATGGGCCAGGAGGCCCTCGATGCCAGCTTGTCGGCCCCGTGGCCGATACCCGGCAGGGGCTCTCAGGTGTGCAGGCAGGAGGGAGGGCTGCACGGGGAGCACCTCGGAGGATCCGAGAGCAGGGCACAGAGAATCTAGGACAGAGCCCGCGAGTGGAGTCTGTCCCCGCCACCGCAGTATCTAGGGCTCCACTCACCTATCAGCTGTAATCCGAGGAGGCTTTCCAGGCCAGGCCTCCCTCCGGGCACCCGCCACCGCCTCCCCCCACCCCCCATCCCCCCCACTGCGGCTTCTGAACCCTGAGGTGTGCCAGGACTCCGAAACCCAGAGCAGGGCCGGCAGGACGGGCAGAGGGAGGTCAGTGAGAGGGCCTTTCACTTGTCATTTTAAGAAGCACGTGCTTTGGGCATAGCTCCCTGCACCATGGGTAAAACCCCTGCCCTGGCGGGTCCTCTGGGCAGGAAAAGCCGGGAATGCCCACATTGCTCCCTATTGCGATGGTCAGAAGTAAGGCTGAAAACAGGCCCCAGGCCAGCGAAGAAACAGACTGAGAAGTGTTTGCAGACCGTCTGATGACCAGTTGCGGAGGACGTTCCCTAAACGAGGACGAGAGTCCCAGGCCTGCAAGGATGCCTGGAGCACAGGGAGCTCCCACACCCCAGCAAAGTCGGCACGCGCTGGAGGGGTTCCCGTCTGCTTGGCCCCGGCCCTGTGGCTGTGCGGCAGCCTCCCAGGCGTAGTGAGGACCAGGTCACAGGGTTCAGAGCAGGGCTTCTCTCTGCTCTGCGGCTCCGTCACCCACTTCCTGCTAGAAAAGTCTGAGGGGAGATGACCGCTTGGGCCTGGTGGGGAGGGGAGCAGGGGGTGGGGGGTTAAGGGAGATGCTGTCTCCCCTCACAGGAACTGCCCCAGGAGACGGAGGACCCCACGCTCGGCAGGCGCACAGCGCGGAGGGGTAGGGCTCCCGCGGAAAGGGGTCCCTGGGGCTCCAACAAAGCACAGGACTATTTTGGAATTTCAAAAGTCAACTTTATCCAGATACGAACCTTTCAGACAGAACACAGAGAGAAAAAGGTAGGCGGCACTTATTAAAATACACTTTGCCAAACGATTTACATTAGAATACAAGAGGAGCTGGGGAAATGCCGGATGTGGGGTCTCGACCAGTCCCACCCCCACTTCCTCCCCAGTATCCTCCGAAGTGGGAGGAGAGTCAGACAAAGCTCAAATCGTTCCTAAGGGGAGCTCAGGGCCACCTCAGGCGCCAGCGAGCAGGCTGGGTCTGTGCCTTTCAGGGGCATCCGCGGCAGTAGGACTCACACGGGCAGGCTGCTTTTAGAGAAAAAGGGCAGCTGGCAGGTGAATTTCTCGGGTGGGGTCCCCGGAAGCCACGCGGATCCCACCTTCTGGCCCAAGCAAGGGAACTCGTGGCCACTGGCACTTCCCTTCAGGGCAGTGGGACCTCCCAGTTAGGGCAAGAACAGAGTGCGCAGGGATGGACACCCAGGGACGAGACCACACCGGTTGACACCACCCCAGCAGGGGCTTCCACGGAGACTGAGTCCCGCAGGGGCATCCCGAGCTTGTGTCCTCAAGAAGCGCAGCAGGGCCCCAGGAGGCAGTCTGGAACATGGCAGTAGGGCCCGAGGGACCAGAGAGGCTGAGAAGGGCCCAGAGCCCCCCGGGCCACTGCCTGGGCTGCTCTGCGTGTCTGTTTCCAGGGTTGGGCCCCAGAGCCGTGGGCCTCGTGCTGCTGGGGGTGGCTGGGGGGGAGGGGAGGGTGCGGGCTCAGCAGTGCTTCTGCAGGGGGCTGGGCTGGAGTGTGGAAGGCTCAGACCGTAAGTGGGGTGCTGGGAGCCCCCGGGCTGGCTGGCACCTTCTCTTGGTGCCTGGTAGTGGTGGCCACAGTAAAGGTCACTTGCTAAGACGTGTGTTAAGTCCCAGGTGATTGTCAGGACAGTCTTGTCACCAGAAAGGCAAGTGAAACCTGTTCATGAGAGCCTACAGCACACCCTGCTATGATCCAGATGTTCAAAGCCAGACCGCAAGTCCGGGCAGGTGCCCCTCCCGAACTTCCAAGGCATCTCTGTGCTCGCTGGACAGGCACTGCAGAAAGTCAATCTCAGCAGGAGCGCAAACAAGGTCTCAGAACTTGTGAAGCCCAGTGGCTGTCTCCTCCCGACGTGGACACGCTGGCCCGAGCCCCCATCGGCGCCCCCCACACCCACTGCGCCCGCAGTGGCTGTCTGTCCCACCCCAGCCCTGTAGTCAGGGCACCCCACTCACCGGACTGTTAACACAGCTAGCGTACAGACAAAACCCAAAGGTGTACTGAAGATCAACAAAGAGCCGGCTCTGACCCCCCCGTGGGCCTCGCACACGTCCTTCCCAGGGGGTAGAAACGAGCCCTGCAGCGTCTACAGGAGTCACTGAGCTTTATGGTTTCATTCGGCCCCAAAATACACGTTTAGGGGGCCTCAAATTACTAGACATGTGAATCTGAACGTTCCCCACCCCCAGGTCCCTTCCACCCTTCGGTTCCTCCCACGAGCTCCAAAGCCAAAGTTGAGTCTGTCCCACTCGGGTCGTTCCACGGTGGGTCTGCTCCCTGGGGGCTGCAGTTCCGATGTGAGTGACGGTGGCGTTCCAGCGCAGGGGCCTCTGCCGGCTGCTGTCACATGATCGCACAGCACGAGTTTTGCTTCCGGGCCTGGAAAGAGACAAAGAAGAGCTGAAGAGATGGACCTCGGCACACGTAGCACTGGGGGCTCCGCGGGGGTTGGGCGGCTTTACCGGGGGCTCCGGGAATCGCAAGGAGAGAGAGAGAGAACCGGCCCATCTGCGACGCCTGGAGCGAAGCTGTCCAGGAGCAGTTCATACCCCTGAAGTTATTTTGTCCTCCTTCCGTTAACGCTATCAGTAAGGAAGTAAACTTCCTGTTGTTAAGCCAAGTACAAAGAACAGGAACGTTAAGTCGGGTGGCTGAGTCTCTTCCTCTGCTCCGGCCCCATCTCCCCGTAAAGCTGTCTTAACCCACAGGGGTGTTTCTTACTGAGGATGTCCTCAGAGAACAGAGAGGTTCACACTTCGTTTGTGGGGCCTCCGTTACCTTCCCTCTCACCTCCTGTTCACAGATGCCCCTCAGCCCCACTGGCATCGCCCTCCAAGGCACACGTGAGCGCAAATGTGTGTGTGGATGGACCAAGTAAACGCAGCGCCCCGCTGTTCAAACTGAAATCCTTCGGCTGAAGGGAAGCTAACTAGGAACATAAGGAACTCTCTGGAAGGCGGCGCACTGCTGCTCCTGGGCAGGCAGCAGGGATGCGGGGTCCACCCTTCCGGCCTGGGGAGGGGGGAGCCCGGAGGCAGGGCGGGGCAAGGCCCCAGCTCACCTAGCTCCCACAGCGCCCCAGTGAGCCTGCCGCTACTGAGCGGCAACGTCCCTGAACGTTCCAAGGAAGACTTGTTTAGTGGTGAGCACGGGCCACTGCTCTCGGGAGGGTGCTCGGGAGCCGGGCCGCACTCACCGTCTTGTAGAAGGCTTTAGACTGTATTCCCAGCACTTCGGATTTGGACACCAGGTCATCTAGCCTCTCGCCTCGCTCTAACAAAGACTCCATGGTGTTGTGCTGGACAAGAAGAAAAACAGAAAAGAACACTTTGCTCTGTTCACAAAGTGAGTAGACGCCAGCCCCCTCGTGAAGCTCAGTCACAGGAAAGCACTTCCTTTGGGCCCCTCCGCCATATCTGGGCCACTGCATCAAGACACAGTGTCCCAGACCTGTGGAGGAGACAGGACCTAGTGACCTTCCTGGAGAATCTAGAAGGTTCTAACTGGGACATAAAGCACTTCCCCCAAATCCTCCACAGCACAGGCTCAGCCAGCCACACTCCAGGAGGGATCACCTACGCCTGTATTTATACACACACATTCCTACTGCACAGAACGCTTCCTGTTCCCCCAGGGGAACTGTGTCTAAATCGCATTACTGTCAATGCTGTGAGAGCACTTCTGCACTTAGGCAGTGCAGAGAGACCCTTTCTGAACGGGTGAAGGGATGGAGGCCCTCAGAAGAGCCCCCAGCCCCACTGCCAGGACCATCAGGAAGTGGCCAACTCACTCCCACCCCAGACGGCCATTGCTAGGGCAGCCGCAAGGCCCTCAGAGGCCTCTTCAGAACAAGTGGCACGAACCTAGCTTTGCACATGTGAAACGGCACAGAATGAGGAGTGAGCAAAAATGTGCTTTATCTCTACACACAGCTGAGCAACTCAGATTTCCACCATAAAAAGTTAACTGGCTCAAGACATGAACGGGATAAAAGGTAGCATAACCAGTAATGCAGATTTTATCACTGCAGCCAGAATGGGCTGGGTGTCCAGGACCCATCTGCTCTCTGCAGTGGAGAGAGAAGGAAAGACAGGGAGTGTGTGTCCCCCTGTGTGTGTGTGTGTGTCCACCACGGGCTCTGTGGCGCTCACGTGCGCAGGTTCTGAAGCAGCAGAAGGCAGAGACAGGGCTCGGTTAGGAAACGTGCAGAAACACGTCACAAAAGACAGAGAAGTGCCTGAAAACTGTCACATCTAACTTTCGTTCCAGAGCCCCCAAACGTTATCCGAAGCATGGTGTAGAAGACCTAGGCTTGGAGCCCCTGGGATGCTCTTTATAGAACACAGCCTGCTGGGTCCTGCCCCAGACCTGAGTCCAACCCCAGGAGATGCAGATGTGCATGAAAGCTGAGCCCGCGTTGGTAGGAGTTTTATATTTGGGGTAGGATTTGTCTGGGTTTTATTTTAATTTTCGGGGGGCTGTGCTGTGCAGCTTGCGGGATCTTAGTTTCCTGACCAGGGATCGAACCTGTGTCCCCGCAGTGGAAGTGCGGAGCCCTAACCACTGGACGGCCAGGGAAGTCCCCTTTCCTGGGTTTTATATCCATCTACTCAGGTGTCCATTACTTGCCGGGTGCTGGCTAAGCCCTCGCCCTAAGCCTAAGCCGGGCGTTGTTCTGTGAGCAGGGGCGTAAAGCTCAGGATAAGCTCCCAGTCCTGGGAGCTCGCACACGGGTCAGGCTTCACGTAAACGTGCAGTGACGATGCGGCGACATTCGGAAAGGGCCTGTACAGCCTCCGAGTACCCTGGTGGCCTGAGTGCAGGGCGCCCGTGCAGGAGGCAGGCAGGAAAGGGAGGGAGGGCACGGGGTGCGAGACCATGTCAGGGAGCCTGCACTTTATCCTGGAGCTGACTTGGGAGCTGCTCAAGGACTTCAGGCAGAAGAGTGACAGATCAACAGCTACTGTGTAGTGGACAGACTGGAGGGAGGCAGGAAGCCAGGGGACCAGTCAGAGGCAGAGGCCCCAAGAATCAAAGCCAGTGCTGACTGAGGGCCAAAGGTAGCTCAGAGTTTCAAAAAAATGTTGAAGCAATTACAAACCAGGAGATTTCAGCTAAAAATGCAGGGTTCCCGCTCTTCTAAAACAGGCCTGATTCTGACACGCCGGGCCTGCATTTAGTCAGAGCGGGCGAGCCTCAGTCTGTGCCGAGACCCAGACCCCGAAAGGGAGGCGCCTGCTGGGCAGTGGCTCAAGCTAAGACAGGCACTGCAGAGGCAGGACCACAGAACTCAGATCCCCCGAACCCAGGAACTACCCAGACAGGGAGTGGGGACGGGAATATGCTGGGTCCCTCCAACAACGGGTGCCGCTAACCAAGACAGGGCGCAGGAGGGAGCCTGCTAGGGTTGTCTGAGTGAGTCTGGCTTTGAGGCCTCTGATGCACGGGGACAGGGGGGCAAACACCACTTTCAGAAAAGTGCTTCGACTACAACTAAAGCAAGTGTCGGCCGCGCGGGCTTGACTACCGGCAAATCTTTCTGCCCCTCAGTTTGGGGACTTGCTCTCCTACTTACTTACTTACCAGGATGATTTTGGTCTCATCTAGTTCAGCCTGCACTTTAGTCATGGGGTCAGCTTCTCGGGGGTTCTAGGAAAGAACCAAAAATAAAAACCATGTCAGGACTGGAGTGGCCACCTGGAAAACGGGGCTCAAAACCAAGTGAGCTGGACACACTTTCAGAAGTTAAAAACCACAGGCTGTTTAACCACATGATAGAGAAGCAAAAGCCTGCCTAGGAGCTCGGGTTCCAGGTCTTAATGTGGGTCCCTGCGTTTTTCAAAAGGACATTAACATCCACATCACCCAGAGCCACAGCCACCAGGGCCACCGGCTCTTCTGTCTCACGCAGTTTTGGCACAGTCTTTACACCCTACCTGGTATCTACTGAGGTGACCGTCCAGGCCTGCGAAATGGATGGTATCGGGGGATCCAACTGGCCAGTCTATCCTGTCGACCTGCTTGGAGAATTCGTCCAGTACCTGCAGGACAGAGGAGCTCAGCAACACGCCCTCCCCTCTGCTGTGCTCATCCGAAAGAGAGGACCCAGGGAGGAGGGTAGAGGAGGATGGCTAATGGCAAGGGGAAAATCTAACCTCAAGTTCCTCCTTCCTCAGTATTCTGGGAATTAAAAACCAAGGATGCCTAGCCTCATATGAACCTCATCTGGTGAATGACAGAAGTATTAGAATTTCAAACTACAGACTTCCACTTTTATCAGGTTACGAATTTCCAGAACAAAGGATATTGGCCCTCTAATTTTCCAAAACAATTCTTCAGAAAGGTAATTAGGTCCCTTGAGTTTAAGCAGCCACCAGATTTCATGTGCTTGTAAGTGTGTGACTGTTTTGGGGGATGTGAGGCCAGGGCCTTTGAGGAGTCTATCATTAGCACCACACAAACACACTGAAGAACGTGGCAGCGCTAGCCCCGCACGGGGAAAGAAGCTGCTGTAACTGCACGATGGGCCAGCAGGGGGACTCCTGCAGCAGAGGCGCAGAGGTGGGGAGGGGCCCAGCGTGTGCCCTACGAGCCTGTCGGAGCAGAAGAGGGGAGGAGGGGAGGAGGGGATGTGGGTCGCGGGGCAGAGCACGCATTTCTTTCTTCAGAAAGAAATGAAAGTCATGACTTTGAGGGCAGAGGCAGGAAGAGAGCCAGCAAGAGGAGTGACGGGGGCAAAAGCACAGCCAGAGCTGACACGAGGGCCCCCTCTTGGAAGGAGAGATGCCGTGACTATGTGGCCAACAAGAAGAGTCAAGGCAGCACCAGGGACACTAGTAGGGTGAGAAGCAGAAATCGGCAGGGGGTACGGTGGGGTGGGACGGACGGGACTGGGAAGGCTCCCAGACTCTCTCTTGGTTCAGGGTGAGGAGAAAAGCTGAGAACAGGTTGATTTTGGACACACTATTTCGCCCCTTCCGCCTTGGGCCCTGTCGTCACTCCCGGCCCCAGTCCACACTCGTCTGTCCAAGTACAGTCCAGCCGAGCTGCAGACACACCTTCTCCAGCAAGGTAAACGCCACCCGGGATGGGTATTCACTGTCAGCAATGACCACTCCCGCCAGACTGTCGTTTCTCACGTAGACATGGCACAGATATTCTAGGGAGACAAGAGGCCAGACACACAGTGGGTGACGTGAGGGCTTTAGACTTTCTCACCACCAAAACCAGTCAGAGCGCTACAGTGCCGGGCTCCTGCCTCCTGGGCCAACGAGGCGGCTCTGAGTGAGGTTTATGGTCAGGCCCTGCACATAGGACAGCGCGTGTAATTCTGACGGCAGCGCGGCCCAACACCTGCTGCAGGGTGAGTGAATGCCCCAAGGCCCAGCGTGCAAAGCCAGGGTCTAAAGGAGCACCAGTGGTGCAGAAACATCCCAGGCAACAGGGCCCCAGGTGCATGTCCAAGTCACGTCCTTGAGCTCTAGGTCAGGCTCGCCTGTATCTTGGGAAGCTGCAGCCCTCTGGGGCTCTGCTGTGCTCTGCTCCCAAGCTGATGGAACCTTGGCCAAGCCAAGCAGCCTCCACTTTCTTAGAAATCACCTGTCAGGGCCTCAGCCTTCCTCATTACAGCAACCTAGCCTGCTCCACTCTGTTGGTGGGCCTTGGCGGGGACGGGGCAGGATGGGAGGAAGAGACAAAGCCCATCCAGAAAAAAATTAGCCACGGCCGGCTGGGGTCTCAAGCATGTGCTGAAGTCATCAAATTATCAAAAGGTACAGTCTATACAAGGGCTTCTGCAAAACAGTCACAATCCCTGAAATTAATTTTTGTCACTTTAAAAGGATTCAGAGATGACACAGCTCACCAAATGCCTCTAAAATAAATGTCTAAAAAATTTTAAAGGAAACCTGAATCATGAAGAAGAGAAAACTAAGGTCAAGAGGAAAAAATAATGAGTTTCCAGATTCCTGGGCAAAAATCTAAGCAGTATACAGTATTACCTCCACAGGGCTGGGTGGACATCCTTTCCTGAGATGTCTACGACTCCAGAGGGGAAAGAGGACACAGCAGGAAGGCCACTTACTGCTCCGAGAGGCGGACCCCAATCTTAAGCGAGTCCAAGCTTTTGGGGGTGATTTTAACCAGGCAACTTCGACACCAACAGTGGGCATAGAATTTTGCGTAACAGGAAAACGAGGAGGAGGGAAGAGAGCAGCTAGCAGAGGAGTGGGGTCCTGGTAGCCCGCTTCATGATGCGGCAACCACTCCTGCTGATCGAGCTCCGAGCTGCCTGAGGTGGGGCAGCCAGGCCAGCACACACTCACAAGGAAGCAGGTCCTCTTACCTTGTTCCTTGACAGAAGCTCTGCTGCCTTTCGAGGAGCGCTCCACAATCAGCTGACTTGTGAAGGTCATGAATTCCTGAACGCTAAGAAACACAACACACATTACCTGTTCCTGTCACCTTGTCCCCAGCACAGTGGAAAGGGACCTCTGAGCGTATACACTAAGGAGACACTGCTTCTTGGTTTCATTCCTTTCCCTCCCCACCTTAGGACGAAATAATAAACACCCTGTCAATGATCACAAATACAGGTAATTAGCAATCACCAAGACCATTCAAACCACATCTGCTTGCTACCTAGCTCGCTCAAACAAACCACTTCCAGGGAACTTTCTACAGGTTACACTTAATTTAACATTTTGGTCAGTGTATGATTTGGGGCACAGTGGAGAAGCAAAAGCCAGCTCCTGTTTTCAAGGCTCCACTGACTTCTGAGAAGCGGGGACAAGTAAAATCTGTGACAGAATAACGTAAGTGGCAACAACTGTTCGGCGGATGCAGTCAGTTATGGCAGCTGCCACTGGCTGAACCCGGCAATGCGACATGTCCGCAGTGGCTGCTGGCTCTGGCAGAGAACGAGGCCTCCGGTCTGCTGGGGCAAATCCACCGTATGAGCCCGGGGCACTCTGGAAGGAAGGCAGGGCAAGAGCTCAGACAAGACAAGGAAACGGAAAATGGCTCGCACAGAGGCTGAGAGGGAGGAGGCGGCTCACGGGCCCCACTGAGAGATGTGGCCAGAAAGGAAAGGTCCCAGGTGACGACGGTCCAGCTGGAGGGAGCGGAGCTAACAAGAAGCCTCCGACTGGGAATGCCATGTAAAGGGCCGTCAGCACAGGGCCGTGACTTGGGGAATCCACAGTTAGCCCCAGCAGATGTGGATACTTCTGAGACCGCACGGAGAGCCACACAGACGAGTGAGGACTCGGGAGGGGACTTCCCTGGCTGGGATCCCAGCTCCACCACTTATGAGACGTATGACCTCCGGGGCAAGGTACTTACTGCACCAGGCTTCATCTATAAATCGAGATTTACTGCGATGATTAGATGAGCACTTAGCACGATGTCTGGCGCACAGTATTACTTGTTATTATTATCTTGAGAGGGTGATGGGATCAAGATGATCCCTTAGAGAAAAGTCTGAAAATAAGGAAGTCCCTGCAGTAAAGCTAAAAAGAGACAGAGCTTAGAGCAGGACTATAATTAGACAAATGAAGAACTGCATTCATTGTGAGAGTCTGCCTACAAGGGCCAGAAAAGCTGGAAAACCCTTCGAAGGGTTGAGGCTTGGGTTCTGACAATCACGAGGCAGGCAGGATGGAAGAGAAGAGGACTTATGAGAAAAACAGTGAGCTCGGCTGGACTGCGTGTTGTTTTAAGAGGCACTGGTAGAGATGTCCCTACAGTATCGCAGTTGTGTTAATCATCTGAAACTGGTCTGGGTATCGCAAACCAGTGAGGTGAAAGTCCTACAGTGAAATCTCCGAGGATCTTCAGTATACGTGCGGAGGGGAAAGGGAAAAAGTGAAAGAATCAGAATTAGCCAAGTTAGCTCCCGAAGTTCGATCACAGAAAAGAAAGGACACAGAACAGAGACTAGAGGTCATGATAACGATAGCTAAGAAGTGCCAAGAAGGACCCAGAAAGAAGCAGAGAGTTTCGACAAAATAACAAGAGGAATTGTCTGAGATCCTGCCAGTAAGCCACTCTCATTAAGAACAAAACAGCCGCACTGAAGCAGCGAAAACAGAATCCAGACCGCAGATTCCCCCAGACCCGGAGACTGGATGACCACAGACCCAGACTCTGTAGGGTCCTTCTCCTTTTGTGCCTGAGTCACCCCCATCCCTCCCACGAACAGGCTGGAAGTGTCTGTGGTAATTCTAACACACACCTGATTGCATTAAAGTGCCTCACGAACGTTCAAAAGCTTGTAAGCGCTACAAATCCCACGCTTCCTTCCAAATCTTCACCGTAGAACCCTTCTGTACCACTAAAGCCCAACCATAAAGAGCGTACGATTTGCGCTGGGGTCCTGGCTGGTTTGCTATCCATCTCTTGGGACCTCAGTGACTTCACCCATAAAATACGACAGTATACCAATATCTCTCATACGGAATTGCTGGAAAGCCCCACCAGATAATACAAACGTGGCTCTTAAGGAGTGGCACGTAAACTTCCTAGGTCAGCATCACTAAGTGGGCGTTGCTGGTTTAAAATATAGATCGCTGGGCCTCCACTGGACGTGAACCTGGGGAATCTGCACTTTTTCAAAGCCCCCTAATAATTTTTATACGACAGAAATTTGGAAAAACCCTGATTACAGCATTACGTTCTACGATGGGATAAGGCTTTTTGCGATCGAAAAAAACATGAATCTTCAGAGGCACAGTCCGCAGGCCGAGGAAGAGGCCACCGCCGTCTCCACTGCGGGAGGCCGAGCCCCGGCTCCAACCCCGACCCCGGGCCTCCCCGCCCGGGCGCCGCCCGCCTGGGCCCGCCTACCTGGACCTCTGGAAGAAGCTGAAGGAGGACACGTCGTACGCCGCTTTGAGGAGCACCGCCTTGGCATCGCCTTTGTACAGGACGCTGAGGCTGTACAGCCTCATGGCGCCGCGCCCTCGGGCCGGCTACCCGCCTGGCCGCGGGATCGGCTCGCAGGGAGCAGCTCGGCGCCGCCCCTCGAGACCACCACAGGTTGCTAACGGGTCGGCCGCCGGCTTTCTCCGCCTGGCTCTGGGTCCACTTCCGGCTCCGGTCAGAGGCCACCGCCCGAGGCCTAACGAAGGGTTTTCGTGCCCCGGATGCAGAAAGGAGCAGCCGGAAGCACGGGCGAGGGGGCGGGACAGAGTGCTGCGCGTGCGCTTGAGGTCGGTCCCGGCCCTTCGGGCTTTCGTAGGCCGGCCGGCTCGCTGCTCGTAAGTCTTTAGTCTTCCCCCGCTGTCCTTCTCTCTGCGAGGGCCTGTCCTTTTCACCCTGGCCGTCCTGAGTTCTCCCAGGGGCCCCTCGCTTCCTCCCGGTCCGTCCTGAGTCCTGTAGGGTCGCCTGTGTCCCCCGGCGCTGTCCTCCCTCCGAACGGTGAGACCCAGAGCCCCACCCACACGCTAGGGCTTTGTAAACCCCACACAAGGGACTTTGATTTATGGGCGAACTGCTGTTCCTGGAAAGTGTTTTGTGAATCATATCTCCTTTCTGAGTGAAGAAGGTCAGGGACCTCCCGGGAGTTGAAGGCATGCCTCTCATTTTCAGATGATTGAGTCCTCTCTTGCCATTACCACGCCTTCCTCCTGCCTGCCTGGGAGCAAGTCCCTGGTCACACAGGCCCCTTCAGCACAAGCCCACAGGGGTGAGGGCTCCTGGGCCTGCCCACCACCTGGGAAACCAGATGTCTAACCACTGATTTGGGAGCCAAACTGCTGACCTCACAGAGTAGCAGAGCCACTTCACCTCAAAAGGGGCAGAAATTCATCTCCAAACTGAAGGAGCAGCTTGGCTTACCGTGACTTGGAAAACTTCATTTTGCTTGAGATGTTGGAATAATGCGTTTTCAATGGATGGGGATGAATGAGGCTCAGTTCCCTAAGGGTGGTACGTCTTTCATGCTTCTTGTTTGTTAAATGGTGTGTTAATCCGAAAGCATCTTGCAGGACAGAGGTGAAAGGACTTTGGTGCTTGGAAGTTGGCAGAAAGGTTACACAACTATCATGCTAGAAGCAGCCAGATCTGAAATGATGAGAAAGAGATGGTAATATTTGAAAAACCAACGGCATCACTCTAAACATTATCCTAAATCAGGGTGTCTCAACCTTGTCGCTGTTGATATTTCGGATTGGATAATTCTTTGTTGTTGGCGGCTGTCCGTGCATTGCAGGCAACATCTCAGGCCTTTTACCCACTAGATGCTGGTGGCACCCCACCGGCCATTTGGCAACCAAAAATGTCTCTGGGGCTTCCCTGGTGGCGCAGTGGTTGAGAGTCCGCCTGCCGATGCAGGGGACACGGGTTCGCGCTCTGGTTCGGGAAGATCCCACATGCCGCGGAGCGGCTGGGCCCGTGAGCCATGGCCGCTGAGCCTGCGCGTCCGGAGCCTGTGCTCCGCAACGGGAGAGGCCGCGGCAGTGAGAGGCCTGCGTACTGGGAAAAAAAAAAAAAAAAAGTCTCTGGTGGGACTTCCTGGCTGTGCAGTGGTTAAGACTCTGAGCTTCCACTGCAGGGGGCACGGGTTTGATCCCTGGTCGGGAACTAAGATCCTGCATCCGTGTGGCCAAAAATAAACAAACAGACAAATAAATAAAAATACAAAAATGTCTCTGGACATTGCCAAATGCACCCTGGGGAACAGTGGCTTAGAGAACCA
This sequence comes from Phocoena phocoena, assembly GCF_963924675.1. Taxonomy (NCBI): domain Eukaryota; kingdom Metazoa; phylum Chordata; class Mammalia; order Artiodactyla; family Phocoenidae; genus Phocoena; species Phocoena phocoena. The sequence goes on from NC_089227.1 coordinate 9,665,473, forward strand.
TTGCTCTAAATATTCCTGTGGCTGAAGGAAGTTTCCACCACCTGCTTTCACTCAGTACCTTCCTCACCGACCCTCTTCCCTGGCTCTTTCCAAGTGCAGAGGGTGAAGAGAGCTTTCCCACATCCCCTCCACGTTGGTACGTTTAAACGTTAAGAACAGACTTTGGCCAACGCCGGGCCAGTGTCACGTGATGGTGGAGAGCTGTTAGTGCAGCCCCATCCTGACTGCGCTGACATGGTTGACCTATAGGGGGCGGGTGAGAGCCATTTCTGAAGACAGTTCTCAAAGTCCCTTTTCCTTTGCCACTAAAAGTCGTACAAAAGGAGGAATCAGGAGGACAGTGTTGGGTTGGAATAGATTTAAGTGTATTCACGTGACACGTAATTGTCTTGAAGTTTCCCTTACACCAAGCACTTTCCGTATGCGTCCTCATTTAATCCTCACGAAAACAGAGGAAAATATTATTACCACCTTACAGACATGGAAACAGATTCAGGTTAAGGAAATTGCTCCTAAGAGGCACACGTCAACACCAAAACACGTAACAAACTTTCACCGCTCTAGCAGCGCTCTCCCTCCTCTCTGGCCTTGCTTGTCCTCCATCACCCCAGAAAGCCTCACTTGGCCTATGTGGTTACCAACTCCCCAAGCTCATCCATCTTACTGAAAAGCAAGACCCACCTTCTACTCCAACACCCCAGCTGTCACCCAGCTTGGATTCAGTCCCAGCACTTCCACAAACCACAAAGCCACAAAAGTGAACAAACCATTAACTCCTCTGAGTCTCTTTCTCTCTTTCATCTGTAAAACTGGAAAAATACCCTTTCCATAAGCATGTTGCTGGGAATGATAAGACATTATGTTCCAAGCTCTAGTCGTAGTAGCTGTTTAACAAGTAACAACAATGATGATTGCGTGTATTGTTACCGTTCATGACAAAAAGGAGAGGTCATGGTGGGTTACAGGTGTCCTGCAGGCTGTGGGAAGTGGAGAGTTGATGGTAGGCTGAAATCTGAGGAAGGTCTATAGATGGCAGATTAGTATTGTATCTGTTTTAATTTCTTGATTTTGCTCATGGTGTTGTGGTTATGTAAGTGAATTCTTTGTTTTTAGGAAATACACACAAGTACTCGGGTAAAAGGACATCCTGTCTGAAACATGCTCTTAAAGGGTCCAGATCTATGATACATATGGAGGGTAAAGCAAATATGGTAAATTTAAAGAGTCAGGATGAAGGGTATCCAGGAGTTTCACTGTGCCATTCTTGCAGCTGTCCTGTAAGTCTGCAATTACGGGGATAGAAAAGATTGTAGGGCAGGGCGCTGACGTCATGCATGCAGCATCCACACTTGTGGGGATGGCACATTTCTCCAGTTCTGTCTGCAGGGCCCCCCTCATTTGCTGGGCCCTGCAGACAGAACTGGAACAAGGCTGCCCATGACAAATGGCTGAGGCTCTCTAAGTTCGCCCCCACTGGGCAAGGCAGGCAGCCACCCACCTTCGAGGCTTTGCTCAGCTCTCGGAAGGCACTCAATTTAGCTACACAGTGGAACCCTCTAGGGAGCTGGATAAAAGCTGGCTGAGGGGCATACTCCAGGAGGCCCAGCCCAGGGGGGAAACCAGCCATTCAGTGGCCTCGGTCCCCATACCCCCTTGTCCGGCCAATCAAGGCCAGGGCAGCAGGGCTGTTTTCACTCTAAGCCTAACACCAGCCTCCACAGCCTACCCAGGAAAGGGGCCCTGAAAGGGGCCACCAATGTGGTCAGGCCTCCAAAGGAGAGCAGGTCACTATTGTTTTTTTATAAAAGTATAAAAGCTTTTTCTCTGGTCACTTCTTTGGATTTTCATTCTCTCGTGAAGGCGCCTCTGTACAGGTAAAAATTTAAATAAAACCTGTATGCCTTTCTCCTGTTAATGTCAGCTTAGTTCCTAGGCCCAGCTGGAGAGCCAAAGAGGGCAGAGGAGAATTATTCCTCCCCTACACCTTCTTAGTCGTTCACCAAGTCTAAGGAGCATGGACTTGATGCCATCAACTGGGGTCTACTAGCAGACCCAGCCCCCAGGAAGGCTGCTGACTACCACCACTGCTTACCCACGTGTCCTGTGCTCCCACTCGGTTCTCCAGGCCACAGGGAAGACAGGCACAGACATGGCTCTGCCACCAGCAGAGAGGGAACAGAAGATGACAGAGCAGGAGAGGACCGGGTATACTATAAGGTTTACCTGGAGGCAGTGGGCAGGAAGAGATCACAGCCAAGGAAGACAGGAGGCAGCTGGGAGCTCCCTGAAATAGAGGGACAGGCACCCTCAGAACTGCCTCTCCTGCAGGGGCTTCCCAGGAGCTGTATTTGTACCACCAGGCACCCCTCCCCTGCTCCGGATCTAGGGATGGATGTGTAGCCCACTCTGGATACATGGTCACTTAGGCAGGTGACTTGACCTGAGGCACCCTTACTCCTGGGGTGCTGCCCTGCACAGAAAGTGGGAGAAAGTCTGCAGAATAGGAAGGGGGGAAGGGGGGCAGGCAGAGGCCCTGGGAAAGGGGCAGAGCCGGCCGCCATGAAAGAGGAGTCTGGACCTCACAGCAGCCTGGTCCCCAGGACCTCTGAGAGCAGAAAGCAAGGACGGGAGTCATCATAAAGGAAAAGTCACGACTAAGAATCTGAAAGTGCAAGCGATAGAGCCCCCTCCCCACCCCCCTCCATCCCCACAATCCCCGTTTCCACATGGGTGCCAGGAAGTCTGAGCCAATCAACACAATCCCATCCCTATTGCCTCAGAGATTGGTCTACAGATGGGCACCTGACCCACATCTCAGCCAGTCAATGCAGACCTTCTCCCCCCACCGGCAGGGTAGGCCGTCCAATTAGAGCAAAGCCCAGGACTTCGTGTTTGACACTTGGGAGAAGCAATGGGATTTGCCCAGGTTAAAAAGGTCAGCGAACCCCAAACAGTATTGGTACAAACTTCTGCTTAAACATAGAAGATGAAATACATATGTTTATATGAGCTTCACTAGAATGACACAAAGAGGGCAGGAGGAGAATGGCAAAAAGTGAGAGGCTAACCAGGGTAGGCAGGTTTAAATTGGGGAGAGGCGGGGTGATGGGGGCTTAGCAGAGTGAGGGCTGAAGCACAAGGTCCCGGAGCTGCAGGGGCGGGTGGGGGCGGGGGCGGGGAGGAAGCAAGGGGAGCCCTGAAGACGCTCCTCCCTCCTGCACCACAGATACTTCCCCCAGGAATGTACCATCCTCTGCCTCACCCTAGGGAGGAAGATGCAGGACTTTCCTATGGAGACTTGAATGTTCAGAGATTCTGCCACTTTGAGGCCCCCATAAAATCACCTGTTGTTTCAAGTAGTCCCTGTTGGGTAAATGTCTCCTGTGAGGTCACTCCCAAGGCTCTGACCTGTGTGCAGTGTGGCTGCCCTTGGATCAGGTGACATTCCAGTCATCTGTGGCCAGGGAGGCCACAGGGCTATGCAGCAGGACCTGGGACTTCTGCATGAGGACTGCCTTGGCCCCTGTCCTTGGGGGATGGTGAGCCTTTGCAGCCCAATCCTTCAACATCCCCAGTCTCCGTGAACCCATCTGAAAGTGGCAAAAATAATACCACCCCTGCCTACTGCCCCAAGACTGTCTGATCAAATGACAGAATGAATACAAAAGTGCTTTGTGAATCATAAATGTTTTAATTAGTATAATTATCATGACAATATCTCCTCCATATAAATATATTTCCTTTCTTTAGGAATAAATCTAATAAGAAATATATACGATCTATAAGAGAAAAATAATGAAGCTCACCTGAAGGGCATAAAGGAAGACTTCAACAAACAGGGCAACTGGCTACATTTCTGAATGAGAAGACTTGGCATTATAAAGATGTCTGTTCTCTAAAATGGATCCCCAAATCCACAAATTCAGTGCCTTTCCAATGAAATTATCAGCAGCATTATTTTATTGAAATGGGAAGAGTAGATTGTAAGATTTATATGAAAGATAAAAGCCTTATGGGAAAGAAAATTTTGTAGGAAAATAAAAGGAAGGGATCCCTTCCCACCAGATATCAAAAAACTGAAAAGTGCCAACTGAAAGAATGCGGTATCTACAGGAACGGACAGAGAGACATCCAGCTCATAGAGCTGAGGCCAAGGCAGGCAGAGTACCAAGATCCACTTTTACATTTAGACAGTCTGTTGCTGACACAGGCAGCAAAATGAAAAGAGAGAGAGAAAGAGAAGAAAGAGAAAAGGAAGGAAGGAAGGAAAGAAAGAAAAAAAGCACCCAAATGTGCCACTTCCCATCTTTGTCCCACGCACCAGAAAGGGTGACACCCAACCAAAGAGAGCTGGATGCCTGCGCCTCAAGTCACCCCAAGGCATCACGTCTGGCTGGGAGCCCATTCTAGATGGCAGCTACACCCTGGGGGCAGGGACAGAAAACCTCGCATCTCGGAACCAGAGATGAGGGGAAACCCTCCTGATGCCTCCTGGGCAGATGTGGAAGAGAGTGGGAGGTGGCCTCAGAGCAGCTCCTCTCAAGTCCAACCTCAGTTCCTGGAGCCTCACAAAGTGTTCTGACAGGCTCAGATTAGCTGTGGTCCCAGACTTGGCCTGGTGGCCTTTGAAGACACCTGCAAGGTGACCAGAGCAGAGCCGTTCCCTCACAACAGAGAAATACAACAATGGAGCATAAACTGTGGTGCAGTTATCAATACAAATCAGTGGGGAAAAGGTAGCCAACAAATGTTAGACTCCTACCTCATACTATACACAAGCAAATTCCAGAGGGACCAGAGTGCTGAACATTTTTTAAATATTGGAAAAATATTACAAGGAAATGTGGGAGAACACTTTTCTAATTTTGGGTGGGAAATGCTTTTCTTTTTTTAAAAAAATTTTTTTTTAATTTATCTTTGGCTGCGTTGGGTCTTAGTTGCTGCGCATGGGCTTTCTCTAGTTGCGGTGAGCGGGGGCTACTCTTCGTTGGCAGTGCGCGGGCTTCTCATCGCGGTGACTTCTCTTGTTGCAGAGTACGGGCTCTAGGCACGCGGCCTTCAGTAGTTGTGGCATGCGGGCTCAGTAGTTGTGGCACAAGGGCTTAGTTGCTCCGCAGCCTGTGGGATCCTCCAGGACTAGGGCTCGAACCCGTGTCCCCTGCATTGGCAGGCAGACTCCCAACCACTGTGCCACCAGGGAAGCCCCCGGAAATGCTTTTCTTAACAAGACACGAGCTTCAAAAAAAGAAAGCAAGCCAAATTCATAAAAAAGAAATACTTCTGTGTGTTAAAAGACACCATTGATCAAGCCATATGTTTAGCAATAGGTAATACAGCATATTCAACAAGAAAAGGATTAATAGATATTATGGATGGAATATAAAAAGAGTTTATACAAATTGAAAAGTAGACAATTCAATAACAAAACAGTTAAGTAATATAAACAAATCATCCTTAGAAAAAGGAATACAAATACCATAAACATATGAAAAGGTGTCCAGCACTTTGCAATTCAAATGATAATGAGATGACAGATAAGCAAAAGTTATAAAGATTCATCATCTCAAGGACTGGCCAGCGTGGAGTCAAACTCCTAATGGTGCTGGAAGGATTAATTGGTGAAGCCATTTGAAGGGGCCAATGTAGTCCTGTCTGCACAGTCATAAAATGTGCCCAGCATTGGACCTAGCAATTCAGCCTCTAGGAAGCATCCAGAAGAAACACATGCACGTGTTGACCCTGGTAAAAGGCCAAGATTTATAACGGGAAAACGGAAACTGCCCAGATGACCATCAATACGAAATTGGTTTAAAAATATTTCAGCGTATCCATTTGGAGAGGTCTCACCGGCCACTCCTTCCCTCTCCCTCTGCTGGATCCCAGCAGAGCTCATGTTTCCAGATGGTAGTCAGGGAAGGCAGTGACCAAAGCTTGAGGGTGGCCTGGGCACGTGTGGCAATGCCACTGGCTAAGCCACCTGCTCCCTCTCCTCTGGTTCCCAGATTGAGTCTGGGGGCCTCTCCTCCTTAGGACATGAATTTGGAAGACCCTGTGACCCTGCCCTGGGAACTGGACAGGTGGCAAAGTCTGCGGTGATAAGGCGATTGGGCTGTCGCTATGGTGATGGGGATGGAGGCCTTTTGCCATCAGCCCCAGTTTTCTGCATGGCAGCTCTAATGACAGGATGGTCAGCCCTGCAGAGGCTGGAGGGTGTGAGCGCGGAGGCCTGTTCCTGGTTGCCATGGCAGCGTGGGCCCTCGCAGGAGCGCAGAAAGCCCTGGCAGGAGAATTCCCCACTCCATACCTGGTCAGAGCAGGAAGTGTTGGGCCGTGACTGAGCCTCAGGGAAGCAGGTTGGGGTGTGAGAAAAGAACAGTCGCCCACAGCTTAATTACTCAAAAGCTGTCCCCCAGCCACAGGAGGAAAGAAGACCTTTTCTGCTGAGTCTGTCTAGAGAACACCACGCCGTCACAGCTCAGCACAGCCCGGAGAGAAAGCTGACCAGTGCTGACCAGCTCTGGAGCCCGGCAATGGCCCTGCCCCGATGATACCTGGCCTGACAAGGCCTCAGTGGGAAAGGGTCCCGACTAGGACCCAGAAGAGAAGGCTGGCAGGCTTGCTGGAGAACAATGAAAAGGAGGAAACTCTGTGATTGAACCTCAAGCCAGAAGCCAGCCAGAAGGTGGACCATATTCTACCAGACACTCGGGCCGGCCGTGACCCTTGGTTGGGAGAAGCCTGGGGATATTTCTGCCTTGGAAGCCCGTTGGGGAACACTGAGGGGTTCCAGCTCCCCCAGGCGGGCTGCGGTACAAATGCTGGATGACAGAGCCAGGATGGAGATCGCCAAGAAGGAAAAGGTAGCTCTCCGCTGCATTCGGTTTTCTAGAAGTGCTTCTTTCACGTTCCTGTGTTCAGTGGTTTGTTTAACTTGACCAAGTGTTTGTGCCTCAGTATCTGACTGTATGTGCAGGTGCTTTAGGGACGACCTGCTGGGAGTGAATTATGAGGCATTGACTTTGGTAATGATTTTTAACATCTTTATTGGAGTATAATTGCTTTACAATGGTGTGTTAGTTTCTGCTTTATAACAAAGTGAATCAGTTATACATATACATATGTCCCCATATCTCTTCCCTCTTGCGTCTCCCTCCGTCCCACCCTCCCTATCCCATCCCTCTAGGTGGTCACAAAGCACCGAGCTGATCTCCCTATGCTATGCGGATGCTTCCCACTAGCTATCTTTTTTACGTTTGGTAGTGTATATATGTCCATGCCACTCTCTCACTTTGTCACAGCTTACCCTTCCCCCTCCCGGTATCCTCGAGTCCATTCTCTAGTAGGTCTGTGTCCTTATTCCCATCTTGCCCCTAGGTTCTTCACGACCATTTTTTTTCTTTAGATTCCATATATATGTGTTAGCATACGGTATTTGTTTTTCTCTTTCTGACTTACTTCACTCTGTATGACAGACTCTAGGTCCATCCACCTCACTACAAATAACTCAATTTTGTTTCTTTTTATGGTTGAGTAATATTCCATTGTATATATGTGCCACATCTTCTTTATCCATTCATCTGTTGATGGACATTTAGGTTGCTTCCATGTCCTGGCTATTGTAAATAGAGCTGCAATGAACATTGTGGTACATGACTCTTTTTGAATTATTGTTTTCTCAGGGTGTATGCCCAGTAGTGGGATTGCTGGGTCGTATGGTAGTTCTATTTGTAGTTTTTTAAGGAACCTCCATACTGTTCTCTATAGTGACTGTACCAATTCACATTCCCACCAGCAGTGCAAGAGTGTTCCCTTTTCTCCACACCCTCTCCAGCATTTATTGTTTCTAGATTTTTTGATGATGGCCATTCTGACTGGTGTGAGATGATATCTCATTGTAGTTTTGGTTTGCATTTCTCTAATGATTAATGATGTTGAGCATTCTTTCATGTGTCTGTTGGCAATCTGTATATCTCCTTTGGAGAAATGCCTATTTCGGTCTTCTGCCCATTTTTGGATTGGGTTGTTTGTTTTTTTGTTATTGAGCTGCATGATTGCTTGTATATTTTGGAGATTAATCCTTTGTCAGTTGCTTCATTTGCAAATATTTTCTCCCATTCTGAGGGCTGTCTTTTGGTCTTGTTTATGGTTTCCTTTGCTGTGCAAAAGCCTTTAAGTTTCATTAGGTCCCATTGGTTTATTTTGTTTTTATTTCCATTTCTCTAGGAGGTGGGTCAAAAAAGATCTTGCTGTGATTTATGTCATAGAGTGTTCTGCCTATGTTTTCCTCTAAGAGTTTTATAGTGTCTGGCCTTACATTTAGATCTTTAATCCATTTTGAGTTTATTTCTGTGTATGGTGTTAGGGAGTGTTCTAATTTCATTCTTTTACATGTAGCTGTCCAGTTGAGACAGTGACTTCATTGAGCAGACCAGGTCCTCTCCCTGCTGCTCCAGACTCTGGCCCTGAGACCTGGAAGTCACAGGCTGCCAGGAGGCCCGGGAGGTGACCTCTGTTGGGTAGAGGGTCCGGGGAGTTTAGAGCCCCAGCTGGGGGGCTTGGGGCCTGGGATCTTGGTGGCAGAACCAACTGCCCAGCCATGAGGCAAGACTCAACAGACATCACGAAAGGTCTCAGATGCCTGCGCTTCCCTGCAGGAATCTTTTCCTAAGAAGCCTCAGGGCCGTTGCTCCTGGTGAGGAGTGGAGAGCAATTACTTTTTCCAAAGCAAAGAAAAATCCAGACGTCTTCTGAGCCAGCCCTGTGCGCGAGCAGAGCCAGGGCTGGTGACAGGGCAGAAGGAAGAGCCTGCCTGCTCCCCCAAGCCAGGCGGGGCGGGGGAGACGGAGGAGAGGGCCCATATCCAGTCCCTTTGGCATGGTTTCCTCCTCACATGTCTTTTCTTCTCCTTCTTCTGTGAAATGACAAGGTCAGCATAAACACTGGGCTCGTTCTGCTCCTGGCAGAGCTAATGATGTTGGGAGAAAAACAACCAGCCTGGGTCGGGGTGCCCGCAGCTGCAGGCAGCAGGAAGCCCACGTCTGCTGGTTCCTGGGCCGATGGCCGGAGTTTGGATGAGAAATCCGGCGCAAAGGGGCCGTGGAGGCCAGCTGGGGAGAAGGGAGGCGGGGTCTTTGGCACAAGCAGAGAGCTAGCGTGGCGACAGTGAGAGGTGGGGCCTGTGGCTCACTGTGGGGAGCTGGTGTGGGGAGGCCACCACGTCAGACTGGGGCTGGCCTCCGCCCCCTTCTCATTTGTCCCAGGGACACAATGCTCCACGCGGTAAACCATTTCTGTTCCACACATGCGGTGTGCTGGCCCCAGTTCAGGAGCCAGGCTGGTTCCAGATCGCTGGTGGGGGACGGAGGGGTGTTTCACTGACAGCCTTGTCAGGGCAGAGAGGAGAGGGAGGCACCGCCTCTGGCACATGCCTTAAGGGGTACCAAAAACATCAGTCATCAAGATAAATAATAGTCTAATTCAAATTCTAAAGAATCAAAATCCATGCGAAAAATTACGATGAGCAAAATGCCAAATTTCTAAAGAAAGAGGGCCTGAGTATTACTGATTTTTTTCGCTTGTCTTAGGCCTGTGCCGGCTGCCCTTAGAGTGCCAGCTAGCAAGGTGCCAGGGCCAGACAAGGGAGGCGTGGGGCTGTGACGTCCACACCCCTCCCGTCTGTCCTAGCTGCCCAGAGGACCCACCTCTTGTCTGGGGGCTGGGGGAGCGGGGTGGGGGTGCTTCAGCTTGGTTTCAGGGCCGTCCTAAGGATCTGAGGTTTCGCTGCCAGGCCCACCCGGGTCCAGCCCTGCATCCCTGGGAAGTGATACACCCACCCCAAGCCACCATGTAGCCTGGAATGGTTGGCTGGGGCTGTATCCACCGCAGGCTCCCAGGAGGAGAGCGTTCAGGTTGCTTTGGAGGGAACTGAAGTGCTGCCGGTTTTGCTCGTTCTGTTTTCTTTTTTAGTTTATGTATTTATGTAATTATTTTTGACTGTGTTGGGTCTTTGCTGCTGCGTGCGGGCTTTCTCTAGTTGCAGCGAGCCGGGGGCCACTCTTCGATGCGGTGTGCAGGCCGCTCATTGCAGTGGCTTCTCTTTGTTGCAGAGCACGGGCTCTAGGCACACGGGCTTCAGTAGTTGTGGCTCGCAGGCTCTAGAGCATAGGCTCAGTAGTTGTGGCACACGGGCTTAGTTGCTCCGTGGCATGTGGGATCTTCCCGGACCGGGGCTCGAACCCCTGTCCCCTGCATTGGCAGGCGGATGCTTAACCACTGTGCCACCAGGGAAGTTCTGGTTTTGCCGTTTCTGTTTCTCTGGTTCATCTTGCCTCTGTGACCTGTCGGATCACCTGTGGTCATCCCCCTATAATCTGCAAGAGTGTGTGCCCTCAGTACCGTTTTCAGTGGCTTCCCTGGGGGGATGGCAGCTTCTTACGTGGTTTTTCTAGAGCTCCTTGGGGGCAGGCCCCCTCCTACTGATGCTGCTTCCCCTCCCCTCCAGCCTGTGGCTGTGGAACCCCACCACAGAGTCATTCCCTTGGCATGGAGCTCTCTCTTTTTTTCCCCATAGTTTTATCATCTGTAAATGGGTTAAAAATATCATCTTTTTCCTTAAAAAAATTTTTTTAATGAAATATAGTTAATTTTCAATGTTTCAGGTATACAGCGAAGTGATTCAGATACATATATCCTTTTTTAGATTCTTTTCCATTATTGGTTATTACAACATATGAAATATAGTTCCCTGTGCTATACAGTAGGTGCTTGTTGTTTATCTATTTTATATATAGCAGTGTGTATCTGTTAATCCCAAATTCCTAATTTATCCCTCCGTCCCTTTTCCCCTTTGGTAACCATAAGTTTGTTTTTTTAAATGATTTTTAAATGATTTTTTTTTTTTTTTTTTTGTGGTACGCAGACCTCTCACTGCTGTGGCCTCTCCCGCTGCGGAGCACAGGCTCCGGACGCGCAGGCTCAGTGGCCATGGCTCACGGGCCCAGCCACTCCTGTGGCATGTGGGATCTTCCCGGACCGGGGCACAAACCCGTGTCCCCTGCATCGGCAGGCGGACTCTCAACCACTGTGCCACCAGGGAAGCCCCCATAAGTTTGTTTTTTATGCCTGTGAGTCTATTTCTGTTTTATAAATAAGTTCATTTGTACCATTTTTTTTGGATTCCACATATAAGTGATATCATAAGATATTTGTCTTTCTCTGTCTGACTTACTTCACTTAGTATGATAATCTCTAGGTCCATCTATGTTGCTGCAAAGGGCATTATTTCATTCTTTTTTGTGGCTGAGTAATATTCCAGTGTATATGTGTACCATGTCTTCTTTATCTGGTCATCTGTCAGTGGACATTTAGGTTGCTATGGAGTTCTATCTCTTGATGGCCACAACTTCTAGGAGACCTGAAATTGGATCCTGGGAGCCACCTTGGAAGTTCCTGGTCTATTCTTCCCCCTCCCTCATCTGTGCCCTTCTGCTGGTGGGCAGGAGCGATGGGGGCTCTAGAGCCTGTACAGTTTGCCTTATGTGGTGGGTTTAGGGAGCACCTTTCAGGAGGAAAGCTGGGAAGGTAACACTCCAGGTGTCTTAGTCTGCCCAGCTGCCATCTGGGTGACTTAACCAGCAGACATTGCTTCCTCACAGTTCTGGACACTGGAAGTCTGAGATCAGGGTGACATCATGGTCAGATTCTGGGGAGGGCTCCCTTCCTGGCTTGCAGATGGCTGCCTTCCTGCTGTGTCTTCACATAGTTGCAGGGGGGGAAGGAGAGCACTCTGATCTCTTCCTCTTGTGGGGGCTCTACCCTCATGCCCTCATCTAACCCTAATCACTTCCCAAAGGCCCCACCTCCTGACACCATACACTGGGGGTTAGGGCTTCGACATATGAATTTGGGGGAACACAGTTCAGTCTATAGCATGAGGGGTGGGGGTGAGAGCCATAGGGGGCACTGACCTCCCTCCATTCAGCCCCCCTCAGCTGCCCTGGGCACTTTGCTGCTGAAGGAGAAGGCTCAGAGATGGGGTGAGTATGCATCACTTGGCAGGCATGCGCATCCAGGTTCCCTGGCAGGACTTGTCCCAGCGGATCTGGGGCCCCAGCAGGAGAGTGCCCCGCCCCCCAAGCCCCTTGGAGACCTTGCTACTGCCAGATGCTCAGGAGGACGCGAAGCTCCAGGTGGGCCCCAAGCAGGTGTTCTGGGAAAGGGGCCTACGCAGGGAGGAGCAGATGGCTCCGCTGAGCAGAGCGGTGATAAGACCCTGAGTGTGGGGGGAACCAGGCTCCCCGTGGCTGGTGTGGACTCAGCAGCAGGGGCTGGGGCTGTGCCTGCCTGCCGTGGGCCCCTCTCGGCCAGGAGCCTCTGGCTCCGAGCAGTGTGAGACATTGTCCCTGTGGTCCCGTGACGGGGCTGGACTGGGAGGCCGTGGAGCAGAGACTGCCCCAGGAGAGCTGAGCAAGCTGCCTGCGTCCCAGGCCTCAGGGTCCAGGCGCCTCCGGAAGAGCATTAAAATCCCCAGCATGACTGTACTCTGGAGAGGCGTCATCGTCTGGGGCTTCTCGGGTCAGGGGTCAGGAGCAGGCCAAGGGGACCCGGCAGGGAGACGCAGTGCAGACCCAGCCAGGCCCACGCCTGCTCCTGCAGCAGCAGGGCCGGAGGGTGGGAGCGGGGGAGAGGCAGAGTGCTCTCGGCCGCCTCCCTCATTTCTGCAGAGCTGCCCTGAAGCCACCTGAGGCAAGAGACGTGAGAGCTGCATTCAAGGGCGGCCCTCCAGAGAAGGTTCTGGGGCCCCCCATGTGGGCTGCACTGCAGCCCTTGGAGACAGCCCAGGCGTGTTCCCCATGTGCCCCCATCCCAGCAACAGCGGGGCAGGCCTAGCCTGGCCCAGCCCCTCCACCTTCATCTCACTTCCCGTCTCATGGGTGGGCGCTGATCCTCAGGGGGATGCGGCTCTTCCTCTGACTCTCTCTTTCTCTGTCTCTCTCCTTCTCCTGTCTCTCTGTCTCTGTCTCTGCGTCTCTCTGTGTGTGTCTCTATCTCCCTCTCTCTCTCTCTTTGTCTATTTCTGCCTCTTTTTCTTTCCCTCTCTTTCTGTGTTTCTCTAGGTCTGTCTCTCTGTCTCTTCATCTCTGTGTGTGTGTCTCGCTGTCACTGTGTCTCTCTCTGTGTGTCTCTCGCTGCTTCTCTGCGTCTCTGTCCCTCTCTCTGTCTCAGGCGGGGTGCACATTGAGAAGAGGCCCCCCTCATCCCCCCCAAGCCTGCTGCCTCCCACATCAGTCCCTCAGGGCTGGGTCTGCCCCCTGCCCAGATTCCTCCCAGACTGGAGTCCCCTCGGGCCCCTCCTCTGCACCCCTGCTCTGCTCAGCACAGGGCTCCCTGCTGAGCCCACGTCCTCCTCTTCCAGGCTACTTCCCTCCTCAGCCTCCAGGGGCCTCCCAGGAAGCTTCTTGGTGTCCACCAAGGCCCCTGGTCGTCTGACCACCACCATCTCCTCTCTTGTGCCATGTATTCTATTCCTTTATTTCTGAAAGAGCAGCCGTTTCCTGGTGACTAGTTTGTGTACAGGCCATCGAGCTGTTTAGAGAAGCCAGCTTTATGGGACGGAGTTCCAGCAAGTACATGTGCCTGATGAGGGTCCATTTCTGTTTGTTTACTTCTGCTCCAAGGAATCCCTCACTAAAGCCACTCACGTTTCAGATACAGTTGTGGTGCCAGCTCCTGCCTCCCCTTTCTCAGTGAAGTTGAAAGCCAGTTGTCAAGTTTCATAAAAAGCACCATGGGGGTTTTGACTTGGGGAGAGATGAACCTTCCACCCCAGAATGTGGACCACTTCCCCCCGATTCAGATGGTCTTTTTTTTTGTCTTTTTTGCTTTTCGGACACGTGTTCATATTTTCTCTCTTTGGGTCTTGGGCTCTCCTCTCCACGAGACTTGGGCTCCTGGCCCAGGCCTCTCTCTCCCTGGCCCCTGAGAAAGCCAGTCTGGCTCATCCTCCTCCGGCCATTGACGCCAGAAGGTCCCGTCCTGAGGGCTGGGGCGGGCCAGGGTGCTTGGGCTCTGAGCCTCCCACAGGCTCCCCGCAGGGCAGCTCCCGGACGCCAAGCTGGGTGCCAGGGGTCCCACCAGCTGCTGGAACCAGCGGGAATTGCCTGGTGCTGACAGCCCAGCCATGTTCTAGACCGAAGGGAGGTGATTGGGAGGGGCACTGGGGGGAGCAGGGCTGCAGAGGCCATGAAGGCCAGAGTGTGTACCCAGAACACGAGTGGTCCTGCGGGGTAAGTGGGACAAAGGGTCAGGTGTGTGGGCAGACCATGCCAGAGAACCCACCCTTCCGGGTGGGCGGCTGGCTGCCCCTGGGCCCCGATGCCTCAGGACCCGCTGCTGCCCTGCTCTCGATCACTGCCCCCTTCCCATCCTCGCACTTGCTCTTCACATGTCTTGCTCAATCCATGTCTGCTCTTCCCCCCTCGGCTGCGCCCCACCAGGCTGCGCCTGCCCAGCTGGCGGCAGCGGGCAGGTCTTCCAAGTCTCCCCCGCTGGTGCTGGACCCAAGCAGGAGTCTCACCGAGGGGAAGAGCCCCAGCGATGGGCCCTTGCTCCCAAGTCCCCGTCGGCCAGGTCTGCCCACTGCTCAACCACTGTCTGTTCTCGGTGATGGTTCTCGGAGGCTGCCCTGCCCCTAATTTCACAGAGGAGGGCTTTGCAGGCAGAGAAGCCCCGTGAGTTGCTGAAGTCACACAGGGTGAGTGATGGAGACCTGGGTTCAGTGAGAGCATGTGTTCTTAGGCAGTGACTTCATGAGCCCAGAGGTGGCCCCTGGAGAGGGCAGAGCCTGCATGGGCTCTGGAGCCAGCTCCCTCGAGGCCTGGTGAGATCTGCACGGCTCTGGGCCTCACCCGCCTGCTGCAAAATGGGGCAATAGCAGCGTGTGCCACCTAGGCTGGGTGTGGAGACTTCTGTGAGGTGTAGCTGGAGGTCGATCAGATGTGGACGCAGGGACCAGGAGCTTCTGAGAGGCCCCAGGGCTCTGGCCACCACTGCTCACTGCTCCGGGGTTGATACTGCCTACACTGTCTCCTTTTCTCCTTCCCCTCCAAGGCGTCCTAGCATAGTGTGCTTGCGGAAGCGCATTTAGGACCACAGCCTTATGTTCCGTGAATGTCTGTAGATGCCTGCTGACCTGCCAACACACCCCTGCCACACACAACTCAGCAGACCCCTGAGCCCTGGGCAGGACCCTGGGTGTTGAGTGGTGAGCCAGCTCGGCACAGGCTGTGGTCCTCCACGCTGGGCACCCTGGGCTTGCCCATCCCTCGGCCCACTGTGCCGGCCACCCTGCCCAGGCAGGAGACCTGTTTGATCTCGGAGAGACGGCAGTGAGTGGTGGCTTGAAGTGAGATCTAGTTCCCTGCCCAGGAATTGAACCTGGGCAGCCTGGATCAAAACCAGGCATCCTAGCTGCTAGACCACCAGGGGAGGCTAGAAACAAAATTCCCCTGCCCCTTGCCCCCAGTGAAAACTGCATTTCTCAAGGAGGCAAAAACTGTAAAAACGGGTACAAGTTGACTATTAGAGACACAGTACAACAAGTGGGAGAGCACACAGAGAAACCATTTGTTTAGTTAAGACAGAAGTAAGGCAGAGATGCACACCCGGCGAGCAAGGGTGTGGGCGTCCTCCCTAATGAGGAGAGCGATAAAGAAGCAGTTAAAGCATTCATATAGGGCAGTTCTTCCGGGTCTTTGTTTACCTTTGGCCAATTACCAGGTTCCTTTTTCCACACCTGACCTGCCCTAGGACCTCCCCAACGTGTGTGCGCAACTTTCTTTCATGATGGGTTCCAGCCCAGAGGCCTATGGGGGGCCTTGGCATCACATATTATGGGGTAGCGCGCCCTCCTTTTTGACCCCCAAGGAGCCTTTCTGCGCATGTGTAGTGTCTCCCTTGCCCCAAGGATGGGAAATATGTGACCTCTTGATCCTTCACTCAAACAGCGTTTAGCCCCTCTCTGCTCCTTCCAGGACTGTTATCTTAGAGTGTCTTCAGGAGACAAAGCCTGGCTGTTTACCTTGTTTCTGTTGTTATTTCTATTTTGAAGTGCAAACAGGAGGCTGGTGGTAAATGTCTGACCTGAAGCCCATCTTTTTCTCACCCCAAGCAATGTAAACAGGAGGCCAGTTGTAAATGCCTAGCCTGGAGCCTGTCTATCTTGTCCCTCACAGGGCATCAGCAACAGACCTGGGTGGAGTGCTTCTGGCCTGTAAGGACCCAGCAGATCCATCCTTTGCCCCCAGGGGAGGTGAGGGGTGGGAGGAGATAAAGACCCTCCCTCATTAGCACTCCCCAGAGAGCAGAACTGGTCTGGGCACCCAGAAGGGAAGGAGGCCAGCTCCACCTCCAAGGACTGCCCTCTGCTCCCAGCCTGTGCCTGGCTGGGCTGCAGGCTCAACCTCACTCTTCCCCTTTCCAGCAGGGTGGCCTTCGGCGACTTTGAAATCCCTCCAGACCTCAGTTTCCCCTCCTGTACAGTGCCCCCCTGGGCTGCTATATGGGTGTGAGCCCCTGAGTGTGTGCCTCTCGCAGGCATGAGCAGGGTTGGGGCCCTCATGCTAGGTAACCGAGCGCTGACCTTTCCAGAACAACACTTCCACCGTGAGTAGAACTGCAGAGAAGTCCCACAAGTAGACAGATGGAAGGAGGAATGCGATGCACCCCCTTCCAGAAGATACAGAGTCCTCACCCTGCGTCCTCCATCCCTCCGATCTCTGCTTCCGTCATTGTCATTACATCTTCTTCTCTGACCTTTCTGCCTCCCCCTTCCCTCTTCTAAGGATGCTTATGATGTCATTGGGCCCACGGGATAACCCCGGACCATCTCCCTATCTCAGGGTTCTTAACAGCTGCCACGTCCCTTTTGCCATGTAAGGCCACATTTCACAGATTCCAGGGACTAGGAATTCTTGGGGGGGTGGCCTTGCCTCCCTGCTCCCACCCCCAGCTCAGTGACGGGCACAGCCCTGCCTGACTGCCTCACCCTTTGGCTCACTGGCTTTGAGGACTTTTTCTTTGCAGCTGTAGTTATCCACCCCCGACACCCGCCCTGACCGCACACACGCTTTTAATCAAATTCTGACACTTTTAGGACTCCCCTGGCGGTCCAGTGATTAAGACTCCGCACTTCCACTGCAGGGGGCACAGGTTCGATCCCTGGTCAGGGAACTAAGATCCCGCATGCCGTGGGGCGCAGCCAAAAAAAAAAAAAATGCTGACACTTTTAATCCAAATCTTATAAAACAGACCACACAGAGCTATTCCCCCTCCTGGGCAGCCCTGAGCAGGGCAAAAGAGGAGGCTGCCCAAGCCCAGACCCGTGCAAGGTCACAGCCTGCATTTTCCCTACGTTCAGGAATTGGTACCAGTCTCCTGCGTGGCCCAGTGGAGGGCAGGAGAGGCCAGGCTAGGGGAAGGCCTGGGGGCCCATAAACAGCAGAAGGAAGGGACTGGGAACCAGGGCAAGTGGCTCCTGGACATCTTAGGGAGTTTGGGATGAGGTGCACGGCACGCCCTTCCTTTTCAATCTTTTCCAGGTGGGTTGGCCAGGAAGGCCAGCGAGAAGGGATGCTGCACAGGGGCCTGTGGGGGAAGCCAGCCCAGATGGGATGTGCCCATGAGGGTTTCGAGGCAGGAAGAACACTCAGGACGGGACACGTTGGGTCATGAGGCCCTGCAGCGCAGGAGAAAACCACTTTCCTAGGGGAGGGGCAAGGACTTGACGCTTCTGGTCCGTGAGGATGAAGGGACAGCACCGCCAGGAAGAGCCAGGAGTCCCCCGCCTTTCCCCTTGTCCACGGCCAAGTGCTCTGCTTGTGTCTGATGGGTGACCCTCAGTCAGCCTTCCCTCCAATGCAGGCACATACCCCTGCACATCACTGTCGGGGGAAACGCAACATTTTCTAGTAGGCACGTTACAAAAGTAAAAAGAAGTAGAGAGATTAATTTTCATAATGCTTTATTTAACCCTCTATAAACAGAATATTATTGGGACTTCCCTGGCGGTCCAGTGGTTAGGACTCTGTACGTCCACTGCTGAGGGCCCAGGTTCCATCCCTGGTTGGGGAACTAAGATCCTGCAAGCTGTGCAGCATGGCCAAGAAAAAAACAAAAACAACAATATTATCATTGAAATGTGTAATCTACATAAAAACTGTTAATGAAATATTTCACACGCCATGGTTCATATTGCTTTCCAAAGCCATGTGTATTTTCCACGTACAGCATCTCCCAGTGTGGCCTTGCCACGTTTCAAGTGCCCAAGAGCCACATGTAGCCAGTGGCTACCACCCTCAATAGCACAGGTCACAGCCACTCTGACAGGTGGTCACCCAGGGAATCGTCAGGAATCCCTGGCCATAAGCAACACAAGCTCATTGGAACCAGAGGAAGCAAAGAGGGGCTGGACTGGCCTGATGGGACCGAGCTCCATGTGCTGAGGGTAGGACAGCTCTGGGGAGCAGGACCTGAGACTCAAAGGCAGCCAGGGCCCCTCTGTCCACCTCTGTCTGGGGCTGGCGTCACTCTCCCCACCTGACGATGGAGCTCCAGGCTCACAGCCTTACAGCCTTATAACCAGAGGGAAAGGAGAGCTCTTCCCTGTGAGTTCCCACTAGACATGATTCCCAGGAAGGACTCCTCGGGGCTCTGTTGGGACCACGAGCCCACTGGAGATCCACAGGGTGCGCGCAATCTGACCGGCCCAGCCTGAGGCGCTAGCTGCCCGAGACGCTAGAATCAGCCGCCTTCAGGAGTCAGAGGGCTGGTGTAGGGACACAGGACAAGGGTCCTGTTCTGGGCACACCCGGCCTGACCCCCGTCCATGCCTGATCTAACAGCAGCGTGGCCCCCACGCAGCCCAGCTCCACTCACCAAGACACTCACAGGGCTGCTCTCAGCTCTGTCTTGCATAGCCCGTCCTTGCCGTGTGCCCCTTGGCCAGCTGGCCCCAGCAGCCCTTCCGCCCTACCATCCTCGCCCCCACGCCTGGCTCCGCTGGCCGTCCCACTCCAGGCCCTCACCTTGCAAGCCCACTTTTCCCACTGCTTCCAGAGTGAGCCATCTGAGCCCAATTCCAGGCGTGCCTTCCCTGCACAGAGCCTCCCGTGGCCTCAGCACAGAGCCAGACCCTCATTGGGCCAGCCCAGATTTTAGCCTCAAGGCCTGAAATCTGCAGCCACACTCCAGCCACCCCAGACCCAGTGCCCTTCACTGTACCCAGTCGAGCTCCTTGGCCCTGGCTCTTGTTCTCTGCCTGCCTAGCTACCGGCACGAGGAGCATGGGTGGGCAGGTCGCAATTATAGCTTTAAATTTAGCGGGACTCTTCTTGTACCTCTACTAGAAGCAGCCCTCCTTTGAGAACCAGGACCTCTAGGCCCACAAAACCTAAGGTGGTGGGTACAGAAAGAACAAGTTCCCCAAATGGGTCAGGGGGAGTGATGAAGAGCCTTTGGTTCCCAGACCCATGTATTTTACCTTCTAGGGACACAGCATCACCCAGTGGCCATTAAAGAGGACATTGCACCCTGGAGGTCACCTGCCCCTTCTATAGGGGAGCATCTTCAAGCTGACAGCTCAGTTGTACCTTCAGGAGGCTGTGTGACCACTGTATAAGGGGGGCAGCTTCTAGGTGGGAGGACTAGTGGATCCCGTGGACCGTGTGCTATCTGCCGAGCCTCCTTTGCCATGAAGGGGCCCTCCGTCTGCGATCGTGTTGTGGAGGATCTCATATCAGTAGATCAGACATTCTGTGGTTCCTCGGTTGGTGGAACAGGCTGAAACACTGAATGTAGGAAAGGCAGATGCGGGCCTGGAATATCAGATGAACTGTTGTCCCTTCCAGAGAGGGAAGGGCCCAGGGTAGTCAACCTGTCACCGAGTCGTGGCTGGTTGGTCTCCTGGAGGAACAGTGTCACACCAGGGGTTTAGGGTCGGTCTCTGATATTGGCAGGTCACACATTTGACAGCAGCAAAAGCTAGATCAGCCTTGGCAAAAGGGAGCCTATGCTTTCGGGTGTAGACGCAGCGTCCACCTCCACCACCACTGTTATTGGTTTGTGAGGGCATCGTGTAAACACTGCGCCGACGTAAGGAGCTGCTGGTCAGTCCTCCACGTGCTTATTTAGTGCCTCTTCTCTAGCAAATGGTTTCTCACAGGCAGTAACTCCTCAAACTTGTTCCCATGCACCTGGATTTATCTATACGCCTCCTCCCCACACCTCTCCTGTCCCCAGTCCTCTTAATCTCTCTCCTTCCAGCTAAGCTATTCACCCCTGTCCATGGTCTCTGCGTACCTTGACCTTTGGGCCACTTCTCTCTCCTCACGAAGTGAGGGTGCCCTGCCCCACACTCTGCCTCTTGAGAGGATTTCTCCTCACCGCTGTCTTCTGGGGCCACCCCTGAGTGGGACTGTGGTGCAGCAGAAGTCCACTCCCAGCTTGTACCACCGGCCAAGCTGACCTGTCTGTGGACCAAGCGTGGGTGGGTTTTTGCCCTCCTCCTCAGCCAGGCAAAGGGTAGGCCATCTGTGAGCTGAGAGAGGGGCACGGGGGCATCGGTGCAGGAGTGGCAGGTGACAGGTGGGTCTGGGCCAGCTGTTCCTGCAGCTGGACCTGCTTGAGCCTGGTTGCAGATGCCCCACTTCCATCTTATGGTGGATGGCTGCGGGGCCTGCCCGATCTGATGACTTAGCAGCTCTGACAGCATTCGGCTCATGACGGGCAGTCCTGGCCACGTGGTCACTCGATGTCCCATGGTCAGATGCTCTGTCTCTACCTATGCCCGGTGACAGGCCAGGAGCTGCCTTTCAGGTGGTGTTTGGTTCTCTGCTGCAGTTGGCAGGACCTTGGTCCAGAGCCCGGGTTCTGGTCTGTGACCCTCCTCTGGGGGTTTATCACACTTCACACAGTGTAACACCTCAAGTATCGGCTGCCGCGTCACATGGCCTCAGAGTCAGGGCTGATTGTGGCCAACTAGCTGCAGAGCCCTTTCTTTCTCTGTCTCCGCTTAAACTATCGGCCTTCTGTTTCATCCAGTCAATAGGTTGGAACAGTATTGCCGAGGGCAGAATATGCTGCTTCCAAAATCTGAAGAGTCAGGCACTATGCACCTTTCTTAGCGATAAGAGAAAAAGGCACAATCATTTGTTACTCACTTGAAAGCAGTTGTCCTTGGCATGTCCAGACCACTGGGCCCCTCACATTTCACTGATGTGGCAGGCCCCTGAGTCTTTTCCTGGTGTACCTCGCCAGGACATCCATGGTACTTGCCCCTTTTGCTCGGTGGGTCCAACTAGCATGGTGTCATCAGTATGGTGAGTCAATATAACGTTCTGTGGTCTGTGTAGACCAGATGATTTAGGTGTCTTGGGACTGTACTGTGACAGAGGGCAGGAGAATTCACATCATTTGGAGCAAGACTGTGACTGAATACTGTTACCCATCTCATGTGGGCGCAAACTGCTTCTGCTCTCCCTTCCTGAAGGGAATTGTAAAACAATGAATGCCTTCGCTTGGGCTGCCGTAACAAAATACCATAGCTTCAGTATGGGTGGCGGCTTCAATAGCAGACATTGATTTCTCGCAGTGCTGGAGGCTGGAAGTCTGAGATTAGGGTACCAGCAGGGTTGGGTTCTGGTGAGAGCCCTCTTCCTGGCTTGCAAATATCCACCTTCTCACTGTGTCCTCACATGATGGAGAGAGCTCGAGCTGCCGTCTCTGCCTCTTCTTGTAAGGACACTAATATCATCATGGTGGCCCCACCCTCATGACCTCATCTAAACCTAATTACCTCCCAAAGGCCCCACCTCTAAAAACCATCACACTGGGGGTTAGGGCTTTAACATATGAACTTTGGGGGGACTTTCAGTCCATAACAATAAATCTGCCAGACTAATAGCTGCCTACTATGTACCTACTATAAGCTGTGTTAATCTGTTTTAGAAGAGATACTATATCCAGCACTTCAGCTGCACCTGTATAACTGAATGTGTGGTAGTCAGTCCACTGCCATCCATTCTGATCCATTCAGTTCTCAGGGATCAGACTGGAGAATTTAATGATCATATGATGTGACCCACACCCCGCGCCCTTTGAGTCATTAAGAATGGCAATCATTTCTGCCGTTTCCCCAGGATTTGACACTTTTCTTTTGGCTCGTGTGTGTGTGTGTGTGTGTGTGTGTGTGTGTGTGTGTGTGGCAATTTCAAGGGCTTGCACTTGGCCTTTCCTATTACAAATGTTCTCGTTCTATGGATCAAGGAACCACTGTGAGGGCTCTTCCAATAGCTAAGTAAATCCATTCCAATTATATGTTCAGGATCCAGGGAAGTGGCCACTGAGTGAATCCGTGGAACTAGTAGATCCCACATAAGGCAGACCAGGGCGAGAACCCTATTTATCCCCTCACCCCAGTATGCCCCTGTGCTAACAGGGGAGCCATGATAATACATTGGGACCCTAGATATCAATGTCAATTGCCATGAAATAGCCATTGAAATATCTGAATATTATGTGTATTCAGGCAAATAGCCACATATCCCTATTATATATACTTGCCGTGGTGTTTCAGGGTCCTTCCTTCCTCATGGAGACTCAGTCCCTCTTTCAATCAGTGGGTTCTGGACCTGAGCCTGGGTTCAGGCTTGGGTTTGGAAACTATGCCTTTCCATCTTAACTTTCCACTGGGGTGGCTGACCTCAGCCTTCTGCTCACCCTTTCTTGGCCTGAAGGATACAACACTCTATCAGCTTTCTCCTTAGATCCCTGTAGGCCCACCCCCTCTGGTTGCCAGTCTTGCTGCTCAGTATGGTAATTATTCCTGCTTTGCTTCTGGTCTCTGCCATTAAGGGATCTGGCATCCCCACTGCTACTAAGGAGTGTAGTTCTGAAACAACGTCTCCTCCCATCAGCTCTGGTCTACAGAGGACAGCCCCCTCTGAGCCTTTCCGTTGATGTCCCCTCATCAGCATGTCCCCTACAGCCTTGGAAAACAGAGTATCCCTCTACCTTTCCAAGGAGTATGGCCACCTTGTGGGTTTTCCAGTCTTACAGAGCAGATCAACATTATTATACCCATTTCTCTTATCCTTTTGATCACTTCCTCCACGGTCTGCCATATAAACTCAAGAACCTCTGCCTCCTTTATTTATTTATTTATTTTTAAAGCTTTTTTAAAAAAAATTTATTTATTTTTGGCTGTGTTGGATCTTTGTTGCTGCGCACAGGCTGTCTCTGGTTGTGGGGAGCGGGGGCTACTTTTTGTTGCGCTACGCGGGCTTCTCATTGTGGTGGCTTCTCTTGTTGCGGAGCATGGGCTCTAGGCACGCGGGCTTCAGTAGTTGTGGCTCGTGGGCTCAGTAGTTGTGGCTCACAGGCTCAGTAGTTGTGGCACATGGGCTTAGTTGCTCTGCGGCATGTGGGATCTTCCCGGACCAGGGCTTGAACCCATGTCCCCTGCATTGGCAGGCGGATTCTTAACCACTGCACCACCAGGGAAGCCCTATGCCTCCTTTTTTTAAATTGAAACATAGTTGATTTACAATGTTGTGTTAATCTCTGCTGTACAGCAGAGTGATCCAGTTATACATATATGTATTTTTTTAAATATTCTTTTCCATTGTGGATAATCATAGAATATTGAATATAGTTCCCTGTGCTGTATAGTAAGACTCCACCTCCTTTAATGTGGGTCATTGCTTTTTTAAAGCTTTGAGAGCCACCCCAGCAATGTAATGGAACCCTCTCTTGGGACCCTTGCCAGGGTGTTAAATCCTACATCACCGGTGAATGCTCCCTTGTCAGCAAAGTTGCCCTTCTCCTTAGAGTCTACCTGCCTTGGTCCAGCACGTGCAGGTCAAGTCTCCCACTTTTGGCCAGAACGTGTTAGCCAGAGCCTGCAGGAACTTCAGCAGATCATTCTTTTCCTCCCTCAGCAGGTCCAAGCCTTCCCCAACTGGCCATTTTGAGATTTGACATTAGTGCATATGGCCAGGGGGAGAGGCAGAGGCAGGTCCTGAGAAGGACATACATCATCTCTTTGAGACTTCTGCGTTGTTGTCAAGGGAGACAAGGCCTCCTTCTCAAAACAAGGCTACTCTGTAAGCCCAGAGCAGAGGCTGCATGGGAATCTGGGAATTCAGAATTCTCAAGCTCATCTACACATACCCGGAAAGCCAATCACGTGCCTCTCTTTCCAACTCCTCCTTCAGTGATGCCGTGTTGGCAGCTTGAAATTGGCCATGGAGGGAGGGCTTACACCATGAAAATCAGAAAATGCTACTAGGAGCTTCCCTGGTGGCGCAGTGGTTAAGAATCCACCTGCTAATGCAGGGGACACAGGCTCGAGTCCTGGTCTGGGAAGATCCCACATGCCACGGAGCAACTAAGTCCACGAGCCACAACTACTGAGCCCACGAGCCACAACTACTGAGCCCACGTGCCACATCTACTGAAGCCTGCATGCCTAGAGCCCACGCTCTGCAACTGCAACAAGAGAAGCCACTGCAATGAGAAGCCCGCACGCTGCTACGAAGAGTAGCCCCTGCTTGCCGCAACTAGAGAAAGCCGGCACTCAGCAACGAAGACCCAATGCAGCCAAAAATAAATAAATTAAATAAGTAAATTAAAAAAAAAAAAAGAAAATGCTACTAACCAGGTCCTCCATCATCCCTGGGAGCCACTTGTTAACCATTGGCCAGCACACCACTGCCCACACTCCTCCCTCATGGGGCAAGCTTGCCCTCTCTGAAGTTCAAATACTGCTCCCTTACAATTAAGTCCTGCATCTGGTCTCCAGCTCTGTTGGCCTTTGGGTGCAGGAGACAAATACTGCCCAGGAGACCCTCCTCCTCTCCCACTTTGCTTTAAATCAAGAGATCCGAGCCTGGCATTTTCTCTTTTCAGTGCATCGTGGCACTTATCAACAGCCACTCAGTTGCACGGTCCTTAGGCTGATGTCCCCCCCCAGAGACCTTGGCGCCAGACTTCACACGGGCGGTGCCTTCCCGTCCATCAGTGCTCTGCCCCCACCATGGGAATCAGTGGAAGTCTGCCACCAGTACTGCTTCTGCCACCAGTGACGCTCCTCTCCTCTCGTCAATCCCGCTGCAAACAATCCACTTCCAGAGCCCCACCTCATTTCTAAGACCAGCCTGGCACCAACTTAAGTCCTAGGAGGAGGGTCCCAGGAGGTGTGTGACGAGGCTTCCGGTACCGGTCACTTGTGAGAGAGTGTGCTCAGGTGAGGCCAGGTGCGTGGGTGTTGGGGTAAGACAGGGTTGGAGGCAGATTCGGATTCAGCAGAAGTCAATCCCCAGTCTGATCTCACGGGGAGCTCTGGAGCATGAATGGCGTCGTGAGTCATCCCTCCTGAGGCCGGGCAGCCTCTGCGCTCCTGTACTGGGCAGTCATTGGCTGGGGGTCCCAGTGGGAGGGCCAGGGCTGCCAGATTCAGCAAATAAAAATTCAGAATGCCCAGTTACATTTGAATTTCAGATAAACAACAAATAAATTTTTAATATATGTTCCCAATATTGCCTGACACACTGTATTTTCTCTGCCAATCCTGGAGGCACATAACCTTCCAGGTATTTCTGGGTGGGGTGACTTCATAGACTGAAGACAAGTCTTAGGACAAGGGTCCAGCTGTGAGCTGCTGGCAGCCAATTGGAGTAGCTGGGGAGCAGGTGCAGGGCCCAGCAAAGGGAATCGTGGCAGGTACCAACACCATCTATAACGTGATAGGTTATGCCGTGAACAGGACCACTGTGTACTCCATACAAATACAGCCACTGCTGAGTTCTTTAAGAGTTCAGTGATTAGGTAGTTGATGTTTTGAATGCTTTATAGTATGCAGAAATTGTTGGTGGATTGCTATATATAAAGAGAGTTTTAGTGATATTTGGAGAATGAGATGGAGTGTTTGGATGGGCATCATTTATTTTTCATTTAAAACAAGGAATGTAGGCTCTTGCTCTTGGAAATTAGTTCACCAACATGTTTTCAGAGTGGCTGCAAAGTCATGAGTGTAGTTCAGCCACCTGGGGAATCCACGTGGGGAGAAGCAGCAAACCTAGCTTGACCAGTCGCACCATTAGCCATGGAGTAAGTCAGAGGGTAGAACAGGGCGTTTCCCTCCATCCTTTCAGACACAGCCCCAACTCTGTCTGCAGGTGGTGGGGCCGGAGTGACGGGGGGAGCATGTAGCAGAGCCCCCCATGCCGTTGTCACATGGCCACTGCCAGAACCACAGCCTCTGGGAGGTGGCCCAGAAGGGTCAGGGGATCAGGTTCCAGGGAGGCTGGGGGGCCTCTGTTCAATTCCTCCACTCAGGTCTTTTCCCCTGGAGAGCCAGTTGTTAACCATTTTCCGGCAGAGCGCTGGTTTCCATCACCTTGAAGGGAGTAAAGTCCAGCTTCTGCCTCACCTCCTGGGGGCTTTCCTGAGCCACTCTGTTGAGGGTAATTACCTATGGGTGTCCCGCCGTCCCTTGCTTTCCCCTCTCTAGGCTTTCTCACATGCAGCAGGGCCGAATGACTTGTTAGTCCCCACTGTGGCAGTTCGGGTCCATTAGGCTGTACCGGATACCCAACTATCCCTGAGTTCTCTGATAGGGCTCATAATCTCACACAATAAACAGGCCAGAAGTGGTTCTCAGCCCAATACAGTGACACCCTGATGTCAGGCTCTGGGTCAGCTGTGCTGGCTGTTTTCGCCTCCCCCTCACGGCTGCAAGGTGCAGCCACAGCACAAGGGATACCAACAGACCTAGTGAGGCTCCAAACGCAAGAGGGGTGGGCCTTCTGCTGCCACATCTTCCCCAGGTGCCTCCCTCCTGGCAGCTCCAGAAGGGGTGGGCTTTAGGCCAGATGGGGCCATCCCCCAGTGCTGGGCGTGTCACCACCTGATCCCCAAACGAAACAGAGGGTCCGTGAGCAAGAAAGAAGGGGAACCAGCGGTGGGGGGCAAGAAACAGTGTCTGCCCTCACCCCTAGGAGCGGGCATGAATCTCATGTCTGAGGTCAGGTAGGTAGCAAGTGTCCACCAGCTCCCATCTCCTGCTCCGAGTGCCACGAGGGAGCTGGAACGATGACTTCCAGGGTCCTGGCTCCTCGCGGTGGAGAGACCCTGCTGCAGAAGGAGGCTTGAGGAAGGCAGCAGCTCTCTGCACGGGCGCCTGTGTCTTTCCACCTCTAATGTGGATCCCTGACTCTCTTCAACTTCAACTGCTACTCTTCTTTTTTAAATGACGATATAAAATGCACACAGTAAAATTCACCTTTTTAAGTGTACAGTCTGATGAGTTTTGTCAAATGTGTTGTAATGTTATGTAACTGCCATCACTGTCGAGATACGGAATCTTCCCATCACCCAACAGATTCCCTCCATCCCGCCTCTTTTTCTTTTTAATAAATTTTTATTGGAGTACAGCTGCTTTACTATGTTGTGTTAGTTTCTGCTGTACAGCAAAGTGAATCAGCTACGCGTATACGTAGATCCCCTCGTTTTTGGATTTGCTTCCCATTTAGGTCACCAAAGAGCACTGAGTAGAGTTCCCTGTGCTGTACAGTAAGTTCTCATTAGTTATCTATTTTATACATAGTAGTGCATATATGTCAATCCCAATCTTCCAGTTCATCCCACCCTCCCTTCCCCCATTGGTACCCCTACATTTGTTCTCTAAGCCTGTGTCTCTATTTCTGCTTTGCAAATAAGTTCATCAGTACCATTTTTCTAGATTCCACATATAAGCGTTAATATACGATATTTATTTTTCTTTCTGACTTACTTCACTCTGTATGACAGTCTCCAGGTCCATCCACATCTCTGCAAATGGCACAATTTTGTTCCTTTTTATAGCTGAGTAATATTCCATCGTATATATATACGGCATCTTCTTTATCCAGTCATCTGTTGATGGACATTTAGGTTGCTTCCATGTCTTGGCTATTGTAAATACTGCTGCAATGAACATTGGGGTGCATGTGCCTTTTTGAATTATGGTTTCTTCCGGGTATATGCCCCGGAGTGGGATTGTTGGATCATACGGTAGCTCTATTTTGAGTTTTTTAAGGAACTCCATACTGTTCTCCCTAGTGGCTGTATCAATTTACATTCCCATCAACAGTGTAGGAGGGTTCCCTGTTCTCCACACCCTCTCTAGCATTTATTGTTTGTAGATTTTTTGATGGTGGCCATGCATCCAGCCTCTTGGTGTCAATCACCTCCTCCACTCCCAGACCCTGGAAACCACTGGTCTGTTTTCTGTCCCTTTGGTTTTGCCTTTTCTGTATAAGTGGGATCATTGAGAATACAGTGTTTTGTGTCTGTCTTCTTTGACTTTGCATCGTGCTGTGCACATATCAGCAGTCTGCCAGTCCTTCTTACCTCTCCACAGCTGAGCTGTGGTCCACTGCAGGGATGTGCCATGTGTCCATTTATTCATTCACTAGCTAATAGACATTTGGGGGGTTTCCAGGTTTGGCTACAATGAATGAAGCTGCTGTGAATATTCAATTATGAGCTTTTGTGTAGACTTGCGTCTTCATTTGGGGGGATAAATATCTAGGAGTGGTGCCAGGTGGCGTCAGGTGGCAAGTGTATGTTTAACCTTGGAAGAAACCACCAAACTCTTTTCCAAAGTGGGCTGTACCATTTTCATTCCTAGTATTTGAGGGCTCCAGTAACTTCATGTCCTCCCCAACACTTGCTTTTGGCCATCTTTTAACTTCTGTTCGTTCTGGTGGGTGTACAGTGGCAGGGCACTGTGGTGGTAATTGGCATTTCACTGTTTGACTAATGAGGTACATATTTTCATATGCTTATTGGGCATTCTTCGTGAGGTTTTAAAAATTGGGTTATTGGACTTCCTTGGTGGTCCAGTGGTTAAGACTTCGACTTCCAATGCAGGGGGTGGGGGTTCGATCCCTGGTCGGGGAGCTAAGATCCCATATGCCTCGGGGCCAAATAACCAAAACATAAAACAGAAGCAATATTGTAACAAATTCAATAAAGACTTAAAAAAAATGGTCCAATCAAAAAATGTTTAAAAAAATGGGTTATTGTCTTCTTATTGAGTTGTAAGAGTTCTTTATATGTTCTGGACACAAGGCATTTTATCAGACATGGTTTTGCCAAAGCGGTGAGAGTAAAGCTACAGGGATCCTATTAGGAACGTGGAAACATGTTTCTATGAACAGGGTTCACAGCCTTCTGCTCCCACTGCTGAACCCTTGGGCAACAGCCCTCACCCATCACTGCAGACTTCCTGTGATGACGCCCCAAGCTCGTCTGGGGCTGGATAGCTCAGTGACTAAGAGTCACTGAGACAGAATGCCTGAGTTTGAACCTCATATTTGCAGGGTGATAAGGGTAAGTAACTTACCTTTCTGTGTCTTGATGACTGTACCTGGCACAGCACATAAACAGCCATTATTGTTGTTGTTGTTTGTTGTTGTTATTTTCCCAGCCCCATCCATCCCACCTCTGCCACCTCATCTCCCTTCCCCCTGTCCCCCGGCTGTCATAAACCATCCGGCCTTCCACTGTCTGCAGGACGCAGTTGAACACACAGCCCCAACTTTTGGGCCCTTCACATACTGTCCCTGCCTGCCAATTAAGTCTTATCTACTTATCATCTCATTAAATAAGCATTTATTAAGACTTGTTATGGGCCAGGCCTTGCACTGGACATTTCCATAGCCATATGAAAACAACAGCAGCAACCACAAACAAAAAACCTAGCAGGACCTGGTATTCTTGTTAAGGGAAGTTCTTTGACATCTATTAACATTTCTTCTACTTTTCTCCATCTGGTCAGGTTTTTCTTATCTTCCTGAGTCAATTTTGATAATTCATATTATTTGGAAAATCATCCCTTTTCTCTAGATTTTAAAAATTTATTGAAGCAAGTCTTACACATAACTTTCATAAGACATTTCAAGCTCCTCTTTATCTGTGGTTATGTCTCTTTCTTATCCCTGAAGTTATTTGTTGGTGTCTTCTTTTATCCTTGATTAGATGACCAAGCGTTTGCTATTTTATTGGTCTTTTTAAAGATCTGGGTTTGGGATTTCTTAATCAAGTTTACTATTGTTTTTGTTTTCATGCTTTCTGTACAATTTGTTTCTGCTTTTATCATTACTGATTCCTTTATTCTTAGGTTTACTTTATGTTCTCTGTGTTGGGGATTTTAAGACCTTGAGAGGAATGCTTTGCTCATTGATTTTCCATTTATTTTTTTGTGAGTGCCTTTAAGGGCATGAATGTTCCTTTGAGTATTGTTTTGGCTATTACCTATACTTTTTTTTTTTTGGTTGCACTGTGTCTTCATTGTTGGGTCTTAGTTGCTGCACGCGGGCTTTCTGTAGTGGCGGCGAGTGCAGGCTACTTTTCGTTGCAGTGCACGGGCTTCTCATTGCGGTGGCTTCTCTTGTTACGGACGGAGCACAGCCTCTAGGCGCGCGGCCTTCAGTAGCTGTGGCATGCAGGCTTGCGGGCTCTAGAGTGCAGGCTCAGTAGGTGTGGCACACGGGCTTAGTTGCTCCGCGGCATGTGGGATCTTCCCGGACCAGGGCTCAAACCTGTGTCCCCTGCATTGGCAGGCGGATTCTCAACCACTGCGCCACCAGGGAAGCCTCTACCCATTTTTATTTTCGGTACACTCATGGTTATGCATTTCAAAGGGATCTGTAACCCAACTCAGATTACCTCTTTAGCCCAAATGCCATTTGCAACAATCTGATTTCCTGGGTGTGCCCTCTGTGCATGTTGTTTCAAGCCACTGTAAGTATCTGTGTTTCTCCAAATGCCTCTGACTTTGTCCTGTTGGCCCCTCTATCTGGAATGTTCTTCTCTGCTGGCCGCTTCCCACTCATGCATTAAGGGCAGCAGGAAGCAGTACTGAGAAACCCTATTCTCCAGAAAACCCCATCAGCCTCCTTCATGTTCCCCCAAGGCTCTGTAGCTCTGCCAGTATCAGTCTGTACTTGTATTTTCCTTGTTCCTTCTGCTAGATTGGAAGCTCCTTGAGAACTAAAACCTAGTCATTTTCATAACCTCATACTAAGCACAAATTAGGTGCTTAATAATGTTAAATAAATGAGTGATTCAGTCCCCTCCCAAGCTCTATTTTTGCTCATTGGTGCTATCATTCTGAGTATTAATTAGGGCAAACTTAATTGCTGTAACCAACACCAAAACAGGAAATGGGTCTACAGAGCCAAATTGTATTTCTGGCTCATATGATAGTCAATGCAAGTGTGAGCTGGCTGACAGGTTGTGCTCTACATGGTAATCTAGGAGTCCAGGCATCTTACAGTTCTTGTCTCCACTGCCTCCTAAAGCTTCCTCCTCATCAGCGTGATGAAGCCCGCAGAAAGGTAAGAAAGAATCTAGAAAAGCCACTCTGTTTGAAAGCCTGGACCAGGAAATGGTAGGCTCCCACAGGGTGGTACATCTCAGAGCAAGAGAGGCTGAGAATACAGAGTGGCTGGCCAGCCATGCACGTGGCGTTGTTATCACAGCGGGCAAAGAGTACATGGATTTTGGCCCACAGCTGGTAATCTCTACCACAGTCCACAGGTACCCTTCTTCTTACACTTAGAATTCACATTCATCCCTCCCCAAAGGTGATGAGCCAAGATCCCACACAGTCCTTGTATCCAGGGGGAGATGCAGGCATCTCCACCAGGTGCAAGTAATGCTGAGCACGGTCCCATCATCTGGGAAGGAAAGATGAGTCACCATCCATCCTTCCTCCCTCCCTCCAGGACCAGGGGAGTGGGCAGAGTGTCCACAATCCAAATTCCTGTTGGGAAAGGGGAAGAATGGAAAACAAAGAAGTGACATCCATAGTGATGATGAAATCTCACCAGGCAGGGACTGGGAAGACCTTGCCCTGGTGGGGACATGTTCCTCCGTAGGACTCCAGTTCTGCCCTCTGGGGGAGACTCTGCAGCCCCAGGGCCCACCCTTTGGGAGATTCTTCTTTGACCACTATCCTCTATGATGTAATACCCTTTCACAGCCTACTTCTTTCTGATAAAGTTTGGGGGCCCAAGGATTATCTTGTGGCTTAAGCAATCGAAAGCTTTTTCAGGGCTTCCCTGGTGGCACAGTGGTTGAGAGGCCGCCTGCCGACGCAGGGGACACGGGTTCGTGCCCCGGTCCGAGAAGCTCCCACGTGCCGTGGAGCGGCTGGGCCCGTGAGCCATGGCCGCTGAGCCTGCGCGTCCGGAGCCTGTGCTCCGCAACGGGAGAGGCCACAACAGTGAGAGGCCCGCGTACTGCAGAAGAAAAAGCTTTTTCAGGCCAAGTTCACGGGGGGGTTAGTGATACAATTCCTCAAAAAATTAGGGCATCGCATCTATTTGCTAATAGACAAATGGTGGCAGTAACTACAACCAAAATCTCTCTCCTCGACATGGTTTTTATGTTGTCTTTCTTCTTAGTCCCTATTCCCCTCTTAGTGGCATCCAAAACAGATCACAGTGAGAATTAGTCTTTGCCACAGGGCTGAGACCTGTTGTTTACAGAAATGACTGAACGGGCCTTCTCAAAACCTTCTTCAGGCTTATGTCCAGTTTGGGGCAATCCAGAAGTAGATTTCCCTCACCCTATTCATAAGCCATATCACATCCATGTAGTGTGCAGGGCGCCTGCTGGTAAACATTGTTGAAAGAATGAGCGAAGGTGCAAGGGTGATTGAGTGGCGATTCCATTTGGGGCAGTAAAAAACTTGCTTTTACCATAAAAATAAAGAGCTTGTTAGTATTCTCTCTTTTATTATTGTGGCAAAACATGTAAAACATTAAATTAGCCATTTTAACCACTTTTGAAGTGTACAATTCAGTGGCAATAATTACGTTCACAATATTGTTGCAACTATCATCACTTTTTCCAAAACCTTTTCATCATCCCAGGCAGAAAACTCAGTAACTCCCCATTCCTCCCCACCATTCCCTAGGTAGCAACTATTCTACTTTCTGTCTCTATGAATTTGCCTATTTTGATTTTTTTTTTTTTTTTTGTGGTACGCGGGCCTCTCACTGCTGTGGCCTCTCCCGTTGCGGAGCACAGGCTCCGGACGCGCAGGCTCAGCGGCCATGGCTCACGGGCCCAGCCGCTCCACGGCATGTGGGATCCTCCCAGACCGGGGCACGAACCCGTGTCCCCTGCATCGGCAGGCGGACTCTCAACCACTGCGCCACCAGGGAAGCCCCTATTTTGATATTTTATGTAAACAGAATCATACAATATTTATCATTTTGTGTCTGGCTTATTTCACTTAGCATAATGTTTTCAACATCCATCCATGTTGTAGTGTGTCAGAACTTCATTCCTTTTTATGGCTGAATAATATCCCAGTATATTTAATAATACTTTTCTTTCATCCATTCATCTGTTAATGGAAAGTTAGATTGTTCCTACCTTTTGGCTACTGAATAATGCTACTATGAAGATTTGCATACAAGTATATTTTTTAGTGCCTATTTTTAATGCGTTGGGGAAAATACTTTAAATACTTTAGGAAATTGTTAAGCCGTTATTTCTTCAAATACTTTTTCTGCCTCCTTCCATCTCTTTTCTCGTCGTGGAACTCCTACAATTCTTACGTTGGAATGCTTTATGGTGTCCCACAGGTCTGTCAGGTTCTGCTTATTTTACTTCATTCTTTTTTCTGCTAGGCAGATTGGATAAGTTCAACTACCTCCTCTTCTTGTTCACTGACTCTTTCTTCTGCCTGCTCAAAACAGCCCTCTAGCATTTTCTTTTTTCTTTTTTTTTTTTTTTTTCATTTTAGCTATTGTACTTTTCAGCTCCAGAGTTTCTATTTGGTTCCTTTCTATAAGTTAAATTCTAGGGAATTGTCATTCCCTGTTTTTTCATACATTGTTCTTCTAATTTCCTTTAGTTCTTTATCCATGGTTTCCTTTAGCTCATTGAGCATGTTTCACTTAAGTTTTTTGACTGGTAATTCCAGTGTTGATTTAATGTGTTTGACTAGTAAATTCCAGTGTTCAGGTTTTCTCAGGGATAGTTTCTATTTATTTATTTTTTTCCTGTGAATGAGCCGTATTTTCCTGTTTCTTTGGATGCTTTCTAATTTTTTGTTGAGTACTATATTGTGGTAACTCTGGAAGTCAGATTCTCCCCCTCTGTAAAGATTGGTTTTGTTGCTTGTTGAGGACTGCAGTTGTTCATTTGTATAGTGGCTTATCCAAACTACTTTTTTTTTTTTTTTTGGGCAAAATCTGTATTTCTTTTTGTATATGTTCACTGAAGTTTCTGTTCTGATTTCTCTGCAGTCAGCCTGTGACCTGACAGAGAAATCCTTAAATGTCTGGATCCAAAAAACAAAACAATACAAAAAATTTAAACTGTTATGTATGTCTCTTTAACTCTTCTGCTAAATGCCACCAGGGAGGCTGCTGCAGCCTGAGGAGGATGAAACAAAGGCAAGCTCTGTACTGAGCCTCCAGGGAACCACCAGATCAACCAAAATACACAGCCCAAGGTCCTGACTGCCCAAGGAACACGGGTGCCATTCCCATGGCCATGGTGGGGAATGGGGCTGGTAGCTGGTTTGTGTCCACTACTCACAAGCCATCAGCAAACTCTCGTTTCATCAAGCACTCCCCTGGTTGCTATAAGTGTCCAATCAGGTTTATTTTGATCATTTTTTTCTAGTGTAGTGGTTGTTTTGGTGGAGGGACTCATCTCTGAAACTTCCTGCTCCACCGTTTTCTGTGACGGCATCCTCTTTCCAGACAGTAAGCTTCATTGATTTACTGTGGGAGTGGCATCCAAGAGGCTGTGCCACCTGTCTGTCTCCTTAGAACACCAAAATAATCAGCAGGCATGGGGGTGGGGGTTTGGATTAGGACCTGCTATAGATCTAGAGCTTTGGACGGCCTGTATTCTAAACTCTGACCCAGGGGCTAAATCATCCTTTGGTAGTAAAAATAACTACAAATTATTGAACAACTTGTATTGCCAAGAGTCTTATCTACATTATTGCATTGAATCTCCTCAATAGCCCTGTGAGGTAGGTAAGTCATTACCTCCACTTTACTGGTGAGGAAGCTGAGGCCCAGAAACTAAGGGACTTGCCCAAGTCCTACGGCCAGTGAACTGCAGTTTTCAGACTCAGGCTGGTGACCTCGTGTTCCTGTGTCACCCCAGCGTTATCCTGCCTTCCTTGCAGGGGTCCTGGATGATCCCACAGCCTGCCTCCCCCTCCCCAACCAATGTGCAGGACACTCCCTGTTCCTCACCCACCCTCTTCCCCTACCCCTCCCATGGCCACAGCCTTTAGCTGTCCCCCTGAAACCTGGCCCCAGGCCTCCAGGCCCACCTGCTGTCAGAGGCAAGCACCATGCAATGCAGACCTTGGCGGCAGCTGCTGTCCCCAGGCCCACCTGCTCTCAGAGGCAAGCACCATGCAATGCAGACCTTGGCGGCAGCTGCTGTCCCCATCCCCACCAGCTGACGCTGAGGTCTCTGAACATCTCCAGCATGGAAGCAGCTCCAGAGGCTGTTTCCGGACCCTCAGCATGTGCTTGGCCCTGAAGGAGCCCTCCCCCTCTAGTCAGGAAGACTAATCTTCCAGTACACCTGGAGTCAGGCTGGGCTGTAGGCAAATCCTGGCCAAGTCACTAATGGCTGTGGTATCTTGGAACTCCCTTAACTCCCACGGGCCTCAGTTTCCCCACATTTAAAATGACTGCCCTGGGCTTGCAGGCCAGTTGTGATCCACATAAGCATCTAGCACAGCAGCCAGCACGTGGAAGCCACTGGGTACTCACCAGCTGTGGTTATCACGACCCCAGCCCACTCTGCGGTCTCTTGTCTCCTCTCTCCGTTGCCTCTGTCCCTGACGTGGCCACATTGCCTGACACCCTCTCACCACCAGGCCCCTGGCCTGCCCTTACACAAGGGCACAGCGAGTCTCCAGTCAACCCTGCTGTAGGCAAACACATGCAACACCATGCTGACCTCCAGGCCCCATTGCTTCAGGTCAGGGAGTGCCCACACTGTTGCCCAGCTGGTGCCGAGGGCCGTCAGGCCATTGGGGAGGGGCTGGCATGCTGGGCTCTCCAGCTCCCAGCTCCACTCTCTTTCCCACTGGAATATGGGGACCAGCAATTTGACACATTTAACTCTGAGCCTGCATCCTTCAGAGTCTGGGCATCAGAGTCTCTGTGCAAAAATAGCAGATAAGGCCCAACCTTTTTATTCTTTAACCTGATTTTAAAACAGTACTCCATTAATACACATTCATTGCAGAAAAACTTAGGACATACAGATAAGCAAAGAGGAAAATTAAGTCACTCATATTTCCATTATCAAGATAACTACTATTACCATTTTTCTGTATTTCCTCCCATGTGTATATTACATATAATATACACATACATGACAAAAACGAATCACGCTATATTTTATAACTCTTTTTCCTCTCTATTTGTCTTCTATTGCTATGTAAAAAAACGACTTGGGGCTTCCCTGGTGGCACAGTGGTTGAGAGTCCGCCTGCCGATGCAGGGGACACGGGTTCGTGCCCCGGTCCGGGAAGATCCCACATGCCGCGGAGCGGCTGGGCCCGTGAGCCATGGCCACTGGGGCTGCGCGTCTGGAGCCTGTGCTCCGCAGCGGGAGAGGCCACAACAGTGAGAGACCCGCGTACCGCAAAAAAAAAAAAAAAAAAAAAAAAACTACTTGGAAATTTAGTAGCTTGAAAAAACAAACCTTTATTATCTCACAGTGGCTCTGTGGGTCAGGAGTCTAGGAGTGGCTCAGCTAGGGTGTTCTGGCTCGGTGTCTCTCCTGAGGTTTTAGCCAAAATGTTGCCTGGGGTGGCATCACCCGAAGGCTCGATGGTTGCATCTGCTCCCGAGGTGGCTCGCTCACATGCCTGGCAAGTTGGAGATGCCCGTTGTCAGGAGGTCTCAGTTTTTCTCAGTGGACCTCCCAATAGAACCTGAATGTCCTCATGATCTGGTGCTGGCTTCCCCCAGAGTAAAGAATCCAATAGAGAGAAAAGCAGAAGCCTCAATGTCTTTGATAGCCTAGCCTCACAAGTCACACTCTGTCATTTCTGCAATAGCTTATTAGTAACCTAGGCCAGACCTATTCAGCATGGATGGAGCTTACCCGGGGGGTTGAATGCAAGACATGGGGCTCGTTGGAGGCCCTCTTGGAGGGTAGCCACCACATTCTCTTTAAACAGGATGTCATGAACATCTTTCCATGCCAACAGAGGCAGACCAATCTTACCATTATAAATGACTGCGTATAAATGTAGCATAATTTATTTAGACAATTTCCTAAGGTTGGGTGTGAGGATTATGTCCCATTTTTGGATCCTAGAAAGAGTAACCTGGAATATCCATCTCCGAATTTGTCAGATTATTTCCTAGAGATAAATTACAAAGAAAACTAAATCATGCCTGTCAGTCAGCTCCTTGAGCAACTGAGAGATGAGGGTACCAACTGGGACATAGAGAAAAGTCCCTCTGGTCCTGCTCTCAGATGCCCCACGTCTCTCTCTCCCTATTAAGTCGGGAGCTCACTATCTGCTGAGACGTCCTAGCCCATTGTTGTGCAGTTCTGGGTGTTTTGGGGGGGAAAGTCTAAGCAGAAACCACATTCATTCAACCTCCTCAGGACAACCCTTGAGATATTGAAGACTCTAATTATGTCCCGGGCATCCCTCTGGAGCCATTGTCTCTGAGGCCCTCCCTCTCCTGGCCCCTCTTCTCTGGACAGGTCTATCCCTTGCTGCAGGGATCCTTGACCCCAGCCCAGTGTTGACCCTCTGGGGTCACTCCCTCACCTAAACAGGAAGCGGTGAGACAGGGCACACCTCTTGTGGTAGGAGCACAGGAGAGCTGGCATGCTCTTGTGGTGGGAGCACAGGAGAGCTGGCGTGATGCACGAGAGTCTGGCTCCGGAGGATTAACTAGTATGGGGAAGTGGGGCTGTTGGACGCCTTCCTTCCTGCCCTCACAGGTGCTGGGAAATGCAAGGAGGCGGCCCCAGGAAAGGGCTCTGGTGAGCGGTGCTTGCTGGTCAAAGTGCAAGCCAGAGAGGACACTGGAAGTCCAGCAAACAAGAAAGGGCCCCACTGATCTCTGCCCAGCCCTGTCCTCTCCCACTTCCCAGAGGAGAGCTGGAGGATTTTGATCGTCTTCTCAGGTGCTATGTGCCTGGACCAAGAGAAGAGCAGCTGCTTCTTGGCCTGGCTTGTGCAGAAGGCCCCCAACTCCAAACCCAGGGGTGAGCCCTGCCCACCCTGTGCAAACAGTGGCTCAGAGCCAGGGGCTGGGGGGACAGTGATCTGTCACATGTGGGTTTGGTGAAGCCCTTGGGGCTCTATTTTGGGAAGGGGATCAATCATGTCAAGGGCTTCCTCAGGGATGACCACACTGGCCATTGGCAGGAGAGCCTGGCATCCTGTCAGGCTACCGCTCCCCAACCCCGCCCACTCCTGAGCTCTTGCTGGTTTTAGCAGGGCTTGGCAGCTTCTGGCAGGTCCAGGCAGGACGGGTTCACTCCTGGGCAGGGAGCTGGGAGTGGGGAAGGGGGGTGGCTCTCAGAGCGACCTCTGGCCTGGATTTTGCAGACCCAAAACCCAAGGATGACCTTCCCGGCCTTTTGAGGCAGGTTTTGACTATTTACAGTTGAAGACCCTTGATGAAAACAAGCATTTTCTACTTGGTGGGGGCAGATGGCCCTGGGTGGGGGTGGGACCAGTCATCAGGGTGGTGCCCACCTCCATCTGCTCCCCCTCACTTCCCCACCCCTCCCCTCCCCACCCCACCTCCTGGCCCCACCTACCACAATCCCTCACCCCCACCCTCCAGTCCCGCCTCTGCCCAGGGCCTGAGCCTGGCTCTCAATGACCCAACCGAGGTCTTTCGTCCAACCCCACCCCCCACCCTTAACCAATCCTGCCAACCAATCCTGACTGGCCACACGGCAGGGCTCTGAGGGCTCAGGAGAGGAGCGGCCCAGGAGGTCCCTGCCCTCTGCAGCCCTGCTTCACGAGGAGCCTGCCTTGCTCAGGGCCTCAGGCCTGGCCTCCCAGCCACCAGCCTGTCTCCCCTCCCAAGTACAGGACAGGCCCCAGGTGAAAATTAGCCAGGGATCCCCGTGGTCCAAGACCAAGCCCAGACCCTTTGACCTGCATGGGGCCAGCCCCTCAGCAGCCCCGCCCTGTCTGCCCGGCTCTGCAACGTGCTTTCCTGACCTGAGCAGCGTGATGACTGCCGCCCTGGCACATCCAAGGACTGGAGCGCATATAGAACGGTTCTGCCCCCTCCGCAGAAACTCTGGGCAATGAATCCCCACCCCGGTGGGCTGAAGGCATGGGGCACCACCCCACAGCCCTCCCCTCGTGGCCCTTATCACCCCTCACTCCAGGCAGGCCTCGTCTGCCCTTTTGGCCCTGTCTGACCCGGTGGCGGTAGGCTGGGTATTTCAACAGCCAGCTGCTGAATGCTCTCTGCAGAAGCCCTGGGCGGCCTGCGCGGGCAACTCCCCGGCTAGGCGGCTCCGCGCCTGCACAGGTGGGCCTCAGACTCCTGGCCTGCAGCCCAGCCCTGCGCCTCAGACAGGAGTGTCTCTACCTCCCCGCAAACCTACCTTTTGGTGCCTCAGAGAGATGGCGATGGAGGCCACAAGGAGCTGGGTCCAGACAGCTTTGAATCTGGTAAGGGTCACCCCAAAGCCAGGGCAAGTGGTCCCCAGGGCCATGGCTGGGGCAGGTTCTTCCTGTGTGGGTAGGGCAAGTGGTTTGGTAGAGTGGAGGTTAGGGGGAGCTCTGGACCCCTTGGAAGGAGGCACAGAGGTGTGGAGGCTAAGAGGCAGCTGGTCCCTCCCAATACCCACTGTCCAGCCTCTCCAGGAGGGGTCTCCAGGGACGGCGTCTTCTAGGGGACTTGTTCCTGGGGCTGACAGTGCTAGGCTGTCCCCTGTGCTCTGGCCTCACTATTCAACTGCTACTTGGCATCCATCTCCCCTTGGCTAACAGACACGCCAACGTGCCTGCAGAGACCAGGCGGATTTCCCCAGCCCAACCCACCCCTTCTCAGTCTGCAGAACGTCCCCTCCTAGCGCTCAGCCATCAGTATGAGGACAGTCCTTAAGGACACGGGTCTGGACAAGGCCATGGGCTGTGCAGGTTGGAAGCAAAGTGGGAGGGGCCAAGCTGGTTGGGCAGGGATAACGGGGGCTGGTGGGGCTCGGCTGGGGACACCTGCCCCATTTATGCCACAGTCAGTGTTTTGGGACCCTGCCCCAAGGGCTCAGGAAAGATGGCAGGACATCCTGTGGGGCTTGTATTTGACAGATGAGGGGACAGGGGAAGGTCTGAGAGGGCTTCCCACACCTGCACAGCAGTGGACGGGCCCCAGAGGGCCAAGGCATGGGGCCCCTGGGCAAACGCTGGGTGCCCTGTGGGCTCCAGAACCCATCCCAGTGTCCTGGAGGGCAGTATGAGCCCTGCGTGGGTCCAGCTGCAGCCATGGGATGGCTGTGTACACACAGTGGGTGACCCTGGGCCAGTTGCCGCACACTCCTGGGGAAGTGTGTCCCCAACCCGCCAGCTTCAGACCCTCCTGGAGAATCCCAGGAGGGCCAGGATGGGAGGACCCCGGAGAGCCAGAGGGCACTGGGCAGTCTGGCTCTTCTCCTGCAAAGCCCCGGGCCGGGGCACCAGAAGCCGGAGTCCTGGGGGGCTGTGGCACTGTCAGATGGTGGCAGTGGCCCTGCCTGGAGAGTAAGAGAGCTGCTCAGGCACGAGACCCCCTCCCACCATGTTTGGGTGCAGCCGTGAGCCCTGATGCTGTGTCCTGTGACCTCCCGGTAAGCAGGCAGGGGTGCAGCTATGGGGGCAGGCTCTGTCTGTGCTTTGTTCTTCTGTGACTTGGGGGGGAACAGGTGGCTTCTTGGGGTTCCTCAAGCAGCACCCCGCAGTTCCTAGGCTGCTCGGCAAGACCTTTAAGCCAGCTTGCACGGACACCCAGCCTGCGCTCAGGGAAGGGCTGGGCAGCCCAGCGGGGTAGGGAGGGGAGGTGGGCTCAGAGCCAGCACCTGGGTTCAAAGCCAGCTCTGAGTATCTAGATCTGTGGCCTTGGAAAGGAAGTGGAGATAATAAAATGCTTGGGTTCCAGGGGGAGTAAGCGTAAGGGAGAACTGGGGATGCCCCAAACGGGGCCTGGTGCACAGTGCCTGCTTCTGGGGATGTTTCCACGGGGTCTGTGAGGCAGGCCTCTGCCCCGTGACTTGAACCCAACTGGCGTCCGCCTAGACACGCAGTCTTGGGGGTAAGGTCGGAGTGCCTCCTCTTAGGGTTGCAGGCTAACTGTGGTGTCTGCAGGCCCCAATGCACCCGAGAAAGGGGCTCGCACCCACCATGGAGGACGCTCCCCACGGCCACAGGGAGGGTTTCTGGAGGCCCGTGTGAGCCTGTGGCCGCCTGGAGTGTTGGACTGCAGCCATGGAACCTTCCAGCACCCTTCCCAAACTCTGCCCACATGGGCCTGGACACAGAGGGTGAAGCCATTGGGTCACAGCCCCTCATGAGTCCAGGCTTGAGGCCACTGGCTGGGCTGCCGTGACGGAGAGGGAGGGGATGGAGCCCAGTGGGGCCTGCGGGCTGGACCTCTGCAGGATCAGTATCGCTTTTGTTAAGAGCCGTGATGTCTTACAGTTCTGTTTTGGGAGAGATGCCGGGCAGCCTCTTGAGGACTTCTGACAGCATGGCTTTGGGTGCTGGCCTCACTCTGTGCTGGCTGCAAGTGGCTGCATCTAGAAGATGAGCGGATGCCAGCCCCACCCCCGAGCTGTGTCAAGGATGAAAGGCAGCTTGTATAGTGCACTAACCTCAGAGCCTGGCATATTGGAAGGATTCAGCAAATGTTAATGTTGCTGTTCCTTCCTGGCGCATTTTACTTGAAAGTGTGTGAAAGAAACAGAGACGAGGCCAGGCTGTAGGCATGGGTCTCTGAGGACGGCCTGGATTGTTTCACAGAGCGTGAGGGCCTCTCCGGGGGTATGTCCTGCCGGGACAGCCTTGGGGTGGGCTGTACCCTCACCCTATCTGGGGCTGTAGCTCACCCTAGAGCTGCAGAATGGCTTAGCAAATACTGGTGTTTGACTCTGTGTGTCTTGTCGTAGACTTTGTCAGCCCCATCCCTTTGTGACCTTCCCTGGGTTTAAATTCTAAGTGTGAGGTCTTGGTAAGCGAATTCGCTCCTAAGTAAGGATCTGTATGCATTAGGAATGCTTTGGGCTGCAGGAAACTAAAGACCTGACTGACTGTGGCCTTAAGTGATTAGTATCTATTCCCACAACCGGCACTTGGAGGTGGGTGGGTCCAGGGTTGGCTCAGCACATCAGTGATGTCATCAGGGCTGGGCTCACTCTGTCTCTCTTCTCTGCCATCTATAATATGCTAACAGCCTTTTCTCTTCAGCCTTGTCTCCTCGTGGTTCGGGATAGCTGCTGCAGTGCTGGTCAACACACCCTCATACAGCTATGTTCACAAAGTTAGAGGCGCACTGACCTTCCCAGAAGGCCCCCCTCCTGCTAAAATCAGGCTTCCCTTCACCTGACACTGGCCAGAACTGGGCCACATGCCCATCTCTAAACCAAGTCACCAGCAAAAGGGGATAAGATAGCTGGGCTTGGCTTAGCCCAGTCACGGGCTGTCCCCTGGGCCTAGGAAGGGGCTGTCTTCCTTTGAAGTGATAGCTCCCCAGGCCCCCAACAAAATGTGGGCTCTAAAAACTGAGGAAGAAGGGGCAAGCAGCTCTGTTGTCTCCTGATTGGAATTCAGAGCATCTCCACCCCCCGAGCTTACGTGGAGAACCGCCAGCGAGAGAGTAGGAGTTTTCTGAAGAGTGGACCCACGGCTTTTATTCGAGCAGCCTCCCTTTCCTTGTTGGTCCAAATATGTAGGGAATCAAAGTGGTCTTCTCTCCATGAACACGTGCTGTTGTGCAAAGGGGAAAGGGCAGCCACACCACGGTCCACACGCGAGGTCAGGGCAGGGTCCCTGCTTCCGGGGCACTAGTGGGCATGGGCACGGTGTTTAAGCCCCATGTCATGCCACCATGAAGGGATGAGCAAGCAGCCACTCCCCCAGAGGGCGCGGGAGGAGAACCCAACCCAGGCCGTCCACACTCACGGGAATGGCGGAACTGAATCTGAGCTTTGTGTACCAGCCTCCCTCCTGTCAATGTATAGGGACCTCTCCTCCCTCTGAGGGCCTCAGCACCTTCCAGGCTATGGACTGCCATGCTTTAGTCCACCAGACACCTCTAACTAACTTTCACCTCTAAGTAGTGTGTCTTGACCATCACTTATGAACATGTGTACGCACTGGCCCACTAACTCCCTTAGCGTAGATTCCTAGAGGTATAATGATCGGATCTTTTAGACAGTAACACCAGCTGCCCATCGCCCTCCATGTGGGCTCCTCCAGCCCGTGTCTCACTCACTCTCCTGGTTAGCGCCTCCCTCCTCCCCTGGCCTGGATCAGGGGTACAAAGGGAGGTGCCATGTCTGCCCTCTGCCCCTCACCCTCCAACACGTCCCAAGCTGCATTTGTTTGGAAACTGGCGTTGGAACTTGCTGTCTTAATTTTTCAACTGGTTGTAACTGTGGTAGTTTGAAATGATGGGCCATCCTGGACCCAGGGTCAGGGGGCAAAAGGAGACCGTCGGTGTGCGGGGGAAACACACACTCTGTGGTCCCCCTTCCCCGTACTGCACAGCCCCTCGTCCGCCCAGCTGTTCCCCATCTCCCTCCCTGTGCAGGTGGAACAGGCAAAAGGAGACCGTCGGTGTGCGGGGGAAACACACACTCTGTGGTCCCCCTTCCCCGTACTGCACAGCCCCTCGTCCGCCCAGCTGTT
Source organism: Phocoena phocoena (assembly GCF_963924675.1). NCBI lineage: Eukaryota > Metazoa > Chordata > Mammalia > Artiodactyla > Phocoenidae > Phocoena > Phocoena phocoena. Next base: position 9,709,457 of record NC_089227.1, read on the forward strand.
CCCCATCTCCCTCCCTGTGCAGGTGGAACAGATCCTGGCGGAGTTCCAGCTGCAGGATGAGGACTTGAAGAAGGTGATGAGGCGGATGCAGAAGGAGATGGACCGAGGCCTGAGGCTGGAGACACACGAGGAGGCCAGTGTGAAGATGCTGCCCACCTACGTGTGCTCTACCCCGGAAGGCTCAGGTACCGCGTTCCAGGGTGGGGCAGGGATGGGACTCACATGGGAACCATCAGGTCCTCATCCAGAGGCAGCTGTCCCCTGGCCCCAGCAGGGAGAAGTGCCCCAGGCCCTTCCTAACAGACCTGACTGTCCCCAGCAGCCCCGAGTCAGCTCCCCAAAATGCTGTGCCCCAGAGACCAGCCAGGTCTCACCCTCTGTTCCGCTGGCCCAGCCCTGGGGCCTTCAGGCTCACTCTGGCCTCAGGAAACTGGCTCTCTTCATCTCACAATGAGAAACTGGTTTCCCACAGTCATTTGGGGGACTCCCAGCCCAATCCTGAGTCTGGGCCATTTTCCTAGGTCTTCAGGTAGGCCCTGGGCTGGGGGCGACTTCAGCCCAAGACAAGGGATTCCTGCTGCCTTCCCCAGTTCACCTTTGCCCTTTCCACAGTTTATCCTGGGGTCCCCCAGATGTCTGGCATCGGGGTCCCCTCGTCCAGCTCTTCTGGTCCCCCCACCATGCCTTCCCCTCCTCCTCTCCCAGTCTTGGGGGCTCCTGCCCGGCGGTGCCCATGAGACTGATGTACTTCTCTCTGTGGCTGCAGAAGTCGGGGATTTCCTCTCCCTGGACCTGGGCGGCACCAACTTCAGGGTGATGCTTGTGAAGGTGGGGGAAGGGGAGGAGGGACAGTGGAGTGTGAAAACCAAGCACCAGATGTACTCCATCCCCGAGGACGCCATGACGGGCACTGCTGAGATGGTGAGCAGCTCGGGCTAGGGCTTGGGGGGCCAGGGACCTCGGTCAGGACCACCCAGGATCTCGGAGCATGGCTAGTCCTGGTGGGAGGGCCCACCTGTCTACCAGGGGCAGGCAGAGCTGTGGGCCCAGCCTCAGGGGACCCTGCTGCAGGAGGAGGAGGGAGCTGAGAGGCTTAGGTGGACGGCCACTGGGTGCGGCCCCGGAAGGTCGCACCCCTGCCCAATTTCCCAGAAAGATCTGGAACAAGGCAGGGCAGCCAAGAGAGCACACTGGTCCAACAGGCTCGCAGCCCATCGTTCTATCTCCACCCCACGTGTCGCCCTCACCCTCCACCGGCATGGATGCCAAGTGGCATGACTGCGATTCTAATATCTGACCACGGGGAGGACTCGGGAAGGACCACAGAAGTAGGATGAGCCCCGGGCGGAGGTGGGGAGCAGCCAGAGCCAATCCCCGCGAGGGGCAGGGCTTCAAGGTAGGAGGCCAGCGGCCGCCTGGTCCTTGCCGCAGCCCCGCATGCCGTGGGTCTGGGTGTGGAGCAACGCTGGCGCCCACCAGGGAGCTTGGTCAATCAGCAGGGCACTCTGTAACGCCCAGGTCTGTGGACAGGCCTTTGTGAATGGGGTGGCAGCTGGTCCTCGCAGCCCAGGGCTGGGGTGGCCCGAACACTTGGAGGCAACAAAGAGTACTCTATGCTGGAGTCAGAAATAGTAGTTATCGCCAGGGATGTGCCTCTGCCCAGAGCCTGAGACCGGACTCCACTGGGTCCAGCCGGGAGGGCCAGGCTAACAGAGCGCAGCTGGGCTAGGGACCAACCCCGTCGTCCTGGCGTTGCCCTGTCCCGAGGGCTGCTGTCAGCGGGACTGTGGCATGGAGCGGGGCTCAGGGCCTGAGTCCCGACAAGCAGTGTGAGGCCACGCTCTCCTGGGGCCCTGTGGCTCAGCAAGGGCTGAGGAGCGCCTCGGCAGGAGGCTCGCCGCTGCCGCTGATGGCCTCCTCGGTGTGCATCCTGCAGCTCTTTGACTACATCTCTGAGTGCATCTCCGACTTCCTGGACAAGCATCAGATGAAGCACAAGAAGCTGCCCTTGGGCTTCACCTTCTCCTTTCCTGTGAGACACGAAGACATCGACAAGGTGGGAACAGGTGTAGCGTGGGTGGGGGGGGAGGTGGGCGGATGGACGGACAGACACCCCAGAGAAAGGCACCCATGAACTCTGCCCTGCGCTGCCTTCGAATGCAGCTCCCATTGTTGGGAAAGAGCCTTGGATTCAAACTGCCTCCATCACTTACCTCTCGTGAGACTCTGGGAAATGATCGTATTAGCTGATTCTTACTGTTTGCCTCCCACAACCCTATGAGGCGTGCGTATCACCCCCATTACAGGTTAGGAAACTGAGGTGTAGCAACTTGCCCATGGTGGGAAGTGGCGGTGCTGCGGCTCAAACTCAGGCAAACAGGCTCCAACACACCTGTGTGTCACCTCTATGCTGTACCGCTGCCTGTGGCAGAGGTGGCAACGTGCCGGGGCTGAGGGTCTACCCTGCCTTCCAGCTGGCAAGTTAGCCTGTCACAGTTACACGCACACACACACACACACACACCAGTTATGCATGCTCACATAGACGTGTAAATTATACGTATGTATGCACATAAATTATACATGTGAATTGTACACATAAATGTGTGCACTTCACATATTTAAATTGTACACACGCATGCACTCATGTCGATTATACGTACATATAAACACATAAATTGTACATACATATTTTTATGCATATATAAATTATACATACATATATATACACAGGCCAGTTATATATTCATATATATCTACACATGCCAGTCATACATACATATATACATGTAAATTATACATATCGAGTATACATACATATAAACGTGTAAATTACACATGCACATTTACACGTCAAGTATACATGCATGCATGTATGCATGTATGCGCATGTCAGTCGTACATATATACACATTCACAGGTCAACGATACATACACACCCACACGCATTGATTATACATACATATATACATGTGTGTGTAAATTATCCAAACATACGCACAGTTATACATAACACACAGGGCCTCTGGGTCAGAGAGAAAGCCGGGTCAGTACTCCTGGCGGAAGCAGTAGCAGGAGCAACGTCTCACATTGCTTTTCCAAGCCCCAGTCCCCGCTGGGCACTGAGGGCCAGGTGGGACCTTCACACGCAGAGGGTGCACACAGGAGAGGAGCCCCGATCTTCTTCTGGCTGCACCCCTCTGGACCTCATCCTCACTCTGGGATGACGACCCTGGGCTTAACTACACAAGCATTCTTAAATTGGCTGGGACCCAGCCCTGCAGAAATATGAGATATTGGTAGAAAATTACCTCCAACACTTCTTGAACTTATACGGCTGCTTTGAGCCTCAGTTTCCTCAGCTTTAAAGTGGGTGCACAGGGACTTCCCTGGTGGTCCAGTGGCTAAGACTCTGCGCTCCCAATGCAGGGGGCCCGGGTTCAATCCCTGGTCAGGGAACTAGATCCCACATGCCACAACTAAGAGTTCGCATGCCGCAACTAAGGATCCCGCGTGCCACAACGAAGATTCCACATGCTGCAACCAAGACCTGGTGCAGCCGGATAAATAAATAAAAATGAATAAATTAATTTAAAAGAAAGGTTAATTATAAAGTGGGTACACATCCTTGTGGTCCGAGTTAGCTCCCGTCCCTTCACGCCTGCCCCCAGCATCCAGCAGCCACTGAGGCCCCCCTCTCCCCCCAGGGCATCCTTCTCAACTGGACCAAGGGCTTCAAGGCCTCAGGAGCAGAAGGGAACAACATCGTGGGGCTCCTGCGAGATGCCATCAAACGGAGAGGGGTGAGTAGCATCTGCACCTGCCCCTACCCTGGGCCCCCTCCCCCTCCCCTCCTGCGGGGAAGCCAGGGAGGGCTTTCTGGGCATCCCCCCAGGAAGGGGTCTCTGCCTTCTGCACCTGGCTGGACTGGCCTGGAGCAGGCTGAGAACCCCGCCAGCCCCATCACCACTGCCTCTATGCCTCTTGGCAGGACTTTGAGATGGACGTGGTGGCGATGGTGAACGACACTGTGGCCACGATGATCTCCTGCTACTATGAAGACCGCCGGTGTGAGGTTGGCATGATTGTGGGTAAGGATGCGCCCCCTGCCTGACCCAGGGGCCTTGGCCACCACCAAAGACGGGGCTGAGGCTTCCCGTCTTCAGCAGGCTGCACACGGCCTCTGCGCCAGTCATGGACCCCAGAGGTGCTGGAGCCCAGGGTCTTAGGGAGCAGCAGGGGTGTCCCGGAAGACAATACACCAATGTACATTGGTATTGGGTGTACCAATAAACAGGTGCTGTTTATTGGTAGGAAGCATTTCAACACTCACAAGTCACTGCCTCAGATGGTGTACCAGCTCACGTCTACCTGGCCCATCAGGATTTAATTAAATCACCTTATCTGGTAAGTTGACTGACCTGGACAGATTTGTCCAAGTGGAAGAGGATAAACCAGAGTGGTGTCATCCCTCCCTGGACAGTCTTACCACACCCCGGGGCAGCCGTCTGCCCTGCCCGAAGTGGAGGCAGGTACCAGGAAAGGAGGCAGCACTGGCCCCAGTGGCCCTTTCCCACCAACCAAGGGCCTTTCCCAGAAGTTCCCAAGGCCTTACAATGAGTGCTTACTGAGGAGTGTTTACTGGACACACAGGCGAGTGGGTATTTCCCTGGTTCCCAGAAAGTCAGCATTAAATTTGTTTGCTTCCACGGCCTCTTCAGGGCCAGCCCTGAGGGTTTCTGTGTTCTTAGGACCCATCTCCAATTGCATGCACATGTCCTAAGGGGCCGGCGACCTGCTCTCTGCCTCTCCTCTAGTTTCTCACAATTCCTTCTTCCATTCTCACCTTTTGGATGGGAAGTTCTTTTTTTTTTTTTTTTTTTAACATCTTTATTGGAGTATAATTGCTTTACAATGGTGTGTTAGTTTCTGCTTTATAACAATGTGAATCAGCTATACATATACATATATCCCCATATTCCCTCCCTCTTGCATCTCCCTCCCACCCTCCGTATCCCACACCTCTAGGTGGTCACAAAGCACTGAGCTGATCTCCCTGTGCTATGTGGCTGCTTCCCACTAGCTATCTGTTTTACGTTTGGTAGTGTATATATGTCCATGCCACTCTCTCACTCCGTCCCAGCTTACCCTTCCCCCTCCCCATATCCTCGAGTCCATTCTCTAGTAAGTCTGTCTTTACTCCCATCTTGCCCCTAGGTTCTTCACGACCTATTTTTTTCCCTTAGATTCCATATATATGTGTTAGCATATGGTATTTGTTTTCCTCTTTCTGACTTACTTCACTTTGTATGACAGACTCTAGGTCCATCCACCTCACTACAAATAGCTCAATTTTGTTTCTTTTTATGGCTGAGTAATATTCCATTGTATATAGGTGCCACATCTTCTTTATCCATTCATCCGATGATGGACACTTAGGTTGTTTCCATCTCTGCGCTATTGTAAATAGAGCTGCAATGAACATTTTGGTACATGACTCTTTTTGAATTATGGTTTTCTCAGGGTATATGCCCAGGAGTGGGATTGCTGGGTCATATGGTAGTTCTATTTGTAGTTTTTTAAGGTACCTCCATACTGTTCTCCATAGTGGCTGTATCAATTTACATTCCCATCAACAGTGCATGAGTGTTCCCTTTTCCCCACACCCTCTCCAGCATTTATTGTTTGTAGATTTTTTGATGATGGCCATTCTGACTGGTGTGAGATGATATCTCATTGTAGTTTTGATTTGCATTTCTCTAATGATTAATGATGTTGAGCATTCTTTCATGTGTTTGTTGGCAATATCTTCTTTGGAGAAATGTCTATTTAAGTCTTCTGCCCGTTTTTGGATTGGGTTGTTTGTTTTTTTGATATTGAGTTGCATGAGCTGCTTGTAAATTTTAGAAATTAATTCTTTGTCAGTTGCTTCGTTTGCAAATATTTTTTCCCATTCTGAGGGTTGTCTTTTCGTCTTGTTTATGGTTTCCTTTGCTGTGCAAAAGCTTTGAAGTTTCATTAGGTCCCATTTGTTTATTTTTGTTTTTATTTCCATTTCTCTAGGAGGTGGGTCAAAAAGGATCTTGCAGTGATTTATGTCATAGAGTGTTCTGCCTATGTTTTCCTCTAAGAGTTTGATAGGAAAGTTCTTTAAGTCCACACCTAAACAGGAGCTCCAGGGGCCCTGGCAGTGCTCCCCTGGCTCTCTCCGGTTCCCCAAGACACCACCACCTGGGCTCTACAGCCGCTTGCCTCGGGCTCGCCCCATCTGGAGCAGAGATGGCAGAGTGGCGCGTGGTCGCACCTGCCCTGATGTGCTTAGAAACATGTTTATGATAATCACCAAGCACTAAACATTGGGAGAAACCATATCAAAGTCTGGATTTCTGTTTTTTCCCCACAAAAACTTGGAAGGCCCGGCATCACTGGGCCTGAATTCCAGGCAGCTCCACTGCTGGTGTGAGGTTGGCATGACTGAGTTGCTGTCCCTGATGGCTTGAGGGGTGTGCAGTTGCGTTCAGATTAAAGCTCTGCTGTCACCATTTTGAAACCCTCAGTTTATGAACAAAGGACCCCATGTTTTCACTTTGCATGGGACCCTGCAAATTACAAATTCCTTAGCCAGGCCCGCCTGCAGTGGCCCGTGTGCTGCTCCCAAGGGCCCACGCTGTGACATACTCACCTCTGGGTGCCCGCCTCCTCCCCACAACAGAGCCTGGTACAGAGGAGCTCAAACACATGCTTAGAAAGTGCCAGAGCACAAGGGTGGTGCATAGATAAGACAAAATCATAACATCCCATACCCATCTCTAATTGGCAAAGCACTCTGACACATGTTCTTTCCCTCATTTCTCTCAACTACCTAGGTAATAGGAGTAGGTGTTACCAACCCCTCTTGGGGAAGAGGAAGAGCCCAGGGAGTTGGGCTTATCTACCTGAGGTCACACAGCAAACCTAGGTCTTCCAGCTCTTGGGAGAGCTGGTTTCCTTTGCTCCAGGGGATGTAGGAAGTGCTGGGGGCGGAGGGCTCAAGGAAGCTGGGAAGACAGGACCACACGGGGCTTCCTGCCCGGGTGGGGGGGGGGGGGGATGCACCTAGCAGAGCGGGCATCCCAGGAAGCGCAGCGCCAGGTGCGGCCTGACGCTGCGGCCTCTCGCAGGCACGGGCTGCAACGCCTGCTACATGGAGGAGATGCAGAACGTGGAGCTGGTGGAAGGGGACGAGGGCCGCATGTGTGTCAACACCGAGTGGGGTGCCTTCGGGGACTCGGGCGAGCTGGACGAGTTCCTGCTGGAGTACGACCGTGTGGTGGACGAGAACTCCCTGAACCCCGGCCAGCAGCTGTAAGGACCGCCCCTCCCCCTCCCCACACGACGGCCCCGCCCCGCTCTGGCGGCAGATGGGGCCGGCCCGCAGATAATGGGCTTGTTTTTAAACAGCTCTGGGGAAAAGCAAACTGACAATCCCTTCGTAAGCTGGCTCTTCTCTTCCTTCAGCTCGTACGCGTGTGCCCCTCTGTGAACCGGGAACAGTGAGAGATGCCAAGGATTAGTCTTTAAAAAGAGGGTCTATGGGGACTTCCCTTGCGGCCCAGTGGTTAAGACTCTGCGCTTCTACTGCAGGGGGCGTGGGTTCCATCCCTGGTCGTATCCCACATGCCGCGCAGTGTGGCCAAACTAAGACTCCAAAAAAAAAAAAAAAGAGGGTCTGTGGATAGATGAGCAGGAACCTCCCCGCTTCCGACAGGTGACCCCTGGCACAGGAAGGCTCTGAGACGCCCCCCAGCAACGTTAACTGGGTTTAGCCCAGAGTTCCCCAAAGTACAGCTCTGAACACGTTTACAGAATGAATCATAGTATTTTGGGGTATCCTGCGGGTTCGCAGACAGCTGGAGAGCCAGCCCTCACAGAACTTGTCCTGAGTCAGGGCTCTCCTTTATCAGCTGCCTTCTGCGGCACGCCAGGCACGTGCTAATTCTTTCATGAGCTTCCTCTCGGGCTCTCATAAACCTCTACTAGGTCGGTAGTATTCAGTGTGCTACAAGATGAAAATACGCAGGTTTACAGACTCTAGCGCCACCGGGCCAACTCCGTGGATTCCAGGAGCGCAGGGACCTAGGAGCCCTAGCAAGTGAGCAGAGGCCCGCCCAAGGCTGGTCACTAACCGCTCTAAGCCTGAGCTCCCCCAACTGACACTGGGTGATGAGAACAGCACTCGTTCCACAGCTGTGGGAAAACCCAAGTGGGCTCAGCGCAGGGTCCTCCCTGAGGATGGCCTCAGAGGGACTGAACCGAGGCCCCACAGTAGAGCGTTCTCCCAAGGCCCCAAAGCCTCTGTTGATAAATGTGGGAACGGGCATGAACCCGGTTTTGCCAAGGCGGGGGGTGGTCACAGCGTCCCACATGGCCTCCTCGTGGCCGTGACAGGGGGTGGTGGCTGGCCTCTGCCTGCTGGTGGGGACCTCCCTCCTGGGGGTGACCCGGCTGCTCTCTGTCTAGGTTCGAGAAGCTCATCGGCGGCAAGTACATGGGCGAGCTGGTGCGGCTCGTGCTGCTGAAGCTTGTGGACGAGAACCTACTCTTCCACGGGGAGGCCTCGGAGAAGCTGCGCACGCGCGGCGCCTTCGAGACACGCTTCGTGTCGCAGGTGGAGAGGTGCGCGGGCGCGCGGGGTCGAAGGGTGGGGTACAGGGGTGGCGTGCGTGGGGAGCGGTCCTGGACCCAGACCCACGGGGCGTCGGGGCGGGGCCCGGGCGGGGCTCAGAGCGCAGGGGCGGGTCCCTGGTGAGGTCAGGGGGCAGGAGCCCAGGGCTTGGTAAGGTTCCAGGGTGGGGCAACCGCCGCGGTAGTAGCCTTCAGCCCCCAGGGGAACCCGGCGTCGGGCAGCTGACGGAGACCAGGCGTCCTCTCTGTGCTTCCCCACCCGCTGTTGACCTCGTCTCACTTCATCCACGCAACAGCCCCGAGGCGCGGCAGTGTCACCCACGTTAGGGCGGAAACCCTGGATTTAGAGAGAGGAGTAATGACCAGATTACTGCTGGTCCCTGGCGGAGTCAGACCCGCTCCGCTCGGAAGCCCGAGCCCCAAAAGCGCTTTGCCTGGGAGAGGTGGGCAGGGGGAGGAGAAGCAGCCGCCGCTGTGGGGATCGGGCTGGTCCGGGACCAAGCGACCCTCCCGCGACGCCCTCCTGTCCCCGCCCCGCAGTGACTCGGGCGACCGCAAGCAGATCTACAACATCCTGAGCACGCTGGGGCTGAGGCCGTCGGCCACCGACTGCGACATCGTGCGCCGCGCCTGCGAGAGCGTGTCCACCCGCGCCGCGCGCATGTGCGCCGCGGGGCTGGCGGGCGTCATCAACCGCATGCGCGAGAGCCGCAGCGAGGACGTGATGCGCATCACCGTGGGCGTGGACGGCTCAGTGTACAAGCTGCACCCCAGGTGGGCCCGCTCCGTCGTCTGCACCTCCCCGCCGGGTCCAGCCTCCCTCTTGTGAATTCGCCTCCTAAGGGCAGAGCCCCGGCATCGGTCCCCATCTATGATACGCAGGCCGAAACGGATGCTCTCCGAGGTCCCAAGGATTCTTAATCTCCTCGCTCCCCTAAGCCCACAGACTCAGGGGGAGGTTCCCCTTGGCTTACCCCCCGCCCTGTCTTAAGCGCGTTAACTAACCGCAGCCCCGCTTGCCCCCTGCTCAGCTTCAAGGAGCGGTTCCACGCCAGCGTGCGCAGGCTGACGCCCAGCTGTGAAATCACCTTCATCGAGTCGGAGGAGGGCAGCGGCCGGGGTGCGGCCTTGATCTCCGCGGTGGCCTGTAAGAAGGCCTGCATGCTGGGCCAGTGAGAATAAAGGCTGCAAGGCAAGGAGGAGGCTGTGGCCGCTACTAGACCTGGTGTCCAGGGGACACACTTCCTACAGGTCCCTCCAACCTGGTCCAGTCAAGAGGCTTCTCCTTGTAAGGACCTTGGATGCCTCCCATCCCCGCTGTCACCCCAGGAGATGGGGAAAGCTTCTCTGGGGATGCGGTGAGGCCCTGAGCAGGCCTCGCCTCTCAGGGTCAGTTGGTAGGATAGCCCTAGGGCCCTGACCGGGTCGGGGGCTGAGATGAACAGGAATGGAGAACCCCCAAAGTACCTCACCTTTCTTGCTGCAATCAGGGGCCCAGAAGGGAGTTATTAACTCAGGATTTTGTTGCATTTCTGCACTGCTTGCCTCTTGGAGCTTTCAGCCTGGCTCAGCCCTTGCTCTGGGAAGGGGGTGCCCTCTGGACTCTACTATGGCCTGGCTTCCCTGGGAACCCAGCCCACATAGGGAGGCAGCCCTCATGACCTGGCCAGACCTAGACCTGGGCTCCACAGGGGGCCCCGGGGAGCTGCAGATCACCCAGGCCTGGGAAATGGAAGGGACCAGCTCCATGTTGGAGGCTGTGGGTACCCCGAGGCCTGGAGATGGCAGCCTTTTCCCTCCCATCCTGCCATCCCTGAGTGGTTTCTGGTTCTGGGATGGACCCTCACAGGACGTGCAAGAGACAGAGTCCCCAAAGCCCCTGCCCAGAGGGGCCCAGGAAGAGGAGGAGTCCCCCTACCCACAGACAGGCCTGGGAGCATCTCCGGGATCGAGTCCTTGGCTCCCACGGCGCTGGGCACTCAGAAACCCCAGCAGCACTCAGCACACCCCCAAGGGACAACCCAGGCCTCTTGCTTCTCACCAGACCTCCATGTACCACACCAACCTCTTCATGCCCAACCTGGGACTGTGTGGGTTTTTTTAATTAAAAGTTTTAAAAGTTTAGAACATGACCTTGTCCACCATTCTTTGATCTCTGTGTATAAGACTGTGTGACAATAAACATATAGACGTGGTCACGTGTACACAGACACTCTGCAGGCCTAGGCGTGTTTTGGAGTTTGCCATCCTCTCCACAGAGCTATGCCAGGGAGTGTGAAGAGTGACAGACCAGGCCTTAGGAACAGGAATGGGGTGGTGTGGTGGGGTGTGGTCAGAGGTCCTGGACTTGCCCAGGCCTCTGCCCACCAGCCTGTGGGATGCGGGGTGTGGTTCTGAGGTCTCCAAGAGCTCCAAGGGAGTGTCCGGGAAGGAGTGGGGCTGCTCTGGGAAGGGGGATGGCTGGTTCTTGGGACTGGTCCTGCTGCACGTCGGTCTCAACAGGGGATCCCTTGGAGCCACTTGGGTTGTGACAGTGACTGCAGTGGGAGGCCAGGATTACAAGAAGTCACATGATTTCCGCGGTCCTTCCAATTTGGTCCTGAATGAAATGCCTACTTCAAGTTAGCCAAGCCTAGGGCCTAAGACCAGTTACTTACGAACACGTATTCGTAAGATTTTAACATACACGCACTTTTTTTTTCAGGTTTTTGGATGTTACCATCTTTTTTTAAATTTAACTTTTATTTTATATTGGACTATAGTTGATTTACAACGTTGTGTTAGTTTCAGGTGTACAGCAAAGTGATTCAGTTATACATATATCCATTCTTTTTCAGATTCTTTTCCCGTAGAGGTTATTACGGAGTATTGAGTCGAGTTCCTTGTGCCATACAGTAGGTCCTTGTTGATTATCTATCTTGTATATAGTAGGGTGTATTCCACTCACTTTTCAATGAGAGAAACTATCCAGCAAATCTGGAATGACTGTGTTGTTTTATTCAGAACTTAACCCCAAGTTGTGATTTTGAGTTGTCACATCCTCCTTGAGATGCTCTCTCGTTTTCTGGTATACGTCATGTGGAATTTAGTTCTCTCGAGTCTAAATTATGCATCAGAAGTTTGTGTGAGCATCTGATGACTTCATTATCAGTAGTCATGTACTCGTGTTCCACCATTCGGCTGCAGTATTTGATCTCATTTTACCATAAATTATTTCCTAGTTGTCCTTTATGTTATGGTTCAAGGCATTGTATTTTTTTTTTTTTTTTACAATTCTCCATGAAGGTAGCTTGTATAGCCTATGAATTTCATTTCAGGAGAGTAAAGGAGGTGTCATAAAATACTTACTTGCTATACAAAAGGGACATTGGGGCTGATGGATGAGAACCCTGCTCTCCCAGCTGGCCTCCCTGCATTCCTCACCCCAGTGGGCCGTCTCCTGTACCGGGTTCAGGGAGCAGCCAGCAGCCCACTCCTGCTCTGGGCGGTCCCCAGCCCCCCAGCCCCTGTCTGCCCCGGGCCTGCAAGGAGCCTCGAGGCTGCAGCTCTGGCACAGCGGACGGAGCCTGGGCCCCTCACTCTGCGGTTGAGCCCCACAAGAAGGGCTCGTGACCCACTTTCATGGGGATCCCGGGGGATGCTCGGGGTCCAGGCAGTGCTCCGTGCTCCAAAAGCATCCCATGGAGGCTCTGTTTGGGGTCACAGCCAGCTCAGGGCTGGCTTCTGCCCCTTGGTCAGAGGGGCCAGAGGCCGGGGCCAAGCATCTTCAGCAAAACCTCTGGGAATCCCCAGGGGTCTCGGGCCAGAGACCATCCTCAGAACCACCAACTGCCCTCCCAAGCCCAGTGGGGGCCCCGGGCCATCCCCCGCACCACTGCTGTCCTCTTGGCCTGAGTGGGTTCTGGGCTGGAACTGCAGGAAGGACAGTCACGTGGGGTTACAGGGGCCCCTCGTTCAGCATGAGAGTGGTGAGAGTTGCGACTCTGCTGTCAGGAGGCGTTTCACCCGGTGCTGTCAGGGTGGGTAGACACCCGGATGTCACAGGGCAGGAGGGGGGGGGCCTGAAGGTCGCCAGGAACGTGGCTGGAATCTGCTCGGGGGGCCCTGTCCTCCCCCAGCCCAGGCAGAGGCTGCCAAGTTTGGGCCTATCCTCTCCTCCTGTCCTTATTTGGTGCGCTCCAGGTGATAAGGCTGAGACATAAAGGGGGCTGTGGGCCCCTCGCAGCAACCAGGCTGCTGCAGAGAGAGACGATGGTGAGTGCCAGGTGGGGGGGACTCAAGGCCAGCGGCCCCCCAGGTGCTGTCCTTTGGGCCGGGGGAGAGGAGCCAGTGACTTCTGTGCTTGTGTTGGGCCCGGAGAGACGGTCTCCAGGGACAGGAAGAGGACCCTGACCCGGGCTCTCCCGGGAATGCTCTGGGGAGGTCCGTGGCAGGGAGTCCTCGGGGAGCTGGGGAGAGGACCCCTCCGCTCCCACTGTGTTGCAGGCCAGCAGGAAGGCAGGGACCCGGGGCAAGGCTGCGGCCACCAAGCAGGCCCAGCGAGGCTCTTCCAACGTCTTTTCCATGTTTGAGCAAGCCCAGATCCAGGAGTTCAAGGAAGTGAGTGCCCTACCCCCAACAACCTGGGACCCATCCGGACACCCTGCCCCTAGCACACCCCTCTTCTCTGTAGGTCAGTGGTCCTGGCCCCTGTCCTTGCTCCTCCCACCACCCAGGATGCCCCCACCTCCCGCCTCCCCCGGGTGGGGACTGCTCCCACCTGGAGACTATAGCCTGCACCTCACAGGCCTTCAGCTGCATCGACCAGAATCGTGACGGCATCATCAGCAAGTCGGACCTTCGCGAGACCTACTCGCAGCTAGGTGAGGGCGCCCACCTCCTGCCCGCCGGCCCTGCGGGCACCAGGGTCCCGGCTCAGAGCTGCTGGGCTGGGGGCAGCCCGCTGAGAGGGGATGGGCAGGCTCTCAACAGGCAGCGCCTGGCCTGGCTCCCCTCCCCGCTCCTCTCACACCCCTCCCCCATCACACCCCCTCCCCCATCACACTTTCCTTCCACTTCACCTCCCCCACCCAGAGCTGCCTCTCACTCTCTACCCTGGGAAGGAGGGAGGGGCAGCCCAGGCCCTACGCGGGGACACTCAAGGTCCCTGTGTCCATTTCGCGTCCCGCCCCACCAGGGAAGGTGAATGTCCCAGAAGAGGAGCTGGATGCCATGCTGCAGGAAGGGAAGGGGCCCATCAACTTCACTGTCTTCCTCACACTCTTTGGAGAGAAGCTCAACGGTGAGCCTGGGGCGGCTCTGGATCCCCCTGGCCAGGCAGCGAGCTTGAACCCCACCTGGACCCTGCCTGGACCCGGCCTGAATCCCACCCAGACCCCTTCCATACGGTACCTGGCCCTCGCCCACCCAGAGGTTGTAGGGGCCACCTCTGCATTCCAGACCCATGAGCACTGAGCACCCCAAGTCTCGGGGTTGGGAAATATGCCTTCAGATTCCAGTTCCAAATCCCCAATCCTAGTCTCCCTGCCAGGCTCACCCATCTCAAAAGGACAGCCAATCCTGGTGCCTCTGAGCCCCAAGGGGCACTTTCTGTCGGAACACCCTCTCGCTTCTCTGGGACTGGAGGACTCCCCCTGCACCCTGGGTTCCTCCTGGGTGGGACCGGGAGGGTGGCAGTGTGGCGGCTTACCTGGCCCCCTCGGCCTCCCAGGGACAGACCCCGAGGAAGCCATCCTGAGCGCCTTCCGCCTGTTTGATCCCAGTGGCAAGGGCGTGGTAAACAGGGACGAGTAAGTGGAAGCAGCAGGGCGAGTGCCGGGGGCACCATGTTGGATGGAAGCAGGGAGGGCGGAGGGTCGCCTTGTGAGGGTGGCCACCTGTACTTTGGGGCCCTCTCTGCTTTTGGGGGGGTGGCCACCTGGGCCAGGGGAGCCTCCATTTTCCCCTCCCGGATCGGGCGCCCCTGCAAGGCCCTCCCCACTGCTCCCCACCTCCTCCAGGTTCAAGCAGCTTCTCCTGACCCAGGCAGACAAGTTCTCTCTGGCCGAGGTGAAGATTCCGGCTCCTTTGACACCCCTCCAGGCCCCTTCGCAGGGCCCCCACCCCGCAGGGCCCTGGGGAGGTCTCGGTGACCCACTGCCCTCGTGGGCGTAGAGCCCAGCTTTCTGGAGGAGGTGCCATCTCTCTTGGGATCTGGAGGGTGAAGGACATGGAATCAGAAAAGGAGGCGGGTGCAGGCTGGGTGAGCTGTGTGTGCAGAGGCCCAGGCGTGAGAGTGCGGTGCACCTCAGGATCTGGAAGAGGTTTCCTACACTGGGGAGGGGGAGGGGGAGGGGGAGGGGGCCGGGCCCGTGGCCAGGGTGGGCCCTGAGACCCACGGCACCCTTCGCTCCTGCCCCAGCCTCCGGCTGAAAACGCTAAGGGGCAGCGTACAGCCCCAGGGGCGGGGCGAAGGGTCTCAGGCCTCCCTCGGGTCACAGGCACCGGCCCCCAGGACGCCCTGGCTGGGCGGCATCTGACCAGTGCCTCCCCAGGTGGAGCAGATGTTCGCCCTGACGCCTATGGACCTGGCCGGGAACATCGACTACAAGTCCCTGTGCTACATCATCACCCATGGGGACGAGAAGGAAGAGTGAGCCCGAGGCGCTAGCGGCTGGGACTCAGGGCCGGCCTGTGGGGACACCTCAATAAACGCTGTTTCCGAATTAGACCCACAGTGGTGGCCTGTCTGTGACAGATGGGGTGGGGCTCCACAGGGACTGCTGTAAGAACCAGCCCGGCCCTCACCGGCCCCCTCCGTTCACCCCACACCGTCCCGTGACATATGAACCGGGATGTGCCCGGCTTACAGATGAGGACGCCGAGGCCTGCGAGGGTGCCCAGGGCCACTCCTCTAGGAGAGGAAACCCAGAGCTTTATGCCCGTCTCCACCAGGCCCGGGTCGAGCCACGCGACGGGCCTCTGCTCAGCAAACATCTGCCAATGGCCCAGGGACTCTGCCCTCCTGGGACCCCATCTCTGCACACGGGCTCAGGTGGGCCTCTCTGCACGCGCGTGTGGTGTGCTGGGCCCTGTGTGAAAGGCACCGAGGGACCCATTTGAAAACACAACAGGTGAGGTGCCTTGTCACCAAAGGAGGGGCTGGAGTACACGCAGACTTCCAAAGGAAATACTCCGGAATTGGCCTCATGCCTCGGGGGTGAAAGGATCAGGCTGCCAGAGAGAGGGAGAGGGTGTCTCTGGAGGGCATTGCTAGTGTCCCGTTCCCCACCTCACCTACAGAAACCAGGAGCTGGGGGGCACCCAGCCTCATCCTGGGAATGGGAGGGGGAGCAGGGCAACCTCCAGAGCACCCACGGCAGGGACGGGGAGGAAGAGGCAGTGGGGAGAGAGACAGCTTGAACCTGGGCAAGACCCAGAACACAGGAAGTCCTTCTCTGGACAGGAACCAGCAACGCTGAGTAAGAGCTCTCTGCCTCCCCCGCACCCCCCCCCCCCCCCCCGCCCCGCTCCCTCCAGGCCCTGCTGCAATCCCCCAGCTGGGGAGGCGGGAGGAGGTGAGGGAGAAAGGAGGAACTGACCACATTCCCTCCAGAAGGCAAGCAAGAGGAAAGGCATTTCACCCGAGAGGTGTTCAGTTTGGATGTTTACCTGGGACTTGGCAATTTTAATTACTACATTGCGAATTGAGATTTAAAGTTATCACGGTGCTTTCTATTACTTATTCGTGATTACAAACGTCATGGCGCTGCCTGAGTCTTCATCCAGAGAGCAGGCAGCCTCCCTGACTCTGCCCCCTACCCCCCCCACAGCATGCTTGCCGGGAAGATGGGTGAACAGGATCAAGCAGGTGTTGGGAATTCCCTGGCGGTCCAGTGTTTAGGACTTGGTGCTTTCACTGCTGGGGCCCGGGTTCAGTCCTGGTCAGGGGACTGAGATCCTGCAAGCCTCACAGCACGCACGTGCGTGCATACACACACACACACACACACACACACACAGCAAAAACAAAAGTCAAGCATCAAGCAGGTGTTATGATTCTAGCTCATGAGATCTGCTTGTTCAACAAACTGATTTCAAGAAGTAAGGGATGGGGCTTCCCTGGGGGGACAGTGGTTAGGAATCCACCTGCCAATGCAGGGGACACGGGTTTGAGCCCTGGTCCAGGAAGATCCCACATGCCACGCAGCAACTAAGCCCGTGCGCCACAGCTACTGAGCCTGAGCGCCACAGCTACTGAAGCCCGCACAGCTAGAGCTCATGTTCCGCAACAAGAGAGGCCACCACAATGAGAAGCCTGCACACTACAAGGGAGAGTAGCCCTTGCTCGCCGCAACTCGAGAAATCCTGGCGCAGCAACAAAGACCCAATGCAGTCAAAAATAAATAAATGAAATAAAATAAACCATGATAACTGTAGAAAAATGACTGATAAAAAGCTCCAAATATTAAAAAAATAAAGTTCAAAAGTTAATTAATTAAAAAAAAGAAGTAAGGGATGATTTTATAATTCAAGCCTCTTCAAGGAAAAGTTGTGAAAGACTCTGAAACAGACCAAAAAGATCACAGGTGTGTGAACAAAGAACAAAAAGCGTCGTTCATCACCCAGTTCTACAAGTCACAGCCCACTGCGGTCGCCCACCATCTGGATGGAAGACAGGAGGAAGCATTCTGTGCTTTGGATAACCCGCCCCTAGATAGTTAGATGCATATCTCAGGAAGGATTCCAATAACCCCCGATTCCTGCATCTTCCCATACATTGAAAAGTACTAGAATCATTAACTTGATTTGTGACTAGGAGTCACAAATCCTTTGTCCTTTGTGACTAGGAGTAATCTTTTACCAAGATGTATGCTTGACTACATGTATTTCCTAGCCAAAAAAATCGTATATAAACTGGCTTCTCGCCTTCCTCTTCAGAGCAGTTCCAAGGAGCTCGCGGAGCAGCTGTCTCTCAGGCTACTGTCCTCAGTAAGACCCGCAGGAGGGCCTTGAGCCAGGGCCGACCCGCTGTGCTGCTGAGTCCCTTGGGCTTTGAGTGGTGCAAGCAGAGATGGCTGCAAAGGCAAATACAAATTAAAAATGAGAAAAAGTTAATACTCGCTGATGCAAAGAAAGTAAATACTCTCCTCCCCTTCCTTAGAGCATTTCCTTTAGAAAACTTGTAAGTTCTTTCTCTGTGTGTGTGTGTGTGTGTGTGTGTGTGTGTGTAAATCTGTTTAAAAGCTAAATCAGCCTCTTGCCAGTTTGACAACGCTGGACCATCTCCCAAGAACCTGGGGGCATCTCTCTGGAGAGAGGTTGCACCTGCCTCGCCCAGATGCCCTGTGTGGTAGGAGCCTGATTTCCATGGCTGCTTTCCATGCAAGCCTGCTTCCAGTTGTAAAGAGATGAGAAGTTTGCTCTTCCTCCAGATAAAGGCAGTTAGCAAATGCAGGTGGCCCCCTCAGTCCCAGTGGGGCAGGGCGGGGTGGGCGGCGGGTGAGCTGTGTGACAGACAGTGCTGCCAGGCCTCTCACTCACGACTGGTTTCTGTTTCTCTTGAGGACGAGGACAGATGGGTTGAACTGGCATGAAAGGGGCAAGACTACTTCCTGCTCTGCCATCTCTGTGATGAGCACAGAGTCCTGGCTTCGTGCTTATTCAGTAATGCCTCTGTCTTCTTTCTTGTGACTTTGGTGGAGAGGTTTTCTGGGTTGGCAGGAGATGTTTTTTGAATTATCACCCTAGCTTCGCCTGAAGCTCCATCCCACAGGAGCCTCAGCCTCGCTGGAGGGGGTGGGAGGTGGGGGATGGGAGCGTGGGGACAGAGTGGCCTCACCGGGCTGGCCAGGTGTGCAGTGCATGGTCAGGGTGGATCCAGGCCGCTGTTCGCTGTATTTTCTAATTTTATCCTGAGACTGTGCAGCCCCCAGCCCGGGCCCCAGTCCCTGCTCTGCCTCCACCCCATCTCAGAGGCAGGGCTCACATTCTTTCTTTAGCCATTTTGACACCACTGATAAAGTTAGAGACAGCCTCTTTTATCAGTTCTGCCCTGGCATGAGAAATCTGCGATCTGTCTGCTTCTCCAGAAGATGTGGCCTGTCCGGAGGATTAGCTGACAGGGTCTGATGGCTGTCACTCTCCCCATAGCCCACCTCGCCCACCCTCTGGTCCAGGCCCTCTCCCAGCAGGCTGAGAGGTCCAGTCCCCCAGTTTGGGTGACTGAGTTGATCCGAGAGGTCTCAGTGTTGGTGCTTTGCTCTGATTTCACTGCAGCAAGGATGCAGTTACACTGGAGAGACTAGTAAATAATAGGTCTACATACACTTGCCTCTTTGCAGTGAGCCTTCTAGACTCTTCTGGTCTGAAAGGCCAGGAATGTGGAGATGCAGAGGGAGGCACCGTGCTGGGGGAGGCCTTCTCCGCGGCAAAGGAGCAGGCCTGGGAGTCAGGGGGCCACACTCATCGTGTAGGTGAGTGACCTTGAACGACCCCTGCTCCCTCTCTGGGACTCGGTTTCCTCATCTGTGAAGGAGAGGCATGTCTGGATGTGAACAGCACCTGATGCTTGTTGAGCACTCCTGCACCAGGCACTGCGGAGGTACCTTCCAGGGCCACACGTGGCAGACTCCTCATTGCCAGCCTCTAGCCCCAGAGTAAAGTCTACACTTCTCAGCCTCCTTGCCAATAGGCGTGACCCAGTGGGTATCAGTTTTGCCCTTAAGAGACAGATGTGTGCCCTTCTTTACCTCCCTTCCTGGCATACGACCCCCAGGGCTGTTGTGGGGGCGTGAGCTGGACCCAGCTGGGTCCCTGACACCTGGGGGCACCACGTGACAGCTAGACCTCCTGCCCACAAGAAGAGAAATAAAATTCTATGTAATCGGGCTTCCCTGGTGGTGCAGTGGTTAAGAGTCCGCCTGCCAATGCAGGGGACACGGGTTCGATCCCTGGTCCCGGAAGGTCCCACATGCTGCGGAGCAACTAAGCCCGGGCGCCACAACTACTGAGCCTCTGCTCTAGAGCCCGCGAGCCACAACTACTGAGCATACGTGCCATCACTACTGAAGCCCATGCGCCTAGAGCCCGTGCTCTGCAACAAGAGAAGCCACGGCAATGAGAAGCCCGCGCACCGCAACGAAGAGTAGCCCCCGCTCACCACAACTAGAGAAAGCCCACGCGCAGCAACGAAGACCCAACACGGCCAAAAATAAATAAATAAAATAAATTTATAAAAAAAGAAAAAAAACACTTCTATGTGATCGAAGCCCTATTATTTGGAGTTTTTTTATACTTATAGCAGAACCTAGTCCTAACCAACACAGTATGGCCATTATCCCCACCTCAGCGGCAGGGAAACTGAGGCACCCCGTGGTTAAGCAATCTTTTCAGAGCCACACACAGCCCGGACGTGGCACAGCCAACTTTGAATCTGCCGTCGATCTTTGTGCGGACTGATCCCAGAGCAAAGCATGTGGCACTAAGGCTATAAGTCTGGGTCTTCCTCTCCAGGACAACAAACTGGCCACAGGTGGCCCCAGAGAGCCCATGGACGGGCTGAGTCCTCACACGTGGAGCCCGCCCCCCCACACCCAGGGGCTGAAAATGAAAACATGTGAATTATTGATATATACCTCTTAACAGCACTCACCTACACCCTGCCAGCCTCTTCTGAGATCAGCCCAGAGTAAGCCCCCTGCGACAGACACTAGTTTTGGTTCAGGACCACCAGGCATATGCACAGGGTGGGGGCCCCTGCAGCATCTGATTTTGTTTTCCTGATTCAATGTGCAGATGTCTTGGGGGTGGGCTGGTACCCCAGACAGTTAATGGGTGCTGTCTGCACAGGTGACCTGACAGTTTCCTAGCAGCAAGGAGGGGGGAGGGGAGGTGGTGAGGGCCTTGAAAGGGTGGCAAGCTGGAGGAGTTGTCGTCTGTCTTGAGGTGACAGAGCCCCTGCGAGCCACAGCTCGTCTGCATACCACAGTGGGGCAATCACACCTGAGTCAAGGCTTTCTGTGTGTCAAGTTCATGCAAAGCTGCTCCATCAGGAGGCCAAGTCTGTTTCTCTACCCTGGAACCTGGGCTGGCCCATGGCTTGGTGGCCTCAAGCAGCCTGTGGTTCTGTCCTCACTTCCTCGGAACAGGAGGTCATTGTGCAAGGCAGAGCCCAGAATAAAGGTCACGCGAGAGAGAGCCCTGGCCCTCGGCCATCCCACCAAAGGCTGGACTTGGAACCGAGACTGTTGGACCCTTAGCTGCTGTCAAATGACCATGTCCACCCTCAGGCAGGAAGAGACAACGAGCTGTCGGGGCA
Organism: Phocoena phocoena; assembly: GCF_963924675.1. Classification (NCBI taxonomy): domain Eukaryota; kingdom Metazoa; phylum Chordata; class Mammalia; order Artiodactyla; family Phocoenidae; genus Phocoena; species Phocoena phocoena. The sequence goes on from NC_089227.1 coordinate 9,730,419, forward strand.
CCCACTGCACCACAAGAAATAGGAAATTGTTGCTTTAAGTCAGTAAGACTTGGGATGGTTTGTTTTGCTGTCATAGATAAGAGGAGGAGGAAATAATGTCAAGGAGGAGGAAATTTTCCCCTCTCCCCTCGTGAGTTCTTGTGGCTGGACCAAAAATAAAGTTGAACAAGACCAGTTAACAGGAGAAAAAGAAACACATTTTAATTCCTGCACATGGAGGTCTCATGGGAACGGGACCTAAGAAGCCACCAAAGCAGGCAGCTTTTACAATTTTTAGACAAAGAAACCAATTTGGGAGGAGTTGACAGCATGAAGAAACTGAGGTTTTGAGGGCTCAACAGGGGAAGAATCTAAACAGAATTTGGGTTTGGGGTTGTAAATTTAAAAAGTCCCAAGGTGTGTTCATACAGGCTTCTCGCCCCAATTTCCCGTCTCTAGCAATAAGGGTGTCCTTCTCCCTCCAGGCGTAGGGAGCACACCTTTTGCAAGAGAGGTGATTTCCTGCTTTCAGGGAGACAGAAAGGAGGCTCAGGGTGTCCCTCCTGCATTGGTCATTTCTTAAGTAACTTTAATTCAAAATAATCAATATGCCATTGTGGCCTATTATGGGATGGCCCACCCTGAGTCCCAACAGTAGCGCTGCCAAAACTTTAAGAAAGATGAACTGACAATTGAGATTCTTTCCTTCATTTTGACCTTCGGTTACAGGAAACAAGGCCCACTCCAACTGGCTCACGGCTCACTGGTACCCCCGGCACCCATGGTTTTTCGTTAGAGACTTACTGAGACCAGCTCCTCTGATGGAGGACACAGGGCATGGAGATGCTGAGGGTGTAGGCTGGAGGGAGCTGAGCCAGAAGGTGCTGGAACAGCTCTGGTGGTCATCAGGGCTGAGCCCGCCCCCTCACAGGTCCCACATGTGGCCTTCTGGCCTCCTTGGGCTTCAGGCCCCAGCACAGGTACCACCTCCCTAGGAAGCCATCTCCCGACACAGGTGTGTGCCATGCTCCACCTAGGGCTTGTCCAGACCACCCTTAGGTCAGCCCAGCTTCCCGGCTTCAGCAACACAAGCTTAGAGACGTGCGTCATCCCATCCCTAGCACCAAGCCTGACCCGTAGCAGGTGCTCAGGGAACGTCTCGTGAATGATTATAGCGATATTATGAATGTCCCGACTCCTGCAGCCTGAGACCGGGAAGCTTTGTAGGTTCTGTGGGTCCGTGGGGTCTGCGGTTTCCCTCCAGGCAGGCCTTCGGCCACAGGAGACAGCACGGAGGAAAGGGGCAGGAGCTGTGGCTGCGGGGAAAAGGGGGAGCTCTTCTCCCACTGTCCTCTCCAGCTCTGCCGCCCGCTGCCCTTCAGTGCCCGTCTGCGCTACCCCAGGGGTCTGGAACAGCCTCTGACCTCCACCTGCCAACTCGCCTTGGCCCTGCCCCCGCCCACAGGATGCTCTGCTGACACGCACAGCCACCCAGCTCCGAAATAGAGCCTTACTATCCCTGCCCGCCCCGTTCTGCCGTCAGCAACACCTCCACCATCCTCCCCCGACCCGCTCCTTAACTCTCACCCCTACGAGGGTGAGAGTTTGTCCTCCTCCCTCCCCTACAAGGCTGCCCTCCCCAGCACCTCCCCAGGTGCCCTGGTCAGCCCAGCTCCAGCCTGATTGTCCTGCCCCCCTCTGACTCCCGCTGCTGGCCTGACCTGACCCCCGACACCCTCCCTGCGAATGTCCGCAGCTTTCTGCTTCCATAGTGCAAGGAGTTGCCTTGCAGTGGACAGGGGTCATTTTCCCAGCTCAGTGCCTGTCCGCTTTCTAATAGCACTGATGCCCATGGGGAATTACTTCTCTCAGAACGTGTGTGGCTCTGATGGGGGTAGTTCCTGGTAACCAACCCTACAGAGGCGAGGGGCTCAGACCTCATCTACACAGCGGGCAGCAGGCACTTGGGCGAGCCAGCTGGACTACCTTACCCAGACTGTTTCATGAGCGAGTAATCTAACGCAGAGGGAACCCTGGGGGCTGGCAGCAGATCAGAGAACTCCAGACAGGAGATGACTGCTGCGCTCCCAGCTTCACGGCCCTCCTGTGCTTTCCATCTGTTCCCAAACCCAGTCCTCCAACCTCCCACCAATGCTGTGTCTCCCTGATACTGATATCCAACTAATCAACTACCTTTGTTTTGTTTTTTTTTAATTTTATTTATTTTTTTATTTGGCTGGGTGGGTCCTTGTTGCTGCGCGCCGGCTTTCTCTAGTTGTGGCGAGCGGAGGCTACTCTTAGTTCCAGTGCGCAGGCTTCTCACTTGTAGTGGCTTCTCTTGTTGCAGAGCACGGGCTGTAGGTGCACGGGCTTCAGTAGTTGTGGCATGCGGGCTCAGTAGTTGTGGCTCGTGGGCTCTAGAGCGCAGGCTCAGTAGTTGTGGCGCACGGGCTTAGTTGCCTCTGTAGGGTTGGTTACCAGGAACTACCCCCATGGGGTAGAACTGACCCTCCTGGACCGGGGCATGAACCCACATCCTCCACACCGGCAGGCGGACCCCCAACCACTGCGCCACCAGGGAAGCCCGAACTCTTGTGTATTCTTAGTGGGAATGTAAAATGGTACAGCTGCTGCGGAAAACAGAATGATGGTTCCTCAAAAAATTAAACACAGAAATACCATTTAATCCAGCAATTCTATTTCTGGGTATACGGCAAAAAGAATCGAAAGCAGGGCCTCAAACAGATATTTGTACACCCACGTTCTCAGCAGCATTGTTCACAATAGCCAAAAGATGAAAACAACCCAAATCGGTATCCATCAACGGATGAATAAACAAAATGTGTTCTACACATACACTGAATTATTGTTTGTCCATAAAAAGGGATGAAATTCTGATACATTCTGCAACATGGATGTACACTGAAGATATTTTAATGGAAATAAGCCAGATACAAAAGGACAGATATTGTATAATTCCATTTATATGAGATACCTAGGATAGGCAAATTCACAGAGACATAGATTAGAGGTTAACAGGGGCTAGGTTAGGGGGAATGGAGAGTTATCGTTTAGTGGATACACAGACTCAGTTGGGGATCATGAAAAATATCTGGAGATGGACAGTGGTGATGGTTGCACAGCAATGTGAATATACTTAATACCAATGAACTGTACACTTTATAATGGTTAAAACGGTCAATCTTATATATATTTTACCACACACACAAAAAATTTTTTTAATAAAACCACATTAGTGAGCATCATTGAAGCCCCTCTCCCTGTAATGCCATTCCACCCAGCCCTTGTTTTCAATGGAAACTAGTACTTATTTGAGGGGCCCAATCCCAAAGACACCACCTCAGCCTTTTGGGACCCCTCTGCTCTTTTATATACCTACATACTTCATTTAAGAACATGTTTGGGGCTTCCCTGGTGGTGCAGTGGTTGAGAATCTGCCTGCTAATGCAGGGGACACGGGTTTGAGCCCTGGTCTGGGAAGATCCCACATGCCGCGGAGCAACGGGGCCTGTGAGCCACAGCTGCTGAGCCTGCGTGTCTGGAGCCTGTGCTCCGCAACAAGAGAGGCTGCAATAGTGAGAGGCCCGTGCACCGCGATGAAGAGTGGCCCCCGCTAGGCACAACTAGAGAAAGCCCTCGCACAGAAATGAAGACCCAACACAGCCAAAAATAAATAAATTTATTTAAAAAAAAAAAAAAAAAGAATATGTTTGGGCGACTTCCCTGGTGGTCCAGTGGTCAGGACTCTGTGCTTCCAATGCAGGGGTGCGGGTTTGATCCCTGGTTGGGGAATTAGGATCCCGCATGCCACACAGCGCTGCCAAAGAACAAACAAACAAAAAAACCCGTTTCGTTTCATGTTCAGAAAATCCAAAGTGGGGAAAACAAATTAGGGGTTCCTTTTCTAAAATAAAATAAGAAGTTAGCAATTGCTGGTCCTGGTTCAGTAGCTAAGTGGTATCCGGGTTGGCATCTTTGCCGGACACTACCAGGCACTGTATTCACTACGGAAAGAACGGGGAAAGGAAGCAGGCTGTGCCCCTCCTTCTTACCACAAAACCAGATTTCTCAGAAACCCAGCCTTCCCCCCCACCCCGCCCCCATCCCTGCCAGACTTCCCCTACGTCTCTGCCAGATCTGATCTCATCATCACCCTTGGCTGCCAGGGAGGCTGGGAAAATCAACACTTAAGCCTTTCCATCCTTGCAGACAGCCAGGGGAAGAGAGTTAGGGAAGGATGTTCCGCCCATGGAAGCACACCCACTTGTCTGCAGCCCCCGCTTTCCCAGCCACCATCATTTCTAGTATGACTGTTGCCTCCAGGTCTGTCCTACACCCCCTCACCTGCCCCAACTGCGTGCCTGACACAGGCCTGCCAGTAGCCGACCTCAGTGGAGAGGCCGCCCAGCTTCATGTCTGAGCAGAAGTATCAGTTCCAGCCCCCGGCTCCCTGGCTGTGTGACCCTGTGCAACTATGAATCTTTCTGTAAAACGGAGACCATAGTACCTGCCTCACAGGGCTAAGGTAAGACTCAATAAGAAAATGCTCTTGAGACATTTAGCACATTACATGCCCCGCCCCACCCCCACCCCCGAAAAGTGCTCATCTATTCATTCAACAAATACAGGCTGAACTGGGAGTTTCCATGAGTCAGGCACTGTGGTAAGTGAACTAGACTAGCTTCCCGCACATCCTCTGAGGGCAGACTTATCCAATCCACTCTAATTGGATGTTTGACAAATGTCTGAACGGCAGGGACAAAAGTGAAGTAATGGGTAATTAGATGGGCAGTCCAGCTGACCTGCATATGCAGAGGGCCAGCACACATACAATGTCAGGGCTGAGTCACGCTGCCTCAGAGTGAATCCTAGTTGTTACTCACTAGCCGTGTGACCTCTCAGTGCCTCAGTTTCCTCCTCTTCAAAGGGTTATTGGAGGATTAGCTGAATTTGTATGTGTCAAGAATTTAGAACAGGGGCTTCCCTGGTGGCGCAGTGGTTGAGAGTCCGCCTGCCGAAGCAGGGGACACAGGTTCGTGCCCCGGTCCGGGAAGATCCCACATGCCGCGGAGCGGCTGGGCCCGTGAGCCATGGCCGCTGAGCCTGCGCGTCTGGAGCCTGTGCTCCGCAACGGGAGAGGCCACAGCGGTGAGAGGCCCGCGTACCGCAAAAAAAAAAAAAAAAAAAAAAAAAAAGAATTTAGAACAGTGTCAGGCCCATAGCAAGGGCTTTTATGTGTTATCCGTAACTATTATCTACTTTGTTGCGGAGACAAGACTGGGACTTGAGAAACAGATGCAGAGTGAACCAGCAGAACAGCATGTGCTAAAGAGACTGAATCCCGGCGCTGGTGGGAGTGGAGAGGAAGCGTCATGGGGAAGGGCCACTGGGGCTCGCTTAGGAATTCCAAGCGATGTGGATTGGTGGAGATGTGGAAAAGAGCCCGCACGAAGTGCGGGATGGCACGAGAATTCCTTGGTGGGTAGGAGGAGTGTGGATGAGGAGAGGCAGTGAGGACAACAGAGACCAGGAAGTGTTGGGTGGAGGCTGGCAGGGCTGTTGGCCCCGTGCGGAAGGCCTCAGCCAGCCAGTCCGCTTCCCTGACCCTAACTCTAAGTCCTCCCCCACTGTTCTGGAACCCAGTGCCTGGCCCTGTCCTCGGACTTGCGGCAGAGTAATCGCTCCCCTTAGGCGGTGCAACCATCGTCCTCAGCCCTCCCACCGTCCACCGCAGAAGCGGGGACCCAGCGGTGTCCTGGGGTGGCGCAAGAGGCGCCAACTCTCGGGAAGGCGCAGCGACCTCAGGGTCAGGCCTCCGGGAAGGGCCGGATCGGGGCGTCACGGCGCACACGAGTGCACACTGGTCCCTAAGCTGCAACCCCGCCCCACGTTTCCCTTGGAATAGGGGGCGTGATCCCGCGCACGCGCAGAGCTCAGGGGCGGGGCGCGCGTCAATGGAGGGGGCGGGCGCGGCTGTGGACGAGCCCGGGGGGGGGATGATTAGCATGGTGGAGCGCGCTGTCATTGGCGGGATGCAGCATGGGCGGGGCGAGGCTCGCGGAATGGCGGGAGGAGGTGCGCGGCGGCGGGCGGTCCCCGCGATGATGAGCATGGTGGAGCACGCGGTGATTGGCGAGATGCCTCTGTGGGCGGGGTAAGGCGCGCGGATTGGCGGGAGATGGCGCGCGGCTGTGGGCGGGGCCGCGGCGTGCGGCGAGGTGAGTGGGGTCTCGGTTTCCCGGGCCGCGTGGATGCTTGGGGGGAGCTGGCTCTTTGGGGGGGCTGGCTCTTTGGGTGTCCTCGCGTGGAGGCGGGTTAAGAGGCATCTCGCGAGGGAGGTCTGAGCAGGCTCTGTGCTGTACTCCCCAAGACGGCCCCAGGTTGCGGGCCGGGGCCGTGGCCTGGGGAGTCAGGCCGCGAGACTCCATCGAGACTGCGGCCAGAGCGCTGCCTCCGCTCTGCACTTTGGGGCAGAAAGTTGATTCAGATACCGTCCCAGCCCAGAGCTGTTCTGTAGCGACAGAATTCAAGCCACCTAATAGCTGTGCTAAAAAGGCGGGAGGAAGAAATCGGTTTTAGTGCCACGTCTTTTTTAACCCATTCCATGCAAACTATTATCATCCCTGTACGCATGTAAAGAAATGACTGAGCTGCTCCACGCACTGATCTTGGAACCTGCTGTGGATCTGACGCCTACAGTACGTCTCAGTGGGGCTCCGGGCTGCTTCTGGAAAGTGGGCTCAGGTGCTGACGCCTCTGCTCTCCTGGAGCTTTTATTCTAGTCAGAGGAGGCAGACAATAAAGTTAAAATGTATTGTCTGTTGGGAGGTAAATGCCATGGAAAACAATAAACATTGCAGGAGCAGAAGTGCCAGGGGAGGGTTGCAGGTGGAGAAGGTGAGGTTTGAGCAGACCTGAGGGACCTGAGGGAGAAGAGCAGGCCTCCTGGTGGGGGGACAGGAGGGCAGGACCAGTGGGGCAGATCTCATAGGCCACTGTAGGGACTTGGGGTTTTATTCCGTGAAATGGGGAACCTTTGGAGGGTTTCGAGCAGAGAAGTGACTGATTTATGTTTTGTTTTATTTATATTTTTAATCATAGGCTAATTATTTTATGGTAGGCTTGTGTAATAAGGCTGGCCTCATGCCTTGAGATGGGGCAGGTGCCAGGGAGCTGGATGGAGGCAGATGAGGAATTCCATTTGGGGCATGGAATTTGAGACCTTGATCATTGTCTGTTGAGGTGTGGAGCAGGCAGTGGACACTTGAGATGGGTTTGGAGAGCGCCAGGTGGGAGAAGCATTTCCTAGCTTTCCTCATCTCCCTTTTTGCAGGTTACAGGGGACACTGGTATCCAACCTAGTCGAGTTCCAGGTGCTGTTCTGGCCGAAGTCTGGTGTGCACTACAAGTCTCCCCCACCCTCAGTGCCCTGGGACGCGGCTAGGGACACGGCTGCCGCGGAGGCTGCAGGGATTGCAGGACTGCGTTTGTGTCCTTTCAGGGACCACCTCCTCCCTGTCCCGGCCACAGCAGTCTGGACACATCAAGCACGGACATGTTTTCTGAGCAGGCTGCCCAGAGGGCCCACACTCTGCTGTCCCCACCATCAGCCAGCAATGCTACCTTTGCCCGGGTGCCCGTGGTGACTTACACCAACTCCTCGCAGCCCTTCCGGCTGGGGGAGCGCAACTTTAGCCGGCAGTATGCCCACATTTATGCCACCCGCCTCATCCAGATGAGGCCCTTCCTGGTGAGCCGGGCCCAGCAGCGCTGGGGTAAGTAATGAGTTTGGGGAAGTGCTTCTGGGTTTGTTGGGCATGGATCTCCAGACCCTTGGGGTCGTCTGTCTTTCCTAATCAAGTGGCCTGGGCAGTGCAGGCCTTTTTCTTTTTTTTCCCCATTTCTTCCTTGGTGATCTTTCCTGCTTTTAAGTTATTCTTGATGAAGTAGGACCCCCACGACCTTCAACTTTTGGGTGATGCCCCATCACCCCATTGTTACTATTTGTAAGAGGGGCTTTCTGGGACTTCCCTGGTGGTCCAGTGGTTCAGACTCCTCACTTCCAATGCAGGGGGCATGGGTTCGATCCCTGGTTGGGGACCTGCGATCCCGCATGCCTCATGGTGCAGCCAAAAAAAAAAAAAAAAAAATTACAAAAAAAAAAGGGTAGCTTTCCACGTAGTTTTCATTGCATGTGTTAAGTCTTTAAACTGAAATTTTGTGGTTGAGACCGTGTCTTATTCATTTTTCTTGCCCCCCACCCACCCCGGCCAGGACCAGGCTTGCTGGGTTTCAGCCCAGGTTGCACATTGGAACCACTGGGAAAGCTTTGGCGAGCACTGGCTCCCAGGCCTGTCCCATCCCACCAGGTCCGCTGGATTGACTCCGGTTTTATTATACGCAGCCAGGAGAACACTTGACCCGATCTCCTAGCTACATCCTCATGTTAGAGATGTTTTCTGTTTTCCTCACTGCAGGCAAAAGTGTTATTCACCTTTTCTCTGCCACATAACAAGGGTCTCCTTCCTCTGTCTCCCAATGCCTTTGTCTCGCTTTCCTTGAAGTCCTCGAGGACACCCTCCTCGAGCCTAAGGTCAATGTCATCTTTTAGATTCTTTACCACAGCATCTGCTGTGGTACCAGGTTTCTCCTCTTCTTCTTTTTTTTAATTAATTTTTATTGGAGTACAGTTGCTTTACAATGTTGTGTTAGTTTCTACTGAACAGCAAAGTGAATCAGTTACACGTATATACATATCCCCGCCAGGTTTCTCTTCTAACAAAGCTGCCCAGTGACAGAAAGCAGCCATTTTATTCTGTTCACAGAGTGGGGCCCACAAGGAATGGGGCCTTGGCTGGGTGATTGACGGTAGGCAGCATCGTTCACTCAACACGTGGCTTCTCTGCGTGGCCAGGCTTCCTCCCCAGAGCTCAGTCCGTCTCAGAATTCACGTCTCTCCACTCACAAGTTTCCTGAACACCTCAAGCCCTTTCTTACCTTTGGCTCTCCCTGCGCCTGGCACGCTCTGTCCCTGGCATACTCTGTCCCCAGGCTTCCTTCACAACCTCAGCTGAAACATCCTGTGCTTCGAGAGGCCGCCTGGGCCAGCAGGGCCTTCTCTGTTCGCAGCACTTGGCCCAGCGGCAGATCCCGCCTTTCCTGCTCTTGCCTCTCCCTCTGCGCCGGAAGCTCAGTGAGGGCAAGGATGGGCCTTCGGGTTCACTCTCTGTGCTGGCGCCTGGCCTGGCGCCCACACTCCGCCCGGATGGACAGATGTCCCGCCCTCAGCATAGGGCTGTGTGGTTCTACCTGGTGCTCAGACATGCACACTGGATCTCAGCTGGGTAGCCTAGGGCGTGTTCCTTAATCTCTCTGTGCCTCAGTTTCCTCAGCCAGGTGGTGGGGTAATAATATCTCCAATGGCGTGTCGTCGGGGGTGGAAGAATTCCAAGTGCAGGGCTTGGCACGGCCACCTGGGGCTGAGTGAGGGCTCGGTGGACATTGTGGCTTTGGCATTTGTTGTCTCTCGTGGCGTCTGGCATTTCTATCCAGTGCCGGCGCCCTCCTTATCTTATTTTGAAGTACTCCCCCTCGCTCCCCAGGGTGTGGATCTGTGGGATGTTCTTGGTTATTCCGGGGCAGGAGGGATACGTGCTGGAGTCACCGGGCTAAGGAACGGGCTGGTCCCGAGTCCACATTATCCCATCACCTCCTGTTAGCATTTTCTCCAGGCTTGGGGTCTGTACTAGCAAACCCTCAGGCCTTCTGGGACGTGGTTCCTCCCTCCTGCCCACCCGAGTGACCCCTGCATACCACCCCTCTCCCACGCCCATCTTCTTGCCCGTCCCTAACGCTTCCTATGTGCTGTTCTCTGTGATCCCAGGCCCTCTGGTGACTCCACAGGAAGCAGAATGGGGCGGGTGGGGATATGAAGTTTGGATTTGGGGTATCTCTGTTTTCAGATGACGAGGCATTTGTGGGGCGGATGAAGGAATCCAAACTCTCTAAAGAGACTGTAATATTGTTAGGGCAGGGCTGTGTTGAGACTTGGCATACCTCTTTCTAAGGATCAGCGTTATAATTTAGGTATAAATGAAGAAACTCTGCATTAGCTTCCCGTGGCCATTGTAATAAACAACAGAGCCGCAAACTGAGTGCCTTCAAACAACAGAAGTCTATTCTCTCCCAGTTCTGGAGGCCAGGGCTCCGAGATGCAGGTGTCGGCAGGGCCACGTTCTCTCCAGTCCTTCCTTGCCTCTTCCAGCTTCTGGTGGCTGCCCCGGCACTGGTGGGCCCGCTGCTGCCTCCCTCCCGTCTCTGCCCCATCTTCACGTCGCCTTCTCTGCATGTCTGCCTCTCTTGTGAGGACGCTTGGCATCCAGAGCGCAGGCACATTCAGAGTCCCTCTGTCCCCCTGGGGCCAAGTGATCCTTTAGGTCTAAGGGGTCCTTGCATTTGACGTTCTCTCCCTCCTCGTGGAGGCCAGGGCCCCAGGGCCGTGGTGCTCCGTGGCCGTGAGGGGGTGGAGCAGGGCTCGTCTCTGAGCTCATACCCCTCGCGCCGCAGGCAATGGAGTCCTGATTAAGAAGCTGTGTGAGCTGCAGCCTGGGGAGAAGTGCTGTGTGGTAGGGACCCTCTTCAAGGCCATGCTGCTCCAGCCGTCCATCCTGCGGGAGGTCAGCGAAGAGGTGAGGCCCACACGGGTTGCCCCCAGAATACTTCCCCGGGGGCACTGATGAGGCCACCTGCCTTGCATCCTGGGAATCAGGGCTGGGCCTCTGCCCATGGGGGAGGGATCTGCAGGGCCATCTCACTGATGTGGCACCGGAGCCAGAGTGGGCTCTGGCCCCATGACCACTCCCATCTTTGAATTCCAGCACAACCTGCTCCCCCAGCCTCCTCGGAGCAAATACATCCACGCAGACGATGAACTGATCTTGGAAGATGAATTGCAGCGTATCAAACTGGCGGGCGCCATCGACGTGGCAAAGCTGGTCACAGGTGGGGAGGGGGGAGGGGGTGGCCCTCACCTCTGGGTGCTGGCGAACACCTGCATTATTCTTGCAGCCATGGGTTTGGGTTCAGGCGGCGGGTGAGACCCAGGTAGGGGTCAGTTCTTCCCACCTGCGCCCGGAGGCACTTGACTCCAGGAAGCAGATGCCCAGTCCTGAGTCCTCATGAGAATTCACCAGCAGAGGAGAGCTGCTGGTTTTGTCGTCTGGGTGCCTGGAAGGGGGTGGTAACCCCTCAGGCCCCCCTCCTGGGCCTGACTCTGCTGCTCCCCAGGGACGGTCCTGGCTGTGCTGGGCTCTGCAGGAGATGACGGGAAGTTCCTGGTGGAGGACCACTGCTTTGCAGGGCTTGCTCCCCAGAAGCCCACACGGCCCCTCGACACGGCCAGGTGAGGAGCAGGGGCCCGGGTCTGGTCAGTGGTCTGGGGGAGTCACATTCGCTGGCCCCTGCTCCCCTGTGATGGTGACAGAGCCCCACCAGGAGCTCCACGCGGCCCTCCCAGCACCCATGAAGACCCCGACTTCTTCCGGCAGGTTTGTGCTGCTGGTGTCCGGCCTGGGCCTGGGTGGAGGTGGGGGCGAGAGCCTGCTGGGCACCCAGCTGCTGGTGGACGTGGTGACGGGGCAGCTTGGGGATGAAGGGGAGCAGTGCAGCGCCGCCCACGTCTCCCGGGTCATCCTCGCCGGGAACCTCCTGAGCCACAACACCCAGAGCAGAGACTCCATCAATAAGGTACGGCGCCCGCCTGCCTGCATTCAAGCCCTTCCCTGCGGAGCGTCGGGCACGGGTCTCGCAGGTCTGGTGACCCAGGAATCTCCTGTCCTCAGGCCCTGCTTTCTGAGGGCGGTGGTGGGGGCCGGAGGCCCGGAACTCTTACTGTCCCCCTGCGGGTGGGGCTTTGCTCTGCTCTCAGCCCTCCTGGCGGGGGCTCTGGGTATGGCTTTGATGTAAGCCTCCCTTGGGGCCTGATAGCCTCCGTACGGGCTTCTCCCAGGCCAAGTACTTAACCAAGAAAACCCAGGCCGCCAGCGTGGAGGCTGTCAAGATGCTGGACGAGATCCTCCTGCAGCTGAGCGTGAGTGAGCTGGGGGCAGGCCAGTGCTCGGGATCGGGGTCTCTGGCACTGCAGTTGGGCACTGGAAGGTGGGCTGGGGAAGGTGGACTCCAGTGGGGTGCGTATGGAGGGAGCTGGGCCCTGCGAGCTCCCCTGCCCCTGTGCCCTCCAGGCTTCCGTGCCCGTGGACGTGATGCCAGGCGAATTTGACCCAACAAACTACACGCTCCCCCAGCAGCCCCTGCACCCCTGCATGTTCCCACTGGCCACTGCCTACTCCACGCTCCAGCTGGTCACCAACCCCTACCAGGCCACCATCGACGGAGTCAGGTAGCCCCCCTCCAGGCTGACCCCTGGCCTTCTGCCTCGGTGGCACCAGGAGGGGAGGGTTGGGCCCAGGGCTGTGGAGGGCCCACCTGGAGTCGGGCTCGGGACTCCCTGTGAGTGTGCCAGGTGAGCTCTGGGCTGGCAGCCGTGGAGGAGTGCAGACGGTGGCCCCCCAGGGTGGGGTCAGCCGAGCCCTGCCTTGCAGATTCCTGGGGACGTCGGGACAGAACGTGAGTGACATCTTCCGGTACAGCAGCATGGAGGACCACTTGGAGATCCTGGAGTGGACCCTGCAAGTCCGTCACGTCAGCCCTACAGCCCCTGACACCCTAGGTACTGGGACTCAGACACGTGGTGTACAGCAAAGGGCCGGGGAAGGCCAAAGGGGCTCCTGTCATGCTCGGAGGGTTCCCAGCCTGGGTTTGCACCCACCTGCCTAGCCGTGACCTGTCTAAGGCAAAGCCCCAAAGCTCGGTTTGTTTTGGGAGCTACTGTGGAATCTTACGTCTGTTCGTGGCCAAGGCCCTGCTTAGGGCTGAAGGCCATGGGAGCGCAGTGGGAGCTAGGGCCGGCCAGAGCACTGCACCCTGGCCCGGCGCCCACCCGGAAGGGCGAAGGCGGCAGCGGCAGAGCATACTGCCCTGCCTCTGGGGCCACGTGGCAGTGTGTGGAGATGTTTTTGTTGTGACAGCTGCAGGGCTGCTACAGGGTCACGTGTGTGAGATGGCACCCCGCGCCCTACACGGGACAGCCCTACCCGAGATGTGTAGGTGTCTCCGTGCTGCGGCTGAGAAGCCCCACTCTCAGCTGTGGGTCCTCCTTCTCCAGGTTGTTACCCTTTCTACAACACCGACCCGTTCATCTTTCTGGAGTGCCCTCACGTCTACTTTTGTGGCAACACCCTCAGCTTTGGCTCCAAAATCATCCGAGGTAAGTTTTGTCTTCTGGGGGTCCCAGGCCTGGGCTGACGCGAGTGACACGCTCTCAGCTGGGGCCAAGGCTCACAGAGAAAGCCTGTGTTGGAGTGTCCAGGCGCCCAAGGGTGGACAGCCCAGGCTCTGCAGGGACTGAAACTGTCCCCACCAGAGCTCATTCTGGTCAGTGTGGCTTTAGCCTTGGACCTTTATGGTGTCCTTGGCCCTTTTCGTTTCTGGTCTCAAGGAGCTTCTGTGGTCCACGCTCCCATGGTGCTGATGGGGGCTCCTGTTCACTTCTGGTGACTTCCCTTTGAGACGGGCCTCACCCAGAACCTAAGGCGCGCCCCCACGTGGCTTCTTTGCAGGCCCCGAGGACCAGACAGTGTTGCTGGTGGCTGTTCCAGACTTTAGCACCACACAGACAGCCTGCCTGGTGAACCTGCGCAGCCTGGCATGCCAGCCCATCAGCTTCTCAGGCTTTGGGGCGGAGGAGGAGGACCTGGGAGGCCTGGATCTGGGCACCTGACTCACAAAGGCGGCCTTGTCCGGAGAGGCCCCGGCTATTCCTTCCCTGTGGCGTCAGCACCATGGCAGCTTTGCCTTTGTAAATAAAGCCCGAGTGTTTACTGGTGTTGAGCTGGGCAGACCCGGTGGCGGGCCAGGGCGCTCTGTGGAGGGAGCCTCCCTCCTCCTCCCCTCTCCCAGCTGGTCAGGATGGCAAGCGGTCAGTGACACATCTGCCGTGAGCTTGGTTTATTGGTGTGGCCGGAGCAGATGGTGGAGAAGTCTGCCCCCACCACCCCCCCGCACCCGGGCTCGCTCAAGCTGCCCCAGCCCGGCCCTGCAGCAGAGCGGCCGGTGGAGCAGACGCCTGACACAGACCCTGGCTCCTAGGTCTCCATCACTTCGTGCCCCCTCCTGGCAGGGTCCACACCGGGGATCTTTCCGTTTGCTGATGGCAGCTGAGCAGGCCAGGGCAGTGTGACTACTGGTGCAAGCTCGCGCGTTGGCAGACCTGTCCTCAGAAGTCCCCGAAGTTCACTGTGTAGGTCTCAACTGTGGTGAAGGGGATCTCCTGGCCCGTGACCATCTCTCTCTCCTCCTCCTCACCCTCCTCGGGCGCCAGCTCTGTCCCAAACTCCGTCACCACCTCCGTGTAGGTCTCGGTCTCTGACTCCTCCCAGCCAGCTGTGGTCTGGGGTGGAAAGTGCCGGGGACCCAGGGTAGGACTCGGGGCGGGGGAGGGGGCGACGGAGGGGGCGGGGAGCAGTGTCGGGGGGGTGGGGGGCGACGTGGGGACGGTAGCCGGGCTGGCGGTGGCGTTCAGACGCCGGAGCCGCATCTGTTCGCGCATGCGCAGCCGGTACTGCAGGCGGCGGCGTTGCATGCGCCGCTGCTGGGGGGTCATGGGGCGCGACGGGTCGATGTGCGGGATGGGCCGGTTCCCGTTCATGGCCATGATCTCCCGGATGCGCTTCCAGTTGGAGCGAGCCAAGATGAAGTTGCACTGGGTGGCTCCGATGTCGTAATCCACGTTGCAGGTCTTGGAGCTCGGGGTGTAGCCCTCCGCGTGGGCCGTCACGCGGTACTCCCCCGGGTTCAGGATGCGCCAGTAATCACCGCCACTTGCTGCAAAGGGAGGACGGGTTCGGCTGCCTAGGAGTACCCCCTCCCAGGCCCCAGTCCTCCTGTCCGAGATCCCCCTAGCCCTCCCTCTGGGGGGCTCCAGAGGAGCAGGGACGTGCTGGGCAGGCCAGGCTTGCCTTGCCAACGGCACGTACAGATTTGGTGCCCCCCACCTCGGGAGGCGGAGCGGCCTAGGGGTATGCACTTGTGTACCTGTCTTCACTCCGTGGTTAATGCCGCTCACGGAGATGGTGGCGTTGGCGATAGGGATGCCCTGCTCGTCCGTCACAACCCCCTTGATGCCGCGGTGAACCTGCAGGGGAGGCAGGGCGGGTGTCCACATGGAGAGTCCACTGGGTCTGCTGCTGCCCTGTCCCATGCACGAGGTCCCCTCGCCCTTCACCACCCTCTCCCCAAATGCTGCCCCACTCCTCCACCTGCACGCCCCCCCCTTGGCAGCCCCCACACCTGCTCCATGAAGGTGAGCAGAGCTTCCTTGTTGTTCTCCCACTCTCGGGGCAGCTCACTCTCGTGAGGGAACTTGTCGCAGCCCAGGTAGATGGAGAGTTCCAGGCAGTTGGTGTGCAGGTAACTGAAGTCGTTGATAGCTGGGCAGGGCAGACACAGAGCCGCAGTCACCCCTGCCCACACCAGATGCCCCACCGCAGACCCTCCCAGGCTGACTCACTCCCAGAGCGGGGTTTCCACTTGGCCCCGTTGACGATGCCCATGCCGCCGGTGTAGTCCTGCGCTTGGCACCCTCCCCGGTAGGGCTCGGTCATGGTGAGGTGGGTAGAGGCGAAGGAGATGGACAGCCAGCGGAAGATGGCATGGTCTGGGGTCTCTTGGGCCTCAGATGCTTCTTCCTCGTCCTCTCCCCGGGCGGCTGCCATGGCTGCGGCCAGCAGCTGCTCCTGGCTGGGCGTGCGGGCCATGTCATAGGGGTAGGACACGAGCCGCTCACCGCCGTTCAGGTTCGCTCCCAGCACAAAGGGGTTCTTCTCCATCCAGGCAATGATGGCCCGGACCTCCGTGGACACCTAGGGTGGCCAGTATGTGGGGTGTGGGCCACAGCCTCCATCACCCTCCACGTAGACCCCATACTGGTACTCATTACCCCCTCAGTCCCTCCAAGGCCCTGCAGTCTCAGTGCCCGGGCTGGGTAACCCACAGCCCACCCCCAAGTCCGGAGCTCCAGGACCCCAGGGTCCAGGCTGCTCCCGCAGGCCCTGCTGGCCAGGCTGCAGCCTCACCGTGGCATCTGGAGACAGGTAGTGTTCAGGGATGGGCAGGTTATTGTTGGGGACCCGGTAGGGGACCCATTTCCTCTCCTCAGCTCCCCAGAGCACAGAGTTGAGGTCCGGGAAGTCCTCATAGATGTCAAAGCCCTCCTCGGTCCACAGTCCCAGCGCCCAGTTCCCAAATTCTGAGCCCTGGGGGAGCAGGTGGGGGTCAGCATCAGCAGCCCACCCCCAGCCCTGCCCCACCCTAGCCCTGTCTTACCCCCTTTCCTCCACCCACCATCTGCGCTGCCACCTCGTAGCCGTCAGGGTTCAGCGAGGGCACCAGGTGGATGCGCGTGTCATGCACCAGGCTGCGCACGCGCGGGTTTCCGTCTCGGTACTCGCGGCACAGGTACTGCATTAGTAGCAGCAGCAGCTCTCGGCCTAGCACCTCGTTGCCATGGATACCAGCTGTGTAGCGGAACTCAGGCTCCCCTGTAAGGGCAGGAGCCTCAGCAACCAAGCAGCCTCCCGAGGCCTGAGGCCCAGGGGATCTGAGGAAGGACCCAAACCGGCCTCATCCCCAGAGGGGTGAGGGTGGCTGAGGACTGTAGGGCCCAGCAAGGGGCTCCAAAAATGGGTGGGAGGTGGTGAGCTGGAAACATCAACGGCGCAGACCCAGCTACAGTGCCAGGGCCTTGCCTCTATAATCTGTTGGGCGTGGGGAAGGCCAGGCCTCCAGGGGGCTGTCGGGGCCCTCACCCAACTCGTGATCCCCGGGGTTGTCCGAGATCTCCATGGCGTAGATCTTGAGCCCACGCGAGCTCTTCCCTAGGCTGTATGTGCGGGTGATCGTGGGGCACTGCTCGTTCACCACCTTCATCAACTGGGTGCCAGAGAAGACACAGAGTTACGCAGCCCACCTACTCCCGCCACCCCCAGCCCACCCGCAGTGACCACACCTCTCCCACGGCCTGGGTCTGCTCTATGGGGAGGCTCCCCTGTTAGCCCTGAGCCCAGTCCGTGGCCTCAGGATAAGCACCCCAACCTGGCGCATGTCCTTATAGCTGTGGTGCCGGAAGTCCAGGTCGTCGGTGGTCAACACCTCGTTCTGTGCATAGTAGCTGTGGACAGCTGCAGAGGGTGGGCAGGCAGGGCCTTGAGCTGGCCACCTGCCAGCCCACCGCGGGTTGCCCCAGCTTCCCATCCATGCCCCTGCCAGCCCCCTGCACTCACGGGACATGGGGCACCCCAGCACCTCCAGGCGCATGCATAGGCTGCCGTTCCAGGTGAGTGGGTAGATGCGGATGAAACGGGCCACCACCGGCTCCGGGAGCTCGCTGAGCACAGGTGTGTCCTTGTCCACGTTCCCATGGAAGGTCTGGGAAGAGGCAGGCCTCAGAGCAGCCCCCAACCCCAGCCGAGAGCCCACCTGCGGTTCAGACGAGGGGCGTATAGAGCCGAGGGCTCAGGTGCCCACCATTTCCTCGTAGCCGTTGGTGTACATCACCCATGTCTGGCTGTCATTGCTGAAGCCCACGAAGAAGGAGGTCACGAAGTCGTCACTGGGGAGCGGATGGTGGTCAGGGTAAGGCTTCTCTCCCCGCCCCAGGTCCAGGCCCTCAGGCGGCCTGAGCACCCTCTTCTGGGCCCAAGAACCTAAGAGCTAGCAGGTGTGTGGTGTTGGCCCGGATGTCGGGAGAGGCTGCCATGCCCGCTGCGTGGCCGTGGGCGACTGGTTTGCTTATCTGGACCCAGGGAACCGACCGGCCATAACCGAGGAGTGGTGGTGGGGTGGGGCGGGGGAGGGCCCTGGAAGGCCCACTGGAAAGTTCTGAACGGGACTCAGAGCTGTGCCTGGAGCCACCTGCCCCCACCAAGTGCCTGTGAGCCTGGTGGACTTACTGGATGCTGGAGTCGCGGCCCTGGGTGATGACGCCCGTGAACTTGGTGGTCCTTCTGGTGTCCACCTCCATCCACTGGGTCTGAGAGTCGTCCTCGGCACACCACGCCCCGTCATAGTAGTCGTCTTCAGTGTCGCCGGCCTGTCGGGGACAGCAGGGGGGCTGAGCAGGCAGGGAACCCCTACCCAGCTGGGAGATGGGCCCGTCCGACACCCACCTGCATGTTGAGCCGGCCACGCTGTGCCCCTAGGCCGTGGCGCAGCATGGAGGAGGACCGGATCTGGTTGTCCTCGATGCGGTGCGACTCCATCCCGATGGGGGGGCACTCTGGGGACACGGCACCCCAGGCTGGTGGCCCCCTGGCTCCGTCCCTCCTTCCACCGAACCCAGAACGGAGGAGCCCAGCACCCACTTCCCCTCACATCAGGGGGCGCCAGTGAGGGCAGCTGTGCTCCAGCCTGTGCTTCCCCACCCTGAGCCTCAGCTTCCCCCTCTGGAGAATGGGCTGATGATGCCAGGCTCCAGGGGACCACGGGGCTCACATGAAATCACAGGGACAGCCACCCCAGGGCCTGGCCGGTCCCAGGCATCGTCTGCATCGGGGCCATCTGCACACCTGCCTTGTGCCCCGAGCTCTGTCCCCTGGGGTCAGACCCAGGACAGAGGCACTCCAGGGCCTCTCCCTTTCGCGTTGCAGGACTTTAAGAGCAGGAAGGGGCTCTGGAGGCCTGGAGTGCCAACAGGAAATTCGGGTTCGGGACCAATGTGTGGCCTTAGGTGGGTCACGTGCCCCATCACCGTCACCCTGCGGCCACGGCACGGCCCCAGCGCCGTCACACCCGCCCTACAGCCTCCATACATGCCCATGGCAGCCCCGGCGCTCGTAGCTATGCTGCAGCCCTCACAGCCCCCCCCAGCCCCCCGCACCTATCCCGCTCCCCCGAGCCCCCCAGCGCCTCACTCACTGAGTTGCTCTGCTGGAGCCCACTCCTCCAGCTCACCCTTCCGGGGCCCTGGGGGCAACAAAGGGAGGAGGTGGTGCTGAGGGTCCCAGAGCAGCCGGGGGTCTGGCGGACCTCTCACGGGGACCCAGGTTGTGTGGGCCCAGCCCCCGGCCCCCAGAGACACACCTTTGTGGTCCTTGCCCTTCTCCACGGTCCATTTGTCATGTGTCTCCTCCTCCTTGGGCCTGCTGCCCTCCTTTTTGGGTTTCTCTGAAAGGTGGAAGTGGGGAAGGGCCTGTTGGCTTAGCCCCAGGCTAAGGGGGGCTTCAGGGGGCAGGTGGGGTGGGGGTCAGGCCTGCACGGGGGGGCTGGGGGCAGCCTGGTTCCACTCACTCAGCCCCTCCTTCTCTTCATCTGTTTCCAGGCCAGGGTCAGGCTTCTGGGGCCTGGGAGGCCGGAAGTAATAGTCCACTGTGGGGAGGGAGAGCCCTGATGAGATGGCCCACCATGAGCCGGGGCTCCTAGGTTCACAGGAGCCCAGTGGGCCGGACTGGGCACGCGGTGCACAAGGTGAGGAGGTGAGATCAGGGTGGGCCTTAAAGAGTCCAGATGGGCTGAGACGAGGAGGGAGGGTCCTCCTGGAGGGGGAGGCTGCTTGGGCACAGGTGGGGTGAGCGAGACCCCGAGGAAGTCACCAGCCTGGCCCCCCAGCAGGGCGTGGCCCGGAGAAAGGTGGGGAAAGGCTGGGCAGGGAGTGGGGCACGGACACCGGACATGCCCCGAAGGACGACTGGCACCTGTGGCAGGAAGGGGGGTCTGGAGGGCTGAGCTGGGGCCAAGGGGTTGATGGGGACCGAGGCCAGGAGGAGGGGAATGGGGTCCAAAGGGGCCGGGAGCAGGAGGGAGCGGAAGGCGGCATGGGAGTCCCGAGGGGCGAGGGGCGAGGTGGCCAGGACCGGAGCTCGGAGGGCCCGAGAGTGAAGCCCACTGGGGCTCAGGGCGATGTGGGGAAGAGCGACGTTGGGAGCCAGGAAGACCCAGCCTGAGGGAGGAGATCAGGGGAGGGCGGCCAGGCCGGAGAGGGTGGCCGGGTAACTGCCACCAAGCTGGAGGCACAGGCAGCCCGACCTTGGGATGCAGAGGGCAGGGGCCCTGGGCACTCACTGTCGTCGTAGTTGGGGATCACATAGCCGTCCCCATAGTTGGGTGGCAGCGGCTTCAGAGGCGGCTCTGTGGAGGTGGGAGGCAGGGTTGAGCCGGAGCCCCCTGGCCTGGCACCCCGCCCCCCAAGTCTGCCCGCATCCTACCTATCCTCTCCTCCGGGGCCTCGAACCCCCGTCCGGGCGGCTCAGCCTTCTCCTCGGGGCGCTCGGGCCACAGCCTTTCCGGCCTTCTCCTGCTGGGGGGCGGCCTGGGCTGCTTCTGGCGCCGGATGTACTCAACTGGGGGAGAGGTGGGCGCTCGGAGCCGGGGGCCAAGGCCAGGGAGGGTGGGGCCTCCGGGGGCTGGGGGTGGGATCCAGGGGGGGAGGCGGGGCCGGCGGGGCCTGGGGAGCGGGCAGGGTCCTACTCACAGTCTTCGTAGTCCTCCCGCTCTATCTGGTCGTTGTAGTCCAGCGTGGGCTGCTCCGTCTCCTCCTCCGGCTCTGAGGGAGAGCGCGTGTGGCCGCCTCATCGAAGGCACTCCCCGACGCTGCCACCCCGGCCCACCCCGGAGACCCAGCAAGCCAGGGCGGTTGGTGCCCTGAGGCCAGGTGGCCGGCGCCCACTCACCAGGCTGGCGCTCCACGTCGGTCTCTCCTGCTGGGCCCTGCCAGGGATCTGGCAGGGGCCCGTCTGCAACACAAAGCCCAGGAGCAGGTGGACGGGAGGCCTGCCCTGACCACTGGCTGCACCGTGAGCCTCCACGATACCCGGGCCCTGCCGACACCCCCTGAACAGCTCACTCCCGGGAGGCCCGGGCTGCTCTAGCTCTAAGCACCCTGCTGGCATTTCCGGGGGGCCAGAGAGCTGGACGGCTTTCTGGGGAGCCCAGGCTCTGCTGTCTGGGAGGACCTGCCGCAAAGCTGCCCCCGCAGGCAGGCACCCTCCAGGCTCAGAGCCCAGTGACGCTGTGGGCAGGTGGCTCTGGATGGGGCCCAGGGGACGGATCCCAGGACGGTGGAGAGCAAGCCCCCCCCCCACGAGGCTGCCAAGCACTCCCTCCCCAGGGGAGGAGCGGCACCGAGGGAGGGACAACAGTGAGGCCGCAGCGCCCACCCGGACTGGGGGCTCTGAGGGTCTGCGAGAGGCAGGGCCTCAGGGACCCGCCCTCAGCCCCCTCTCCCTGCAGCCCAGCAGGTCAGAGCCCTACAGTCTCAGAAGAGCCAGCACTCACCTCCCTCCTGGGGCAGCTCTTCGAGGCCGGGGCTGGCGACTGGGGGCAGTGGCCACTTCGGGCTTTCGGAGGGGGTTGGGATGGGGGCCTTCTTCCCAGCCAGAGGCCTCTTGTTGGCCTTGGGTGGCTTCTCCTTGGGCTTCTTGGTGGCCTTGGGTGGCTTTTCCTTGGGCTTCTTGGTGGCCTTGGGTGGCTTCTCCTTGGGCTTCTTGGTGGCCTTGGGTGGCTTCTCCTTGGACTTCTTGGGCGGCCTGGAGGACGCCTCCGGGGGCTGCTTGGTCGCCTTGGGGCCTTTGTCCTTCTTTCCTTTCTTCCCTTTGTCTTTGGCTTTTCCTGGAGGTGCTGTTCAAGATGCAGACTCAGGTAAAATCAATGAAGAACCCCCTCTATGCCCCATGTGCCCCCCCCACCCCCGGCAGGGTGCCTACAACCTGGGCAGAGGGGCTGCTGTTAGCCCTGCATTTCCCAGATGGGGGAAACTGAGAGGTGAAGCCACTTGCAGTCATGGCAGAGCTGGGACTGGCTTTCCGTCACCACCACACCTTGGCCTGGGTAGCTCAGCTTCCCAGGGGGTAGGCCCTCGTCCTCCCATCTGCTGAAACCTCCAGAGGAGCACCTCACAATGCCCTCTTTCACCATACAGCCCTTTGGCCAGTCAGGGCCCACTATTCTGTGCTGGCACAGAAGGGGCAGAGGGGTGACTAAGCCATCCGGGCCTGGGGAGAGTGCCCAGTCTAAAGGGGGAGGCAGTCTCATCCCTGCCAACTGCCACACGAAGTAAAGGGCATGGGCCCAGGGCCTCTCTGAAGCTAGAAAAGCTTCAAAGAAAAGCGACACTCATGGGCTATTCCCTATCCAGGGGTAAGGAGGCTGGGGTGGGTTGGAAGCCATAACCATAGGGGGTCCTGAGGCCACACAGAGGACAGATAGGATAGGTGGGCACTGCAGCTGCTCGCCCATCTCGGAGTCTGGGGGAGGGAGGAAGCAGGGGCAGGGCCTAGGGCTGCCTATAGGAATCCTCCAGGCCCCTGAGCAAATGCTGTTGAAAATGTAATGGAGGAGTGGGGGCCACATGACCGAAATACTGGAAAATCTACAAAACGCAGACAGGAGAAACAGAGCTGCCACAGCAGCGTGCAAGAGGCCGGGACAGCAATCTCGACCGGAATGGTGGGGGAGGCCGAGATGGGTCCCAGGGAGGAGCCAGGAAAGATCTAGAGCGGGATGAAGGGGAGGAGCTGCTGACCTCAGGAATGATGGATGGTGCCCTGGAGTCTCCTGGGAGAGAGATCAGCAAGACCCTTGCCCACCCTCCGGAAGGTCACAATAAACAGCTAAGATTTATTGACAACTGATTATATAAGAGGCACTAGGCTGAATGCTTTAGTGATGCATCACCTCGTTTAATTTTCACAAGAACCCAGGACTACTGCCCAGTGCCTCTGGAGGCCTTGTGGAGACGAGGGTCTTCTGCAACGCCCCCCGCCCCCCGGCTCTGTGCTCCTGGAGTAGGAGGCCAGGCAGCAGGGTGCTGGGGGTCCTTCCCAGGGAAGGCTGGAGGCTGGGACTCTGGCAGTGGTGTGGGCACGGCCAATGTGTGCCACAATCAGACTGAGTGGCCCCATTAGGATGGCAGGGCCGTTCCCGTTCAAACTGACCTGGGCAGGGGGCAGCAAAGTCCCCAGTTAGTTCATGTCTAGTCCCTCTGGGGGTTTGGGGCTGTGCATGACGGATTGGGAGGACCCAGTTCCACTGGGCAGTGGACCTGCTGGATGCGTCTCCAAACCCAAAGGGCTCCAAGCCAGCACTGACCTCTGCCTGGCACAGTGTCGCGCCAGATATCTGGGCTCTCTTGTGCCTTACAGAGCCATTCCTCATGCTGGGCAGACTGGACCTCGGCCAGACACCACCGAGGCCCGCCATTCAAGCCTGAGGTGGAGGTCTCCCCGAGGCCCCCCATCACACCGAGGGCCACCCCTACCCGGTGCTCTTACCCTCTTCGGCCACCCCCGGACGCGCCCCCGGCTTGCCCCCTGTCTGGGCTTTGCGGACGGGAAGGGTGGGTTCAGGGGGTGGTGGGGCCTCCACGTCGTCCTCCCGGGGCTCGGACTCCAGCTCCGACAGGAAGCCCTCGAGGAACTCCTCGATCTCGTCGTCGGTCAGCACAGTCTGCGGGCGCCCCCCGGGGCACAGTGCCAGCAGCGCCAGGAGGCAGCCGAGCAGGGGTGCCCCGCGCAGGACCGCCATGGTCGCGGCCCGCACGGGGGGCGGTGGGGGGGGGCCTCCGGGGAGGGGCGGGCGGGGGCTCCGGGGAGGGGCGCGGGGGGGGGGGCTCCGGGGTGGGCAGGGGACTCCGGGGTGGGGCGCTGAGGGCTCCGGGACGGGCAGTGGCTCAGGGGTCGGTGTGGGCTCAGGGATGGTCTGGGGGTTCCGAGGCGGTGGCGGCGGCTGGGAGCTCAGGTCCCGCGTGGCGCGCTCCCGCGCGGACCGCCTTCTCCAAAGCGCCAGAGGCGGCCGGGGCGGGGGTGCTGGGGCTTCCGGAGCCGGCTCCCCCCACCCCCGGGGAAGGAGGAGGAAGGGGAGGAGGAGCCGGGCGTGGACGGAGGGGCTGCGGGGGGAGCCGAGCAGTCCCGGCGCCGCGCGCGCTTGGCACTTCCCGGAGTGGGAACTGCGGGCTGTGTCCCGGGCCGGGGCCCGCGCCTTGGAAGGAAGGCCGCAGGGAGGGAGCGTCGGAGGGGACGCGAGGTCCAGAGGGTGCGGATCGGAGCGCTCCGACGCCCCTGCCCCGCGCCGTCTGCGACACCGCCCCCAAGCCGGACGGGAACTGGAGGCGAGATGCCCCAGACCGGCTGGAGGTGAGCGGGACCCCTGATGGCAGAGCCAAGCCAGGAACTCAGGCCTCGGGGACCCTCCCCATCTCGAGACCCGCAGAAGTATCCCCACCTATCCTTTCCGCCCTCTGGAGCCTTGGCCTGGCAGCTCTGCCAGCTGTCACCAGCCTTCATTCAGACATCCAGCTAACCTCCCAGGTCCATGAGAGCCGGGCCCTGTGCTGGTCCCCCTGGGAGGGACCACACTTTGGGAATTCACCCTCTAGTGAGGGGGACAGGTGCAAAACCGCCCTCAAGGCAGGCTGACTGCTCTGCTGGGAGTAGGAGCCCCCATGTAAGATTGCCCCTCCCCTCCCAAGGGACTGACATACTAGGTCAAGTTTGGAGGGAGGGTCAGAGATGGAGCAGGGAGGGACGGACGAGATGCCTTTCAAGTTGTATTAAACTGTGTGTGTCATTCATAGGAATGGGCTGTCAGGGGTGTGGAGGGACTCAGCACTCACACAGCAATTTCCATACAAGCTCAGGGGGTTCTTGCCCTCCCCTGCACTCCCAGCAACAGAGGGAGGGATCCCAGATGAAGAGCCTGGCACGGAGCGGGGAGGCAGCCAGCTGGCTTATGTGGCCCCCTTCTAGCAGATGGTACAGCCTCAGGTGAAGCCAGGTCAGATCAAGGGAACATTTTAGGGGCGGTGCGTGTGAGCCCAGCTCCGCGTGGAAGATGTAAGGGCCACAAAGGCATAGGAGATCAGACACTACCCCTGAGGACATGGGCCAGCTGGCAAGAGATGATGGGTACCTTCAACCCAACGAACCTGGGTGCTGGGACCTACCACGGGAACAGTTCACTCACCACCCGAATAGGAGCCACAGATGTTTACGGTCGGTTCCCCTCCCCTACGGTTTCTTTTACTATTTCCCCGCAAAGAACATTTATTTCTTCACCTCTAGGGATACACTGCTTTCCGAACAGCTGAGATCCTAACCAGGACAAACAGATGTTCCTCTACTTCCTCTTACTAGAACCCAGTTTTTTAAAACTGTGTTTACCGTAGCTCCAGCTACCATATGGACCAGATGCAGCAGGGACATGTAGATTGGGTAGTCAGAGAATCCCAGGATCGATTAGTAATGTCTGCCATGGGTGTTGGTTTAGAGAGTTATGCCATGTGTACCTGGTGTTTCCATAAGTCTCTCCCCAGGGGCAGATGTTGGCTGGCCCCAAATGGGCATGACATCTAAGGCCAGAGCTCCCAGAATGTTCCTCCTTGATGGGATGAGGAAGCAAGAAAAAGCACATCTGGAGCCCATGGGCCAAGTTTAGCAGCAGTCAGCCCTGAGCCAACGTTGTCTGAGGGTTTGGCCCAGTTGAGAAAACCCAGGAGAGCCTGAGATGATGAACAGGCAGCAGCCAGGGAGCGTAGTGCGAGCTGCTGGCTCAGCCCGGGACTGGGGGCAGGACCCAGGGGGCTCTCCCTTCTCTCACCACTTTCTTTCAAGGCCCTTCCTTCGCTGCTCACTGGTTTGTACTTAGAAAGGCGGTGGGACTATGTCAAGAGCTGGTCCCTACAGTCAAATCCCAGCTCCGCCCTCCTGGCCATCTGATCACAGCAAGTAACCTCACCGCTCCCCGTGGCCTCACTGCCGCAGACCAAACAGGGACTTTGCACGTGCTGTGCCGAGCGCTGTTTCAGCACTCGCGACCCAGCAGCCTCCAGTTCTTGTCAGTTCCCTTAGGAGACCAAGACCCACCTGGGCTCTCGGAGGACGCCTCCCCCACCCCCCCAGTTGGGCCTCCTTGTCCCTGTGCTGTCCTCGCCCTGCCATGTGTACCCAGGCTGGTCCTGGCAGCAGTAGGATGAAGAAAGCTCTTACCCATAAATGTCCTCTGCGAGCCTCTGAATCATCGCTCTCGAAACTTTTGTCTTGGAATTTGTTCTGTTGCCCCCAGTTGAGTGTGTCAAATAGGGAGGCCCAAGGCTGGGGGGGGTGGGGGGTGGCGGCTATAGAACGTCACTTCCCTGGGAACAGCTCCCGAGTTCAGCTGGCTCACACATGGATCAGATTTGGGTTCAACATTCTCCGCCAGGGAAAATAGAAGCCCTGAGAAAATTAGAAAGAAATAGAAAGAGGCTTCTCCTCAGTCACAGTGAGTCACCAAGAGAAACATGAGCGAAGGCCTGTGGGGAGCTGGGCCCTGGGGTGGGGTGGGCAGGGAGTTGGGGGCCCCCCTGCCCCCTCCCACCCGAGAGTCTGGGCAGGTGGAGGGGGGCTGTGCTTCCCTCGGTGGGCAGGGCTGGGACTCTGCTTAGCTTTAAGACATGCACTCAGGAAATCCCGCAGACCTAGGCCCATCAGGACCTGTCATCTAAACCAAAGTCCCCAAGGGCAACAGCCCCGGCCGGGAAGAGGCAGGCCAAGAGGTGGGAAGCTTGTGGCCTCCTGTGGCTGCCTTTCACCCTTCTGGGATCCAGGCCCCCTGCCAGCGGGTGGGGTGTCTGTACCCACGTCCAAGGGCTCTCCTGAGCTAGTCTGGGAGTCTGCTGGACGTCCTGGGTCCCCTCACCTCCAGCTTCCTAAGAGAAGGCTGGGCCTTTCCCTCCTACGGAGCGAGGCCTACCCTAGGGACTGCAGGAGGACTGGGCTTACAGGCAGAGACAAGGCAGCATCTCACCCTGGTGGATCTACCCTTGCTGCTTCCAGAGTTGGGGAGCAGAGTTCTTGGGGGTGCCTGACATGGGCTGTGTGTGTGTGTGTGTGTGGAGTTTTCCTGCAGCCTTGTGAGGGTCAGGCTGGTGGAGCCCACAGATGCAAGGGTAGGGAGAGGAGGGGGCGGGGCCCCCACTCTCACTTCTGACCAGGCTGGGGTCGGTCCTGTTTAGCTCACGGGCCAAGAGCTTACCTCTGAGGGCCATTGAGAAAGAACCATATGCCAGGAGGGCTGCCTGCCAGGGTGGGAGGTCCCCAGGAGAGACACCTGGTTGGGGGCCGAGGTGCCCATGCTTGGGGTCAGCAGCAGGGGCATTGCAGAGGTCTGCAGAGACCCATCTGGGAGGAATGGTGCAGTGCAGAGGCCCTGCGGGCTGCAGCGAAGGGCGGGGTGCGGGGGGGCAATGGCGGTGGGGGAATGTGGACATGTAGGCAAAGCTGTCACATGAGGGCTTTGCTCCTGTCAGTAATGCCCTCAGCGGGGCGGGGGTGGGCGGGGAGCCAGAAGCTCCCACGTTGGGAAGAGAGTGAGTAGGTGGAACGGAAATGGAACCCACCCTCTTCCCACTATGGTGGGGTCAGTCCCACAGGGATGAGAAATCGAAGCTTTGCTGTAGGTCAGGCTTGCCTTGTTAATGCTTTCCGATGCGACAGCTTCCTGCGTGAAAAGAAGAACCCAGGATGGACCTGGAGCAGCAGGGAGAGGGCCTGTTTCCTTCTGCCCATCCTAGAAGCCACACTTAAAACTATGACCTTGAATAACTCGGTTTTCTCAGGCTGTAAGTTGGGAGGTGGGGAATGGCTCCATGACCACTAGCAGCACCCCGCCCCTGTTAGGAAGGGTCTCCCATTCAGACAGGCCTGGTCAAGCAAGGTTAGCCTCTTGTCTTTGCAGATCAGACCGTTTGGATCTCGAGGCAACTCTGGCTGGAGCCTTGGAAGGCATGAGGGTCAGTCTTATCCCTGCGTGGGCCCCAGGTGACCTCGATCCCTTCCCCTCTCCCACCAGACCTCAGGGTGGGAACCCTGAGGTCACTACAAACCTAGTGACCACACCTCCGCACGAGATGGAGAGGTGATGGAGTGGCCCCATCCGAGCACTCACTCTCCGCGTCCAGGGAATGAGGGGGTCCCCGGAGGAGGGTGCCCCGAACCCTGGGTGGCCTCTCTTCCCTAATGGGAAGAGCCATGCTCTGGGACTCTCAGGGAACTCATCCATTCTAAAGGTTTCGGCAGAGTCTCCGCACCCAGGGGCACCACACCGCAGCTTCCTGAGTGTCTGAAAAGATGCCCCCAGGCCGTCCTTCTAGGACTGCCAGCCTCGTCGGCAGGAGACTGCCTCATCCCATGTCACTGTAGCCTGAGAGTCCATGATCTCATCACCCTCCACTTCCTAGCCCCCAGCCCGCCCCTATCCTGCCACAGCACCATCCCCCCTCACTCTGGGTCCCCAGCGATCTAAGCACGTGTCTGTGGGTGTGTGTCCCTGACTGCGGCTCATTTGTTCATTGGGCAGGTCTCCACGGAGCTTTCAACGAGGTCCAGCCCTGAGCGTGGCCCAGAGACCCAGCAATCATGGAGGTACCCAGGCCCATCCGGTCCCTCTGCCCCTCCCTCTTGGGGGAGGGCTCTGGAAACGCCCTCTTGTCTACAGTTTGGACAACGCCGGGGGATGAGTCTGCCCGGGCTCACCAGGAGGGTGGTTCCCAGAGCCATGGGACCCGGGGTCTCCCAGACAGTGTCTAGCTGTCCGCGCAATTGGCAGAATGATTTTCTTGGTTTCCAACAACTTGAAAACCACATGTGATTTTCCACAGTCCCCAGGCCCGGACTGCTGAGTGAGCAGTTCACCCGAATTCCTTCCACTCACCGCAGGACCCAGCCCCTGGGAGACTGGGGGGTCACTGCAGCCGCGGGGGGGCTGATGGGCTGAGGGGCGGGAGGCGGGCTTCCAGCGCCTGAGTAATTCTGCAGCCCGCAGACTGGGATGAGGACAAGGGCTGCGTGTGGCAGTGTCATGTGCCAATCAGCCAGGGTCGTCCGGTTCCAAACAGGCTCTACTGGAAAAAAGTATGCTCACCATTCCTCCCACCTTCATCTAAATTGACTCCGACGGATTGAAGATGTAGATGTTGAAAGAGAAGCCATCAAAGTAGTAAAAGAAAACATAGAAATCTGTGCTTACCATCTTCGTGGGGGAAGTCTTTCTAAGCAGAAACTGTAGAAGGATGGAGAATTTTGGTTGCGTAAAAGCGCTAGCTTTCTGTTCAGGATATCCTGAAAATGAAATTAACAGGCAAACAGAACACTGGAAATAGGTCCACAAGCCCTAGGTCAGAAAGTGAACATTTTAGGAGCTGCCCGTGGCCTCAGAGCCTCTCTCCAAGCCTCAGTTTCTCTCCTCCTTAAAATGGGATAATACTGACAGTATCTCTCCTTGTGAAAAGGGCACAAGGATTCACTGAGATAAATCTAGAAAGCTGTGCCTGAAACATAGTAATTCTTTGAGAAAGGGAAAACATTCTTTACATTTTTAAAGTTAATTTGACCTTGTTTCCATTTTTAAAAGTGAGCCCTGAGATAGAGGCCAATTCACAAAAGAAGCATAAGTGGGGACTTCCGTAGCGGTCCAGTGGTTAAGACTTCGCTCTTCCACTGCAGGGGGCACAGGTTCCATCCCTGATCGGGGAACTAAGATCCCGCATGCCACTAATAATCATATGCAAAAATGTTGACCTCATGAAAAATTATGCAAATGCTAATTAAAATACACTGAGTAGTACTTTTCCAATATCAAATTCCCAAAGATTAAAATCCTCCTGGTGGGCTTCCCTGGTGACACAGTGGTTAAGAATCCGCCTGTCAATGCAAGAGACGCGGGTTCGAGCCCTGGTCCGGGAAGATCCCACGTGCCGCGGAGCAACTAAACTCATGTGCCACAACTACTGAGCCTGCGCTCTAGAATCCGCGAGCCACAGCTACTGAAGCCTGTGCACCTAGAGCCCGTGCTCCGCAACAAGAGAAGCGACTGCAATGAGAAGCCCGCGCACCGCAACGAAGAGTGGCCCCCGCTCACCGTAGCTAGAGAAAGCGCGTGTGCAGCAACGAAGACCCAATGCAGCCAAAAATAAAATAAATAAATGTATTAAAAAAAAAAAAGAACCCTCCTGGTGGAGGCGGTACCAGGAAATCACTGTCTGAGCACTGTCCTGCAGGATCATTTGGCTGCAGAGATCAGAAACCCCACTGTGATGAGTAATTTTGTGTGTCCCCTGACTGGGCTAAGGGATGCCCAGATCAACGGCGAAACATTATTTCTGGGTGTTTCCGTGAGGCTGTTTCCGAAAAAGAGTCTCTGATCTGAATCAGTGGACTGAGAAAAGCAGATGGCCCTCCCCAGTGTGGGTAGCCCCAATCTCTGCTTGAGCTGGGACGTCCGTTTCCTGCCCTCGGACATCAGCTCTCTCGGTTCTCAGGCCTTTGGGTTTGCATGAACTGCACGACTGGCCCCCCTGGGCCTCCAGCTTGCAGACGGCAGATGGCAGCCTCCATAATCGTGTGAATCAATCCTTCCTAATAAGTCTATATACGTGTATATGTATCCGGCGGGTTCTGTTTCTCTGGGGAACCCTGACTGATACACTCTCTAAAGCAGCTGAGCCCTGACAGGCAATCCCACAGGTGACTGGTAGGACAGAGGGCCACCACGTTCCCCTGCGGCCCAGCCTTCACTGTTCACCCAGACCCCTCCATACCCCAGAACTTCAGCCTGGACTTCAGCTCGATGAATTTCCCAGAGGGGACTTGGACCAGGCAACTGGACTCCACCCTATACCTTATTCCAATCAGCTGCTGGAGGGGTCGGCCGTGTGCCCAGGTATGGCTGCACCGGCCACCTCCCCTGGAGCCAGAAGAGGACCCGAGGCCTGGGTAGGCCCTGGGCTCATCTTCTCGGGAAACTGGATGCCGGCCTCATAAATGAG
Source organism: Phocoena phocoena (assembly GCF_963924675.1). Lineage (NCBI taxonomy): Eukaryota > Metazoa > Chordata > Mammalia > Artiodactyla > Phocoenidae > Phocoena > Phocoena phocoena. The sequence continues at coordinate 9,761,326 of NC_089227.1, forward strand.
CAGGTGCCCCAACATCTGCACCCCTCTGCCACTCCAAGAACAGATTTTCCCGTCCTGAAGTGCATTGTGACCTCAAGATGGGTGAAGCATGTGATTCTGGAGATGACGAGCCTGGGATGTCCATCCTGTCCACAGGGACTTTGGGGAATGAGGTGCTGCATTAGCCCCCGAGAAAGTCTCCCCTGCCCCACCCCCCACCCCGCCCTCAGACTAATACAACACGTTCCTGATTTAGTGGGAGGAAATCCCACCGACAGGTGGGCACGTCCTGCCTCAGGGGACGTATTTGCTGTTCCTTCTGCCTGCAGTGTCCTTCCCAGCTTCTCACTGAAGCATCCCCAGCTGCCCTTCGTAAAACTTCAGCCCTCTCCTATATCTGCCAAAACAAACCATCCCACTCTCCTACTTTATTTCTGACATATTGACCCATTGGGCTATACTGATGATGCTAATGGCTCCAGTTAAGTGGCCTCCCTGTGCCCATGCCCTTTGCTCTGTGCCTTGTAACCTTGTAGGCCCCTCCTACTCTGACTACAGGCTTGGCCATGTGATGGCTTTGGCCAGTTGGACAGGAACAAACTTGGTCCAAGGAGAGGCTTGAAAAAACACTTGAAGCATCCTCTCTCCCCTTCCCCACAACCTTCCAGAAGGATGAGAGCACACCTGGGCTGTTCTGCCTGAGGACAAGACCACAAGGAACAAAGCTGAGACCATGCAAAACAGGCTGCCACAGCCAGTGGGACACCGGAGGGAGACCAGCGAGACCAGCCAAGCTGGGCTCCGATGGGCGGAGCTGCCCAGGCAGCTGGCAGGCAGGTGAGCTAATAAATGTGATCGTCTTAATCTGCTGAGTCGGGTGGTTGGTTACTCAGCAATAGCTAACACTTATCTCAGATGTTTATCATCTGTCTCCCTACCAGCAGTGCCAGTGTCGCAAGACCAAGGGATCAGGGGCTGTGATATTTCCTACTACAGCTCTCTGGCCCACAGAGGCCCTGAGTAAATATTTGTTAAATGACTAAATACAGGATAAATACCGTAACAGAATCTTGTGAGACAGACAACAGCCCTGGAGCTAGTCAGAACTGAGTGGAGGGTGGTACTGACACTGGTGAAGAGAATGGCAGTGGGTGAGCACCAAGGGAGTCTCGATAACTGACGCAGGTCCTGTCTGTGAGCTTCAAGACAAAGACCAGGGCTTCCCTGGTGGCGCAGTGGTTGAGAGTCCGCCTGCCGATGCAGGGGACACAGGGTCGTGCCCCGGGAAGATCCCACATGCCGCAGAGCGGCTGGGCCTGTGAGCCATGGCCGCTGAGCCTGCGCATCCGGAGCCTGTGCTCCACAACAGGAGAGGCCACAACAGTGAGAGGCCTGTGTACCGCAAACAACAACGAAAACAAAACAAACAAACAAACAAAGACAAAGACCAGCTCAGAGTCCCCTTCCTTTCATTTTGTTGCTCCTCCATTCTCAGCATCTGGCTTCCATCTCATGATGCAAAACAGCTGCTTGAGATCCAGTCATCATTGCATCATCCCAGCCAGTAGAAAGGCATAGTAGGGCACAATCTCTTCCTTTAAGAACTTCTTCTAGAAGCTCACACAAAGCTCCAAGTTCATTCCATTGGCCTTGGCCAGAACTCAGTCACAGCCATACCCAGCTGCAAGGGAAGCTGAGAAGTGTAGTCTTTTTTCTGACAGCCTTGTGCCAGCTATATGTGAGTTCTGTTATCAAAGAAGAATGAGATAATAAATACTGAGGAATAATTGACAGTCTTTGCTACAGTTGACATTATTTTCAGTTTTGTGTCTGGTAAGATTACTAAGATCTTCAAAAGGTGTTAAAAAAAAAAAACTAGCATCTGGTAGAGGAAGGTGTGAAAGCTGAAATCCCAGGGAAGAATAAGAAACACATCGTGATATTAGCCATTTTATAATCAGTTTGTGTGTAAGGTATTCACATTCTTGCATGTTTGTCTGCAGACCTGAGCCAGAAGCCCAGCCAACAAAAACAAGAAGCGCTGACCAGCTCTGTAGGAGGAAGGGGACCCCTAGCAGGTGTGCCTCCCCAGCTTCACAACCCCTGCCATTAGCGTGGAGTTTCAGAACGCCCCCAAGGCTGCTGCAGAGCCCAGAGTTCTCAGTGTTGAAACCCATAGCTGCCGTCTCTATCCGGATCTTCCTCCTGAGAGCCAGGCTTCTCTAAGAAGTTGTTCACACTCATTTTTCCACTTGCTCAGTCCCAGGGAACTGTTCCTGCACCTGGCACTCTCACCAGGCCCCAGGGATCGCCCAGAGCCACCAGAGGCCCCGTCGTGACCTCCTTCCGGGCTGGCTCGCCGTCCTCCTCCCCTGCTTCCATGGTGGCCTTTGCAGCACCAGTTCCCTCCCAGTACACACCACGCAGCCCTCACCCACCAAAGGCCCAGACCCCTGCCCACCTTTTAAATCATCCACTGGTAGTTCTTTGCACAAACACCATCCCAAAGAGAGAAGGGGTCAGACTCCATGTCTAGAACCCCAAAGACCTGGATTCTGGGAGATCACCATCACATGGGCCTCCAAGGCCAGCCCTCAGTGTCTCCCACGGGGATGTATAAGCTCAGTCGAGCCAGCCCTGGGCCTCACAGGCTCACCTCGGGCACAGGGTCCTCTCCTAGCAAGAAGCACTAGCTGAGGGCAGTAAGAATAGGATACACGCATTTAGTGCCAGGAAGACTCGCCCGGCCAGAAAGTGTCCACAGACTGGCTCCATGTGTGGGCATGGCCACCCCAAGTCCACACAGGGAGGACCCGTGCCCTGGGAGCTTTCTCTCCAGCAGAGGAGACAGATGCTCTGGGCCAGTGGGCTGGGGGACATGCAGGGGACCCAACCTGGACCGGGGGACCAGCAGAGGCTTCTGGAGGAAAGAGTGAGGGGGATGAGCTGGGTGAGTCCCTGCAGGGAGGGGACGGTAACCCAGGAGCGGGGACTGGACATATGAAGTCCCTGCTGTAGGGGAACTGCTGCGGGGATCTCAGGATGGGCACAGTGTGGGCAGGGGGCTGAGGGCAGCGTGAGGCCCGGGTAGGTCAGCAGAGCCCTGGAAGCCAACTTGCACTTGGGTTCTGTGCTGTGGAAAGTGGGACTTCATGCAGCTGAGTGGAGATGGGGAGGGCAGCGGGGTCATGAGGGGCAGGGATGCCAAGCGGGGGAAGATGTTGGGGCAGGACCCGCAAGACCTGGGCCCAGTGGATGACGGAGGAGCCAGCGAGGCTGCTGGCTGGAAGCTGGTGGGTGGGAATCCTAGAAGGCCCACAGGAAAGTAGGTATAGGGAGAGGAGGGGTAGACCAGCACGGGGACCTGCCCTTCAGACAGCTGGTTACACGGTCCTGGAACCAGGACAGTGAACCTGGCTGTGTGGATGTGGGAGTGACGGAGGGGTGAAGGGGAAGGGCAGATGCGCCCAGGGAGTGCGTGGGGAGTGGGACAGCGACCCCACCCCTTCCAGGTTTGATGAAAGAATCAGATGTTATGTGATGGTGGCCTCTTTGCCCTAACCCCTGCCCCTTGAGATGCCACATCCCCAAATGAGCCTGTGCTCCTCACGGGGCTTGCAGGGCCTGCAGGTGGGCCCCGAGTGCCTGTGCCGGGGTGGGCACACGGCGGTCCTGCCAACCTTGCTGCTGGGTCTGAAACCCTGCCGGCTGTGAGCCATTGGAAACAGGGGTGGGGCCTGGGAAGTCTCAGGGTGACTCCCACCCCACCCCTGCACCTCTGCGGTCAGGAGCCCTGGGCTAAGCACCCCTACCGGGCCTCACTGCTGCTGGTTCTAGGTCTATCTAAAACTCTTCTTGGGACTTCCCTGGTGGTCCAGTGGTTAGGACTCCGAGCTGCCACTGCAGGGGGCATGGGTTCTGTCCCTGGCTGGGGAACTAAGATCCTGTAAGCCACGTGGCACGGTCAAAAGAAAACTCTTCTTATTACAAATCTCTTTATTATGCAGTCGGTGTGTGCTCATGGCAGGAAAATTAGAAAACACAAGTAGGCAAAATAACAAACTGATTATGATAATTTTTGTCTGATCCCCCAGAGAGAACAAGTAACAGTTTGTGACATAATCATCTGGGAGTTTTAGAAGCACATAGACCAGGAGTTCTGTGATGGAGCTAGGCTCCTTGGGTCACATCTGTGAAATGATAGAAAAAATATATATTAGTCTCTGCTCTCGGTTCCTGGCACAGAGCTCCTAAATCCCTTGGAATTTCCTAAGTGATAAGAACGCGAGGAGCATCTTTTGTTCTAATATTTGGTCTTTGAACCCACTCCCTGGCACAGATCTCCTAAATCCCTTGGAATCTACTGGATGGAAGGAGGATCTTTTGTTCCAATTCTGTGACTCTAAGTGAGTTCCTGGATGGCTTCAGGATCAGGGCTGGTCACCAGAAAGATCAAGCCATGATAAGGAGCTTGGAACTTTCAGCCCAGCTGGAGATGGAGTTAATGATCGATCATGCCTGTGTGATGAAGCTGGCTATATAAAAGTCCCTAAAGATGGGGTTCAGAGAGCTTCTGGCTGGTGAATACATCCATATGATGGGGGCTCCCCTCAGCTCCACGGACACAGAAGCTCCTGTGCTCAGGGCCCTTCTGGATCTTGCCCTGTCTATTTCCTCATCTAGCGGTTCACTCATATCCTTCAATATCCTTTGTAATAAGCTGGTTATCTAGTAGGTAAACTGTTTTCCTGAGTCCCGTGAGCTGTTCTAACAAATTATCAAATTGGAGAAAGGGGTTCATGGGAACCCCAGCTTATGGCCAGTTGGTCAGAAGCACAGGTGACAACCTGGCCTCAATGTTGGCATCTGAAGTGGAGGCGGGGCCAGGCGGGTCTGCACTAACTCTGGTCAGTGTCAGAATTGGGTTGAACTTAGGACACCCAGCTGGTGCTGGAGAATTGCTGGGTGTGGAAAACCCACACATCTAGTGTCAGAAGTGTCACGTGAGAATAAAGAACACAGGGATGTTTTTCCAAGGCAGCACCCCAAGGCTGCTGTTCACCGGCTGTGCAAACTCCAGCAAGTCACTTGACCTCTCTGTGCCTCTCTCTCCTTCCCAGCAAGATGGGAACATGGATGTCATCCACTGACAGGAATGTCCTGGGCTTCAGTGAGCTGACACGTGTAAAGTGCTTAGAACTGCTCCTGGCAGAGAGCGCTGCTCTCATTTTAAGTGCACATGCTTAAAAAAAACATTTTATTATTGAAATTTCAAACATATCCAGAAGTGGAGAGGTGATATGCCGAACTTTCCACCTCTGTCATCAAACTTCTCAACTCAAGGCCCATCTTGTTTCATCTGTGTCCCACCCCTTCCTCCGTCTTGACATGATTTTGAAGCAAATCCCAGACATCATATGATTTCACCAGGAAATATTTTACTGTGTACTTCTAAATGAAAGAACTCCCTCTGCTTGCCTCTCAATCTCTCTCTCTCTCTCTCTCTCTCTCTCTCTCTCTCTCTCGCTCCACCATAACCTATGTAATGAGTGATAACTCTCAACCACGTTTCTTTTTTCTTTTTAAATTAATTAATTAATTAATTTTTTGCTCCTTTGGCTCTTTGTTGCTGCGCGTGGGCTTTCTCTAGTTGCAGCGAGCAGGGGCTACTCTTAGTTGCGGTGCGTGGGCCTCTCATTGCGGTGGCTTCTCTTATTGGGGAGCATGGGCTCTAGGCGCACGGGCTTCAGTAGTTGTGGCACATGGGCTCAGTAGTTGTGGCTTCCGGGCTCTACAGCGCAGGCTCAGTTGTTGTGGCGCACGGGCTTAGTTGCTCCGCGGCATGTGGGATCTTCCCGGACGAGGGCTTGAAGCCACGTGCCCTGCATTGGCAGGTGGATTCTTAATCACGGCGCCACCAGGGAAGTCCCCCCCTGCCCTGACTTTAGTTCTCTCCATGGCACTTTGCCCTTCTCCCATCCTCTCAGTTATCTGTGGCTGTGTGACAAAATGCCCTAAAGCTGATTTGTCTTAAAGCAGCGGTGCTACATCATTCCTTACCATTCTGTGAGCCATTGCATGGGGGAGGAGTCGGCTGACGCCATGTGCAGGAGTCTGCTCACAGAATCATGAGGAATGATCTAGCACCGCTGCTTTAAGACATCAGCCGGAAGCTGCTGTCCCGAGGGCTACTGGTTCTCTATTCACGTGGTTCCCAGCACCCACGGTGCAGCCTGAACTTCTTTCCGTGACAGTTGCCTTCCAAGAGGGCAGAAATGGAAGCTGTGTGCCCTCGTCAGGCTGAGCCCACGCATCCCACAATGTCGCTTCTGCTGCCTTCTGTTGGTCCAAGAAAGTTCCAGGGCCGGCCCCCTATTAAAAGGAGGGGATAGACCCCACCTCTTGCCGGGGAGAGCATCAGAGGCACGATTGGAGAAGGGTGTGCACGCTGAAGGGATTGGTTCAGCCATGCCCTCTGTGCCCCATGGCACCACCCGGCACCGTGTGCATTCTCCTTATTTGTCTGTCTGTCTTGCCTCTACAAAAATGGAATGAAGGCAGGTCCTTCTGTGCGTCTTATATCTGTACCCCCTGCACTTAGGGCAGAGCTTGGTGCGCAACACAATTCTGTTGAATCCATGGTTGAGAGGCTGGCTCAGAAGTCAAACAGCCACTGTTTAAATCATAATTGTGCCTCTGTATGCACTGTAAACTTGGAAAGAGTACTTGGGCTCTCGGCCTCAGTTCTTCTATCTGTAAAATGGGGGAAGTAATAGCAGTACCAATTCCATACAACTGGGGAGAGAATAAAAATGTAATAGAACAAATAATTAACACAATACATGGCCTATACCAAGCCCTCCATAAATGTCAGTAGTTGTACTGACTAGGATCCCCCCCGCCCCACTATACCCAGATTCCATCCTTTTCCATCTGCATGCGGCCCTGACCACGGACACCCTCCTGAGCTAACCGCCCGCCCCCCTTTCCTCCAGTGAAGGACAGACTCTGACCTTGACCTGCCCCACATCCTGGGGCAGGCTGCTGCCTCCCTATCTGGCCTCTCAATACCCTCCACCCCGTGGGCCACCGTCCATGACAACCTTGGGCATTCAGCCAAACTTTCCAGCCCAGGGCTCTCCTTGAAGCCGATAAGCTGGAACTCCCCACAGTCATATCTCTGTTTTATTTCAATAACAGTAGTAAATTGGAAAATACCTAAATGACATTGGGTCTGTTCACTCAAGAATGTAATAATGTCATATTCTGCCTTAATATCAATGGAATTGCCTGTGGTGGAAAGGGTAGACAGTTGTGTCAATTTGTGACGGAGTTTGGTTCAGCAAACATCCCTCTTCTCGTAATTCTTCCAGACCACTTAGCCCTTCCCCTAAGGATTACCAACCATGCTGAGTCAGGGCTGGTTGGACAAATGAACGCTAAGAGCCTTCATTTTAAGGACACATCTATCTCTTTTCCATCATTCTTAGGCCAAGTCCCCATGGTGGGAGGGAGTCAGGGATTCTTCTCTACCCCTTGGCCCAGTCTTCCCACTCCAGATCTTGCCCCAGGCCTCCAATCCCCCCACCTCCTTCTTACACAGAGCCCATCTGTTTGTGTCCCCCCCTCCCCCAAATCCACATGTTGGAATCCTGATGCCCAAGGTGCTAGTGTTAGGAGGTAGGGCCTCCTGGAGGTGATTAGGTCATGAGGATGGGGCTCTCGTAGCTGGGATTAGTGCCCTTATAAAAGAGGCACCATGTCTCACCCCCTCTGACATATGAGGATACAGTGAAAAATCTGCAGCTTGGTAGCGGGCCCTCACCAACACTGAATCTTCCAGCACCCTGATTCCACATGTCCAGCCTCCAGAACTGTGAGAAATTAATGTCTGTTTTTTTCAAGTCACCCAATCTGTGGTATTCATTATAGCTGCCTGACCAGACTTAGACACCATCCAACAAGCAAAGGGACCCACCTTTTCCTTAAAAGACAGTATAGTTTCTCAAAAATAAAGCATCTCCTTTGGTCACATAACCTGGCAGGCCCATGGCAAGCCACAGTCCCTGGCATGAGCACATCTATTCCTATCAGAAACTACATCCTGCAGCTCTGACGGATTTTTGCAGAGATCCATGATGGGCCATGGAACCTGTCAGCAGAGTCCAGGGCTGAGCCTGGGTCGGAGGTGTGGACTCAGGGTAGTAGATTGAATGGTGCCCCCCGGCCAAATTCATGCCCATGAGGAACCTCAGACTGTGACCACATTTGGAATAAGGGTCTTTGCAGATGTAATTAAGAATTTCATGATGAGGTCATCCTGAACTAAGGGTGGGCCTTAAATTCAATGACTGGTGCCTTTATAAGAAAAGGTGGGGGGGCACTTCCCTGGTGGTCCAGTGGTTAAGACTCTGCGCTTCCACTGCAGGGGGCACGGGTTTGAACCTGGCTGGGGAACCAAGATCCCGCATGCCATGCAGCGTGGCCAGAAAGTAAAAATAAATTAAAAATTAAAAAAAATATATATATATATATAAGAAAAGGAGAAGGGACAGAGGGAAGGCAGCCATTGGGTTGGGGATGGGGCAGAGATCAGAGGGATGCAGCCGCAAGCCCAGGAATGCCAGGAGCCACTAGGAGCTACAGGAGGTGGGAAGGATCTTCCCCTAGAACTTTCAGAGGGAACACAGCCCTGCTAACACCTTGATCTTAGAATTCCAGGCTTCAGAACTACAAGAATAAATTTCTGTTGTTTCAAGCCCCCAGTTTGTGGTAATTTGTTACAGCAGCACAGGACCAAATACACCAGGTACTATGAACTGAATTGTGTTCCCTCAGATTCATATGTTGCAGCCCTAACCCCCAATGTGACTGTATTTGGAGAAAGGCCTTTTAGGAGTAGTATGGTTAAATGACGTCACAGGGGTGTGGTCCTAATTTGATACGACTGGTGGCCTTATAAGAAGAGGAAGAGATCTCTTTCTCTCCCTTTCCACAAGCACACAAAGAGATCGTGTAGGCACACAGAGAGACGGTGGCCGCCTACAAGCCAAGAGAGAAGGGCTCAGAATGAAAGCTGCCTGCCAGCACCTTAATCCTGGATTTCCGGCCTCTAGAACAATAAGAAATGTTTCTTTTGTTTAGGCTGTCCTGTCTGTGGTATTTTGGTCTGTCAGCCTGGGCAGACTGATGCACCAGATAGCCCAAACCCACAGTGATGCAGTGGGTAGCTCAGGAAGGTCCAGGGAGTGGCACTAGAGGCCAGAACTTTGGGCCAGTGGTCCTCAGGAGCTCCAGTCCGACAGCATCAGCAGGCTGACCGCACACCCTCTGGAATGCAGCTGGCAAGTAACCCGCAGGAGATGGGAATTGGTGGGGGGTTGGGCCTCAGAGCCAGGCAGAGTCCCGGCCCCACAGGCCAAGGACAGGCGCCAACAGCACTGAAGCGGACTTCAAAGACGGTGCTCCATGGGGAGGTTTTATGAAGGTCACGAGGACTGAAAAATCACTCCCAGGGGCCTTTTCTGAACTGGAAGTGGGAACAGGAAATAGCTAGATGAGATTCATCTTGGAAAAATGCAAGCTCATACATCTGGGTAAAACTAATCCAAAACACAGCATGGGAAAGCACAGTGCAGAACACAGGGGAGGACTGCCACCCTCAGGGCCGCTGAGAAGGCCCAGCCAGGAGATCATCTGTGCAGCCTCTGACTTTTTTTGGGGGGGTGGTCTCAGCGTGGGCAGCAGGGAGCTGGGGACTTAGACATTTGGGATCCCCAAGCCAGGTTTATTGGAGATAGAGGGCTGAGGTCTCCGCTTCCCAGCTGGATGGACAGTGACCTGGTGGTCCAGGGAGGGGAGGAGAGGAGCACGCCAACCATCGATGCTGTGGCTTTGCCCACCTGTGCCCAGGCCTCCACTCAGTGGGCACTGAGGATCACCCCTCACAAAACTTCCCTGGGCCTGTGGAAATCCTCATTTTTGCAAGTTGCCCAGTATTTTAAGTATTCAGGTGCGATGGGTCATTAAAAGCTGCCTCTGGGGCTTCCCTGGTGGCGCAGTGGTTGGGAGTCCGCCTGCCGTTGCAGGGGACACGGGTTCGTGCCACGGTCCGGGAAGATCCCACATGCCGCGGGGCGGCTGGGCCCGTGAGCCATGGCCGCTGAGCCTGAGCGTCCGGAGCCTGTGCTCCGCAAAGGGAGGGGCCACAGCGGTGAGAGGCCCGTGTACCGCAAAAAAAAAAAGCTGCCTCTGCCGCCCCAAGAGAGAACCCAGGTGCCTGGGATGGAGACAGAGGCCATCAAGAAGAATGGAAATTGTTTCAGGGGTAGGCTGCTGCTCTCTGAGGAAAGGCAGAACCCACAGATGGGGAACACGGACTCCTTACAGACAGCCTGGGAGCTCCCCCTTCCCAGATGGCAGGAGGAGAAACGAGCACAGGAAATGAGAGAGGGGCTGCATCCCAGGCCTCCCAGCCAGGCTGTGTGTCCTGGGCCCAGGAGGGCAGGTCGGGAGCTGGTGTGGAGGCTGAGAGGAGGCCTGGGCTGAGGCACCAGCCTGCTTCAGCCCTGTGCCGCAGGCAGGGAAGACTGAGGAGATCACATAGCATAACAAAGAGATTCCAAAGCGTAGTGGCTGAAAATATGAGAGACATACAGGAACACTTGATGTTGTCAAGATGTCAGCTTTCCCAACCTGGTCTAGGGATTCAACACAATACCAATCTTGGAAAAGGAATTGCTGGGTGAGATTTTTGTTTTCATTTTGTTGGCTATGGTTGCTAAATTGGCTTCCAAAAAGTCCCTCCTACAATCTGCCAGTTCCCTCATGTGTGATCAATTTCGTAAACGTGGGATAATGCGATAAGTGAAGATACTCTCATTTAAGTTTGCCCTTCCCCGATTGGACGAGTCATGGAATCTGGTATGTTTTTGAGTAGCATTTCCTCTGTAAATTGCCTACTGGTGTTCTTGCTTGTCGTCTTTTCCTTATTAATCCGTGAACAATTTCATAATTACAGGAATTAGATTTAAATTCAAAATGTGTCACACTCTTCCCCTGGTTTGCCTTTTAATGTTTAAATACATTTAAAATTTGCATGTCTTCAAGTTTATCATTCTTTTCCTTTAGTGTCTTCAGGTTTATTGTGATACTTTAGACCATAAAAACATTCATCGACTCCCCAGTACATTTTTTTTTCTTTTTTAGATTTTAATATTTGATCCATCTGGATTTTATCTTGGTGTTAAACAGTAAGGGAGGGATCCAACTTCCATTTTTCCAAATGGCCGGCCAGTCGTCCTTAACGCCATTCGATTGAGAAAGACTGAAAACCCTTTCCAGGGGTTTGAAGCGGTCGCTCCACCAGCACGCTCACTCGCGCATCTGCCCGGGCCCGCTATCCAGGGGCCCGGCGCCGCCAGGTTTCCGGGGCCCATCGGTCCAGCCCGACCCAGTCGGAGGGGGCGAATAGCAGGGGCTGGGGCGGCTACTCCTCTCCTGCTGAGAACGGATCCCTCTCCTACCCGCCAAGGACCCACCACTAACATCCCCCTCCCCCCACGCGCCGAGGACGGATCCCCGGATACCCCCACCTCGATCTCCCCTTTTAGCCTCCGAGGACGACTTCCCTAACCTCCGCCTCCTCCCTTCCAGCTTCTGCCCGAACCCCTTTTACCGACCCCCCTACCCTCCAACCCAGTCTCTCTTCCCGGGTGATCCCAAGGATGGGACGGGACTTTCCGCGAGTGTAAGTTAAATAAAAGGCGTGTGCTCTGGTTGTATTTGCATAGAGGCGGGGCCTCTGTCGCTGCGAGGCCGGAACACCCAATCAGGTGGAACCCGGGAACCTCTACCTCGCTCCAAACGACCCTGGGGGCGAAATCCGCCCAGAGACTTAATTTGCATGGGGCGGGGCCTGCCTCCTTGAGTGGCCGGGCGCCACTTCCCCTTCCAGTCGGCTTCCGCCCGCTGGCTTCCGCCCGCTGGCTTCCGGCTTCCGTGCGGCTTCCGCCCGCCTTCCTTCCGGCTTCTGTCCAGCTTCCCTCTGCTTTCGCCGGGCGCCACCCGCGGCCAGGGGACGAATGCTACCAAAACGGCGGCGAGCGCGGGTCGGGACCCCCGGACACCCACCTCTCCTCCGCGGCACGCTTCCCTGGGGTCACTGTCTACCTGGCTGAGCCACGCATGGGCCGCAACCGCCTGGCCTTCCTCACACGCCTGGCTCTCTCCAAGGGCTTCCGCGTCATGGACGCCTACAGGTGCGAGGTCGTGGCGAAGCTTGCCGCAAGGCGAGGCCGCTTTCCTAGGGCCGACCTTTCCGAGGGGCGCGGGGCGGTTCCGGCGCCCACGGCCTCGCCTCACCGGGGAACGTGGCACGCCCGTATAGGTATCACCATGCCGTCGCGCCCGGTGGGCCGGGGGATGCTGCTGAGTGGCGTGATGGCCTGAACACAGATGCCCGTGCTCGGAACTCTGCAGCTTTGCAGCCACATTCACGGATGGTGTTTCCTTACTGCTGAGGATATTGAGATCTGAAACGACTCCCACGCAGCTGACCCCGGAGCGGAGGGGCACCTGAGGTGTCTGGATTCCAAGTTAGCCCTGGCATTTCATGGTCATATAGCCTTCCTGTCGATTTCCTCTTTTGTAATAGGGTGTTAGCAGTTAGAGCCAGGAGTGTTTCTGTAGGACAAGGAGAGAATGTATGCCGGAGGCTTTATAAAGGGCCATGTGAGTGTAGCGGTGGTTAACAGTCCTTCCTTAGGTGAATTCATCTTGCCCTGTTAGCTAAACTGATTTCTCTCCTCAGGGCTGAGAAAGTGACTTGAGTGAGGCTCAAAGAGTAGAAGAAAACCAAACAAAAACAAAACCACTACAGAAGCAATGCTGAAAGTAAGGGAGGAGAGTTCCCATGGTTTTGAAGTTGAAAGAGCAAGTGAATCAGGGGCCAGTCCCCCTGAAGCTTAGTTAACCATTCCCAGGGATGCAGCAGACCCACTCAGGAGAGGATGATGACCACGGCCTAGAGTGTACTGGGCACTGTCTAAGCCGTTTTGCTTATTAGCTCATTTAATCTTTGCAGCAACCCTGCAAAATAGATATGTTATTATCTCTGCTCTGTGGATGAGGCAAAGTACAGAGATAAGTGATGTGCCCAAGGGCACATAGCAAGTGTGTGGCAGAGCTGAGGTTCAAACCCAAGCAGTCTGTCTCCAGCACTTCGATGAAGACCCCCTCCTGGTCCTGGCCCCTGTACCCCTGGCCTCTCCTTCCTCTGGGGTTGGGGGGAGAGGGAGACAGACAAGTTAACACAAAAAAGGGTTGGTCTTGTCATCATGGCTAGAGCCGAGAACCACGCACAGCTCTGCAGATGCTGGAGTGGTGGAGATGTTTGCCTGCCAGGCGGAGGGGCTGGGAGGTCTTTCTGAAGAATGAATAGGTGGTCACCAGGCAGAGGGGATAGTAACAGCAAAGGCCTGGAGGCATGGAGTGAAGCAGGAAGAATGGCAGGTCTGGGAAAGGGTTCTGGGCCTCACTTCCTCTTTTTCCCTCCACCCAGCTCAGAGGTGACACACGTCGTGATGGAGGGGACCTCAGCAGAGGAGGCCGTCTGCCAGCAGGAGCGCAGGACGGCGGCCCTTCACCCAGGATGCACCCGCCCAGTACTCTTAGACGTAAGCTGGTTCACGGAGAGCATGGCGGCTGGGCAGCCAGTCCCTGTGGAGTGCCGGCCCTGCCTGGAGGTGAGCTGGGTGAAGGATGAGGGTGGAGCCCCAGAGAAGGCCCCAGCGCAGGCCGGAGCTCAGCTGGGACAGGTGACACCAGGTGACACGGCAGCCGTGCCTCAGTGTCCTTCACATGAGGTGGGCGGTGAGGGCTCAGCCCAGACCACCAAGGGGCCCTGGGAAGCCAGGCCGTTCCCGCTTCTCTCACCATTGGTGCAAACTCTCTTGAGATCCACTTATCTTTAGCATCTTTAGGCCTTTGTTTCTTAACCAAGTGGATGAGACTGTGACCCCAAGTGGGGCCAGCAGGAGGCCGTCCTCGGGGTGCTGTGAGGTTCATGGCCTCCGCCCACCTCTGTGCTTCCTGGGTGAGCACAGCCGGGGGCTGCAGGTGTGGGCTCCGAGCAGGGCTGCCCGCATTCAAATCCTGACTCTGCCTGTGAGCCACGAGGCCTCGGTGTCCCCGTCTGTGGAGTGGGGGTGACAGGCAGCCCAGCCCACTCCGGAGGGGGTTCCGGGAGGTGGGGCACACACAGCACGTGCGGGGCAGGTGGTGCCACTCACGCCGCTCTGGTCTCTGCCCCGTGCCTTTGGCAGTTGTGCCCTCGGAGGGTCGGCCCCGTCTGTCCCGAGAGCCCTAGGTGACCACCCAGGAGAGGCAGGGCTCCGGGGGGCTTTCTTGGCCCCTGCCCACCCTGCAGCCTCGAAGCGGCCTGTATATTGCCCTTCCCCAGGTGGCTGTGCGCGGGAAGGGGCCGCCACGCCCAGCATGGAGGCTGCCCTGTGCCTGCCAGCGCCCCACACCCCTCACGCACCACCACGCCGACCTCTCGGTGAGCCCTGGGTCCCCTGCCTCCCTGGGATGGGACCAGGCCTTCCCCTGTCCCAGCCTTGGAGGGAGGGGTGGGGTGAGGTACCCCGCCATCCCTGCCCCTCCCCAAGGGCCCCTCCTTGCAGGAGGCTCTGGAGATGCTGGCGGAGGCCGCGGGCTTCGCCAGCAGTGAGGGCCGCCAACTCTCCTTGTGCGGAGCGGCCTCAGTGCTCAAGGTCCTTCCCAGCCCGGTCACGGCCCTGAGCCAGCTGCGTGGCCTGGCCCACTTTGGAGAACACTCGTGTAGGGTCGTCCAGGTCAGTGCTCCCCGCACTTAGCAGGGCGGGGTTGGGGGGAGGCGAGGGGATCTCAGGGCCTGGCGAGGGCAGGTGGCTTGGTGGCTCAGAGCCCAGCTGCGGCCGGCCACCCTCTTCACTCAGATTCCTCACGTGTAAATTGGGGCCACAGCACCTGCCCTAGGGGGACCGAGGGGACTCAGCCAAGGGAGCTGCCGGGAGCCTGGCAGGCTGGTAGCTGGCACCACTTGGATCAGCTCAGACTGTCCAGGATGGTGGAAGAGGACCCCTGAGCACGCGCACCTCTTTTTACAATGCAAAGTATTTGAGGACCCAAAATGTGAAGTTGTCCTTTTGTACACTTACCACTGAGCGAATATATCACGATGGAAAAGATACTTCTGAATTCACTTAAGCTTTTATTTTTTCCCCAGTACGTGGGCCTCTCACTGCTGTGGCCTCTCCCATTGCGGAGCACAGGCTCTTGACGCGCAGGATCAGCAGCCATGACTCATGGGCCCAGCCGCTCCGCGGCATGTGGGATCCTCCCAGACTGGGGCACGAACCCGTGTCTCCTGCATCGGCAGGCGGACTCTCAACCACTGCGCCACCAGGGACGCCCCACTTAAGCTTTTAAATGAAGTCTTGTTGAATTCACCTATGTTTTAAAAGCAGTTGTTTACGTATCCCAGGGCTTGCTATTTATCTGAGAGGTGGCCCACGTTCCCCACCCTAGGGGCTTGGAGGCTCCCTGGGCACAGTCTTCATTTCTAAGTCCCCCAGGATCCTGCTCCCACAAAACCCCCCTGCTGGGCCTTGGGCCCCCAGCTCTCCTCTTTCCAGTCAGGCTTTGTCTTCTTCCACAGGAGCTGCTGGAACGCGGAGTGTGTGAGGAGGTGGAGAGAGTCCGGCTCTCGGAGAGGTACCAGGCCATGAAGGTACGCAGGGCAGCCCCCGGCAGGGGCACGGAACTCCACGGTCCTCCCCCAGAGCCACAGCACACGGTTCACGCCATGTCAGGTGGCAAGTGGGGACGGTGGGTCCCCCCCGGGGTCAGAGAAGGTCTCACTGAGGAACTGGCAGTTCAGCCGACACCCGATGTACACGAGGCAGCCAAATGGAGGCAGACAAGAAGCTTGTTTTGAGCACAGGGAATTTTCTAGATCACTCAGCACCATCTGTTCTTATTTGACTATTGATGGCATATTCTCAAGTATATCACATGCTCTGGCATTTTACACAGAGCATACTGAACAAAACAGAACCTTTTTCCGGGTGCCACGGGGACCGTTAAATCTGTGGGGCTGCTCACCCTCGCAGTGTCTCCACCTTTGTGATCTCACGTACTCATTTTCTTGGTGGCGTCCTGCCTGTGTCCACGGTGCACCTTCCCACTGGTCCCGCCCATTTCTGGTCTGATAACGGAGCTGCCAGAGCTCTTATGGATGCCTTGGTCGGGCTCTTTAGACACCCCGGTTTTGTGGCTGGAGGTTGTCAGATCAGCGACTGGTCGGGGGGGGTCTTCAAAAAGGGAGAGGAACCCTGTGTGAAGGACGGGGGGCGGGGGGCTCAGGGGTGTGGAGGCAACACAGGAATTAGTGGCTGCAGAAGCGGTGAGAGAGGGCAGAGCCATCTGCTACCTCCCCCAGGGTACCCCGGAGTCCCAGAAGGCATCCAGGCCAGGAGAAAAGTACGTGAACAGTTAGAAGTTTACTATTATAAATAACTTGATTAGGTTATTCTCAGCATCTTTCCCATCCAGTTCATGCTCTTGGTTCAGGGGATCTAGGGAAGGATGGCCAGCACAGTCCCAAAAGGGCAGGCTACAGCTGGTCGGCAGGAAGTGGGGCTCAGGGACACGAGTGCCACCCAGCTGTTCTTCCTCCCCTGGGCCTGCTCTTGTGTTTCAGAAGTCCCCGGGGAGGGGCTCTGAGTGGCTGGCCTAGGGCAAGTGCCCACCCCTGTCCAACGAGCTATAGTCAAGGAAGAAACAGGTGAGTTGCTAGCGCCCACCCTGTGTGTGGGATACCCGTGTGAGGGCAGCTGGCCACCCCACGAGAGGTCAGCTCCAGCAGCATAGTTAGTTTCCACTGGCCTGGATGTCTCTGCTGACCCGTGGCCAGGCAGTGGCAATTGTCGTGTTTGAACCTGGAACAGAGCCCCAGCCAGCCATAACCTGTTCCTTCCGGATCCTGCTAAAACAACCCCCTGGCTGTTAACTGCCCTTTTTTGCTGCCTGTTACGAGGCAGAGCCACAGTAATAAGTCCCAGCTGCTGTTGGGTGGGATGGTATGGTTTTCCCAGTGAATGGACGGACTGTCAGGACGCCTACTTTGGTGATGTTGGAATCATAGGCTAGAACTGTACAAGTTCTGGGGAGAGACCCTGCTCAAGGAGGGGACCGAGGCCTGGGGAGGGAGCACGTGGGGTCTTTCCCTGCCGTCCCCTGTGAGGGTGGGCTGTGTAGGCCAGGCTCGGGGTTTGAGTCCTGCCTGTGCACTCGCTGTGTGGCCTTGAGCACGTTGCTTAAACTTGAAGAATGTGAGTGGGGATGCCACTTGCCCGGCCAGACGAAGACTTAATGAGGCCACTTGTGTAACGCTGCAGTGGTGCTGTCCTGGGACACACCTTGCACGGATCAGTGTCGTCATCCGCATCTTGCTGTAAGAGCTTGCTCCTGACCAAGTTTGCTGTGCTCGTCCTCAGAACAGCTCTTCACTCAGATCTTTGGGGTCGGGGTAAGGACCGCTGACCGGTGGTACCAGGAGGGGCTGCGGACGCTGGACGACCTCCGAGAGCAGCCCCAGAGACTGACGCAGCGGCAGAGAGCAGGTGAGCCCTCTGGGAGCGCTGGGCCCTGGGCTTCCCCAAAGCACCTGTGCCTGAAAGCCTCCCACACCATGGAGCCCTTAGCTCTGACGCATGGCATATGCTCGTGGCTGCCTGTGTGGCAGGGAACGGGGTGAGCGTGAAGACGGGCATCTTTATTTGGTGGGCTTCCTGACTCAGTGGAGTCAGGACCCGGTGCAGCCCCTTCTCAGTGAGTGATAATGGTCAGAGTAGCTGCTGTGCCATTCAGGACCTCCTGGTTAGACTTGGACCTGGACCAGGCATGTACCCCTTACTCCTGATTCCGTAGAGGGGAGGGCATGTCAGAGCAGCCCGGGCCCTGGGCACACTTGCTTGGCGCCTTGGCCCACTGGCTGATGGCGTGGGGACCTGTGCTCAGTGGGGAGAGGCTCAGTGAGGAGCCTGCTAGTGGGAGGTGGTGCCGAGCGGTGGAGAGAACGTGAACTTGAGAGTTTGTCAGGCCTGGATTTGAGTCCCATCTCTGCCGCTTACTAGGTAGGAGACCGTGGCCCTGAGTCTTGACTTCTCTGAGCCTGAATTACGTTCTCTGTAAAGCATGGGATCCCGTGAGCTCCTTGGCGTGAGGCAAGCAGGTCGCAGGTGTTGAACAGACTCTGTTCTCTCCGTGTGGCCTGGATCGGGGACCCTGCTGAAGGAGCCCCACACCAGCACTCGTTGCCTCTTTGAACATCTTCCCAGGGTCTGGGGGAGGGGAGGCCAGCTGGGGGTCCTGGGAGAGTCTCCTGGCCGGTCAGCAGGACGTGAGACCACAGTGCCGTGCGTCCGGTGGAGCGTGATGGTGGCATCCGTCGGTTCCGTTCAGTGTTCTCTCCCCGCAGGAGAGGCCCGCAGCGCTTACTGAGCGCGCATCCTGCCTGGGGCCGTTTGTTCCCTCACGTAAACCTCTCCTAACTGTGTGTGTGGAAGGCCCAGTGATCCCTCTGACAGGGGAGGAGGTGGACACGGGCTAGAGCGAGGTGTTGTTAAGCGGCAGAGCCATCTTCACATCTCTTTATCACCTCCCGGCCCCGTTTTATGGATGGGAAAACCGAGGCGTTGAAAGGGATAGTCTGTATCTTGATTGTGTCAGCATCAGAATTCTGGTGTGACCTACAGTAGTTCTGCAAGATGTTACCGCTGCGGGGAACTGGGCAGAGGGCACAGGGGACCTCTGTTATTTCCTTCAACTGCATGTGAGCCTACAGTTGTTTCAGAATAAGCGTTTGATATTTAAGGGAGAGGAGGGGGTAGTGGGAGACAGCTAGAGAGGGCCGGGCTGGGCAGGTCAGGAGAGCTGTGCTGCCCACAGGACTCCAGCACCACCAGGACCTGAGCACCCGGATCCTGCGGTCAGATGTGGAGACCCTGCAGCAGGTGGTGGAGGCAGCCATGGGGCAGGCCCTTCCTGGGGCCACGGTCGCGCTGACCGGCGGCTTCCAGAGGTCAGGGGGCTCCGCACGCCCTCCGGCTCAGCTCCAGGCCCTTCCCAGTGAAGGCGTCTGAGGCGGGACCACTGAGGTGGGCCTTCCCTCACTGAAGGGATTCGGGAGAACACGGAGGCTGAGAGTCAGACTGGCCCCCTCAGGGCCACGACGTGGACTTCCTCATCACCCACCCCCAGGAGGGCCGGGAGGCAGGGCTGCTGCCCAGAGTGATGTACTGCCTGAAGAAGCAGGTGAAGGGCTTCCTGCTCCCCCCGCTGACGGTCCTGCCAGGATCCTGGTTCCTGTCCCAGCCCCACATGGCGGTGCCCGGCCATGTCTGCTCTCCCCCAGGACCTTGTCCTGTACCGCCAGCACCAGCGCAGCCGGCAGGCAGACGACCCCACTCACCTGCCCCGGCAGAGCCACACCATGGATGCCTTCGAGGGGACTTTCTGCATTTTCCACCTGCCACAACCCCCAGGGGATGCTGTAGGGGTGCCCAGAGGCCTTGCCCCACCCCGACCACCTGGTGGTCACCCCCATCAGCCAGTTCCCCTCTGTGCTACTCGGCTGGACTGGCTCCAAGGTAGGGAGTGTGCTGCTGCGGCCACCCTGGGGTCTGGGGTTGGTGGCCCTGCTGATGCAGTCACTCTTCCCCCAGCGTTTTGAGCGGGAGCTGCGCCGCTTCAGCTGGAAGGAGAGCCGGAAGGGCTCTGGCTGAACAGCCATGGTCTGTTTGATCCAGGGCAGGTGTGTTGCTGGGATGGGAGGCCTGGGTGGGGAAAACGGCTCTCTGCCCGGTCCACAGTCTGCATCGGCCCCAGGGCCCTCCAGCCTGGGACCCACAGGGCCCTCAAGAAGCACCCCACCGCGGGGCTGGGCTCTGCCTGCCCTTCCAGCCTCCTCCCCACACCTGTCTCCGGGAAGCTGCCGCGGTGGTGGAGTGGCTCCCAAGCACTCGTGCTTGCACTCTGTTGCAGAAGACGTTTCTCCACGTGGCTTCAGAGGAAGACATCTTCAGACTCTTGGGCCTTGAGTACCTTCCCCTCCGGCCGAGAAATGCCTGATCCTATTAGCTGGCCCCCACTTCTGCTCTCTGGAAATGGAGGGTGCCATTTGAGCCAGATGCTGTGGGTGTTCTGGTCCCTGAATGTTTCCAGGTGGAAGATGCACTGCTGCCCCAAGTCCTCACCCCTCCCAAGTGGGAGCCCTGTCTGTGTGGACCACCAGCCCCCCACATACACCCAGTTCAAGCTGTCATGAAATGAGCATGTGGAACAAACTAAGCTGTATTTTCTGAACGTGTTGCTGGTGTGGGTGACCGGGGAGCATGGGCATTGGTTCTGCCCAGAGGTCTGCTACGGGGTGCTGGTGAGGGTGGGGGATGTGGACCTAAGACAAATAGACTTCCAGTTATTTCTCCAACAAAAATGGGTTTATTCAGGATCAGCAGAGAATGGGTCTGCAACCATGGCAAGCCATGTGCAAGTCCCCAGCAAAAATGGAAAGGAAAACGCTCTTACAGAGGGGAAAAGGAATTTGGGAAGGCTATAGTAAACAAGAGTCCATGGCTTTTCATTGGCCGAGTCCTCGTCAGGAACGAAGAGGAGATCTTTCTTTCTGTTGGGCTCTGCTACCATCACAGGGCATGAGCCCTCCCCCTTCTGGTCTCCCAACTCTTATTAATGTTTTTACACTTCCCCTTTCGATCAAGATGCATCTCTGAAAGCATCACTAATCTGAGTCAGGCTTTCCAGTTTCAGGGTCTTTTTGTCCCTCAATACAAGGAAGGACGTTTCCTGGGTGTAGTGTCCCACATCAGAGGGAAAGTGCACAGATTGGAGATCTATTGAGGTCATATTTAAGTTGTAACAAGGAGGGGTAGGAGGGACAACTCTTAGGCACTTTTTATCTGAAGTCCGTGTCTTTTACCAAGATCCTAAACGGTAGAGATTATCTGAAGCCTTATGTAATCAAAGGTTTGGTGACAAAATTCCAACAGGCCTAGTCTGAATATCTTTGGAAAGCTGGCTCATCGGATGTCGTCTGCTTCAGTTCAGGGAAGTCTTTACTTTCAGGTCACCAGATGATTTGCAGGTCCAGACAGGGTTTGGTGCTTTCTTTAGGTGTGTCATGTGAATCCAAGAGTTGTGTTCCTTGGAGTTTTGCAGCACAAGGGTTGGTTAGCAGTACCTGATAGCAGCCTTTCCAGCAAGGTTGAAGAGAGACCTTCTGGAGGTGTCTTTTCCAATAGATGAAATCTCCAGGTTGCAGGGTGTGATGTTTAACGTCTTCATCTCCCAAGAGTGCACTGTGAAAAGGTTGCTTACCAAAACATGGTTATTTTTAATAGAAGCAATTAGGCCTTTGCAGTATTGGAGTATCTCTCTTCTTATTGGTTGTGGGTCAAAAGAGGCAGGAGCCGGGCTTCCCTGGTGGCGCAGTGGTTGAGGGTCCACTTGCCGATGCAGGGGACGCGGGTTCGTGCCCGGGTCTGGGAGGATCCCGCATGCCGCGAAGCCGCTGGGCCCGTGAGCCATGGCCACTGGGCCTGCGCGTCCGGAGCCTGTGCTCCGTGACGGGGCAGGCCGCAGCGGTGAGAGGCCCACGTACCGCAAAAAAAAAAAAAAAAAGAGGCAGGAGCCAAGTGCACTGGGCATCCTGTGACTACCTCAAAGGGTGTAAAAGTTCCAGAAGAGGTGGGTCTATGATTTAGAAGGACCAACAGCAATGCCTTTGACCAAAGTATTTGGAGGGCCTCTACACGTTTTGCCAGTTGAGTCTGAATAATGCTGGTAGTGTGTTTGACCAAACCAGAGGATTGGGGGTGGTGAGTGCAGAGAAAGTGTAAAACTGGCCGAACAGCACAGACTTTTTGAAGCACCTGGCCAGTGAAATGGGTTCCTCTGTCATTATGAAGTTGAAGCGGAGTTCTCCAGGTAGGGATAATCTTTCCCAAGGCACTTCAGTCACAGAAGAGGTAGTAACCTATCTGCAAGGGCAAGCTCCAGTCCAGTGTGAAAACATACATACCATGACTAAAACATACTTACATCCACGAAGTGGAGGAAATTGTATGAAATCCATTTGCCAGATCTCAAATGATCCATCAGGCAATTTAAAATGTCCAGGAGCAGTACAAACAGACTTCCCTGGGTTGTACTTCAGACAAGGGGAGCAATGAGTAGGTGCTTTCTGTGGCATTGTTAGTGTTTCCCCACCAGTACTGACGCATGAAGGCTGTCATTTTGTTAGGCCAGTGGTTTAATGCATGTACGGTGGTGAGGAGTGGGTAGGACTGGGTTGTTACTTGGCCTGTACCAGAGCTTTCTCTTTTTTATCAAACCAACAGTCGTTGAATTCCCAATCTTGTTTTTCTTTTCCTAAGGCCAGTTTTTGGGCTTCCCGAGCCAGTTTTTAAAGGTATCACTTGAGGAAATATCCCTTTGGACCATGACAGAAGTTTAGCTGCTGTGGTTCCTTTAAAGGTGGAATTCCTTGCAGAAATTTCGGCAAGGTGATTTACCTTAGCTTCCAGAGAGTCCAGTTTAGAATGCCCTGGAATCTTACTAATAACTCAAGGGTGGATAAAAGTGTTGCATCCAATAATTCCTGAACACGGGGGCCATTTTTAATTTTATTTCTGCTGGAAATAGGGAAGCCACATTGCTTCCACAACATTCCAAAATCATGAGCTACTCCGAAAACGTATCTACTATCGATATAGATATTGGCAGTTCTGTCCTTGGCTAAAGTACAAGCCTGTGTGAGAGCATATCATTCAGCCTGTTGGGCCAAAGTAGCCGTAGGTAAAGATGCTGCCTTAGCAACATCAAAAGAAGTTGCAGTAACATCCCCAGCACGACATCTGCCATTGTCCCCTTTGAAATAACCATCAGTGAACGTGAGCAGTCAGTGTTACAGACTGAAATTTCCTAGACGTCATTATGAGGACTCAGGAGGTGGTCTGTCAGGGTTAAGCAGTTGGGAGGGACTTCCTCAGTGACAGAGGAGAGAAGAGTAGCAGGGTTAAGGTTATTACACGTAGAAGAGTTATGTGAAGAGCAGCTGACAAAAGGACTCCAAAGGAGGTGAGACGGCTGACTGAGAAACGTTGAGTGTGATGAGAATTCAGGAGGGCTATTGCATGAGGTCCAGAAATGATTAAAGGAGATCCCACCATGATTTTCTCAGCGGCCTTAACCACAAGGGCAGTGGCCGTGATGGCTCGAGGTGAGAGGGGTGTTTCTGTGTTACAGGGTCCAGTTGCTGGCCATAATACCCTGTGGGTCGACGGTGGTCTCCTTGTTTTTGGGTGAGTATCCCAAGGGCATTCCCTTCTTTTTCGTATACAAAAAGGGAATCTGATCATTGGGATGCCTAGCCTAAGGGCAGGTGGGTTCTTCAAACTCTCCTTTAAGGCCTTAAAATCTGTGTATCTGGTTCTTCCCATAAAATTGGATTGGAGTTGTGCTACAGTAAAACATACAGAGGTTTGGCTATGAGAGAGAAATTTGAAACTCAATTTTGGCAATAACCAACTAGCCCAAGAAAACCTCACAGTTGGTGCTTAGTTTTGGGTTTAGAGAAACTTAGGACACCAGGGAGTCTGTCTGGAACTAAGTGTAGCCCTTGTTCTGATATCAGATGCCGTAAATGATGAACCTGGGTTTGGGGCAAACTGCAATTTATACTCACTGCCATATGTCCCTTTAAGGCTGAAATTGTTAGCAGGTGGATGATGACTTCCTATGAGGAGGTTTGAGAAAGAGCAAAGAAGCAAATCATCTACATATTGAAGCAAAGTAGAACCTCTAGGGAACTTTGTATCATCCAGATCAGCCTTCAGGAATTTTGAGAAATAAGGACTCTCAGTAAAACCATGAGGTCTTACTGTCCCGGTGAATAGGTTTTCTTCTCAAGTGAAGCCAAAAAGTTATTCGCTAGGTTCAACCGGAATGTTATAGCATGCACTGCCTAAATCAAGTTACAGTAAAGAAATTACCTCCTATGGGAATGACTGTTAGGAACATATGAAAGGAGCAACAGGGTGTCAAGGGATAGCTATGTTGTTTATTACTTGGAGGTTCTGGACAAACCTACATCCTTGGCTTTTAGGTTTCCTCATCTGTAAAATGGGAGTATTACAAGAGCTAGTACAAGGACTAATGAGGCCCTCAACCTTGTAATCTTCAATTACGGGCTTTATGCCTGGGATGGCTTCTTTACTTATACATTGTCAATACTGGGAAGAGATTTTGAGAGATCTGTTTGAATCTCGATGGGAGATGTGCTGTGAATTTTGCCAGTGTCAGTGGAGATTTTGCCCATAAAAGGGATGGTAGCCGATTCAATAGGGACAAATGGTCTGTGTTTCCAGAATCAGCTCTAGTATCATCAGAGATGGAGCAAATGAAAGATATCAAAGAGTCGTTTAATTCACGTTGTTGTTTACTCTGATGACTACTGTCAAATTCTGGAATTATTTCCCCCTTTTGGGAGAAAGAACTTCTGGCCTGATGCTTCTCTAAGAAGTCTCGGCATAATAAATGGATAGAGGTGGAGGAACTAAGAAGAAAAGTGTGTGTATCTCTCAGAGGGCCTAAACAGAGTGGAATAGGTTCAGGGACAGGAGCCTGTTGAGGTTCATTGGAGATCCCCACTATTTGAACTGTTTACTCTGAGGCAGGGGCTGCTTCATAGTAGTGGGGCTGAGCCTTGAGAGTGGCTCCAAGTGTCAATTAGGACTGAAGAGATTCGCCCCCAATCTGGAGAAACGTTTCTCTAAGCCAGTTAAGAGGGAAGATTGAGAAGAGCCCCGTTGTTGAGAATTGGGAGGATGGTGGAAAAGCTGGTTAGAAGACTGAAGGTGCCTGAAGCACTTAGATTTGTACAATCTCTTTTCTGAAGTCTAGGCTCTTTGCAACGATAGCAGAAAGTAGGGCCTAAACTAGGACCTATTTGACCTAAAACAAATAGGAGGGTTTTGGTTTCATTTAGGAGCCTTCATTTGCTGGAGTTGAAGATAAAGGATTTTAGCTGTCTCCCTTTTAGGTGACTCCTCTAAGAAAGTGAGAGAACTGGTTTTCAAGATTAACTAAATCTGGAGTGGACACAGTTTTTCATTCCATCCAGTTCCTTTTTGCTAGAAGGGAAAGGTCCTGCTTCAGCCCACTAGTAAACAGAGTTAAAAGCTGCCTGGGTAGAATTAACATCTGAAGGAAGATCAGAATTTTCTTTAAAAACAATCTGAAGTCAGTTGTTAATAGTCACGAACAGATTCATTAGATTACTGTGTGCAAGCCTGCATTTTGTTCCAATCAACAGGCTTTGGAAAAGCTGCAGGAATTGCCCCATGAAGTCGCCTAGCATTGCCTGAGCCTGATCATGTAAGTTAGCAGGGTGGTCTCCCGGTTGTAATTCTAAAGGCCTTTTAGGATTTTCCCAAGTAGCAGTTCTCATCCAATGCTGGGCCTGGCCTTCACCGACAAGCATGTGAACTAGCTGATGTAAGTCAGAGAAACCTGGTTGCTGAGTTTGAATGACTATGTTAAATTCCTCAGCAAATCTGTGAGGATCTTCAGTTACTTTGGAAAAATCTTTGACTGTGGCTCACAGTTCACCTTTAGTCCAGGGAGTATACGAAATTAAGGGTTTAAGTCTCTGGATTCTTAGGAGGCTTAATTTTAAAGGGACAGGTTCTGATAAGTTCAGGGGAAAAGCGAGTGGGGAGAGTTTTAGAGAAAAAGGGAAGTTCAGTGAGAGAATTAGTATGGGGAACTGAGGAGCTAGAGCAGGTGTAGGTGGCCCAGAAGAGCAGGAAGTTGGCACTGGAGGCATGGCCTGAGCGCAAGGGGCTGAGGGAGGGAGACAGGATGTTGCTGGAGGTGGAGCCCGGGACAAAGCAGCCAAGGAAGAAGAGCCTGAGGCTTTGGGAGCCATTCTATCTTTTTAATGATTTGTTTGCCTCAAAGTCTTATTTTGCAGGAAGTCAGTTTTAGGCCGCTGATCACATTTGGAAGCCTCAAAATACCAACCAAAATACGCATTCCATTCAGTTTTGGAAATTTTAGGGCTCTGACAGTCCAATTCCGTTTTAAGAAAAGTAAGCTCCCCATAATGGCCATCGATATTCTAGATTGCATTTGGTGAGGTGGGTCCATTTAGTTAGAAATTCTCATGAGGAAGGGCTACAGTTTTTAAACATAAAATCAGCCAGAGGGACATCCCTGGTGGTCCAGTGGTTAAGACACCACACTTCCACTTCAGGGGGCATGGGTTCGATCCCTGGTTGGGGAGCTAAGATCCCGCAGGCTGCACTGCATGACGGAAAAATAACAACAAAAAAATCAGCCAGAGTCCCTGTAAGGCGGGGGGCGGGGGCTGCCCTCAAAATATTTATATAATTGGGATCCCATTTTCCAGCAGTTTTTCTCTAGAGTAAGAGGATAATTTTTAAAAAGTCTAAACATTTCAAGCAGCTTACAGCTTAAACACCTTGCAGCCCAGACAGTTCAAATATCTCTAACAGCCTGCAGGCCTAATACCAGCCAGTTCTAAAGGAATAGGTTGCTCCTAGAGGAGCCAGGCCAAAGGCTTCTCAGCAGAGTTCCAACAGAACAGCCCCTATTCTAAAGGAATGGCCGGAAGGCTGAACTGGCACAGTTCTGATGAAATAGCCTCGGTTCCCAAAGGAATGGGCTGAAGCCTAGCCAGTTCCAGTTGGAACAGTCTGATTTCAAAATCAGATGAGTACTTGAGTACAGAACAAGGCCTTATCCAGAAAGGACAAGACCTTGAAATAGATCCCAGGTAAAGCCTGGAGAGCTTCAAAGAGGGCAGAGGCTCAGATCCAGGAGAAGTATCTTCAAACTCCAGGGTCAGTGAGAAAATCAGAGAGCAGCAGTGGACTCATGTGGGAACTGCACCTGTTTACTTACCAGCCCATCAGGGGTCTTCTCTGGATCCCTGTACAAGTCACCAAAATGTTGACCTAAAACAAATAGACTGCCAGTTATTTCTCCAGCAAAAAGGGGTTTATTTGGGATCAGCAGAGAATTGCAGTTCAGGGTCTGCAACCACGGTGAGCCACATGCAAGTCCCCACATGGCAAGGGAAGGAGGGGGAAAAGGGAGTTGGGAGGCTGTAATAAACAAAGAGTCCCTGTTTTTTAATTGGCTGAGTAGTTGCCAGGATTGAAAAGACTCTTTCTTCTTCCTGTTGGGCTCTGCTATTGTTGCAGGGTGTGGGAGCTCCCTTTCTGATCTCCCAGCTCCATTTAATTGAGGTTTCTGTTTATTAATTTTTTACAGGGGCATCATAGCTCTGTGACCCGTGGCCAGAGGCCTCAGGCTTCTCCCCTGTAGAGCATGGACCTGAATGGGGCTTTGTTTCTGGGGTTTTTGTTATAGCGCCTGAGGTAGTGGGTGGCAAGTGCTTTGCACAGTGCCTGATTCAGCTTCTAACCTCAGGGCCTCTGAGCTGAGAGGTGGAGGCGGGTCTCTTGCCTGCTCGGAATCTACCTCGGGCTAAAAGGTGTGCTGAGGCATCTGGAGAAAGGGCCCAAGGGTAGGGAGGTGGGAGGAAGAGAACTTTCAACGCTGACCCACCACCTCCTGCCTGGGTTAGGCCTGCATCTCCCAACCAGGCTTCCTGTCTCAACCTTTGCTCCTTTAAGGTCTGTCCTCAAAAGTCTTAAAAACAGGTCACGTGGTATCTTTTACTCCTTGCTCAAAGCCCTCCAGTGGATCCCCATCTCTCAGTAAAGCCAAAGTCCTCACAGTGGCCCCTGGAGGCCTCCACCTGTCTTATCTCCGGCACTACCCCTCTCTCAAGCCCCACTGCCCTGTGATGAGCAGGTGTGCTCCTGCCTCACTGCTTTCCTACTTGAACCATCCTAGACACCCATGAGGCCAGTGGGTGTTTCAGCCTCTCACTGAGGGGGTCCGGCCGCGTGGTGGTCTTTCATCCTCAAATCCCCTGGCATGCTCCTTGCCATAGGGCCTTTGCCCTTGCTGTACTATCCACCTGGAAGTGATCTTCCAACTCAAAAGTCTCTTTATCAGGTGAGAACTTCCTTGGCCAATCACCACATAAAAATTGTATTTTTTAAATTAACATGCTGTAAAATTGACTCTTTTGGTGTAAAGGTTTATGAGTTTTAACACACGTTTAGACCCATTCACCTCCACCAAAATCAGGACAGCCCCTCATTCTGTCCCACTGTGGTCATATGCTCTCCCACTCCAAGCCCACCCATTTGGTTTTTCTGTGTCTCTACAGTTTTGCCTTCTCTAGAATGTCATGTGGAACCTGACTATTTGTAACCTTTTGAGACTGGCTTCTCTTACTCAACCATGCCTTTGAGATTCATCTAAGTTGCTGCTATTCCTCTTTCTCTCTTTCTTTTTTTTTTTTTTAGAAGATGTTGGGGGTAGGAGTTTATTAATTATTTATTTTTGCTGTGTTGGGTCTTCGTTTCTGTGCGAGGGCTTTCTCTAGTTGTGGCAAGCGGGGGCCGCTCTTCATCGCGGTGTGCGGGCCTCTCACTATCGCGGCCTCTCTTGCTGCAGAGCACAAGCTCCAGAGCGCAGACTCAGTAGTTGTGGCTCACAGGCCTAGTTGCTCCGTGGCATGTGGGATCCTCCCAGACCAGGGCTCGAACCCATGTTCCCTGCATTAGCAGGCAGATTCTCAACCACTGCGCCACCAGGGAAGCCCTATTCCTCTTTCTTGTTGCATGATATTCCATGCCATGGATAGTCCACAGGTTACCCATTCACCTGTTGAACATTTGAGTTGTTTCCAGGTTTTGGTGATTATGAATAGACCACCTGTAGACATGCATATGCAGGTTTTTGTGTGAACAGAGCTTTTCATTTCTCTTGGATAAATAATAAGACATAGGATCACCAGGTTCGATGATAAGTGTATGTTTAACTTTATAAGAAAGTGCCAAATTGTTTTCCATAATGGCTGTATCATTTTGCAGTCCACTAGTGAGGAGAGCCACACGTGTAAGTTAAACATGTACCAGTCGCCAGGTGCTCTGTATCCTTGCCAGCACTTAGTATTTTCAGTATTTAACTGCTCTAGTAGATATGTAACAGTAGCTCATTAGTTTGCATTCCCCCAGTGTCTACAATGTGAGCCATCTTTTCACTGGTTTATTTACTGTCTGTATATTCTCTCTGGTGCAGTGTCTGTTCAAATTTTTGCCCATTAAAAAAAAAATTGAATCGTTGGCTTTCTTACTGTTGAATTTTGAAAGTTCTTTCTGTATTCTGTACATAAGTCCTTTGTTAGTTATGTGATTCATAAATATTTTCTCCCAGCGTGTAGATTATCTTTTCATTCTCTTACCAGTGTATTTTTCAAAGCAGATGTTTTAATTTTTGCTAAGTCTACGTTACCGGTTTACCAGCTTTTTTTCTCAGCCATTCAAAATAGCTGTTATGAAGAAATTCAACAAGCTACAAGAAAACTCAGAAGACAGTTCAATGAACTCAAGAATAAAATTATTGAATAAAATTAATGAGGGCTTCCCTGGTGGTGCAGTGGTTGGGAGTCTGCCTGCCGATGCAGGGGACGTGGGTTCGTGCCCCGGTCTGGGGGGGTCCCGCATGCCGCAGAATGGCTGGGCCCGTGAACCATGGCCGCTGAGCCTGCGCGTCCGGAGCCTGTGCTCCGCAATGGGAGAGGCCACAGCAGTGAGAGGCCTGTGTAATGCAAAAATAAAATAAAATAAAATAAATATATAATTAATGAAATTACTATAGAGATTGAAATTATAAAAAAGGACCAAACAAATTCTGAAGCTGAAGAATTCAGTGAATGAGAAATAAAGATCAGAGCTGAACTAAATGATATAGAGACCAGAAAAACAATAGAAAGGATTAACAAAACTGAGAGCTGTTTTAAAAAAAAAAAAAAAATTGACAAAATTTTAGCTAAACTATGAAAAGAAGACTCATAAAAAATTATAAGAGAAAGAGTAGACATTATAATACTGCAGAAAAAAATTGGATAAGAGATTATCATGAACAATAATTGACAACAAATAAGATAACCTGGAAGAAATTAATAAATTTCCTGCAACATTTACCAAACTGAATCAGGAAGAAATAGAAAATCAGACCAATAATGACAAAAGGAATTGAATCAGGAATCAACCTCTCAATATAGGAGGAGCAGACTCCCCAGGAGCTGACAGCTTCCCTGACAAATTCTATTTACTAAACATTTAAAGAATTGATACCAGGGACTTCCCTGATGGTGCAGTGCTTAAGAATCTGCCTGCCAATGCAGGGGACACAGGTTTGAGCCCTGGTCCAGGAAGATCCCACATGCCACAGAGCAACTAAGCCTGTGCTGTGCGTTACAACTACTGAGCCTGTGCTGTAGAGCCTGTGCTCCACAACAGAGAGAAGCCACCCCAATGAGAAGCCTGCGCACTGCAATGAAGAGTAGCCCCTGCTCACCGCAACTAGAGAAAGCCCACGTACAGCAATGAAGACCCAATGCAGCCAAAAATAGAAATCAATAAAATAAAATTTATTTTAAAAAAAGAAAAAAGAATTGACACCAGTCCTCAAACTCTTCCAAGAGATTGTGAGGAAGGAAGACTTCCAAACTCATTCTGTGAGGCCAGCATTATCCTTATTCCAAAGCCATTTCGCACAACAAAAGAAAAGGAAACTATAGACCAAGAGATTAGAAGTGTTGGCGAGGATGTGGAGAAAAGGAAACACTTGTACATGTGGTGGGAATATACATTGGTTCAGACACTGTGAAAAACAATATGGAAGTTCCAGAAAAAATTAAAAAATAGATTTATCATATCCAGCTGTACCACTTCTGGGTGTATACCCCCTCAAAATGAAAGCAGGATATTGAAGAGATATATGCAATCCTATGTTTATTTATCACAATAGTAAAGCTATGGAAGCAATCTAAGTGCCTATAAATTGCTGAATGGATAAAGAAATTGAGATATACATTTATTTATTTATTTTACGTTGGGCCATTTGCAACAACATGGATAAGCCTTGTTGCAAGTGAGATAAGTCAGAGAGAAATACAAATACTGCATGATATCACTTGTATGTGAATTCTAAAAACCAAACTCATAGAGTAAAATGATGGTTGCAAGGGGGATGGGATGGGATAGGACATATATTTAAGGGTACAGATTTGCGACAAGTAACAAAAAAGTCCTAGAGATTTAAGCAAGGTATAATGAATCTAGACAATAGAGAATAACCATCAACACTTTTACAGCATCTTTTCTGAATACCATTTTTTAATTTTAAAAGTGTTTTTATTGGGGTATAATTGGCATGCAGCATTATATTAGTTTCAAGTGGACAGCATAGTTATTCGATATTTGTATACATTGCAAAATGACTGCCATGTTAAGCCTTAGTTACCACACATCACCATACATAGTTACAACTTTTAAATATGTTTTATATATTTTGGACATTAACCCCATATCAGATATGATTTGCAAATATTTTCTTCAGTAGGTCACCTTTTCGTTTTTTGATGATTTCCTTTGCTGTGTAGAAGATTTAACCTGAAGTAGTCCCACTTGTATATTTTTGCTTTTGTTACCTTTGCTTTTGGAGTCAGATCCAAAATTTTATGGCCAAGACTGATGTCAGGAAGCTTACCACCTATGTTTTCCTCAAAATTTTTTATGATTTCAGGTCTTGCACTCAACTCTTTAATCCATTTTGAGTTGATTTTTGTGTATGGTGTAAATTAGTCGTCTGGTTTCATTCTTTACGTGTGGCTATTCAGTTTTCCCAGCACCATTTATTGAAGACACTTTCCTTTCCCCATTGTATATTCCTGGCTTCTTTGTCATAAATTAATTGACCATATATGCATGGGTTTATTTCTGGGCTCTCTATTCTGTTCAGTTGATCTATGTTTCTGTTTTTATGTGAGTACCATACTGTTTTGATTACTATAGCTTTGTAATATAGTTTGAAATCAGGGAGCGTGAGGCCTCCAGCTTTGTTCTTCTTTCTCAAAGTTGCTTTGGCTCTTCTGGATATTTTCATATATGGCCTTTATTATGTTGAGGTATGTTCCATCTATACTTACTTCATTGAGAGTTTATATAATAAATGGATGTTGAATTTTGTCAAATGCTTTTTCTGCAACTATTGAGATGATGTTTTTTAAATCTTTCATTTTGTTAATTTGGTTAATACATTGATTGATTTGTGGATGTTGAAATATACTTGCATGCCTGGAATAAATCCGCTTGATCATGGTGTGTGATCCTTTTAATTGTTGAATTTGCCTTGCTAATATTTTGTTGAGGAATTCTGCATATATGTTTATCAGGGATATTGGCCTGTAAGTTTCTTTTCTTGTGGTGTCCTTGTTTGGTTTTGGTATCTGGGTACTGCTGGTTTCATAAACTGAGTTTGGAAGTATTCCCTCCTCTTCAATTTTTTGAAAACATTTGAGAAAGCATTTGGTATTAATTCTTCTTTGAATGTCTGTTAGAATTCACCAGTGAAGCCATCTGGTCCTGGACTTTTGTTTGCTGGGAAGTTTTTAATTTCTGATTCAATTCCCTTACTACTAATTGGTATATTCCAATTTTCTATTTATTCATGATTCAGTCCTAGAAGGTTGTATGTTTCTAGAAATTTCTCCGTTTCTTCTAGGTTGTCCAATTTGTTGGCATATAATTGTTCATAGTAATCTCTTATAATCCCTTGTGTTTCTGTCATATCAATTATAATGTCTCCTCTTTAATTTCTGATTTTATTTATTTGAGCCCGTCCCCCTCTCTTTCTTGGTGAATCTAGTTAAAGGTTTGTCAATTTTGTTAATCTTTTCAAAGAACCAGCTCTTAGTTTCATTGATTTTTTTCTATCATCTTATTAGTCTTCATTTCATTTATCTCTGTATGATCTTTGTTATTTCCTTTCTTCTAATAATTTTGGACTTTGTTTGTTCTTCTTTTTCTAGTTCCTTGTGGTATAAACTTAGATTGTTTGAGGTTTTTCTTGTTTCTCAAGTTAGGCATGTATTGCTATGAACTTTCCTCGTAGAACTGCATTTGCTGCATCCCATAAATTTTGGTATGTTGTAATTCCATTTTTATTTGTCTCAAAGTATTCTTTGAATTCTCTTTTGATTTCTTTGTTGAACCATTGGTTATTTGGTAGCATGTTGTTTAACCTCATATATTTGTGAATTAGTTTTCTACTTGTAATCAATTTATAGTTTCATACCACTGTGGTCAAAAACAAATCTTGATATGATTTCAGTCTTCCTAAATTTATTAAGACTTGTTCTGTGGCCTAATATATGATCTATCCTGGAGAATATTACATGTGCACCTGAGAAGAACATGCATTCTTCTGCTTTTGGATGGATTTTTTTCTATATATTTTTAATATATTTATTAAGTCCATCTGGCCTTATGTGTTTTTAAGGCTGGTGTTTTCTTCTGATTTTCTGTCTGGATGATCTATCCATTGATGTAAGTGGGGTATTAAAGTCCCCTAGTATTAGTGTATTGCTATCTATTTCTCCCTTTAGGTCTGGTAATATTTGCTTTAAAAGTTAAAGTGCTCCCATGTTGGGTGCATAAATATTTGCAAATGTTATATCCTCTTATTGTTATTGGCTCTTTTGTTATTATGTAATGACCTTCTTTGTTTCTTACTATAGTTTTTGTTTTAAAGTCTATTTTGTCTGATATAAGAATAGATGCCCCAGTTTTCTTTTGGTTTCCATTTACATGAAACAGCTTTTTCAGTTCCTTCACTTTCAGTCTGTGTGTGTCTGTACATCTGAAGTGAGTCTCTTGTAGGCAGCCTATAGGTAGTTTTTTTTTTTTTTTTAAATCTATTCAGCCACTCTCTGTCTTTTGATTGGAGGATTTAGTCTACTCACATTTAAAGTGATTATTGATAGATATGTACTTATTGTTATTTTGTTACTTGTTTTTAGACTGCTTTATAGTTTCTCTGTTTCTTTCACTTTCTCTTGCTCTCTTCCTTTGTAGTTTGATGACTTTCCATAGTGGTATACTTAGATTCCTTTCTTATTATATTTTGTGTATCTACTATTGGTTTTTGCATTGTGGTTACCATTAAGGTTACATATAATAACTTATAACAATGTACTTTAGGTTGATAGCAACTTAAGTTCCAACATATTCTAAAACTTGACATTTTTACTACCCCCACATTTTATATTTTTGATGTCACATTTTACATCTTTTTATCTTGTGAATCCCTTAACTAATTATTGTAGCTACAGTTATTTTTAGTGCTTTTTTTGTTTTAACCTTAATACTAGCTTTATATGTGATTAAACCATCACCTTTACTGTATATCAGTGAGATTTATACTTTACCAGTGAGATTTATACTTTCATATGTTTTCTTTGTTACTAATTATATCCCCTTCTTTTCAGCTTAAAGAAGTCCCTTTAACAATCCTTGTAAGGCCAGTTTAGTGGTGATGAACTCTTTTTGCTTTTGTGTATCTGGAAGATCCTTTATCTCTTATTCAATTTTGAATGACAATTTTGCCTGGGTAGAGTATTCTTGGTTGGAAGTTTTTATCTTTCAGCACTTTGACTATATCATGCCACTCCCTTCTGGCCTGCAATGTTTCTGCGGAAGAATCTGCTGATAGCATTATGGTGGTTCCCTTGTATATATCAAGTTATTTTTCTCTTGCTGCTTTTAAGATTCTCTCTTTAACTTTGGACATTTTAATTATAACAGGTGTTGGTGTGGATCTTTTAGGTTTTATCTTATTTTGATATCTCTGGGCTTGCTGGATCTGGAGGTC
The DNA here is from genome assembly GCF_963924675.1 of Phocoena phocoena. Lineage (NCBI taxonomy): Eukaryota > Metazoa > Chordata > Mammalia > Artiodactyla > Phocoenidae > Phocoena > Phocoena phocoena. Next base: position 9,796,249 of record NC_089227.1, read on the forward strand.
TGTTTCCTTCCCCAGGTTACAGAAGTTTTCAGCCATTATTTCTTAAAATAAGTTTTCTGCTCCATTTTCTCTCTCTTCTTCTGGGACCCCATACACATAAATGTTAGTCCATTTGATGTTGTCCTGTGCATCCCTTAGGCTATCTTCACTTTTTTATATTCTTTTTTGCTCCTCTGATTAAATGAGTTCCACTGCCATGTCTTCGAGATCACTAGTCATTTCTTTGGCTAGCAAACTAGATGATTTTGCTGTTGAACGCCTCTGGAATATTTTTTTTAGTTCAGTTATTATATCCTTTAGCTCTGTGACTTCTGTTTGGTACTTTCTTGTATTTTTGCTCTGGTTGTTGGCGTTCTCACCTGTTTCATCCTTTCAGCTCGCAAGTTCAGGAGCATCTTTATGACCATTACTTTGAACTCTTTATCAGGCAAATTGCTTACCTTCATTTCATTAAGGTTTTTTCCCCTGAGGTTTTGTTCTGTTCTTTCATTTGGAATATGTGCTTCTGTTTCCTCATTTTGCTTGACCCTCTTCATTTGTTGCTATGTATTAGATGAAACAGCTACCTCTTCTAATCTTAAAGGAGTGTTCTTGTATAGGAGATAAATTTTATTGTTCAAACTTGCCCTAGCTCTTCATTGTCTCTCAAATTTTTGTGATTGTCCAAGCAGCCTATTTTATTTTTAAGAGCTTCCAGTAGTTGAGGGTGTGCCAAGACCTGCCAGTGCCCCAAAGGGAGAGATCTCAGTCGGCACCTAGTTTTAGGCTGATTGGAATCCGGACCCTCAGGCAGCAGCTTTTAAAGTCTGCAAATAAATACAGTCTTGTGAGACTGTAATAGTAAACTCTGGCCTTGGACCAAGTGATCTAAATGTGCCCCCTGGGCAACAGTTGCAAAATCCAGGGCTCCAGACAAATGTATAACCTCTTTTCTGGGAGATACCAGAAAGCTATAGCACGGCAGAGGGTGAGTACAAAGATAGCATCCCCTGGCTTATGTTCCCTGAGAGCACCTTCGTAGCCTCTAGATGTGTGGTAAACCCAAAGCCTGTCCTGCAGGCTGAAGCTCCAAGACAAGTAAAGAGGCCTCTCAGGGGTGTGTTTTAGTCTGCTGTCTGTGTAGACCCTGGGGGTAGTAGTCTGCTAAGAATTATGTCTCCTTTTGTTACAGTTTTGTGGGACCCAGGAACAGAAGTCCCCCTGGCCTCCAAAGCCAAACACACAAGAGGTGTCTCCTGGGCTGCAGCTACAAAAACTGGGGCACAAGACATTAAGAAAATAAATAAATAAACTGGGACACCAGAATTTCTCAAATCTGCCCTCTGGGAGATACTGGCACCATTGAGTATCGCAAAGGGAGAGTGTGGAGATGGCATTCGCCAAGGAAAAAAAAAAGAAAAAGATGAGATCCACTGGTTTTAGCAAGACAGAGGGAGAGCACAAAGATGGCACCCTCAGGTTGGGGGGTTAGATGGCACCCACTGAGAAAAAAGTGGTGCCCGCCACCTGCAGGCTTTAGCAAGGTAGAGTGAGAGCAGGGAAATGGCACTCACCAGTGCCTCCACTCCAAGAGAGTCTCCCAACAGGCCCCTGCCCCTCCAGTGGACACTTTAAGATTAGCAAATGAAAAAACAAATAAATAGAAAGGTATCTTATGTTCATGGATTGGAATAATTAATATTATTAAAATGTCAATCCTACTAAAAGCCATCTATAGAATCAGTGCAATCCCTATCAAGATTCCAATGACATTTTTTTTTTATAGAAATAGATAAACTGTCCTAGGGAATTCCCTGGAAGTCCAGTGGTTAGGACTTGGTGTTTCCCCTCCTGTGGCCTGGGTTCAATCCCTTGTCAGGCAGCTAAGATCCCACAAGCTGTATGGCACAGCCAAAAAAAGAAAGAAAAAGAAAAACTGTCCTAAAATTTATATGGAACCAAAAAGACCCAAATAGCCAAATAAATCCTGAGAAAGAAGAACAAAACAGGAGGCATCATACTTCCTGATATCAAGCTATACTATAAAGCTATAGGCATCAAAACAATATGATACTGGCATAAAAAACAGACAAATAGACCAATAGAACATAACTGAGAGCCCAGAAATAAACACAAGCATGTACACAGTGAACTAATAATTGACAAGGGAGCCAAGAATACTCAATGGAGAAAGTCTTTTCAATAAATGGTGTTGGGAATATTGAATATTCACATGTAGAGGAGTGAAACGACTCCTAACTTAACACCATTCACAAAATTAACTTGAAATGATTAAAGACTTAAATATGAGTCCTGAAGCCATGAAACTCCTAGAAGAAAACAGGAAAAAAACTCCTTGACATGGCTTTTGGTAATGATATTTTAGAAATCACATCTCAATCATAAGCAACAAAATAAAAAATAAACAAGTGAGACTACATCAAACCAAAAAGCTTCTGTTCAAGTAAAGAAACCATAAATAAAAGTGGGGACAACTTACTGAATGGGGAAACTTATTTGCAAAAGATATATCTGATAAGGGATTAATAACCAAAATATATAAAGAGCTCATAGAACTCAATAGCAAAATTTAAAATTCAAAAAGTAAAAATCCAATTTATGTATTTATTTTATTTAACATCTTTATTGGAGTATAATTGCTTTACAATGCTGTGTTAGTTTCTGCTGTATAACAAAGTGAATCAGCTATGTGCATACATATATCCCCATATCCCCTCCCTCTTGTGTCTCCCTCCCACCCTCCCTATCCCACCCCTTTAGGTGGTCACAGAATACTGGGCTGATCTCCCTGTGCTGTGTAGCTGCTTCCTACTAGCTATCTATTTTACATTTGGTAGTGTATATATGTCAATGCTACTCTCTCACTTCGTCCCAGCTTACCCTCCCCCATCCCCGTGTCCTCAAGTCCATTCTGTACGTCTGCGTCTTTATTCCTGTCCTGCCCCTAGGTTATTAGAACTGATTTTTTTTTTTTAGAGTCCATATATATGTGTTAGCGTATGGTATTTTTCTTTTTCTGACTTACGTCACTTTGTATGACAGACTCTAGGTCCTTCCACCTCACTATGAATATAACTCAATTTCATTTCTTTTTATGGCTGAGTAATATTCCATTGTATATATGTGCCACATCTTCTTTATCCATTCATCTGTCGATGGGCACTTAGGTTGCTTCCATGTTCTGGCTATTGTAAATAGTGCTGCAATGGACATTGTGGTTTTTGAATTATGGTTTTCTCAGGGTATATGCCCAGTAGTGGGATTGCTGGGTCATATGGTAGTTCTATTTGTAGTTTTTTAAGGAACCTCCATACTGTTCTCCATAGTGGCTGTATCCATTTACGTTCCCACCAACAGTGTAAGAGGGTTCCCTTTTCACCACACCCTCTCCAGCATTTATTGTTTGTAGATTTTTGGATGATGGCCATCGTGACCAGTGTGAGGTCTCATTGTAGTTTTGATTTGCATTTCTCTAATGTTTAGTGATGTTGAGCATCCTTTCATGTGTTTGTTGGCTATCTGTATATCTTCTTTGGAGAAATGTCTATTTAGGTCTTCTGCCCATTTTTGGATTGGGTTGTTTGTTTATTTGATATTGAGCTGCATGAGCTGCTTATATATTTTGGAGATTAATCCTTTGTCAGTTGCTTCATTTGCAAATATTTTCTTCCATTCTGAGGGTTGTCTTTTTAATAATCCAATTTAAAATTGGGCAAAGGACCAGAATAGACATTTACGATTTATGTCTCTCATTCCCTTTCACAGAACCATAGAATTTCAGGGTTAGAAGAAGACCTGATTAGTAGGTAATTTCTACTCAAGCTTCACTTCCCCACTCTAACCCTCTGTCACATGAATTCACTGTCTTCTCTTCTTTACTATGTGCACCCAGCTGGTAAGCAACAAATAATAATGGTTGCAGTTTTCTTTAATTTGGCTGATCTTTCATCAATTTACATGGAAAAATAAGTCTTTTAATAGGCCCCCAATCATACTTTTGTTAAATGGCTGCCTATACTATAAATTAATGTAATACAGTTTTTCTTTAAAAGAGCTAACTCTCAGACCATAGCTTGTAAACCCAGGCTTGCCTGGAGTGATGACAGCCTGCCAAAGGGATAATTGCAAACAGATGTCAGATGTAGGGAACCAAATTTTTAAGTTCTTAACCAGTGACTCTCCAAAATTTGAATAGTTCTTTTTCTTTTTCAGTGCACATTTATTTTGTGCAGGAAAAAAACTTAATTTTTTTTAGCTTAATGAATTAAAGAAGTAGTATTAATGTATATTATTCCTCAAATTCATAGTGAGTAAAATTATTTTGTCCAAGTTTTCTCCATAGTCACTTTGCTTTTTCTTTAGACATAACTATTCCAGGCAATCGGTTAGTTTTCAAAATGATATAAGATAAAGTAGGTTGGGGGATAAAAGTTTTGAATAAAATGTCTAAAATGAAAATGGAAATCTCTTTCTTATGAGTGTTCTTAGAAACTTCTCCACAGGATTGCAGAATAGGTATAACTTCCGTTCACTGGTATGACTGTTCTCCACACAGCAAGCAAGTAGTGTTCTTAGAAGTATCGTTATTACTAGGGTTCTTAAACACTTCTGTATATTTATTGCAGAATAGGTATAATGTCTAATCACAGATATAACACTATTCTCAATGCAACAAGTAAGTACTGTTCTTGGAAAAATCTTTATAACTCGTGTGCTAAACACTTCTCTACATGCATTACAAAATGGATATAAAAAGGAAGGAAATCTTTGCCATTTTTTGTCAATATTGTTGGGCCTTGAAGACATTATGCTAAGTGAAATAAGTCAGACAAAGAAAGACAAATACCTTATGATCTCACTTATATGTGGGATTTAACAAACAAAGAAACAAACAAACAAACCCAGGTTCATAGGTACAAGGAGCAGATTGGTGGTTGCCAAAGGCAGGGGGTGGGAGGAGAAATTGGTGATGGGGGTCAAAAGGTACAAACTTCCAGTCGTAAAATAAACAAATACTGGGGATGTAATGAACAGCATGGTGATTGTAGTTAACAATACGGTATTGTATATTTGAATGTTGCTTGCTAAGTAGATCTTAAAAGTTCTCATAAGAAAAAATTGAAACTGTGTGTGGCAGTGGATGTTAACTAGAGTTGTGATCATTTCACAGTTTATATACAAATACCAAATAATTACATTGTACAACTGGAACTAATATAATGTTATCTGTCAATTAAAAATGATTTTAAAATGGGTATAACTTTCATTCAGTGATAACAACACTGCTTGCAATGCAAGCTGCAAGTACTTTTTAAAGAAACATCTTTATTAAAAGTGTACTAAACACTTCTGTACATGTTTAGAGTGGGTAAAACTGGTATAACACTGTACTCAACGTGGCAAACAAGGTGCATTCTTAGAAAATCTTTATTACAGGTTTTCCTAAACGTATGAGTACATGCATTACAAAATAGGTATGACTTCCATTCACTGATATGAAACTGTTCTCAACACAGCAAATACAAAGAGTTCTAGAAAAATCTTTATAATTAGGGATTTAAAACAATTTTATTGAACTATAGTTGATTTACAATATTGTGATAGTTTCAGGTGTACAGCAAAGTGATTCAGATATACATATTCTTCCATATGTATATATTCTTTTTCACACTTTACATCTTTTTATCTTGTGAATTCCTTAACTAATTATTGCAGTTATGGTTATTTTTACTGCTTTTTGTTTTAATCTTAATACTAGATTTATATGTGATTAAATCACCACCTTTACTGTATATTTACCTTTACCAGTGACATTTATACTTTCATATTAAAACGTTTTATCTGAAAATTCTTTTTCAGATTCTTTTCCAGTGTAGGTTATTACAAGATACTGAATATAGTTTCCTGTGCTGTACGGTAGGTCCTTGTTGGTTATCTATTTTATTTTATTTTATTTATCTTTTTGGTCGTGCCACGTGGCATGTGAGATCTTGGTTCCCTGACCAGGGGTCAAACCCATGCCCCCTGCATTGGAAGCACGGAGTCTTAAACACTGGACCGCCAGGGAAGTCCCCTATTTTATATATAGTAGTGTGTATCTGTTAATCCCATATTCCTAATTTATCCCTCCCCCGCTTCTCCTTTGGTAACCATAGTTTGTTTTCTACGTCTGTGAATCTGTTTCTGTTTTGTAAGTTCATTTGTACTATTTTTTAGATTCCACATATGAGATATCCTATAATATTTGTACTTCTTTGACTTCACTCAGTATGACAATCTCTAGGTCCATCCATGTTGCTGCAAATGGCATTCTTCCTTTCTTTTTTATTGCTAATATTCCACTGTATACATACCACATTTTCTTTCTTCTTTTTTAAATAGGATTGTTGTGATGTTTAATGAGTTAATATAGGTAAAGCTCTTAAAACTCCCTGGCACACAAGTGCTCAATCTATTGATGCGCATTTAGGTTGCTTCCACGTCTTGGCTATTGTAAATAGTGCTTCAGTGAACATGGGGTGCATTTATCTTTTTGAATTATGGCTTTCATCTTTTCTGGATGTATGCCCAGGAGTGGTATTGCTGGATCATATTTTTAGTTTTTTAAGGAACCTCCATACTGTTCTCCATAGTGGCTGCACCAGTATACATTCCCCATCAACAGTGTAGGAAGGTTCCCTTTCTGCACACTCTTGCCAGCATTATAACTAATGCTCTTAAATATTTGTCTCCATTCACTGCAGAACGAATGCCACTTCCATTCACAGAGATAACACTGTTCTCAGCACAGCAAGCAAGTAGAAGTTTTAGAAACATCTTTATTACATGTCCTTACACACTTCTCTACATGCATTGCACAGTTGGGACCACTTTTATTCACTGATATAACCCTGTTCTCAATGCAGCAAGCAAATAGTTAGAAACAAGTTTCTTACAAGTGTTCTTAAACACTTCTGTACATGCCATGCAGATAGTGTAAAGAAAAGAATGTCGCCATCCATTCTAGTCCTACAAGGATCAAGCCATTAGCCAGTGCAGTCACCCACTGACAGTGCACCTTGAGAGGAATTCAGGATGAGGAAAAACAGCAAACATTCTGCGCTTTGGATATACTGGCCCCTAGATAGTTAAGATGGATATCTAAGGGAAAATTTCACCGACCACAGATTCTTGCATGCATTCTCCCATGCATAGAAAAGCACTAAAATTAACTCGAGATGTCTGTTCTTTTGATTATCAGTAATCTTTTGATTTTCGACTACATGTTTTTTCTAGCAAAAAAAAATCATATATATGTTATCAAACTAGATTCGTTTTGCCCAATGCACAGCAAGCCAAAATGCTGAGATACAGAGATTTGCAGCAAAGAGAGGGTTTATTTGCAAGGCAGCCCCATGAGGAGATGGGAGGACAAGTCTCAGATCCATCTCCCTGCAGGCGAGGGACTTGGGTTATTTATGGGATAAAGAGTAAAGCAACAGCATAGTCTGAGGCAGGAGGAGTGTGGGGAAAGGTGACTGGAAAAAGGTGTGGTAATCGTCATTCTGTGCAGGTGGAACCAAACTACAGGTCTCTGCACGTTCAAAACGGAGTTGCTTAGCACAATCTGAGGGTGGAGTTTTCAGCCCTCTGATGTCAAAAGGTCACTGAATGGACATGCGTGGTGCCCTATCCAGTCTTAACCAGCTCTGCGTGAAGTAGACAGAGCTGACGCCAAGTTTCTGGAAAACAACTCAGGCAAACTTTTTATTGTTTAGGCTACACGGAAGACGTTTAAGTCTTGAAAGACCTTGGTTAGTGAAGGCAGGTGAAATGGATTTGACTCCATACCCATGGTTTCATATCCTAGCTCCTCCCTTGCCTCTTTGGAGCAGCTCCTCAGAGCTGAGAGGCTGTCTCCTGAGCTATAAGGTCCCTGAATAAAACTTAATTCACAACTTCTATGTCGTGCATTACTCTTTCAGTCGACAATGGGCATATCCTCCATTCAATGCTCTAAACACAGCAAGCTACTAGCATTCTTAGAAATATCTTTATTACAAGGTTTTGTTTTTTTAAAAACACTTGTGTGCATTACAGAGTGCGTATGACACTCATTTACTGGTATAACATGGTTCTCAATGCAAAGAGCAAGAAACGTTCTAAGGAACATCTTTGTTACAAATGTTCTTAAACACGTCTACACATCCTTTGCAGAAATGGTAAATCTTCCATTAAATAATATAACTATTTTGTGCTGGTCTCTGCTTATCAATAACCAGTGTTGAAGTTGGATCAGTCCTTGTGGTTCTTATGACTACGAGACGCCATTCAGCAATAACCATCAGGAAAGTGAAAAAAGTAAAGGTTTATTACTTATATGACCTGGAAATTACATGGCATGCCTGGAACCACACAGTGAGGTCACAGGTAGAGAGATAGCACACAGTCCTGGGGTACTGCTTTTATTGGGGTTGAGGGTGGAGGCCTAGGGTTTTGTGGGCTCACTATTGGTGAATTTAAAATGTAAGAGTGGAAATTTAAAGCACAGGAGGAGAAAAAAGCAAGTGGCCCAAATGGTCAGTTATTGAAGTCAACCAAGATCTCTAAAACAAAGGAGCCTCAGTGCGGGGAGGCGGCCTGGCTCTATATCTAGTGTGTGGCTGGCAATGTGTTTATTTAAGATGGCTGTCTTGGAAGAGGATGCGTCATCAATTTAAGCTTAAGTCAGGCACTTGCATTACAAAAAAGGGGAAGAATGGTCAGGGTTTACACTACAATAACAGATCAAGGCAGCAAGCAAGTAAGTGTTTACAAATACCTTTCATACAGGTGTTTTCTAACACCTCTATATATGCACTGTATATTGGTTAAAACTCACAAGCACTGATACAGCACTATTCTCAAAGCAGCAAGCAGGTACTGTTCTGCTCCGGATGCGCAGGCTCAGCGACCATGGCTCACGGGCCCAGCCGCTCCGCGGCATGTGGGATCTTCCCGGACCGGGGCGCAAACCCGTGTCCCCTGCATCGGCAGGCAGACTCTCAACCACTGTGCCAGCAGGGAAGCCCTTTACAAACATTTTTACTACATGATCTTACACACTTCACATGCATTGAAGAAAGGGTGCTACTTCCATTCACTTATATAACACTTTTCAATGATGTACGTATTATTCTTAAAAAACATTTTTATTACAAAGGTTCTTTTTTTAAAATATTGGTTTTTATTATTAAATATCAAGCATATCAAAAATGTATGGAGAATGACCACCACTCAGCTTTAATAAACACAAACCTCACATTTGATAATTTTTAATGAGGTAACGAATTACAGGTACAATTGAAGCTTCACCTGTATACACCTCAGTCCACTTTCCTCTTACCTCTTCGGAGGTAAACAAGCCAGCCTTTGGTGTTTATCATTCTCATGTGTGCTTTTATACTTTTAATATATGTATATACATCAAACTTTGTTTTGCATGTTCTGAAACTACTAAATCGTCTCACACAACACATATCAGTTGGCCATTTTTTTAATTCATTATTTTTGATATGTAAAGTTAATATACATAGCTTGTATTAATTCATTTTAACAGCCAAATGCTACAAACCACAATTTATTCATTCTTCTAATGGATATTGGTTCCAGGCTTTTACAATTAAAAATATTAACTGCAATGAACTTTCTATACATGTCTCCTTGAGTACACATGTCAAGAATTCTTATAGAGTATATATACCCAAAGACCGGGTATTAGCATCTTCCAATAAACAAGACGTTGCCAAACCGTTCTCTAAAGTAATAACATAAATTTCACTGCCACCAACAAAGATGAGAGCCCACGTGAGCCTCAGCAACACGTTTAAGTGTCGAGGTTGTTTTGTTTTTCTTTGTTTTCATATCTGCCCATCTGATGGCAGTGAAACGGTATCTCAGTGTTGTTTTAATGGGGAATTCTTTTATTACTAGTTAGATAAAGCACCTTGTCCTATGAATGACTACTCAGGGATCCTCATCTATGAACTGTCCATTCATATCCTTTGATCATTTTCTTGATTTAAATGGAGACCTTGTCATTTACGTGATATGCAAACATAAGTTTGAATTTTAGTGTACACAAATTATCGACCTTTCCTTTTTGTGCTTTATGTCTACTCCAGTGTCATAGTCTTTGCTTTTCTACAGGTTTAAAAGTCTGCAAAGTATAGTATAGCCAAAACAATTGAGAATATTTCAACATTAGATATAAAGCAAAAAAAAAAAAAAAAAGACTTTTTAGTCATACCTGAGGGGTATGTGCAATTCAAATCAATGAAAAATCTCCAATAAAATGTACATAATACAAGATTTCCTATTAAATATTAGTAAGCTTTTACGTATCTATTCCTCATATGCACAGGTTGCTTTGGCGGCCATTCTTCATTGCCTCTTAAAGGATCAAGCATCATAATCAGATATTAAGTAGACTCATTGGTATCCAGATAGTTCATATATCAGAGTCAAAATTTAAGTCCCAGTTATTCCATGTAAACGTCTTGCCGAAATGCCATTAAAATGGTTGTTATCTTCCAGGGATTCAAAGAAAAATTCTATGGAGATTTTAATTAACTTCAAATATTTTTTGAGTATCTATTCTGGGCCAGGTATTACAGATAAGCAAGTTATCCTTTCATGGAGTTTACAATCTAGCAAAGAGGCAAAGAATAATAGAAGAAAATATTTTACTCTGTTTGGTTGCTGTTGTTGCATCTTACATTTTTGCAAGTTGATTCTATAAACCATTTCTGGTGAGAAAAGTCAGTGTCCGTCTTTAATTTGAAGAATCATCTACCTTAATTCATAAAACAAAAAGGCTCTTATTATCTATTGTATATCCAAGACTTACACCTCCCAAGAGTTCCAGTCTGGGAAAGAAGTGAGACTCCAATCTAGTCTCCTGCAGTTTCATTTCTCTGGTATCAAATGAATCCAGCTTCTATCTATGAATCAAGTTGAACTATAGGATTTATTAACTATTTGGCATCATCTCTTTATGATCTCATCAGCCTTTAACCATTCCTACTGAGAATGTCCAAATGCAAGCCCCCTTGATTTTTAGGGGTCTGCAGCAGGTGTTATAGAGGCTTTCACAGTGCTGCTTCTGGACTGGCACACATGGTGCTGAAGACCTAGGCCTTCCTTCCTCAGTGGATTCCATCTTCAGCCAGCCCACCACCAAAACAGAAGGAGGGTATTACAAGGGTTCTTGAACAACACTCTATATATGCTTAACCACTGGACCACCAGGGAAACCCCTATTTTTCTATTTTAAAAGTTTTATTGAATTATAGTTGATTTACCATATTGAGTTAGTTTCTGGTATACAGCAAAGTGATTCAGATATATATATTCTTTTTCATATTCTTTTCCATTATGATTTGTCACAGGATATCAAATATAGTTCCCTGTGCTATACAGGAGGACCTTGATGTTTATCCATCCTGTATACAATAGTTTGCATCTGCTAATCCCAAACTCCCAATCCATCCCACCCCCCGACCTTGGCAACTATAAGTCTGTTCTCTATGTCTGTGAGCCTGTTTCTGTGAAACACCTTTATTACAAGTGTTCATAAACACTGATCTACAATGCATTGCAGAATATGTCTCTTTCATTCACTGATAAAACTTGTCAATACAACAAACAAGTAGTGTTCTTTGAAACATCTTTTGTACAAGTGTTTAAAAACGTTTTTACATGCTTTCCAAACAAGTATAACTTCCATTAACTGATATAATACTGTCCTCAACACAGCAAGCAAGTATATAGCATTCTTAGAAACATGTTTTTTACAAGTGTTCTTAAACATGTCTGTACATTCTTTGCAGAATGAGTATAACTTCCATTAAATGACTATCACTTTTCTCAGTGTAATAGCATTCTTGGAAGTATCCATATTACAAGTTTTCTTAAACACTTCTCTACGTGAATTACAGATGATTATAACTTCCAGTCAATGATATAACACTATTCTAAATGCGGCAAACAAGCAGCATTCTCTGAAACATCTTTGTAACAAGTGTCTTGAAACACTTCTCCAAACACATTGCAGATGGGTGCCACTTCCATTCACTTGTAAACAAAGAACACACAGTGTTTTCACTCACCACCCAATTCTACAAGGACTAATTATAGCGTAGTGCAGTTGCTGACCGACAGTGCACTCCTAGAGGAAATTAAGACGATCACAGGGTTCTCTGTGCTTTGGACAAGCAGACCCCTTAGAGAGTTAGACCCCAGGAAGAATTTTAACGAACCCAGATTCTTTGCATCTTCCCAAACATAGAAAAGTACTAAAATCATTCACTTGAGATGTCTGTTCTTTGTAACTAGCAGTAATCTTTTACCAAGATGTATGCTAGGCTCTAAGCATTCCCTAGCCCAAAATCATATATAAACTAGCTTCCCTCTGTACCTCTTCAGAACAGTTCCCCCAAAGCTACTGAGAGGCTGTCTCCTGGGCCATTGTCCCCAGTAAGCTCCCTGAATAAAACTTAAACTCACAGCTCTTTTTTTAAGATTAATTAATTAATTTACTATTGGCTGTGTTGTGTCTTTGTTGCTGTGCGTGGGCTTTCTCTATTTGTGGCGAGCGGGGTCTACTCTTCCTTGCGGTGCGCGGGCTTCTCATTGCGGTGGTTTCTCTTGTTGCGGAGCACGGGCTCTAGGCGCATGGGCTTCAGTAGTTGTGGCGCATGGGCTCAGTAGTTGTGTCTCGCGGGCTCCAGAGCACAGGCTCAGTAGTTGTGGTGCATGGGCTTAGTTGCTCTGCGGCATGTGGGACCCTCCCGGACCAGGGCTTGAACCCGTGTCCCCTGCATTGGCAGGCAGATTCTTAACCCCTGAGCCACCAAGGAAGCCCCTAAACTCACAACTCTTACATTGTGCCTTTTTCTTTTAAGTCGATGCACTGATAAAACAGTGTTGTAAGGCAGATGAAAGTAGGATTCTTAGAAACATCTTAATAGGTGTTCAGAAAGACTTCTGAACTACCTTTCAGAATGGGCACGATGTCTTTTCATTGGCAGTGCACTATTCTCAATACAGCATGCAGTGTGTTCTCAGAAACATCTTTGTAACGAGTGTTCCTATAAATTTCCACTCCTACCTTGTGGAATGTGTATAACATTCATTTCCTTTTTTTTTTCAGTTGAAACTAATTAATTAATTTTAATTGAAGTATAGTTGATTTACAGTGTTGTGCTAATTTCTGCTGTATAGCAAAGTGACTCAGTCATACACATATATACATTCTTTTTTTAATAACATTCATTTCCTGATATAACACTTGTCAATAAAGAAGGCAAGTAGTGTTCTTAGAACAATCTTTCTAAAATTGTCCTTAAAAAATTCTGTCCATGCCTTAATGAATGGGCATAATTTCAAATCACTGATGTAACACTGCTCTCAAGTCACCTACTGAGAATTGTTTTTAGACATATCATTTTTTAAAATATATTTTTAATTTATTTTTTTATTGGAGTATAATTGCTTTACAGTGTTGTGTTAGTTTCTGCTGTACAATGAAGTGAATCAGCTGTATGTATACATATATCCCCTCCCTCTTGGACCTCCCTCCCACTCCCCCTCATCCCCCCCGTGCCCCCCATGGCACCCATCCAAGTCATCACAGAGAGCTGAGCTGAGCTCCCTGCGCTATACAGCAAGTTCCTACTAGCTATCTAGTAGGAACTAGATCTATCTATCTATCATTGTAGTGTATTTATGTCAAACCTAATCTCCCAATTCACCCCATCCTCCCCTTCCCCTCCCCACCGTGTCCACATGTCCATTCTCTTCATCTGCGTCTCTATTCCTTCCCTAGAAATAGGTTCATCTGTACCATTTTTCTATATTTCACATCTATGCGTTAATACATGATATTTGTTTTTCCCTTTCTGGCTTACTTCACTCCGTATGACAGTCTCTAGGTCCATCCACATCTCTACAAATGACCCAATTTCATTCCTTTTTATGGCTGACTAATATTCCGTTGTATGTAGGTACCACATCTTCTTTATCCATTCATCTGTTGTTGGACATTTAGGTTGTTTCTGTATCCTGGCTGTTGTAAATTGTGCTGCAATGAACATTGGGGCACATGTGTCCTTTTGAATTATCTTTATTACACGTACTTTTAAACACTTCCTGACATGCATTGTAGAAATGGTGCCACTTCCATTCACCGAAGAAACACTGTTCTCAACTTGGCAAGCAAGTAGTGTTCTTAGAAATGCCTTTATTACAAGGGTTCTTAAACACCTATCCACATGCATTGCAAAATGAGTGCCCCTTGCCTCCACTGATGTATCACTTTTTTCAATGCAGAGCGTAACCAGCCTTTCACAGACAACCTTATTACAGTGTTTTAAACACTTCTGTACATGCTTTATAGGATGGGTATAACCTTTGACCGACATAACACTGTTCTAAACACAGCAAACGAGCATTTCCAGAAATCCTTTTCGTTACAGTGGGTCTCAAACACTTCTCTACATGAATTGCAGAATGGGTGACGGTTCCTTTCTTTCACAGAACAGTGTTCTCAATGCAGCATCAAGTAGCACTCTTAGAAATATCTTGTAATTAGCGTTTTCACTTCTCAACGTGCCTCTTGCGTTGACTGATATAATGCAGTTCTCTATGCAGCCAGCAAATAGCGTTCACGATAACATCTGTTTACTTTATTATAGTTATTAAACACTTGTTGACATGATATTCAGAATAGGTATAAATTCCACTAAGTGATATAATACTGTTCTCAACATAGCAAATAAGCAGTGTTACTAGACACAGTTTTATTACAAGTATGATTTTACATTTCTCTACACACATTGCCAAAATGGTACCACTACCATTCACTTTTATAACACTCCTCAAGGCAGCATGCAAGTAGCTTTCTTTAAATAGCAACCATATTGGGCTTCCCTGGTGGCGCAGTGGTTGAGAGTCCGCCTGCTGATGCAGGGGACACGGGTTCGTGCCCCGGTCTGGGAAGATCCCACGTGCTGCGGAGTGGCTGGGCCCGTGAGCCATGGCTGCTGAGCCTGCACGTCCGGAGCCTGTGCTGTGCAACAGGACAGGCCACAGCAGTGAGAGGCCCGCGTACCGCAAAAAAAAAAAAAACACCCATATTACAATGATCATAAACTATTTTCTAATGCACTGTAGAAGAGGTGCCATTTCCATTCACTTTTGTAACACTATTCTCTTTCCAGCAAGCAAGCAGTGTTCTTAGAAACATCTGTACTACGAGTGGTTTTTTCGTTTGTTTGTTTTGTTTTGTTTTTGTATAGCTACCGTTGCCTTAGATGCTTTCACTTCCTAAAAAAATTGAAGTAGAGTTGATTTACAATGTTGTGTTAGTTTCAGGTGTACAGCAAAGTGATTCAGTTATACATACACATATATCTATTATTTTTCAGATTGCTTTCCCTTATAGGTTATCACAAAATATGGAGTATAGTTCCCTGTGCTATACACTAGGTCATTGTTGTTTATCTATTTTATATATAGTAGTATATATATGTTAATCCCAGGCTTCTAATTTACCCTTCCCCCCTTTCCCCTTTGGTAACCATAAGTTTGTTTGCTATGTCTATAGGTCTATTTCTGTTTTGTATATAAGTTCATATGTATCGTTATTTTTTTGGATTCCACATATAAGCGATGTCATATGATATTTGTTTTTCCCTGTCTGACTTACTTCACTTAGTATGATAATCTTTAGGTCCATCCATGTTGCTGCAAATGGCATTATTTCATTCTTTTTATGGCTGAGTAATATTCCACTGTATATATATACCACATCTTCTTTACCCATTCATCTGTCAATGGACGTTTAGGTTGCTTCCATGTCTTGGCTATTGTAAAAAGTTGCTGCAATGAACATTGGGGTGCATGTGTATTTTCGAATTACGGTTTTCTCCAGATATAGGCCCAGGAGTGGGATTGCTGGGTCATATGGTCGTTCTACTTTTAGTGTTTAAAGGAACCTCCATGCTGTTTTCCATAGTGGTACGAATGCTCTTAAACACTCTCTACATACATTGCAGGTGGTGCCACCCCCATTCACCAGTGTACACTGTCCCCCATAAAGAAAGAAAGTACCATTCTTAGAAACATCATTTTTTTTTTTTACAAATGTTGTCAAATACATCCCTCAATGAGAAATGTGTTCCACTTCCATCGACCGATATAACTCTGTGATCAAAGCAGCCAAAAAGAAAGTGTACTTGGAAACATCTTTATTACAACGGTTCCTAGCATTTCACATGCATCGCAAAACGTGTCCTACTTTCATTCACAGATATAACACTGTTCTCAACACAGCAAGCAAGCAGTTTCTTAGAAAAATCTTTATTACGAGCATTTTCAAACATTTCTGTACATACGTTGCAGAATGGGCAGAACATCCATTCACTGATATAACACTGTTCTCAATGCAGCAAGCGTTAGTGTTCTTAAAAGGGGACTTCCCTGGCAGTCCAGTGGTTAGGACTCCATGCTTTCACTGTGGCCCTGGTTCAATCCCTGGTCAGGGAGCTAAGATCCCACAAGCCACATGGTGCATCCAGAAACAAAAAACCCCCAAACAACCCCCCCCACCCCCCCCCACACTTCTTTATATGCACTGATGCCTGTACCTGCCACTCACTGATAGAAACTGTTCTCAACTTGGCAAGCAGATTGTGTTTTTAGAAACGCCTTTATTACAGTTGTTCTTAAACTCATCTCTCTATGCGCTGAAGAAAGGTTATAAGCTCCATTCACTGATGCCACACTGTTCTCAACACTGCAAGCAAGGAGTTCTTAGAGATGTCTTTATTACAGGTGTTCTCGGATGTCAGCATCTAGGTGGTGTGAGTGGTTCCTGTTTTCTCTCCCTTTTGATGAATAACTATTTGGGCACCCTTAACCAAACAAAGGGCCTGTGCACATTGCACCTGGACATCCAGGAGGTTTTCACCCACCTGTTCATCAGCATGTGGACACATTGGATCTCGGTCATGGCTATGGATCCAAAGGAGTCGGCAAGCCATTCCCAGTGATTGGGTAAAAGGGAATCTGATGAGTACAAAACTAGGTGGAGGGACTTCCCTGGTGGCGCAGGGGTTAAGAATCCGCCTGTCAATGCAGGGACATGGGTTCAATCCCTGGTCCGGGAATATCCCACATGTTGCGAAGCAACTAAGCCCATGTGCCACAACTACTGAGCCTGTGCTCTAGAGCCCTTGAGCCACAACTACTGAGCCCGCATGCCACAACTACTGAAGCCCACGCGCCTAGAGCCTGTGCTCCACAACAAGAGAAGCCACCGCAGTGAGAAGCCCGCGCATCGCAAGGAAGAGTAGCCCCTGCTCGCCGCAACTAGAGAAAGCCTGTGCGCAGCAACAAAGATCCAATGCAGCCAAAAGTAAAGAAAATTTTAAAAACAAACAAAAAAACGAGGTGGATACTCATGGGCAGTAGAGAATTTGAGGAGGGCCAGTCTGCCTAAAGGGAGGATTGTCATGCCATCAGAGTGGGGTAGAGTTGAGTTTGGATGCCGGGGAAAGGGTAGAGCTTGCGAAGGGAGCCTCCTTCCCCAGGGCAAAGCTGTAATAGGCTGGCCTTCTGGCAGCGGCAGCAGCAATGTCTCTGACAGAGTAGGTTGAAAGCGGCAACCTCTCGATGGAGGAGAGGGAAAGTGAAAATGCTGAGTGACTGCCTGGCTCCCCCTGCTGTGCAGGTTGTAGCTGGAGAAGCTTGTTTCTCTCCGGCAGCACTGGGATTTCTGAGGAGGGACCTCCATAATGGGGAAGGAGGCGGGAGGGAGGAGAAAGGAAAGGAAGCACATGATGACACCCACGGGCATTAAAGGAGCACGGGTCCTGCTGGCTGCTTCAGGACTTTAGCAGGACCACCCACAAGCCTTTGCGGGTATCCACTGGAGGATCTTCCCCTGGCCCCACTGGCACCGCGAAGCTCCAAGTGCTAAACCCACACGTCCCTCCCCGCCACCCCCAACTCTGGAGCCAGCTCCTTGTGTGTGCTCCCAAGTGTGAGAGCAGGTTAGGTAATCTGAATACTCTCAGAAAGATGGACCAGGGTCTGTGGACAAGGGAGACTCAACAAACTAAGGCTACAGTGCCACCTTCTGGAAAACAAACGAGAGGTTTCCTGCAGCCAGCTGGGGTGATCTATGAGAACAAGAAGAAATACAAAGGTAAGAATTCTACCACAAGAGAGAACAAGAGTGGAGCAGGTCAATCCCCTATAAACCAGGGATTCCCCAGAGAAGTAACGCCAAGGAACAGTACCTCATCAAAGATAACAAGTAAAGATACTTCAAATGCTAAAGCAGCAGTGCCCCAAAGTCCCAGCACACTGCAATCTATCTGATAAAGAATTCAAAATAGCAGTATTGAAGAAACTTAATAAGCTACAAGGAGAGTTAAAAACAGCTCAGGATGTTAGGAAAAGGATACATGAACAAAATGAGTTATTTGTAAAAGACATTGAAAATATAAAAAAGGGCCCAACAGAAATTCTGGAGCTGACGAATTCAATGAATGGGATAAAGAATGCAACAGAGAGCATCTGTAGCAGAGTAGAGCCGATGGAAGATAGAATAAGTGACTTAGAAGAAAGGAATTTTGAAATAAAGAATTATACCAGAACAAAGATACAGAATAAAAATGAGGGGAGAAAACCTACATGTTCTACGGGACTCAGCCGAAAGGGAATACATTTGAATAATCAGGAATCCAGCAGGAGAAGAGAGGGAAAAGGATGTAGAAATTTTTTGAAGTATAGTTGGTGCATAATATTATATAAACTGTAAGTGTATCATGTAGTGATTCACAACTTTTAAAGGTTATACTCCATTTACAGTTATTATAAAATATTTGCTATATTCCCCATGTTGTAAAATACATACTTGTAGCTCATTTTGTACCTAATAGGTTGTACCTCTCACTCCCCTACCCCCATATTGCCCCTCCCCCCTTCCCTCTCCCCACTGGTGACCACTAGTTTGTTCTCTATATCTGTGAGTCTGCTTCTTTTCTGTTGTATTCACTAGTGTGTTGTATTTTTTAGGTTCCACATATAAATGATATCATATATGTAGTATTTGCCTTTCTCTGTCTGACCTTTCACTTACCATAATGCCATCTGAGTCCATCCATGTTGCTGCAAATGGCAAAATTTCATTCTTTTCTATGGTGGAGTAGTATTCCATTGTATAAACATACCACATCTTCTTTATCCATTCATCTGTTGATGGACACTTAGGTCACTTCCAAATCTTGGCAATTGTAAATAATGTTGCTATGAACATTGGGGTGCATGTATCTTCTCAAATTAGTGCAGGGGTGGTATTGCTGGGTCATATGGTAGTTCTGTTTTTAGTTTTCTGAGAAACCTCCATACTGTTTTCCACAGTGGCGGTATCAATTTACATTCCCACCAACACTGTTCTAGGGTTCCCTTTTCTCTACATCCTCACCAACATTTGATATTTGTATTCTGTTTGATAACAGCCCTTCTGGCAGGTGTGAGGTGACATCTCATGGTTTTGACTTGCATTTCCCTGATGATTAGTGATGTTGAGCATCTTTTCATGCACCTGTTGGCCATCTGCATTTCCTCTTTGGAAAAATGTCTATTGAGTTCTTCTGCCCACTTTTTAATTGGGTTGTTTTCTTGATGTTGAGTTGCATGAGCTGTTTATATATTTTGGATATTAACCCCTTATGAGTCATATCATCTGCAAATATCTTCTATTCCATAGGTCGTCTTTTCATTTCGTTGATGGTTACCCTGTTGTGCAAAAGCTTTTAAGTTTAACTAGGTCCCATTTGTTTATTTTGCTTTTAGTTCCTTTGTTTTAGGAGACAGATCCAAAAAATATTGCTATGATTTATGTCAGAGTGTTCTACCTGTGTTTTCCTTTAGGAGTTTTATGGTATCTGGTCTTACATTTAGGTCTTTAACAGAAATTTTAATTAAAGAAATAATAGCTGAAAACTTCCCAAGCCTGGAGGAAGACTGAATATCCAAGTTCAAGTTCACCCTATCATCTAATGACAAAAGATCTTCTCCAAGACACATTATAATGAGACTATAAAAACTCAAAGATAAAGTACTAAAAGCAGCCAGGGTAAAAACAGAATGTAACCTACAAAGGAATAGGCTATCAGTGGATTTCTCAGCAGAAACACTAAGGGCCCGGAGAGAGTAGAATGGCATATGCAAAAGGCTGAAGATAAAAACTGACAGCCAGGAACACTCTATCTGGCAAAGTTATCCTTCAGATAAGAAAGAAAAAGACTTTCGGAGGCGAACAAAAGCTGATGGAGTTTATTAGCATTACACCTGTGATGCAAGAAATGCTGAAAGGAGTTCTTCAAGCTGTAAAGAAAGATGCTAATCAACAACATGAAAGCATACTAAAGTATATAGTACGCTGGTAAAGGTGAAAAACATATAGACAGATTTAGAAAACTCCACTCTCTAATAGAATGGAGCGTTAAACACAACCATAGTGTAAAGGTTAAAGGAAAAGTATATTAAAATTAACTGTAGCTATTATAATTCATTAACAAATACACAGTATAAAAAGAGGTAAAATGTGGCATCAGAAATATAAGAGGGACGGAATCAAGGAATTCTCTGGCGGTCCAGTGGTTAGGACTCTTCACTTTCACTGCCGAGGGCCCGGGTTCAATCCCTGGTTGGGAAACTGAGAACCTGAAAGCTGTGTGGTGTGGCCAAAAAAAAAAAAGAGAGAGAGAGAAAGAAAAAAATATAAGAGGGGAGGAATAAAAATGTGTACTTTATGACAAACAGAGATAAATTGCTATCAGCATAAAATGGACTCTTTATGAAATGTCGTATGTAAGCTTCATGGTAACCACAAAGCAAAAATCTAGAGTAGATTCATTAAACATAAAAAAAGGGGGAAACTGAACATACCACCATGAAGAACCACCAATTTACCATGGTAGACAGAAACAGAGGAAAAAAGAAAGAATGGAAATACAAAACAAGCAGAAAACAGTAAGATGGCAGTAATAGGTTCTTCTACATCAATAATCACTCTAAATGTAAATGGATTGAATTCACCAAAGACACAGAGTGGCCACATGGATTAAAAAACAGTAAGACCCAACTATATGCTGCCAACAAGAGATTCATTTAAAGCAAATGTCAGAGCAAAACGAAGGGCTGGAAGAGGATATTCCAAGCAGGTGGAAACCAAAAGAAAGTGGGGGTACTTATAGCAGACAAAATACTCAAGACAAAAGTGATGACCTGAGAAAAGGAAGGTCATTGTATAATGATACAGGGGTCAGTACATCTATAAGATGTAACAATAATAAACATGTATGCACCCAAACTATATTTAGGTTCTGAGGTGTTGGGTGCATGCATGTTTATTATTGGACCTGTTCATACCACCATGAAGAACCACCAAAACACGGGGACCCTTGTGCACTGTGGGTGGGATTGTAAGTTGTTATGGCCACTATGGAAAA
Organism: Phocoena phocoena; assembly: GCF_963924675.1. Classification (NCBI taxonomy): domain Eukaryota; kingdom Metazoa; phylum Chordata; class Mammalia; order Artiodactyla; family Phocoenidae; genus Phocoena; species Phocoena phocoena. The sequence continues at coordinate 9,817,794 of NC_089227.1, forward strand.
CAGCATCGAGTTTCCTCAAAAAATTAAAAGGAAGTCTTGCCGCTTGGGACAACATGGGTGGACCTCGAGGGCCTCATGCTAAGTGAAATGGGCAGAGAGAGACAAATCCTGTATGATCTCACTTCAATGTGGAATCTAAAAAATAAAACCAGACTCAGAAAAAGAGGTCAGATTTGTGGTTACCAGAGGCGGGGGTGGGAGGTGGGAAACTGGATGAAGGTGGTCAAAAGGTAGAAACTCCTTATAAGATTAATAAGTACTGGGAATGTAATGTACAATAGTGACTATGGTTAACACTTCTGGATGGTATATTTGAAGGTTACTAAGACAGTAGATCCTAGGCGTTCTCATCACAAGGAAAAAACATTTCTTTCTTTTGTATCTATAAGAGGTGATGGGTATTAACTAAATTTATTGTGGTAATCATTTCACAATATATGCAAGTCAGGGCTTCCCTGGTGGTGCAGTGGTTGAGAGTCCGCCTGCCGATGCAGAAATGAGCTCTCAAACCATAAGAAAAATGGAGGAAATTTAATTGCATACTACTAGGTGAGAGAGAAGCCAATCTGAAAAGGCTGCATTTTTTTTTTTTGCGGTACGCGGGCCTCTCACTGTTGTGGCCTCTCCCGTTGCGGAGCACAGGCTCCGGACGCGCAGGCTCAGCGGCCATGGCTCACGGGCCCAGCCGTTCCGCGGCATGTGGGATCTTTCCGGACCGGGGCATGAACCCGTGTCCCCTGCATCGGCAGGCGGACTCTCAACCACTGTGCCACCAGGGAAGCCCCTATACCTAATTTTTTGAGCATAAGTTTATATTCCTTTCCTTAAAGTGCTACCTTCCACAAAATGGATAAGCTGGAGGTCCCCCCAAATGCTGGATTCAACTCTTGGGCTTCAACTTCAACTACCCTTTAAAAATACAACCCTTCCTCAGTTTAGCTGTCCTCTGACACGTCTACAAAAACATCCCAGCAATGCCAACCAATTGACATTGAGATTATGCTATCTTACACTATTTTTATTTATGTTCTGTGTTGTTCCATCTCCCTAGCTAGCCTGCACACCCCATTATGGACCCGTTCATCCAGTCATTTGTGCATTGAAGAAACATGCCTTGGATCTGTCATCCTTCACTCCTTCATCGTTTCTAGATAGGCCCAGATTCCAGAGTCCAAGGTTACTAGTTACCTAGGAGATGTCTGCTATTTGGTCATGGTAGCGATGATACTCATCCTGGGCTTCAGAAAAGCCCCACCCCACCCCAGTTCTCTTCTGATGTCTCAGACTCGTCTCTCGGGTCTCTACCCAGAACTAGCAGTGATTATTCCTCCCTCTCCACACCTGCTGGGTGTTCTAAAGATCAGTGAAATTGGTCCATAAAATGTGTTGAAATCACGAAACTGTTGCTAAGGAAATGTGAGTCAGAGGCTCCCAAATTGTTTCTTCACTTGGAATCCTCTACCACTCCAAATGAATTGTTCGTTCAACACAGAGGGACCTAAAGTAAATGTTTTTCCCCCTACTTTTTGAGTCCTGGGAGGTCAGGCACGGGTGTGGTTGGGGACCACTGGAGCCTTTGTGACACAGCATGGGGGATGGGCCTTGGGCCGCAGGTCTGCTACCTCATTGGGCAGCGGGACAATCAATCCCAGCAGCCTGGCCCAATCAGAGAGCGGGCAGGGTGCTCTATGCAAGTGACCACGGACTGATTCAACAAAGATGCCTAGAATATTCTCCAGCTGAAGCCCTTGCCATTTTGGGAACCTGAAGCCACCACGGGATTCTGAAGTAGGAGAGCCAGCTCCTGTCATAAAGAACCCAAGAGCAGTTTCCCGGACAGTGAAAAGAGTACGCTTCCATTTCTGTGTATTATTTAAAAGGGACAGAAGAACATATGTCAGAATTTATTTTTGTTTGAATATGGTTGGACACATAAGAGACTACTTTAAACCTTATGCTAAGGGACAGAGGACAGGCACAATGGGCCACATATGGTATGGTTCCATCTACGTGCAGTGGCAAGAGTGGGCAAATCCACAGAGAAAGAAAACAGATTAGTGGTTGCTAGGTGTATGGTCAGGCCATTCAAGATGGCTGCTATCTTGTTCCCTGTCCATCCCCTGCATGACCAGTGCCTGCTTCACTCACATGACTATCCAACCCCGTTAATCATAGGGCTTCATCAGTAACTGCCTACAGGCTTGTCCCCTGCCCCACCCGCTGGTTTCCCTGGTAACGGATGAGCCAATCTGACATCGATTCCCCCTATAAATGGTAGCCTCCTTCTCCCCAGAGCAGTGTGGGTGGATGCCATGTCCTGCTTGCTGTCGGCCGTACGTGGTGGAGTATTGCTCCAGGACCCTTTACTTTGGACTGGTAAGATCCCCCGCGTAGTAAACTGTTGACTCCTCTGTCACTGTCTGCGGGCTCTTTGGTTCTGAGGCTGAGCAGTTACAAGCCTTGCAGGCCTGCGGGGGGCAGCCCAACAATTGGTGAGGCAGCTGGGAAGCCGAGGAAACTCCCAGGAGCCCCGCGATGTCAGGAAATAAGGACGGGAAGGGAAGCTGTAGGGGAAAAATCCCAAAGTGGCCGTCCACGAGCATGTGGGCCCCGAAAGTCTGAGTCTCTTTCCACTTTCAAAGTGGCAGCCCCGTGCTCGTGGCTCATCTGACTGCACGGGGATGGCTGGTGAATAGAGACAAGATGCAATGACCTGGACTATGTATCAAACGTTTGCGGGTTATCTGGTCCGATAAGATAAGTGTACCCCTGACCCACCACCTGTAAGCGATTACAGACACAGGCTGTAGGGTTATTAGCTCAGGGATAGAGTTGCGAACTAGTTGTGGCTATTTAACCGGAAGGGTTTGGTTGGGACCTGAGGCAACGGCAAAATAATGAGTACCCTTGGGCTTCTGGTCCCAGCTACGAAAGGGGCCAGAGCCACTATATACTGGCATGGAACAGCTATATGCCATCTACAGTGAGTTACAGCAGGTGGGAGACATTACAGAAGGTCAATCCGAGTCGTCAAGGAAAGCAGAAAAACTGTGTGTGGGATCTAGAGCAGCTGTGCATAACATACGGCACCCCCATGGACATCGATAGTGATCAAGGAACCCACTTTACTGACCAGGAAGTTCAGGAATGGGCTGATGAAAAATGACATATGCTGGTATTTCCACCTGCCTTATGACCCCACTACTGCCAGGCTAATGAAAGGATGAATGGACTACTTAATAGAGACTGAAACCCGCTCTCCACGTGTGAGCAAGGAGGCTAACTCAAGCCCCATGAACTCTAGCTGAACATCGTAGGAGTAATCATCCCTGTGGCTAAGCCATGTTAACCCAGAGGCAACTAGTCAAACCCATGCGAGTCCAACTACTGACCACCAAAGGACCATTACCAACTATCGATCAGGACAGTAACTTGCTTTTGTCCTGGCCACTGGATCTACCCCCAGGAGAACACATTGTAAAACGGCCTGGGAGTGGCAGGTACGTCCCCGGTGATTTGGGTTTGCTGTCCCGTGGGGAATAGGATTTGAAAGATCTCACCCGTCTTCTCCCCGGCCCCAACTAAGCCCCCTTTTATTATCCATGTGGTCTGTGGTTACACGGCCTCTCCAGTGTTCAGCATCGGCTGTGGGGACTGAGGGTAGATGGGTGGAATGGCACTGCAGGCCAGGACAAAAGCCACAGGCAGGGTGGTGTTATCTCAGGATGCAGTCACTGCTTGTATTTTAGTGGTCGTGATGTCCCCCGTACTGTGTGTGTTGAACGCCTTACGTTTCATCCCTAGTCTGAGCAGAGGGAATCTGTTCACAGGCTGGGCGACGAGGTTGACCTCGCTGTGAATGAGTCTCATTGCTGCGTCTATAGTGAGAAGTCATTGTCATGTTCCTCCGGACTTCCATGAGAAATTGACCCGATTAGCATCTGGTTCCCAAGTTGGTGCACCTCTTGGTGAATGGCTATTTTTAGCATAGGTATCTTAACGTTTGCTACTGTCTAGCTGCCGGTGTCTGTAGTGCATTTGTGGGATTTGGTTGCAGTGACCCTCTACCTGCCTGACCCCAGGGATATCGCGGGAGAGGGGGGGACTAGATGGTAAAGCTTGGATAGAACGCCGAACGGGTGGAGTGTACGGTCAGGCCACTCAAGGTGGCTGGTCTCTTGCTCTTTACATCCCCCGCTTGACCATTCCCTGCTTCACTCACATGACTATCCAATCCCGTTAATCATAGGGCTTAATGAGTAACTGCCCACAGGCTTGCCCCCTGCCTCTGCCGCTGGTTTCCCTGGTAACTGATGCGCCAAAATGACGTCGATTTGCTTTATAAATGGTAGCCTCCTTACCCCCCAATTAGCGAGGATTTCTTCCCCGTCCTGCCAGTGGGGAATTCCTTTAGGACTCTTTGCTTCAGATGAGTGAGATTCCCCTGTCCAAGAAGGCACTGATGTCTTTCGTTGTCTCCTGGCTCTTTCTTCAGTCTTGTGGCTGGGTAGTGAAGAGTTTTGCAGGGCTGTGGGGCAGAGCCCAACACCAGGGAACAGGGGAGGGAGGAAGAGAGAGTGGCTGCTTAATGGGTTCAGAGTTTCTTTTTGGGTAGGTTTGGAACTGGATAAAGGTGATGGTTGCCCAACGTTGCAAATGTACTTAATGCCCCTGAACCATACACTTTAAAGTGGTTAAAATGGTAGGCTAATTTCAACATCAGTAACCTTCACGACAGCAGACAGGAGAAAGATAGGTGGATGGCGACAAGGACAGGAGGGAGGTTTTCCACTATTGTCACTTCTTATACTTCGGATTTCTGGAACTTCAACCAACCCATTCTTCTCAGCCTGCCTGTATGTCACATTGGTTTCAGTATTTTGATGAGCTAGTTAATTAGGAGCACCACTTTTTTGTTATCCCAGAAAAACAATCCATGTTCTGGAAGCCTGGAGAAGCAGCTCAGTCTGCAGACAAGATGCAACGGGAAAATGAGCTGATGCCTCTGCAGGTCAGTTAACCAGCACAAAATTGCTCTGTGCTGAGGCAGAGGAAGACCTGCCAAGTGGAATTGCCCTGCAGCACTTTTTCCCCACCTCGTCCCTTGGGACACAGAAAAGCAGGGAGTGAGTTCAGCACCATCTTTCTGTAAATGCAGATTTCATCACTGGAGTCCCGTGGCTTTCTCCTTTTTTCCAGCGGTCAAACCGAAGGGAGAGCAACCTCCTGTGCACTCTTCCTAGGCATCATCCCCTCACCAAGCAACCCGCCCATCCCCCCTCCTTGCCCAGCCTTTCATTAACTGCTCGTGATGAATTACAGCTTCTCCCACATCCAAGGTAGTTAGCTCAGGAAGTCTGCTCTTGAGTTGCTTACGCACCTGTGTCCCCTCCCTCCACCCCCTGACCCCAGCCTCCATCTGGAGACACTTTTACAGGTGGGGGCACCGTTTGTATATAGCTGGTGGCGGGCTGCCCTTCCGGGTCCTTTGCTCCCCTTGGGCTTCGAGAAGTTCATCCATTCAACTCGGCTCTGTCTGGTCCTTCCTTTGAGGCTGAAGCTTCTTCAGAGAATTTTCTTGTACTCCCTTTACTCAAGGATGAGGTTACCCACACCCTAATCCAGCCAAGCGTCTCAGTTGTAAGTTTTTAGTTTTTCCTGGAAATCTGAGTCAAGTGTCCTGCTGTGAACAGGAGGCCAGGGTCGCTGGAAAGCCTAGACGCCTGTAACATCATCCCTTAGTCTCTGAGCTGCTGAAAGCTGGTCTTCCAGCCCATGCATGGCAGCACAGACAGTGATTTTGAAAAGTGACGAGGCTAGGTAGGCTGCAAACTGGAGGTGGGTCAGCACTGGTCCCGGTAAGTCTCTGGCGCCCCCAAGTGGAAAGAATGAGGTGTGGAATGACTACCTTGCAAAGAAAGTACCCTAAGAGGATTCTTGGCCCTGGCGCTGCCTCTGGCTGTGGTTCCCATACAGGGTACAGGTGGGCACCGCCATGGGAGCCTTCCATCCGTGTGAAGAAATATGCCAGGAGTTCGGGAAGGGAAGTACAAGGCTTGGGAAGTGAACACTTTCTGACGTGCTTTTCTGTGGCCACGCCCTCATTTGAAGCGACTCTTTTTTATTTTTAACTAAAATGTTTTTTAATGGGAACCAGAGATATGGTTACATTACACAGTCTGACTCAAAAAACCCTTAGGTGATCAGGAGTTGGAAGGTTACAAAATAATGAGGGTAACACTGGGGACAGGAGGAAAGCTGCTTCAGAACCTCAGGAGCCAGGCTAATATGGCCTCTCCCTGCAATGCAGTCTGTGCTCACCCCTGGCAAGATGGACTTGCCAGGACCAAAGCCACCTCTGTCCCCACCACCCGGCCCCCTCGGAAGCCCTCACGGTCCCCCGCCTCGGCCGCGGTAGCCGCCCGGATCATAGCCTCCTCTGCGACCACGACGAGCATCTCCATAGTTACCCCCCATATGAGAGACTCCTGGTGGCCCTCCTGGGCCATCTGGTTTAGAGGCCTTACACTGGTGGCAGTCATTCCTCCAAGAGAAGTTCACATTCTCACACGTAGGATTAGGACCCTTCCAGTCCCCTGCTCGCCGCTGTCCGCCACTGCCGCAAATGGGGAATCCTCGGCCACTGTCACCGCCTCCGTAGCCTCCACGGCCTGTGGGTCCTCCTCGCCCTCAGCCTCCACGACCATTGTCACCACCCCGATTGAAGTCTGCTTGCCGGGTAGCAGATGAGACCTTGATAGGATTCCCAGAGAATTCTTTACCATCAAACCAGTCCGTAGCTGCTTTAGCGGTAGGTGGGTCATCAAATGATACTGTGCTATGCGGCTGCTTCCCACTAGCTATCTATTTTACATTTGGTAGTGTATATATGTCCATGCCACTCTCTCACTTCGTCCCAGCTTACCCTTCCCCCTCCCCGTGTCCTCAAGTCCATTCTCTACATCTGCGTCTCTATTCCTCTCCTGCCCCTAGGTTCTTCAGAACCTTTTTTTTTCCTTAGATTCCATATATGTGTGTTGGTATATGGTATTTGTTTTTCTTGCAGCCGCATAGCACAGGGAGATCAGCTCAGTGCTTTGTGATCACCTAGAGGGGTGGGATAGGGAGGGTGGGAGGGAGACTCAAGAGGGAGGGGATGTGGGGATGTATGTATACGTATAGCTGATTCACTCTGTTATACAGCAGAAACTAACACACCACTGTAAAGCAATTCTACTCCAACGAAGATGTTAAAAAAAGAAAATGATACTGTTGCCTCTCCCTTCAGCTTGCCTGTTTCCCTGTCTGTACAGATTAATCACGGGCTGTCCCATCTTCTTGTGTGCCTTAGTGATCCCAGTCTGCTTGAAGTAATCGGCTACAGACTCAGTCGTAGCGTTCTCGCCCAGGCCTTGCACGAAGATGGTTGGCCAGGGTCAGTCCTCCATGAGTTGGCGGTCATTACAACTGCAGCAGTGGTGGCCATGAGCCCAGAGGTCGTGGAAAGTGACTCTGCGTTCTTGCCTAACTTTTCCTCCTACCTCTAGAAAGCCTGAACTTTCTAGATACCCAGATAAAGAAAAAAGCCCTTTACCTCCTGGGCCCAAGTTGCAGCCTCTTGACATCTGACCACCACTGCTTCTCCTTGAAGCTGCACAGACTCACTCTTTCAGAGACCCCTATATTCTCCATAGAAATTCCCCAAGTAATCTTTCTAGGAAGGTCAGTTCTGTTGATCAAGATTCATCAGGAAAGAGTGATTTTGGGGCCTCCTCCTCTTTATGGAAGACTTCATTTTATGGTCCAGTGTCTCGGTCCTGTGTCTGTACAAGAATGCAGCTGTCATTATGTGAAGGCTTCTTTGTCTCCAAGGGGATAGCCCCTCCTGCAGTCACCTGCCTGGGGAGAAACATGGACCCCAACCCCTCTCTCCTCAGGGCCCATCAGCCTGAGATGCAGCTCGACTCATGTTACTTTCTTGCTGAAAACGTTCATGTAAGGACTCTGAAGATGATCTGGTCCTACCCCTTTTTCTAAGATGAAGCAGAACCCCAGAGACATCGACTTTTTTTTTTTTTTAACCGAGGTCAACCCCTTTTAGCAGAGTACCTAGGGGCTGCAGCCAGCCTCCTGGCAATCTCCTGAGCTTTCATCCCCTCTAGCCCTGGAGTCTTCCAGGCTCAGCCCCTTCCTGCCTTTCGGCCTTACTTCCTACCCTGCTCCTCTGTGCTGTCAAATCCCTGACGTTGCTTGTTTTCCTCCTTCCTTATTTGGCTCAACCCAGATGCCACTTTCTCCCAGAATTCCCACGCAGAAGTGCTCCCTCCTTCCTGCGGTCCCTTGGCTTCAGGCGATGCCTGTCCTAGCACATCAAATCCTCCAGCTGGTGTGAGCCATTCCCCAGTAAGCCGTCAGCATCCAGAGGCAGGGGCCAAGTCTTCATCACTTCAGTCTCCCTGGAGCCCAGCACCAGCAGTGCCCACACAGCGTAGGTCTCTCAGATGTTAGCAGAACACAAACGGATGAATCTTTGACACATACTGGAACCAGGAACAGTTACGACGAAACTTGGGAAGTGTGTTCTGTTTGCTCACTGTGCTTTCCAGACTCTGTATCTTGGACTTTATGATAGTGGCTATACCCTTCACCTTGACATGAATGGGCACCTGGGGGCACTAAACAGAAAAGTGCAGCCAGAGGGGCCTGAGCTCAATGCTGTGCTCCCCCATCCAGAATGGGGGTTGGCAGACTTTTGCTGTAAAGGGCCAGATGGTAAATGCTTCCGACTTTATGGGCCATACAGCTACTCTTGTCACATTTCAACTCTGCTGCAGCGTGAAAGCAACCATATGCACTATGTCACTGAACGTGAGTGTGTCCCAATAAAACTTTACACAAGGAGGCCGTGAGCCCCAAACCTGGCCTGCAGGCTGTACTTTGATGACTCCAGACTTAAGTGAGGGAACCTGGCCACGTGGCTTAAATTCTGAATCTGTTTCATCATTTTTTTTTTTTTTTTTTAAAAAGTGGAGTGGAAAGTGCTCCCTGCGTATGGCCTTGTATGGGAATGATAGAGTAAGTAGACTAGGGTAGGTGAGCCCTGGGCACCAGGTCTGGAGCACGTTGCTTGCTTTTTTCTTTGTCTCTTCTTTCATCTTTTAGGTGTCCAAAGTCTTCCGCTAATGTTCAGCAGGTGCTCTGTGGGAACTGTTCCATTTGTAGAGGAAATCTTGGTGTACTTGTGAGGAGCGATGAATTCCGCGTCCTCCTATTCCGCCATCCTGACACCCCCCTCACCCCCCGTCTGCTTGCTTAATAGTAATTCATATGATCTTTTCAAGTTGGCCAAAGACTTCCTAAATGTTAGCCCTTTCTCACTCCACAACTTAAAATAGCTAGGCTTAAAGCCAATTGGAATGAACAAAAAAGGAATTTCAGGTGCCTGAACCTGTTCCATCCAGGGGCAGTACTGGCTGGACACAGGCTTTGCACATGCTGTTCCTTCTGTCTGGAATGCCCTTCCCTCCCCTCCCTCACCTGCCTGCATCTGCAGCAAGTCCTTCTCAACCTCCAGGGTTCAGCACATTCTTTTGGGAAGCCTTCCCTGATTTCTTACCTAGAAAATCTTCTCCCTACACAAGCTTTTAAATCCTCTTCGTGGCATCCTTCATAGTTGTGCTTTAACATTTATTAGTTGCATAGTGTTTTCTTCCTTACTGGTCTACAAGCTGAGAGAATTGGGCGTGCCCAGGAATCACCAGGCCACCTTATTAAAATGCGGGTTCTGGTTTAGCAGGTCTGGGGCAGGCCTGAGGATCTGCATGCCTAAGAAGCCCCCAGGCTGTACCAAAGCCAAGGCTGCCAGTCAGCACACCACACCTTGAGTGTTAAGAGGTCCAAGAGAGCTAAACCCTTATTCCCTTCTTTCCCGCTTCAATTCCCATTCATGACTTTTGCAGAGAGGTTTGTCTATTTTTTCCCCTTTAACCCATCAACCTAGGTCCCCAAGGCTGTGCATTCCATTAGAGTCCCCTCCCCCATAACCCCCAACCTCCAACGTCACCACTACTAGTGCACGGGCTTATCAAGGAATTTCCCCCCAAATAGCTTTCTCTTGAAGAAATCTAGTGTCATTGGCTAAAATATTATTATTTTTTTTTCCACTCGATTCCTTCAGGCAGAAGACCATAAGGCAATCACGCATTGCTGGGATTTCAGCAAGAAACATTTCCCTTTTCTCCTCAATTTTGGGGACCAATTAAGCTATAGATGCAGGTGAGAGATGAGCTTTTTTCAAAAAGAGAATCAGTTTTATTCCAATAAAGCTGATTGGGGAATGTGGTTGGGATCTACAGCCAAAGAGGTTTGCTAATCTGTCCTCTCAGAGTAACTTAATTCTTCTTCAAAGCTGCAGGCCACCCCATTGCAAAGGAAGTTTCTATCCCAGCCACCTTCGTGTAGGCAAGCGGAGAACTCAAGTGCATTGGGGGGTGGCTGGGCTCTGCTGGACTTCGCTGCCTCATCTCTCCTGCAGCTTTCTAGGGCAGGTTACTACGGGAGAAGTAGGTGAGGGGCCGAGAGGGGTCAAGGGCACTATGTAAGTTACCTTCCTCCTAGAGGGACCCCAACACTTACCAGCAGTAGTACAGTGGGAGAGAGGGCTTTTTCCTTCAAGTTGAACAGAAAGCCTACTTTGTTCTGAAATCTTAGCCCTCAAAACGTCTTCTCACTAGACCTTCCAAGGAAGTCCAGGTAGCCTTAAGGCAAGGGAGCAAAGGAGGGTCACCATCTTTTGGGTACTTTGACTAAACGGCTCAGGGATAGCTGTGGCTTTTTTTTTTTTTGTAGGAATATATCGTAGTTTTATCTTTTTAGTTTATTTTAAAAATAATTCCTAATTTTTATACTTTAAAAGCTACTTTCCATGTACATCTATTAAAAAATATTGGCTATATTCCATTTGTACAATACTCCTTGAGCCTACTTACACCCAATAGTTTGTACCTCCCCCTCCCCCATACTTCCAGCCCCTCCCCTTACCACTGGTTACCACTAGTTTTTTTTTAATTATTTAGTTTTTTTTTTTAATTCTTATTTAGTTAGTTGTGGCTTGCCAGCTCCTTAGTTGTAGCAGGTGGGCTCCTTATTGCGGCTTGCCGGCTCCTTAGTTGCAGCATGTGAACTCTTAGTTGCAGCATGCACGTGGAATCTAGTTCCCTGACCAGGGATCGAACCCGGGTCCCCTGCATTGGGAGCGCGGAGTCCTATCCACTGTGCCTCCAGGGAAATCCCACCACTTTTTTTTTTTTTTTTTGGCCGGGACTTGAGTCTTGCTGGGATCTTGGTTCCCCGAGCAGGGATTGAACCTGGGCCCTACACAGTGAAAGTGTGGAGTCCTAACCACTGGACTGCCAGGGAATTCCCTAGTTTGTTCTCTATACCTGTGAGTCTGCTTCTTTTGTTATATTCACTAGTTTGTTGTATTTTCTGATTCTACTCGTGGCTCCTTTGAAAAGTTGTGATTAGGGGTGGGGCGTGGCCTTCAGATGAAGGAGTATTTGGGAAACTCGTCAGTGGGGGGTCAGCCAGGATGCTTCCAGCTGCCCCAGAGGAAGGTGAGGGCAGCTGTAAGCAGAAGAGGAAGAGGCTTCTGCTCCCTCTTCTCTCCCAGCTGTTTTCTCCCGTCTCCTCTTCCTTCTCCCTTTGCAATTCCTACGAATTAGTAAACTTAATGTTTTCATTTTGGATCTCTTGACCAAACAGAAAACAGGCTTGAGGTGAGCAGTTAACAGTGTCAATTAGTAATCCCACAGCCCGTGACGAAGACTCTCTCCCGGACCACATTTAGTCTGGCTTCTCTGAGCCCTGTGCTCAGCTAGGCCTCGACCTTTGGGCTTCCCCATCTGTCTTTGCATCACCCAGTTTTAGCAAAACTTCTAAGTCCCTCAGTATCTGATCAAGTTCCTCATCCCTCACACCTTGGTGTCTTATCGTGCCAGCTGCCTTCAGCAAGAATCTCGTCAAGTCGGTGTAGCCAGAATCCCCCTCACCCCTGATGTTTCCCCTCAGTAATTTTCCATCCACCGACCCCTAAGCCCCCTCCTCGGCTATGAATTGCCACGGGCCATGCTGTGTGCAGAACTGAGCCCAGTCCTATACCAAGGTCTCTCTTCCCCTTTTGCAGTTGTCCTGAATAAAATCTGCTTATACCACTTGACTGTCCAGTTCTGGTTTTCTTTGACATCCACCCTACATTTAAAAAAAATTAATTTATTTTATTTATTTTTGGCTATGTTGCTGCACGCGGGCTTTCTCCAGTTGCGGCAAGTGGGGGCTACTCTTTGTCGCGGTGCACGGGCTTCTCATTGTGGTGGCTTCTCTTGTTGCGGAGCACGGGCTCTAGATGCGCAGGCTTCAGTAGTTGTGGCTCATGGGCTCAGTAGTTGTGGCTCTCAGGCTCAGTAGTTGTGGCTCATGGGCTCTAGAGCACAGGCTCAGTAGTTGTGGTGCACGGGCTTAGTTGCTCCGCGGCATGTGGGATCTTCCCAGGCCAGGGATCGAACTTCTTAACCAAGACACCACCAGGGAAGCCCCACCCTGCTTCTAATATCAAATAGGGCCAATATTTTGAAACAGCAGTTATCAAGCCCAAATGGGAGAGACTATTGCACTCTATTTTAATCATTGAATACGTAACATTTATCTCATGCTGGATACTGTGGAACATACAAAAACATAGAGCATACAATATTTCTTGGCCTTGAGGGACACTTGATGTGATAATAAAACAAGAGAACGAATGGACCAATATTTATTACAAATTATTTTACATGACGAATGAAAGAATAACCTTATGGATTTTTTTCAGGTTTAATATACTTGCCTGCTTTACCAGGAGATACTCTGGGGATGGAATAATAGAAACAGAGGTAGAGAACGGAGTTTGCCTCCACCTCATGGTTTCCAAACTAGTTAGGGCTCATAATAGCAAGTGGGGAGCAGGGAAAAAACCAAGAGGGAGACATTTACAGAAGCAAGAAATCTAACCCAAGCTCAGAAGAAGATGCAACAGGACCACCAGTGAAACGAAAGGGCAGCTTCCTGGGACTCAAGCAGATTGGACCAGACATGAGCCATGAGTCCAGACAAGCACAAGACCCCAAGTGCAAACACAGGTGGCTTCCCTGGCTGTCTCCTGGGTCTCTGGTCTCCTCTCCAGGTAGCCTTCTGAGTGCTCTACCTAAATCAGAAACATGACCACGCACCCCACGCCCCCGGCACGTTAAACAACACCCTTTGGTGCCTCTGCACAGCCTGATAAACAACATCCCAGCTCTTCACCTGGCCTTCAAGGCCCCCCACCGTCAGATCTGCCTCTCTGGGACTCCCCACTCCAGACCCAGTGCTTCAGCGACACTGTCCCAGGGCACTGGCCAGGCTGCTTCTTACTTCTCTCTGTTCATACTGCCCCTCTGCCAGGGAAGCCCTTCTTTGACCTTCACACAGCTATCTCTTCATCATCAGGACCTGGTTTGCACATCTTCCCTGAACCCTTCTCCGGATGGCCAGGGACAGCCTGAACCTCCAACGTTACAGTGACCAGTTTGTGTGACTTGCTTCCCTTCTGACACTGTGAGTTACTGAGGGCAGCGGCTATGTTTTTAGGATCCCCAGCACCGGGCACCGTCGTCCAGTGAGAGTCTGTGGAGGGGGAAATAAAATTCCTTAAGGCGGCAGGAAGGAGGCTTCCAGGCACTGTTTTGCAGTGATTTAGCGCACGAGTGGGGTTTAAAGGCTGGTTCTGCCATTTACTAGCTGGGTAACTTCAAACAAGATTTTTTCAATACACTAAGGAAAACAAGCCTGGTAATAATACTCATCCGACAGGGCCGTTGGGAAGAATGAATGAAACTGGACATCTGAAGCTTCCCGTGCCACTCCACCAAGGGTGGTTCTTTTTTCATCCCTACCACGTGTGCCCCTGCCCAAGTATCACTCCCAACACGGCTCGTGACAATAAGCGAATCCTGTTTACCCAAGACACGTTTAATGGTAAGAACAGAGATGAAGGTCAACTCTTGATAAAAATCAGGCTCAGGTCTCGTCTGGGCAAGGCCATGTTGCCCCCTCCCTTCACTTCTTCAGGCGGCAGTGTTTCTGGATCTCTCCCGCCAGCCATAGGCAGTGCAGGATACGTTTCTTCTCGGCAGCCAGCTCCTCTCCAGAGAACTGGCCCAGGAGTTTCTGGACAAATATATTTTGATCCTTCAGGAAAATATTCTTATTGACGCCTACGTTGGGCATATTCTCCAGGGACCCAGACTTGAAATGGAAGCTTAAATGTCTGTTTCGCTTTAGGCCAGGCGCCTTCTCTTCAGTCCACGTCAACGGGCTGTGGAAGCAAGAGGCCCAGGATTAGTTTCACAGGGGCGCGCGGATGCGGGCTGGCACCTGAGTGCCCAGTGCCAGGTCCTCGTTTTGTGCCCGTTTTCCCTGCAGCTGCTGCATCCCAACCTCCACCAGCCTCCCAGACGCCACGGGTGACTGTTGGCAACTTTACTGCCCAAAGGTCCTTTGTTCAATTTTGCCACCAGGCAGGGGAGTTCAAAGATTCTGGTGTATCAGTTTGTTATTTAGGAGTTTTTACCCTGAATCTCACCGGATCCTTCTGGAGGATCCAGACCTGAGATCCTGTGCAAACTGTCGTTTCCAAGTGTATGTGCGTTTTTATGGGAAAGAATTCTTAGCGCTCTTTCATCACATTTTCCAAGAGGTCTATGACTCCAGGCACATGCCAAGACCAGATGCTGCCAGCCCACTCACAAAGCACGTTTCCATTTCACATTTGCCCCTCAGGCCAAGGTCAGTACTCACAAAAATCTACAATTCAAATAGCACAGACCCTGCTCTTCTAAAGTTTCTTCTTTTTCTGGATTTATCTTTTCTGTCTTTAGATAAAAGCTGTGTTATCTGCTTAATGAAAAAGAGAAACCTAAGCAGATTCGATCTAAAGTTAGAAGCTTCACTGAATAATGTGACAGGAAAAATATAAAATCTGCTCTTCAAAAATATATTCTAAAAACAATACAGCACTGATTTAAGGACTTTCAATGGAAAAAAATCCATAATTTTGCCTAAATAATCTTCAGTTTGAGACAATCCTTTCAAATATTTGCCTATATGTATATGGAATATAAATCCTAAAATATAACTTAATTATGTTTATTTAAAAATATTTATGATCCTACAGATACTGCTATTATTTTTAGCTGCATATCATGGGGACAACTGATTATATAATTCATTCAATATTTCATTATTGCCAAATGTTCAAGCTCTTCCCAACTTTAATATGGATAACCTCCATTCAACCTCTTTACACATATACACATATAGAGTTTTCCTTCTTCTGGGAACGAAGTCTCAGGAATGAGAGGACTTGCTCTGGCTACTTCTCTTTGCTTTCCCCTCCTTCTTCTTATACTACAGGGAGAGCCGGGGTCAAGGACAGGCAATCTGGTTGGGCTGCCATGCTAAGTAATGGAGTTTTCAGGGCGAATAGGGAAAGGGTTCAATGCCGGGCAGGCATCAGGGTCCCTGGCCTTCTCGTCTCCATTCCTCGGATTCCCTCTTCCTCTCCCCGTGGGCTGCAGTGGGGCAGGCCCGGCGTGGGCAGGCTAGATCAGCGTGGCTAAGGAACGAAGGGGAACTACCTTTGGTTGGTTTGTTCTCCGCCTCTAGAGGCACAGGCCATAATACGGCTAACGGTGTGCGTGCGGAGTTGCAAGAAAGGGGCCCAAGCAGGTCACTTAAGATTGTTTTGGGTGCTGTAGGAAGCTCAGGGGTACCTCCAACCTGGGTAAAGGCTCCCCTTCAGCCAATCAGCTCACCCAGACCTACATTAGAGTGTGGGGTGAGTGTTTAAGAGGAAAAGATCTGAAGTACGTAAAAGGGGAGCCATCAGGAGAGATGTGGACAGAATAACTTCCTCATCTTGTGGTCCTAAAAACTCAAAGTATTTGCCCTGGAGGGCGAGGGCATGGGGGGTAGGGCACGCCTGGCTCTGGCACCACTCCTACCAACTGGCTTCAACAGGAGGCCTGAAACGTGTACCTCTTCTATATAGATTTGGGTTGAAAAGGTGTTCTAATGCTTTTTTTTTTTTTTACAAAGTTTGAAAACTGCTGGTAAAATGGGAAGAACACGGGCTTGGGAGTAAACTGCACTGGGTTTTCCTGGATAATCTGGGACCTGAGGCTAATGACACCCAACCTCGTGGACAGGTGAGGACTACAGGACGAATTAAAGACAAGGCCTGGCATGTTTTCAGTACGATTCCCTTCTCGTGCCCTTCCTGTGCATTTCTGTGGAGGTGTGACCATCTGGGGACCAGAGACAGGCTGCCTGAGCGCGATTCGCACACAATCACTTGTTAGCTGTGTGCCCTTAGCAAGTTTCTTAACCTCTCTGAGCCTCATGGTTTCCTAGGTGATCATCATAATAATCATAATAACGCCCACTCCGGAGAGTTGGTATAAAGATTATATGAGAAAATCCTTATAAAAGGACTAGGCCCTGGCACATGGTAGGAACTCAGGAAACGTTAGCAAATACTAGTACAACCGGGATTCAAGCAGTGATTCTGGTCTTGCTGGTCCTTTTATTGTGACCTTTCAAGGTCATGTCTGCCCTCCTCCCCATCCTCTGCTGAGGTTCTGCTCTGTTCCACTAGGTTGTTGGAAGGCAGCTGTAACTTAAGAAACTGGGCAAATGACTTACAGAGGCTCCTTATGTTTAGAAAGACTTTGGTATGAGGCATTTTATCTTGAAGGGTGTTTGCTGGTGAAAGATCTACATTTACTGTCAGACGGGACTCATCATTATCTCAGCCTCCCAGATGGATCAGTAGAGGACTTGGTTTCGAAAAATAATACTGGAAAGATGTTCAAGTAGAATCTGCAAGCGTATTATTTCTGGGATTGCATTTTTCATCATTAGGGGACTGATGGCCACTTACGGAAGATGCTGGGAATCAGGGTATCACCATTACCCACCTAGAAGAATTATCAGGGTGTGTCATGATCCAGGATCACACAGAGGCTTTAGCAATGGAGGAACCAACAGACCCCACCTCAGTGTGATCTCTGACACGAACATCTTTGGGTCTCTGGGCCATTTTAAAGTCTCTTGAACATTTTTAAATAATTAAAAAAAAGACTTGGTATGAAAAAGAAAGAATCAACGTTTTGGCAACATTATGACGTATGATGTGGTGATAAAGCTGAGAAATAGCTGGGCGTGTGATAAGCCAGCAGAGTACAATGTTAACGGCAGGATCTAGGTAGCTGGATGGATGCTCACTGCAAAATTCTTTCAACTTACCAATGCCTGCATCTTTCACCATAAAATGTTGGAAACAATTCAGGTCATAGAACTGGATACTGCTCACTTGTGTGGCTTAGACAACCTGCTCAAATCTGTAAGCTTCTCTTAACCTTACGGGGCTGCTGGGAGGATGGCATGAGGCAGCATAAGTGAAATCCCAGCACCTGTTCCACTGGCATAAGCAGACGGCCCTTCTGGAGTCGAAGGTGCGGGTCTAGGCCCCTGGGTCCCCCACGTTCTCCCTTGTGAACACACGAGGATGTCCTTATGTTGCTTCTCATGACCTACCTTTTGTTCTCCGTCTCCAAGCACACGGTCATCTTCATATACTGATCTTCTTTTCTCTCTTCCAAAGTGGCGGACACGAGAGAAAGCTCCCCAAAGAGGGAGACCAGCCAGGTCAGGCGAGAGATGCCGCTGAATGCAGGGAAGCCAAACCGTTCTTCTTCCAGCGGGCTAGCTGTGGGGAATCACAGACATGGCGGGGACTGGAGGGGCGGGGCGGACAGCTGGGGGGCGTGGGGGATGTGACAGGGAGCGAACAGATGCGGCTGGGTGATCAGGACACACAACCTACCTTGTGACGGGGCTGTGCAAGATGACTAATTCTGATGGAGACTTTCATAAAAACGTCTCCCTTTTTTCCTGTTTCTTAAATTCACTTTGTTGGTAAAATAAAATATTTCACTGGAAATTGCAGTCCATCTGGCCCACAGGGTAATAAAAATGTTTTAGGCTTCTAACGTGTGTGTGTGTGTATATATGCACACACACACATATATGTAAACATATATCCCCTTCAGTTTGTGACTTAAAGAAGTAAAAGAATGAACGTATTTTAGTCCCTCAAGCCTATATTCCTATAAATACCATATAACTGTCTGTGTAAGTGATAAGGGAGTGAAGGAATTGATAGCTGTGGAGAAAACAGTAATTCCTATAAAGTAGTCAATATCAAGAAAACTGATACAGCATTACGTGTTCCTCAGTCTTCATAATCTCGTGTACAACAGTATATTGCAACGAGTATCTGTACAAGAAATCCGGTCAAGATACTGCTCCCCTCTCATCCCAGCCTAAATTTTAAACATAACCTAGATTTATAAGACTTCATGTCTGTTACACTGCTCTTCAAAGATTTCTTAAATCTTTGATATTGACTTAAAACAACTAATGAGTATGTTCTAAAGAAAACAAGCAAAGTAAATAAAAAGATAAAACAAAGATTGTAAGTTTCATAGACAACATGGTTTCAAATCACTAGGACCTAAGTATGAAACTTACAAAGGAAAGGCAGCTCCCTCTGGGCTGGTTCCTGTCTGCTCCTGTTCTTTGCAGAGGACGGAACAGCTGCTACAAGTCTGAGCTCCAATCTGTCTGCCTCCGCCACATAACTGTTGGGTCAACTTTGTGAAGCTACTCACTTCTCTGAGCTTCATTAAAAAAAATCTGTATAATGGGGGTAATAAATACCCACTTTCTAGGATTATCATATGAATTAACATGAAATAATGTCACATACTTAGCCCAGTTCCTTGTGCGGATTAACGGTTATTATTGTCTCCACAACTCTCATTATATCATCATTTTAAAGGATGAAGATGGATTTTGTGCCATTCTATTTTTTTTTTTTTTTTGGCTGCATTGCACGGCATGCAGGATCTTAGTTCCCCAACCAGGGGTTGAGCCCATGCCCCCACCACAGTGGAAACTCGGAGTCCTAACCTTTGTACCGCCAGGGAAGTCCCTGAAAATGGATTTTTGAAATGAGATTCCACTACTGTATATTTTCTGGAAACTCACGAACAGATGAATGGTTTTACCACTTGACAATGTCCGTTTTGTTTCTGTAAAGAAAGCCCTCAGGAAAGGTGGCCCAGATGCCTTAGGGTGGAGACAAATCCAAGGAGTCCACCCAAATGAGACTGCAGACCTTGAGGCTCCAGGCTGTTCATTTCCTTCTGCTAATGGAGGTGCTCAACGAATGACGAACATAAAGTAAACAGCTGAATATATAGTAGATCAAATATCTTGGCCACAGCCAATGTCCTGATAAATGTTGGAGGAAGAAAGGGTCTATGCATATTCTATTTGCTCCACAGAGAAGTATAAACATGTTCTCTTCTCCAAGAACCTTCTCGGTCCTTTAGCAAAGAGAGCTTTCATTTTTAACCTCCTGTGGAAAAATAATCTCCAACTCATCAAGATTTCATGAGAGAAAATTCTACCTAATCGATAGGGCCAAAAGCATAAATGTGCTTGAGATTTCTAACACGTCTTCCCCAAGGCCCACTGAGCAATCAGATCTCATTTGAGGAAGAAAAATAGATTATTTTTATTGTCTGTGGGTGCGTGGGAATATTAAATGGGCAGTCAGAACGTCTTTAGCAGAAATGAATCCAAGCTCACGTCCTAGAGAGCTCAGAACCCAGTAACCCTCCACCAGCCTCACCAGTTACATATGACCTGTGATCCCACCAAGGGCTGACCTGTGAAGAGGAGCGACCCTTTCAGCAGGTCCTTCCCCACCACTTCTTTTTTCAGGAATGCAAACTCCTCCATCAAGAGTTCAACGTGCTCCTCATGCAAGACTTTCCCTGTCAGGACAAGGATGGGGTTTAAAAAAAAAAAAAAAAAAAGGCAGTCATCCTAAATCCTGTTAATTTCCTCGTATTTTTTTCATTTTTAAAAATTGAGAATGTATGTATAACTGAATCACTTGGCTGTACAACTGAAACAGAACATTGTAAATCAACTATACTTTGATAAAAAGAATATATATTAAAAAAATTTTTTTTAATTTGCTCAAAAATGCTATGTCCATGCTTTGGATTCAAGATGGCTGATGGAACACACACATTTATTTCCACTTTTATCAAAATCCTAATGAATTTTATGAAAAAGTTATTTAAAAATAAAATTGATGGGTAATGGACAGATATAACTATATCTTTAAAGTGTACAATGTGCTGTTTTGACGTCCATATGCATCGTGGAATGATCATCAAGGTCAAGACACTTAACACATCCATCACCTGACAGTTCACTGTGTGTGTGTGATAAGAATGCTTAAGGCCTACTCAGCAACTTTCAAGTATACAATTCCATGTTATTAACTACAACAACCGTGTCATACATTAGATCCTCAGAACTTCTTCTTCTTATAATTGAAAATTTGTACCCTTTGATCTATATTGCCCTATTTCCCCTTCCCCCAGCCCAAGGCAACTGCCATTCAAATCTCTGTTTCTATGAAACAGGCTTTTTTTTTTCTTTTTAGATTCCGCTCTAAGTGAAACCATACAGTATTTGTATTTCTCTGACTTATTTCACTTAGCATAATGCCCTCCAGGTTCATTCATGTTGTAGCAAATGGCAGGGTTTCTTCTCTCACAGCTGAATAATATTCCACTGTATATATAAGCCACACTTTTCGTTATCCTTTTCATCTCTGTTAGAACATTTAGGTTGTCTCCATCTCTTGGTTACTGTGCATAATGCTGCGATGAGAATGGGTGTACATGTATCTCTTCAATCTACTGATTTCAATTCCTCTGGGTATATACCCAGGAGTGGGACTGCTGAATCACGTGATAGTCCTATTTTTAACTTTTTGAAGACCCACCAGTCTTTTCCATAGTGTCTGCACCAACTGATATTCTCACCAACAGTGCACCAGAGTTCTCTTTTCTCCGTATCCTCGCCAACACTTGTCTCTCGTCTTTTTGATGACAGCCAATTCTAACAGGTGTGAGGTGGTGTCTCGTGGTTGTGATCTGCATTTCCCTGATGATTAATGATGTTGAGCAACTTTTCATATATCTGTTGGCCATCTGAATGTCTTCTTTGGAAATATGTGTATTCAGTTCCTCTACCCATTTTCTAATGGGAGTATTTGCTTTTTGGCTATTAGTTTTCTGAGTTCTTTATACTTCGGATATTAACCCCTAATTAGATATACAGCTTGCAAATACTTTCCCTCTTCTGTAAAGTATCAATTTATTGATTGTTTCCTTTGCCATGTGGAGGCTCTTTAGTTTGATGCAGACCTATTTGTTTATTTCAGCTTTCATTTCCTGTATGCTTGGTGTCTTACCCAAGAAATCACTGCCAAGACCAATGTCAAGAAGTTTTCCCTGTGTTTTCTTCTAAGAGTTTTACAGTTTCAGGTAAGTCCCTTTTTTTTTGAACAGCTCTATTTGTCCTTGATACATCTCAAGATCATTTTTGTGAATGGTGTAAGACAGGGGTCCAGTTTCATTCTTTTGCATGTGGCCATCCAGTTTTCCCAGAACCACTGATTGAAGACTATCCTTTTCCCACTGTGTGTTCCTGGTGTCAAAAATCAGCAGACTATATATGCATAGGTTTATGCCTTGCTCTTTATTCTGTTCCAATGATCTATGTGCCTGTTTTTATGTCAGTACCACACTGTTTGGATTACTACAGCTTTGTAATATAGGTTGAAATCAGGTGGTGTGATGCCTCTAGCTTTGTTTTTCATCTCAGGAATGCTTTTTTTAATTTAAAGTCTTTTGTGGTTCCATACAAATTTTGGGGTAGTTTTTTCTGTTTCTGTGTAAAATGCCATTGGAATTTTGATATGGACTACACTGAATCTGTAGATTGCTTTGGGTAGTATGGACATTTTAACAATACCAGTCCTTCCAATTCAAGAACACAGGGTATCTATCCATTATTCATGTCTTCCTGAATCTCTTTCATCAATGTCTTATAGTTTTCAGTGTACATGTCTTTCACCTCCTTTGTTAAATTTGTTCCTAAGTATTTTATTGCTTTTGATGGTACTGTAAATGAGATTTCTTTCTTAATTTCTCTTTCAGATACTTTGTTGTTGGTATATACAAATGCAACTGATTTCTGTATGGTAATTTTGTATTCTGTAACTTAACTGAATTTATTAGTTCTAACAATTTTCAGTGGAGTCTTCAGGGTTTTCTACATATAAGATCATGTCACCTGCAAAAAGACAATTTTAATTTTCTTTCTAATTTGGATGCCTTTTATTTATTATTCTTGCCTAATTACTCTGGCTTCAGCTTACAGTTTACTATGTTAAATAGCACACAGTGGTAATTATGGGCATCCTTGTCTTGTTCCTGATTTCACAGAAGAGGCTCTTAACTTTTCACTATTGATTATGATGTTAGTTGTGGGGTTCTCTGTATCATCTTTGTTATGTTGAGAAACATTCCTTCTACACCTAATCTGTTGAGAGATTTTATCACAAATGGATGTTGAACTCTGTCAAGTGCTTTTTCTGCATCTATTGAGATGATCATATATTTATCTTTCATTTTGTTAATGTAGTATATCACATTTATTGATTTACATATGTTGAGCCATCTTTGCAACCCAGGGACGAATCCCACTAGATCATAGTGTATGATCCTTTTAACGTGCTCTTGAATTTAATGCAGATTTTTCCATCTATGTTCATCATGGATAGCAGCTTGTAATTTTCTTTTCTTGTAGTGTCTTTGTTTGGCTTGGTATCAGGGTAATGTTGGCCTCATAAAATGGGTTATAAAGTGTTCCTTCCTCTTCAAGTTTTTGAAAGAGTTTGAGAAGGATTGTTATTAATTCTTCTTTAAATGTTTGGTAGAATTCATCTGTGAAGCCATCTGGATTTTATATGTTTGGAGGTTTTCGATGACTTATTCGATCTCCTAATCCCCTTGATTGTTATTGGTCTGCTCAGTTTTTCTTTTACTTCATGATTCAGTCATGGTAAGTTGTGTGTTTCTAGGAATTTATCCATTTCTCCTAAATTATCTAATCTGTTGGCATAAATTGTTCATAGTCTCTTATGGTTCTTTGTATTTCTGTGGTATCAGTTACAATGTCTCCTCCCTCATTTATAATTTTATTAATTTGAGTCATTTCCCTTATTTCTTGGTAAGTCTAGCTGAAGATTTGTCAATTTTATCTTTTCAAAAAGCCAACTTAGTTTCATTGATCTTTTCTACTGTCTTTCTAGTCTCTATTTCTGCTCTAATCTTTATTATTTCTCCCCATCAACTAAGTTTGTTCTTCGTTTTCTATTTCCTTGAGACGTAAAGTTAGGTTGTTTGAGTTCTTTCTTTTTTCTTAAT
Source organism: Phocoena phocoena (assembly GCF_963924675.1). Taxonomy (NCBI): domain Eukaryota; kingdom Metazoa; phylum Chordata; class Mammalia; order Artiodactyla; family Phocoenidae; genus Phocoena; species Phocoena phocoena. Next base: position 9,841,295 of record NC_089227.1, read on the forward strand.
GTAGGTGTTTATCACTGTAAACTACTCTCTTAGAAATGCTTTTGCTGAATCCCATCAATTTCTGTATTTGTGTTTCTATTTTCATTCACCTCAAAAATTTTAAAACATTTACCCTTGATCCATTGTTTTTTCAGAATGTGTTGTTTAATCCATATATAGGTGAATTTTCCAGCTTTCCTCCCATTATTGACTTCTAATTTTATACTATGTAGTCAGAAAAGATACTTAATAAGATTTTAATCTTATTAAATTTGTTTTCTGACCTAACATATGATGCGTCCTGGAGAATGTTCCATGTGCATTTGAGAAGAATGTGTGTTCTGTTGCTATTGGTTGGAATGTTCTGTATACGTCTGTAAGGCAACTTGGTCTAAAGTGTAGTTCAAATTCATTAGTTCATAATGTATTTCTGTCTGGATAGTTTATCCACTGTTGAGAGCAGGGCATTGAAGTCCCCTACTATTATTGCATTGCTGCCTATTTTTATCTTCAGATCTGTTTAAGTACTCCCATATTGGGAGCATACATATTTACAATTTTTATATCCTCTGAAGGAATTGATCCCTTTATTATATAATGACCTTCTTTTTCTCTTGTTACAGCTTTTGACTTTAAGTCTGTTTTGTGTGATATGCTACACCTGCTCTCCTTTGGTTTCCATTTGCACAGAGTATTTTTCCATCCACATGGAATGTTTTTTCATCCCTCCACTTTTGGCCTATGAGTGTCCTTAAAGCGTGAGTCTTTTGTAGGCAGCATATAGTTGAGTCTTATTTATGAACTGAGCTACTCTTTGTCTTTTAATTGGAATATTTAAACTATTTATATCTAGAGTAATTATTGATAGGTAAGAACTTATTGCCATTTTGTTACCTGCTTTCTGATTGTTTTATAGTTCCTTTCTTCCTCTCACTGTCTTTCTTTTTATTTTTTAAAATATTTATTTTTGGCTGCACTGGGTTTTTGTTGCTGCGTGTGGGCCTTCTCTAGTGACGAGCAGGGGCTACTCTTTGTTGCAGTGCACAGGCTTCTCATTGCGGTGGCTTCTCTTGTTGTAGAGCACAGGCTCTAGATGCACGGGCTTCAGTAGTTGTGGCATGTGGGCTCAGTAGTTGTGGCTCACAGGCTCCAGAGCACAGGCTCAGTAGTTGTGGCACATGGGCTTAGATGCTCCGTGGCATGTGGGATCTTCCTGGACCAGGGCTTGAACCCGTGTTCCCTGCATTGGCAGGTGGATTCTCAACCACTGCGCCACCAGGGAAGTCCCTCACTGTCTTTCTTTATGAGTTGATGGTTTTTGGTCATGGTATCCTTTGATTCTTCTCTCTTTATCATTTTTTTCCTTGGTGGTACTAACAGTACCATGAGGCTTTCATAATACATCTTATAGTTATAACAGTCCATTTTAAGCTGACAGTAATGTAACTTCAATTGCATTTTAAAATTCTACATATTTACTTGCCTCCCCCCAACGAGTTATGTTATTGGTGTCCCAATTTATGTATTTTAATCTTGTGTATCCATTAACAAAATATTGTAGCTATAGTTACTTTTAATACTTTTGTCTTTTAACCTATTATTACTAGAGTTCAAAGTGATCTACACACCACCATTGCAGTAATAGAGTATTTTAAATTTGACTATATATTGGGTTGGCCAAAAAAGTTTGTTTGGGTTTTTCCATAAGACGTTACAGAAAACGCGAACGAACATTTTGGCCAACCCAGTATTTACATTTAGCGCTGAATTTCACACTTTCATATATTTTCTTGTTACTAGTTAACATCCTTTCAGGCAGGTCCAGTGGCGATAAATTCTCCTTTTATTTGTCTGGGAAAGTCTTTATTTGTCCTTCATTTCTGAAGAACAATTTTCCTGGATAAAGTATTCTTATTTGATACTTTTCTTTGAGCACATTGAATGTATCAGCCTACTCTCTCCTGGCCTGCAAGATTTCTGCTGAAGAATCTGCTCACAGCCTTATCAGGATTCCCTTGTGTGTGATGAGTCTTCTTCCTCTCACTGCTTTCAGAGTTCTTTGTCTTTGATTTTTGTGAGCTTGGTTAAGATGTGTCGTGGTAACAGTTCCTGATTTTGATGGTTGTATGTGGTTATCTAGAGACTGTTTTTATTTGCAGGATATATGCATGAAATTATTGGGGGATGAGGTTGGCAATTTACTCTCAAATGATTCTCAAGAAAAAAGAGTTCTCTGTACTGTATTCACAACTCTTCTATAAGTTTGAGGTTATTTCAAAAAAAAAAAAAAACCAAACCAAATAAATACTTATAGCACCAAAAATATGACAGCAAGCCAGAATCAGTCATGGATTATGAAATAAGATATAACTTGTAAGGAGAAAATGAAAAGGTAACTTGCAATTAATAGACTTGAATTCTCGACTCATTTATTTCCTCAAACATGATTTCAGCAGCTTTCTGACATAAGCAGTATATTATGAAATTCTCAAAGAACTATCTCTGGCCTCATCTTCTGAAATAGGGTGTTTTGTGTATCTCAGAAATAATAAATAAGTGTTTTTAAATTTGGGGGGAAAATTAGAAGAAATAAAAATACCCATGATCCTATTTACCAGAAAGAACCACTACTAAGATATATTGGTATATTTCCTTCTTTCTTGTCATTCTGCTGTGAATTATTTTTCATGGTTGTGATCATATGGTAGAAACAAGATTATATTTATTTTTAGTTTTAAAGTGTAAACATGAATTCATGTCATTGAAGAAAATTGAGAAAACGTGGAAGAGTATAAAGAAAAAAATATAACCGCCCAGAATTCTACCAGCTAATCTCTGTTACCATTTTGTTTCATTTGCTTTTTTTTTCCTTGCATATATGTGACATGATGTTTATACTGATGATTGAGCAATACAGGAACGGTCTCAGATCCTAGCTGAGAGATAATCTGCAGGGAAGTCCGGTAGTAGGTAATCGATGTCACTGAGGGGACAAGTCACCGACAGGAAAGGGGGGCACTAGGGAATTTTCTGGAGTAATAAAAATGTTCTGTATCTTGGCTGGAGTAATAATTACATGGGTATATACTCTGTCAAAATTCATTTAACTCTGCACTTAAAATCTCTGAATTTATCATAAGGAAATTATATCTCAATTTACAAAAGGATAAGGACTTAAGGTAATTAATTTAGTGAGATGAGTACCAGAATTATTACTCAGTTTCTTCAATGGCTTTGGTGTTGGCCTATTCAGAGCTGCTTTTGTAAAAGAAGTAAGACGTTTCTCAGAACTTCTTGTGTCATAGAGGTAGGTCTTCCTTTGTAACTAGTTTAGCCATTAATACAAATGCTAGAAAAAATTGTCTCACTTGTTATTAAATGTGTCAGACTTGGCAAGCTATCCCATCTGATTGGCAGGGTGACAGATGGGGCTGCAGAAACACTGATTCTGGGAAGAAACAGAGGAACAGCAGGCCATGCACTGCCCTGAGCCAACAGTGATTCATTTTACATGTGCCCATGAAAACAAAAATATGATTTTCCATTCCATTTCTGATATTTGAAAATGCAAAAAGTACCCTTAACCAAGCACTAGTCAGCTATATGATAACCAGTGCTGGGACTGTTTTCTATGGCATCCTGGGTAAATATGTCGGAACAGTTATGGTTCTTAGAAAACTCTTTCTTATATAAAGATGAGCTCTCCATCTCTATAATTCTGCCCCCTACAAACAGAAGCAATACAACATAAATTTATTTTCTCTTTCTGTGGAGAGCTTTTAATATATCTTAAAATGTTTCTCCTTTACATTAAATATTTAAACTCTAGTGATACGTCCAAATTATGTGTAACTTTTAAAAATTTGTTTTTGTTTGGGAGGATTATACTTTCTAATTTAGGTGCCTAGTATTCTTTTTCTTGCCTACCTGCTCTGGCTGCAACTTCCAGTACTATGTTGAATAGAAGTGGTGAAAGTGGTCATCCTTATCTTGTTTCCTGATCTTGGAGGAAAAGCTTTCAGTGTTTTACCATTTAGTATGATATCAGCTGTGGACTTTTTATACATGGCCTTTATTATGATGAGGTAGTTTCTTTCTATTCCAGGTTGTCATTATAACAATGTGTCTTGGTGTGGGTCTCTGGATTTATTCTAGTTGGAGTTCATTGTCTTGAATTTCCTCCCCCCAATTTAGGAAGTTTTCGGCCATAGTTTCTTCACATAAGCTCTCTGTCCCTTTCTCTCTCTTGTCTCCTTCTCTGACTTGCATAATGCATATAATGATAATGATCTGCTTGATGGTGTCCTTTAAGTCCCTTAAGTTTTATTCATTTTTTTCTATTTTTGGCCGTGCCACGTGGCATGCGGGATTTTAGTTTCCCCAATCAGGGATCGAACCTGAAGCCCCCGCAGTGGAAGTGTGGAGTCTTAACCACTGGACTGCCAGGGAGGTCCCTTTTTCACTTTTCTTCATTTTTATTTTTATTTTTTTGCTCCTTTGACTCAAATTTCAAATGACCCATCTTCAAGTTTGCCAATTCTTTCTTCTGCTTGATCAAATTTGCTGTTGGACCCTTCTTGTGAATTTTTCAACTCAGTTATTTTATTCTTCAGCTCAAGAATTTGTTTGGTTCTTTTGTATAGTTTACATTTCTTTGTTGATATATTTTCATTTTGTTCATGCCCTGCTTTCCTGATTTCATTTACTTTTCTATGTTTTGCGTTAGCTGACTGAAAATCTTTTAGACAGTTATTTTGGTAATTCTTGGATCTACATTTCTTTAAGGTTGGTTTCTGCAGATTGACTTCATTCCTTTGAGTGGGCTGTGTGTCCCTGTTTCTTTGTATTCCTTGTGATCATTTACAGGCAGACCTCGTTCTATTACACTTCGCTTTATTGAACTGTGCAGATATTGCATTTTTTACTAATTGAAGGTTTGTGACAACCCTGCCTTGTCAGAGGATGGTTAGCATTTTTTAATACTAAAGTATTTTAAAATTAAGGTATGTACATTGTTTTTTAACATAATGATATTGCACACTTAATAGACTATAGTACAGTGTAAACATAACTTTTATATGCACTGGAAAACCAAAAAATTCATCTGACTCACTTTGTAATATTCAATTTATTGCTGTGGTCTGGAACTGAACCTGCAATATCTCCAAGATATGCCTGTATTGAGATTTGAATATTTGAAAAAACAGCCACCTCCCCCAGTCTTTATAGACTTGCTTTGTACAGGGGAAGACCTTCACCAGTCAGCCAGGCCAGAAATTCTGGAGGCCACTCAAACCTTTTCTGGAGATGTATCTTCTTTGGGCTTGCACATGTAATTTCCAAGTTAAAGAGGTTTGCCCCTGTTCTCAAGAACCTGTAATCTCTTGCTCCCTGTGGCGCCTGTTCAGAGTACTGCAGTCTCCCTGGTGCTATAACAAACTACAGTGCTTGCTTCGTTCTTAGCTGCCCTGACCCTGGCATCCAATGTCTACTCCTGTTTCCTTCAGCATTCCCAGTCAGGAGAGACAGAAATCAGCCCTTGAAAAGCCAGAACATTGGACACATGTTCCACTCTTTCCTTTCCCCCGCCCCGCCTTAGATTCTTCTAATCTAAGAATTAGAAGGGGAAGGGCTATGGTGAGCAAATGCAATGAATTTTCTTACCCACTTCAATGCAGCTCTTCTTGGCTCTGTGCTTGCCTGGGGGTACTGCAACCACTTAACTGATTTCTGGAGTACTTGCTAAGGTATTTTGGTCTATACATTGTTGTTAAGTTGGTGTCTCTGTGGGGAAGGAGGTTCTGAGGCTTCTTATTCCACCACCTTGCTGACATCACTCCCAAATTATCCATAACTCTTGCCGTCCAAAATGATATAACATTAGGTATGCTGAATTGAATAAGATTATTCCTTCCTGTGCTACAACGTAATTGCTATAATTACTGTTTCAGTTCACTTTCAGCAGATTAATACTGCTAGTTGTGACCATTTGACACTGTGGGCTCCTCAAGGGCAGGGGTCATCTTCTTGTTATCCCCTATCATCAAGGACAGTATCTCATACATAGTGATAAGTACGTTAATGCTGCTTAATGGATGTTCTATGAGTTACGAATACTTGTCTAGAGAACAAAGGTCACTCTTGGTGTTCAGGGCTGTTCTCTTGTTTCAAAGCCATTCATGATCTGTAAGCAAGCCATCCAGATTCTGCTTGCTTAAGGAGCTAATACCAGGATCCAATATAACAATATTTTCTCATTTTTAAAAAAGTAAGTCCATATTTGATTCAGTTTTCTCTAGTTTTAACCTAATGTGCTCTTTGTGTTTCATTTACATTTCGTCATCGTGTCTTCTGAGGCCCTTCTTAGGTTAGAAAGTTTCTCAAAATTTCCTTGTTTTTTAATGACCTTGATAGTTCTGAAGAGTATTGTTTAGGTATTTTGTAGAATGCCCCTCAGCTGGGATTTTTCTGATGTTTTTCTCATGGGTAGACTGGGGTTATGTGTTTTGGACAGGAAAACTACAGAAGTAATGGGCCATTCTCATCACATTACATTAAGCGTACGTAAGACATTAATAAACAGAAACCTCCATTAAATAGTGTTGGGAGACCAGAACAGGGAGCTCCCATACCCTGCGATGATAGTAGAGCCCAACAGGAAAACGACGACTCCTCTTCTGTCCTGGCAAGGACTCAGCCAATGAAAAGCCATGGACTCTTTGCTTACTATTCCCCCCACAAACTTCCTTTTCCCTGTAAAAGTGTTCCCCTGCCCTTGCTGTGCAGGGATTTGTATGTGGCTCGCCACGGTTGCAGACCTTGAATTGTAATTCTCTGCTGATTCTGAATAAACTCATCTTTGCTGGAGAAATAACTGGCAGTCTACTTGTTTTCAGTCAACAAGTACATCCTATTAACACGACTTATCACTGTTCACACTGACCTCAATCATCTGGCTGAGGCGTAGAGTTTGGTTTCTCTAGTGTAGAGTTAACTCTTTCTCCCCTTCTTTCCATCTTGTGCTCTTTGGAAGGAAGTCACTATGCACAGGACATTATCTTCCTGAAGACACTTAGTTTGTTATCTTGTAAAGTGTTCCACATTCTAGTTCACTTACTCTTTTTTGGTGTCATTTAATTTGTTCCTTCATCCCTGTATTTCTTGTGAAGTGAGAAGTCTGGTTAAAATCTCAGTTACAGGATTTGTGCTATGCACATCCCACCAGACGGCTTGTGATGTCATACTTACCCATATGAGCAATCACTTGGTTAGGATGGTAACAGTAGAACTCTTCATTGTAAAAGGACATTTTTTCCTTTGCAATTAGCAAGAAATCTCTGGCATCTTGCACTCTGTCCAGGGACGTTTGTGCCATGAGAAACACTATACAAAGGTGATGGCCCCAGAGCTCCCCAACCTTTTGCTCACTTCAGTAGTCATTCATCCATCTTTTCATTCGACGAACACCTACTGAAGGCCTATCTGGGCGGTGTTTAGCTTTAGCTGCTGGGGCTACAGAGAGGAAAGATGGGCTCTGTCCTCCAGCAGCACGGCCTAGTACTAGAGAAAGGCAATCAAGAGTTTCAGTAGTGTGACCCGTCTACGCTGGTGATAAGGACAAGGTGCTTTCTTTGGTGATTTTCATTATAATTGTTCACCATACTTTGTTCATATTTTAAAGATTTAAAATAGCAAGTGTTGATACAGAGAGAGTTTTTGACTTAAACTTCATTTAACTAGCTCCATTAATCCCTAAAACATTCTAGTTAGTTCTAATTGCCTCCGTAGAGGGACTTGTCCAGTTACCATAAAAACAGAAAAATCTCTGGAGGGCAGCATGGCTCAGAGGAATGAACGTGGACTTCAGAGCCCAGAGAGATTGAAACCAAACTTCCATCTCCCATCTAGTGGTCGTATTACTAGCTTTGTGACCTGGCACAAAAATTTTTTTTGCAAGTATAGTAGATGTACAATATTACATAAGTCACAGGTATACAATATAAAGATATGTAATTTTTAAAGGCTGTGCCCCATTTCTGGCACAATTTCTTAGCTTCTCTGAGCCATGGATTCCTATACATGAGCTAGAGAAAATACCTACCTCCAAGGATTTCTAAGAGAATTAAGCAAAATAACATATGAAGTGTTTAGCAGAGTTTTCAAGTTCCTGGCATATAATAAATATGCCAGTGTTCCTCTTGAGAAACAATGAAAACTAAAACTATACACATAAGACAATCAATTACCCTGATCTGTGCATTTTTCCATTAGCAATACAACTATCACATGAATGAAACCAAAATGAAATATAATTATATATATTATTATATAAAATAATATATAAATATAATAATATATAATCTATAACACTAGCATAGGTGGAAGCTAATTCATACTTTTCATTAGAGTAAAAGAAGCTAAGTCTTGAACAAACGTTTGCAAATCCCCCCCCATCCCTCTGCCCTGTGGGCCCGCCACACATGCCCCCTTTATGTGCCTACAGTATGGGGTGTGGGGTGGTGGTGTAGGAGCCCATGGGACCAGTAACATATCTGACATGGGGTTAAGTTTTAAAGGCATAAAGATGGTACCACAGAAATCTTAGAGGCAGGAATCCTTAGGAAGAGGGTCTGTGCTCTTTGCACAGAACATACATCACCTTTCTGCTCAGCCAGTGCCCACAGTTCCTTAGCTGCTGCCCAAGACAGTGTCATGGGATATTCCACAAGGACGTGCTTGCCAGCGTTTAGGAACTGTCTTTGGGAAAAAGGGATAAATACAGAGAAAATGCACTTCAATTAAACTTCACTTAAGTGCCCTGCATGACAGAGAACAGAATGTTATAAATGCACAAATGTCTCCATGTAAATGTGTCATGACACGGGTGAGAGTCAGGGCCAGAGGGGGAGGCGGATGAACTGCATCTCACGTGATTTTCTACTAAGTGGTAAGAGAAAGGCTTTCTAGTCATGTGTCCATCTGAACACTCACCCATTCGTCTACTCACGTATTCAACCAGCTACTATGTACCAGTTACTCTGGAGGAGAAATACAGCCATGTTAGCAGGGAAATTGCCTATTACCACGTGACAGCTACAAATAAAAACCCACAGCAGCCAGCTGTGCCTGAGGCAATCAGAAAAGATTTCACTAAGGCTCTGAACTGGGTCTTGAAGTATCAACAGGCATTTTCCAGGTGCCAGGGGATGAGGATGTTTCACTCTGAGCAGCATATGCAGGGGATTGGGTGTTTATGGGGCGTTGTCCACTGGGACGTGGTGTGAATTTCAGCATTTCAGCATGGCAGGGGAGTGGGCTACAGGGAGTGGAGGGAAAACTAGGTCCTACGAGTGGCTGGGAGCCTGATGTAAAGGATGCAGGGAGCTGTGCTCAGAAGTCTGGCTTTTATTCTCTAGATATTCTCGGAAACAAACATTGATAAGCATGGGAATTACATGATCACTTTGTTAAGGACATACCCTCTAGTGCCACAGAAGTTTAAGGGGAACCACAGAAAGGTGTTTCTGTCCACACTCAGAGTGGGTCTGATAAACAGGGGGCAGCTGACTCGGGAATGGCATGGTGGAAGCAGCTGTAGTTTGATGTAAGGACCCAGAAGGGAAGCTGAGATTCTGGGGGCAGCTGGCCCTGCCTTGTCAACTGCCAGGTCCTGAGTGTGGCTTCTCCTTCCAGGCTCAGTCCTACCAAATGCTTGGGGGGCTCTAGGCTCTGCACTCAAAGGTGGGGCGGGGGAACATTTCACATCTCCTGCTCTGCGAATAATGCGATCTCCCCACTCTGATGCCACCACTATCTCCTTACTCATCTCGTGGCCGAAACTCTTCCTATTAAAGCAACTCCTAGAGACCTTCTCAGAGATTTCATGTTGTTGAAAGGGCAAAGGACAAAATGTTGGAAACTGAAAGGACTATGGCAATTCTCCAAGGCACAGAAAAGATGGGGGCTAAGTTAAACCACCAGAAAAAGGCAGGCACTGTTCAAACCACACTCAGTAAGTTTTTTACGAAGAAATAAGATATTTTAATTGTTAATGTTTCTAATGTTTTAAGTTATGGTGTACTAAATAAATATTAGCTCTACAATATTTTTCATGTCCTTATACATTTATAACCCAGAGTGAGAGTTCAAATTCTGACAGTTTTTAAAGGTCATGGATCCAATGCAGTTCTTCCCATCAATAATTAAGACCCCTTTGCTAGATGTCAGCCTGCCCCAGGCATTTTTATCGTCCCCCACTACCGTGCAACGCAAGGACTTGAACACCCACCTGATGTAGTCCTCGTGGCTGGAGCTCTCACTGCAGATATAAGCAACCTCAACCTCTCGACTGGAAAGAGCATCTTCCAAAGAAATCTGCGGCACCCCATCAGTGCTCCCCAGCTCTCGTCTATGTGAGAGGAACAGACAAGAGGAGCTCAGAGTAGGCAGAACGTCGGCTGAGAACACATGAGCGCCATCCTTCTCCCCATCTCCCAACAACGTCCTGGTGATCGACTTTTGGAAATGAAGCAATGAACTTCCTGCCTCCCACTTCCAGGGCATTTTTCAGCGTGCAGCGAGAAACACGGCCTCTGGGGTGAAGTCGGGGACCTGGCAGCGAGTGCCGACACCACCGCTAACAGCCCACATGACATGGGAGTCTTTGCATTACTCATCTCTAAGATAAAAAGAACTGATCTCGGGCTTCCCTGGTGGTGCAGTGGTTGAGAGTCCGCCTGCCGATGCAGGGGACGCGGGTTCGTGCCCCGGTCCGGGAAGATCCCACATGCCGCGGAGTGGCTGGGCCCGTGAGCCATGGCCGCTGAGCCTGCGCGTCCAGAGCCTGTGCTCCGCAACGGGAGAGGCCACAACAGTGAGAGGCCCGTGTATCGTAATCTCATTAGACACGATCTCCAGGGTCACTGCCAACTTCAAGCACTTGGCCAAACACCAGGACTGCCTAACCTAATCCAAATCCAAGACACTTAACACCTTTAAAGGGGCAAACGGCTGTGTGATTTCAAGCTCCTTCATGGCCTGTGATGGTCAAGTGGAAGGTGGGCATCACTGCCTCATTTACAGTCGAGCTGACAAAGCCCCGAGGCAGGGGCTCCACGGCTAACCAGCAGCAGAGGCAGGACAGGAGCTGAGCGTCCCGGCTCCTACACGTTCAGAAGGACCCCCGCCTCAGGAGAGCTGAGAGCCCTGGCTGTCTGCACGCTGCCCCAGAGCAGAGGCTGGAGAGCAGCAGTCCTCCAAAGGCGGCTGCCACAGAGGAGATGGGGCAGCCGGCGGGAGGCTCGGGCCAGCTCACAGCTCCACCCGAGCAGCAGCCAGAGCGCCTCTGGGGAAGCGTGGCTGCGGAAGGACATGGCGGCGGGCTTCTTCCTGTGGGGACCACCGACCTACGTGGCTCAGTGTGACCAATGCTCCCCGCTTGTCTCCTGTGTGCCTTCCCCGTAGGGAGTATGTGGGGAACGGACTTCCAGTGAGCTCAGTCAGCTAGATGGGGGAAGACACATACACACCTATAACAACACCACGAGAGTAACAGGAGGAATGCCGAGCTGGGGGCACAGGTGAAAGAGTCAAGGAAGGCAAGGAACCCCAAGTTTCAGGGTTTCAGGAGAGGCTTCCCAGGGAGGTGACAGGACTTAGGTAGGTCCTGAGGAACAGGGCCCGTGAGAAGGGGACAGTGTAGTAACAGCAGGGCTGCGGTAAAGCAGGGATGGAGGGGAGCTGGCCGTCCTCCCGAGGGACCTGGGTAGGTTGGGCATTCCCGCTGCAGCAGTCGCGGCGCCAGCTGCCGAGGGCGGGGCTGCAGGGGGAGCAGAGGCCCCATTTCAGCCTGGAGCCCGTGTCGTGCAGGATCCCAGCCGCAGGCCCGGGAGCAGCAGGAGAACGGTGCCGGCTAATCGTAATGTCAAGCCTCCCATTTGTGCTGCTCCCTTAGAATCTTTCCTTAAAAATTAATTAATTTATTTATTTATTTTTGGATGCGTTGGGTCTTTGTTGCTGCCCGTGGGCTTCCTCTAGTTGCGGCGAGCAGGGGCTACTCTTTGTTGCGGTGCGCGAGCTTCTCACTGCGGTGGCTTCCTTTTGCTGCAGAGTACAGGCTCTAGGTGCGCGGGCTCAGTAGTTGTGGCTTGCGGGCTTTAGAGCGCAGGCTCAGTAGTTGTAGCATGTGGGCTCAGTAGTTGTGGCACGTGGGCTCAGTAGTTGTGGCTTGCGGGCTCTAGAGCACAGGCTCCGTAGTTGTGGCATGTGGGCTCAGTAGTTGTGGCTCGCGGGCTCTAGAGCACAGGCTCAGTAGTTGTGGCGCACGGCCTTAGTTGCTCCGTGGCATGTGGGATCTTCCCAGACCAGGCCTCGAACCCGTGTCCCCTGCACTGGCAGGCGGATTCTTAATCACTGTGCCACCAGGGAAGCCCTCCCTTAGAATCTTACTGGGAGGGGAAGACTGACCAAGGGCAGATTCCCAGCACTTCTGGGTCACCTTAGTGCCACCACTTTAAATCCTTAAGGAAGGGCCAGGTTTCGAGAGAGGCAAATTGGAAGAAAGCAGGTCCCATGAATTAAAATTTGAAAGAACTTCTACGTGGACCATCAGGATAGTTACTTACGCTCTGTTTAAATATTGACATTTAGTTGATTTCTCTAAAGCAGCAGGAAGCAGACACGTGCCTGACTTGTCCTCTGCAGCATCACCTGTCGACACAGGGCCTACCTCTAGTTCCCAATGACTATTGATAAATGATGTTACAGGGCGTTAGTTTGGTGAATGGTGTGTATGTGAGGAAGTGGTCGGGGTAGAGGAAGGAGCTGAGGGTGGGGCAGGGAAGAAGAAACGCGCTGAAAAGTTTGGTTTTGAGTTACAGGAGATAAGTGATACTCCTTAAAAGCGGGGCTCAGAATTATCAAAGGGGAAAAGAACACATGGTGTTTAAAAGATGGGCTCTGGAGTCAGATAGACCTGCGCTGACATCTAGTTCTTAGATTTTTCCAGCTGTGTGACCTCAGGCAAATTACTTAACCTCTCTGTGGCTCAGCTTCTTTATCTGTCAAGTGGGTTGACATCTACATCAAATAGTTGGTCAGGCTTGGAAAGCCCAGGGCCCTGCACGGATGGCTGTCATGGTAACTGATGTGACAGTTACATGGTACCTGATGTATCACACCTAAAGCCTTCATTCAGGACAACCCACAAGTGTTCACTGTGCCCCTTCAGTAACCGTCAGGCCCTGTGTTCCTCTTCCCTACGTCTGACGGCAGTCCCCTCTACGGAGGAGCTGAGGGTGGTCACGCTCATTATTCGGGTCCACTGGGCTGGCTCACTGTACATCCCAGCTGCAGGTCTAGTTACTCTTCAGTTCCCAGACCTGTCCCAACTTGTGGGGCTGATCCTGCATGGTTCCCTGGAATGACCCTGGAGCTGGCTTGCTCTCTCCTGGGTCTGGAGGAGCTGCGTGGCCCAAGGCCTAACCCATCTCACCGGGCTTCCCGTGAATTACAAGGCACAAAGCAAAGAAAGCCACCTGGACACGAAGCCAATCAGGTTCAGGTACGCCGAGGAAGCGTGTGGATTCCGCAAGTCCCGGATCCGCACGGAGCCAGCTCTGCCGATGCCAACCACCACCACGCCAAACTTCCTCTCGGGCTGAAACACAAGAGATCAAGGTGGGGTTTAAAAACGGTCCAGGCGTCTAGCAAAGCACAGCAAAACAAAGACATGTGGGCAGGACCAGTCAGGGTCCAGACAAGCAAGGAGCCAACCCGGAGCACACAGGAAGCTGCAGCAGGTAAGGGGGGCATGAGACGCTCCCTGAAACACGGGCTCGGAGAGGAGTCATCTCCCCCCAGAATATTTCTGTGGGTGCTCTGACCTGTGTCGTCCACGGAAAAGGCTCTCCACTTCTACTGCCACCTCCCCCAGGATGAGAGATCCTCCTCTTTAAGCCATACCCAGTCCTAGTCTGGCACCTCTGTCCTCCCCGAATCCCTCCTCCAGTGGACGTGCGAATCTGATACAGTGGGGAGTCATTCAGAGGCCACAGCTGCTCAGTGAGATGTGGGCAGACAGGGCCCATGGGTACCAGCCACAGTCACCTTACTCAGACTCCTCACTGTGGCTTTCTGGGTTCCAACCAGTGTCACCCCACCCTACTGCGGCAGCTTACTCATTATTCAGGTACGCTGCTGGAGGCTGGATGCGTATAGTATTACAATGAAAAATCAAGTCGACTTTTTCAAGTTATACAGCAACTCACAATAATCCAAACTGATAAAAATTATCTCTACACATCCCTCAAACCCAGTTCTTCTTGGATGTCTCCAAGCATAGAAACTCCAATGTCTCCCTAGCCGCTGGCATCTAGCCCCTTTCTTTCACCTTTGTCATCTGGGTGTCACCATTTCCCACCGAGTCCACCCCTCTTCCTGCATCCACTGCTCTAGTCTTGGCCCAGGACTTGTTTGCCTCCTGCCTGACGACGTGACAAATCACCACCTGGTCTCACCCTTCCCATGTGTGGTCCCCAGGCCTGCCAGAGGAGATGCTTCAGACGAAAACTAAGTCCCCCCCACCCCGATTAAAGCCCTTCATTTTCCCAGCTGTTACAGACTGAATGATTATGTCCCCCCCAGAAGTGGGAACCCTGTCCCCCAATATAATGGTAGTAGGAGATAGGGCTTTGGGGAGGTAATTAGGATGAGATGAAGTCATGAGGGTGGAGCCTGCATGAATGGGGTTGGTGCCCTTCTAAGAGTCACGAGAGAGCATGCCTCCTCTCCCTGCTCTCTGCTCACGTGAGGACGGGCTGAGGAGTCCGTAGTCTGCAGCCCAGAAGGGTACCCCTCCCGCCAGATCTCAACCTGATCTCAGGCTTCCAGACCCCGAGCTGCGAGAGAGAAATTTCTGTGGTACTTTATTACAGCAGCCCAAACTGTAAGACAGTTTGTAGGACACCAACTAAAGGGGGAAAAAAAAAAAAATCCAAGTCCACATTCTTTACCAAACACATAAGGCCTTTCACAACTCAGCTCCAGCCTGCTTCTCCAGCAACGCCTTCTGGTCAACTCCCCCACTGTGTAACTTTAGGCTTCTGACCTTCCAAAACAAACAACTTCAAAGTACGCAGAACACACACGACTGTTTGCTCCCTCTAAGTCTTTGCAAATCCTGTTCCCCTTGCCTGGAACGAGCTTCTCCCCACTGTCCACAGGGTGGATGTCCACACCTTCAAAGCTTTTAAGACTTGGGCATCTTACACTCTATGAAGCTTTTCCTGATACTATCAGATTTTTTTTTTGCATATAATAAAACCCACCAATTTTAGTGTACAGTTCTATGAGTTTTGACCAACATAAACTCATATACCTACCACAGTCAAGATATAGAACAAATGAACTTATTTACAAAACAGAAGTAGGGTCACAGATGTAGAAAAAAGATTTATGGTTACCAGGGGATAAGGGTGGGGAGGGATAAACTGGGAGACTGGGATTGACATATACACACTACTATATATAAAATAGATAACTAATAAGAACCTGCTGTATAGCACAGGGAGCTCTACTCAATACTCTATAATGGCCTATATGGGAAAAGAATCTAAATTAAAAAAAGAGTGGATACATGCATATGTATGACTGATTCACTGTGCTGTACACGTGAAACTAAAACAATGTAAATCAACTATACTCCAATTAAAAAAAAAAAAAAGGAGGGCTTCCCTGGTGGCGCAGTGGTTGAGAGTCCGCCTGCCGATGCAGGGGACACGGGTTCGTGCCCCGGTCTGGGAAGATCCCACATGCCGCGGAGCGGCTGGGCCCGTGAGCCATGGCCGTTGAGCCTGCGTGTCCGGAGCCTGTGCTCTGCAACGGGAGAGGCCACGACAGTGAGAGGCCCGCGTACCGCAAAAAAAAAAAAAAAAAAAAAAAAAAAAAAGGATACAGAACAGTTCTATCACCCCCTCCAAAATTACCTGTGCTCCTTTGTAGTCAACCACTGATTTGTTTACCATCCCAATAGTTTTGCCTTTTCTAGAATGTCATATAAATGAAATCGTACGATATGTAGTCTGAGTCTATCTGCTGCCTAGCACAATGCATTTTTCACCTATGTTGTTGCACGTATCAATCATTTCTTTTTATTACTGAGTACTAGTCATAATGGCTTGTTTACCCATTTCGCAGTTGAAGGACATTTCTGATGCTTCCAGTTCAAATGAGTTCATAATTCAATTACGAAGAAAGCCGCTATAGATAGTCATGTCCTACTTTTTGTGTCAGCACAGTTCTCAAACTTGGGGTAAATACCTGGGTATGAGTTTGCTGTGTCATATGGCAAGTGTAGGCTTAACTTTATGAGAAACTGGCAAACTGAGGTTTTCCAAAGTGTACCTTTACACCTATACTGTTTTGCATTCTCGCCACTGATGTCTGAGAGGTCCAGCTGTTCTGCATTCTCGCCAGCACCTGGTATTATCAGGTTTTCTCCTTTTTGTTTTAGCCATTATAACAGGTGTGTTGTGGTCGCTCACTGAGGTTTCTATTTGCATTTCCCTAACGACTAGGGATGTTGAGCACTGTTTCGTGTGCTTATCTGCCGTCTATAAATCTTTGCTGGTAAAGTGTCTGTTCAAATCTTTTGCCACTTTTTATTGGGTTGTTTATTTTCTTATTATTGAGTTTTTAGAGTTCTTTATATATTTTTGATACAATTCATTTGTCAGATACGTAATTTGCAAACAACTTTTCCTAGTCTGTAGTTTGTCTTTTCATTTTCTTAAGAGTAACTTTTTAGGAGCTAAAGTTCTTAATTTTGATGAAGTCAACTTATCAAAAAAATTTTTTAATGGATCATTCTTCTGGCTACTCCAATGTCACAAACATTTTCTTCTATGTTTTCTTTTAGACATTTTATAGTTTAAGATTCACAGTTTTAGCTTACTTTAGTTTTAGTTACTTTTTTCTTTCTTTTTTGGCAGTGTTGGG
The DNA here is from genome assembly GCF_963924675.1 of Phocoena phocoena. Classification (NCBI taxonomy): domain Eukaryota; kingdom Metazoa; phylum Chordata; class Mammalia; order Artiodactyla; family Phocoenidae; genus Phocoena; species Phocoena phocoena. Next base: position 9,858,269 of record NC_089227.1, read on the forward strand.
TTTTTGTTGCTGCACATGGGCTTTCTCTAGTTGCGGCGAGTGGGGGCTACTCTTCGTTGTGGTGCACGGGCTTCTCACTGTGGTGGCTTCTGTTGTTGCAGAGCATGGGCTCTAGGCACGCGGGCTTCAGTAGTTGTAGCACGTGGGCTCAGCAGTCATGGCATGCAGGCCTTAGAGTGTGCGGGCTTCAGTAGTTGTGGCGCAAGGGCTCAGTAGTTGCAGTATTTGGGCTCTAGGGCACGCAGGCTTTGGTAGCTGTGGCTTGTGGGCTCTAGAGTGCAGGTTCAGTAGTTGTGGCACATGGGCTTTGTTGCTCCACAGCATATGGGACCTTCCCAGACCAGAGGTCGAACCCATGTCCCCTGCATTGGCAGGCGGATTCTTAACCACTGCGCTACCAAGGAAGTCCTTAGTTACTTTTATAGGTTATGTTCTGAATTAATTTTTTCACATGGAGTAAGGTATGAATCAGTTTCTTAAAAAAATCTTTTTAGAGCAGAGAGGCAGCTTCTAGTGTATGTATTCATTCCACAGGCTGTATCAACTATCTACAACTAGGCAGGGCTATGCCAGCCCTGTATTTAAATGTACCAGGACTTTAAACCCAGCTCATGTGCCTTCTTCTCTGCAAGCCATCAAGTTTCTTTTTTTTTTTTGCATATGATATCCAACTGTTCCAATATGATTTATTGAGAAAGACCATCCTTTTTCTTTTGAAATGCCTTTGTACCTTTGTACAAAAGGAAACTGTCTTGATCACTATAGTTTTATGGTAAATATGGAGTCCATTACTGTGAATCCACCAACTTTTTCTTTTCCAAAATTATAGTTCTCCTGCCTTTACATAGAAATTTTAGACTCAGTTTTTCAATTATTAAATAAATAAAATAAAATGAAATAAAATAAAAATTCCTGCCAGGATTCTGAATGGGATTATGTTGAATATATGGATCAGTTTGAGAAAAAACCCAACATTTTCACAATAATGAATCTTCCAATCCATGAATGTGGTACATATCCCCATTTATTTAGGTCTTTGATTACTTTCATTTTGTCATTTTCAGTATATGGATTTAGCACATATTTTCTGAGATTTATACTTGTTTTTTTTTAATGATTTTTAGTGCTATTATAAATAGTATTTTAACTTTCCATTTCCAATTGTTCATTGTGAGCGTACAGACATACAATTGATTTCTGTATACTGACTTGGCATCTTGTAACCTTGCTGAACTCACTTATTACTTCTAGCGGCTTTTGTGTCGATTCCATTAGATTTCCGCATAGACCACAGAGTCAGATGTGAACAGAGACGGTTTTACTTCTTCCTTTCCAATCCGTATGTGTTTTATTCATTTTTCTTGCCTGATTGCACTGGGTGGGACTCCAGTATGATTTTGAATAGGAGTAGCAAGAGCAGACATTCTTTTTTTTTTTTTTTTTTTTTAATAAATTTACTTATCTACCTGTTTTTATTTCTGGCTGTGTTGGGTCTCCGTTGCTGTGTGCGGGCCTCTTATCGTCGTGGCTTCTCTTGTTGCAGAGAACGGGCTCCAGGTGCGCGGGCCCCAGCAGCCGTGGCTGGCGGGCTTAGCAGTTGTGGCCCGCAGGCTCAGTTGCTCTGTGGCATGTGGGATCCTCCCAGGCCAGGGATCGAACCCGTGTCCCCTGCATTGGCATGCAGACTCTCAACCACTGCGCCACCAGGGAAGCCCCAAGAGCAGACATTCTTGCTCACGTTTTAATCTTAGAGGACAGCATTTGGTCTTTTCACCAAGAAGAATTGTCTTATCTGTAGAATTTTTTGTAGATACCCTTTATCAGGATGTGGATATTTCCTTTTATTCATATTTTGCTTAAATTTTTAAAACCATAAATGGTCTAATTTTGTCAAGTGCCTTTTCTATGTCTATTGAGATGATTGTGTGATTTTTTTCTTAAAGTCTGTTGATATAGTGACACCTTTCATTCCCAGGATAAACCTCACTTGATCATAATGTATTATCCTTTCTATATGTTGTTGATTCTATTTGCTAAAATCTTATTAAAAATGGTTGCATCTGTGTTCGTGAGAGTTACAGGTCTGTAATTCTCTTTTCTTGTAATGCCAAATTATTTCTAGTATTTCTGATTCTATAAAAGTATTCCCTTTTTACTGCCTGTATAAAACATTTTCTATCACTGTTAATTCTACTAAAGAACTGCTTTTTCTTTACGGTATGAATTCCAACTGATGGAATACGTGCCCTTAAAATAGGTTTCCTTTATCCAATAAAATTAAGATTAGTGATAAGTTTCTTGGTTTTAGGGCTGGGCCAGTTGCTACTAGCACATTTTAGGTAAATAACATTCTTTACTAAACACTGTGAGATCATTCATTTGAAACTTTCAGAATAATTCATAGAAAATAGATAATAAATTACATACTGAATGGTCAATCTACAACTATAGAAATTTATATATGAAGCAGCAAATTTCTTATTTAAAGAAATAAGACCCACAGATACGTCTGTCTTGGGATAATATAATTGAAATGAATAAAATCTGGAAGACCAATATTGTAACACTATGTTCTGTTAGTCTTTTTTTTTTTTTAAATCATACAATTAGTAATCCATTTGTGCGTACAATATTCATATGTATGAGCTTAAAGGAAAAAAATCTCGCGATAATAAGAAGGTTTTATACTCATATATACTTTTAAATTACACTACTGTTAAACATTTTCCTAAAGTCAAACCCTCCTTTCCAGCTGGCATGGTTTTTCAAGCCTAACTCTTGACAGGGGGCGGCCCTCTGGCATTAGTGAAGTAAAGAAGGTGGTGATAAGATCAAGCTGAAACCATTAATCCAGGTCTTTGAATTGCACTGGCTTCTTCACCTGCACCTTCCCCACTCCCACCCTCATCGCCAAGCCCATCAGCCATAAAATGACCCACTTCTTCAAGTTTTAGATTGTTAACTTGTTTCCCATCATCCTTAACTTGGCACTATTTTAGGGAGCCTGCGGCTGACCTCCTCATGCCTAACAGGAAATCATCCAGCTTTCTGTACATAAAGCAGCGGCATGGCTCCCATTACCGTATAAATTGACTAAAGGAAGAAAAGAAAAACACAGTGCTAAAGAGAACTGCAGCTTGTGAGGACCTGTACATCCAATTCAGCCAGCCTCAAACTGACATCTTTGTTTAGCGTTCTCATTCAGGGGTTAGCTTTCTTGGACCACTGAGTTTGGAGCCGGTGGTGATTATTCTCCAGGAACATGTGCCAATGTAGAGGCTATGAAGCAGTAGTTTGGGCTGGGCTGGTGTTCAATGTGGCCTGAGCTGAAACGGCAGCTTGACATTGTACAAAATATCACATATTACTAATGAGCATACACGTTTGCCACCATAGTACCCGCAATGGACTAAAAGCAAGATACACTGGCAGTCTTGCTGGAACAGCTTGCCCGAGAAACCGGTTGTCTACGTTTCTTTGTATTACGTGTGGAAACAGGTAACTATATGGGAATCCATCTGTGCTTGTGGAAGCGTGTGTTGTCTCAGTCTTTCTGAGGAAGAACTGGCAGCTCTAGACATGATTTCTTGACTAGATGACGGAGGGGCTGACCTTGAATCATTTAGTCTAGAATTGCTGCCGGATGCTGGTGTTTCATGGCTTTCTCTGTTGGCACTGGGTTTGGAGTACTGGGATGAGTTCACGAAACATACACAAATGATAAACCATATGACACTCATTTTGTTTTCTGATCATCTTTCGGTGGCAAATGATCAGGAAGGAGTCTGCCCAAGTAGAGCGCTCTGATCCTTTGCCAAATTTATTATCTCACAGTTGCTGAGGGTCTGGAATCTGAATGTGGCTTAACGGAGTCCTCTGCCCAGGGTCTTACTAGGCTGCAGTCAGGAGCTGGCAGGTTACGTTCCCATCCAGAGCCCAGGGTTCTCTTCCACGCTCATGTGGTTGTCAGCAGAATTCAGTTCCTTATGGTTGTGGGATGGAGAGCTCTTAGAAGCCACCTGAAGTTCCTGACAAATGCCTCTCTGTATAAGCAGTTCACATCAGAGCAGGCTGCTTCTTCAACCCAGAATTCCTCTCTGTGGAAAGGTTTTAACTACAGAGACTATTTATTTAATAGGTATAGTTGGAATATATATACATTCAGGTTGCCACTTCTTTTTCAAAGTGCTTAGGAAGTCTGAGTCTTTCAAGGAATATGCCCATTTCATCTAAATTACTCTTTCCTAGCCATAAAGGTATCCACAGTATTCTCTTATTATTCTTTAACTCTGTAGAATCTGCAGTAATGTCCTCTGTCTCATTTCTGATATTGGTAATTTGTGTCTTCTCTCTCTTTTTCCTGAGCGGCCTGGCTAGAGTTTTACCAATTCTAATGATCTCAAAAAACCCCCAAAAGACTCTCTTTAGGTTTCACCGATTTTCTTGATGGTTTTTTGTTTCCTTATTGTGTTGGTTTCTGCTCTTATCCTTATTACTTCAAATTTTCTGCTTGTTTTGGGTTTAATATGCTCTTCTTAAAAAAACTCTGAGGTTGGGAATTTAAGTTATTCATTCAAAAACTTTCTTCTTTCCAAAAACAGACATTTAGTGCTATAAATTGTCCTGTAAGTGATGGCGGTGCTTTAGCTGCACCCCACAAACTGGGAAGTGTCATGATTTCCTTTTCATTCAGTTAACGATGCTGTCTAATTTCCCTTGTGATGAACTCTTTGGTCAATGGATTATTCAGAAGTATGTTATTTAGTTCCAGATGTTTAGGGATTTTCCAGAAATTTTTCTACTACGGGTGTCTCATTTAATTCCAGAGAAATATCAATCAGAGAACATCCTTTCAATGATTTGAACCCTTAACTTTTTAAAAACATGTTTTATGATCCAGCATATGGTCTGTCTTGGTAAATGTTTTGAGCACACTTAAAAAGAACGTGTATTCTACCGTTGTTGGCTGGACTGTCCCGTAGGTCTGTTAGATCAAGCTGGTAGATAATGTTATTCAAGTCTTCTATATACTTACTGATTTTCTGTCTACTTGTTCTATCAATCATTGATAGGTACTAGAATCTCTGAATATAATTGTAGATTTGTGTATTTCTCTTTACAGTTCTATCACTTTCTGACTGATGTATTTCAAAGCTCCATTGTCAGGAATATAAATTTTTAGGGTGGTTATGGTGTCTTGATGAATTAACCACTTTATCATTCTGAAATGACCACTTTTATTCCTGGTAGTATTTTTTGCCCTGAAATTTATTTCGTCTGATATCATCAATCTACTCCCAGTTTCCGCTGATTTGTGTTAGCATAGTACATTTTTTCCCCAACCCCTCACTTTTAACCAATGTGTGCTTTCATATCTGAAGTGAGTTTCCTGTAGGCAGCATACTGTCAGGTCTCGCTTTTTATTCAGTCTAACAATCTCTGCCTTTCAGTGAAGTGTTTAAACAATTTACCCTATGATTACGGATATGGTTGGGTTCCAATCTACTGTCTTGTTGTCTTCTATCTGTCCAATCTGTGCTTCTTTCCCTCTTCTTCTGACTTCTTTTCAGATGAATAAAGTATTGCCAATGATTCCATTTAATCTCACCCAGTGGCTAGTAGCTGTAACGATTTTAGCGGTTTATTAAGGCCTTTATATGATACATATTTTACGTGGCACAGCCTGCCTTGAGGTAACATCGTACCATTTCACACATGAGAACCTTCCAACAGGTTACTTCCACCTCCTTTCTCCCAGACTTTGTACTACTGTTGTTCCACAACTTACTCATAACCCCCTCAAGGTACCAGTCAGGTTACTCATAACCCCCTCAAGGTACCAGTCAGGATTCAGTCTGGAAAAGAGAAGCCATTCAATGTGTTCTAAGCACAGAGTTTTAACACGGGGAATTAGAGGCTTATATCAGCGGTCCCCAACCTTTTTGGCACCAGGGACTGGTTTCATGGAAGACAATTTTTCCATGGACAGCGGGTGGGAGTGGTTCAGGCAGTAATGCAAGTGATGGGGAGTGATGGGGAGTGATGGAGAGTGATTGGGGAGCGATGGGGAGTGATGGGGGAGTGATGGGGGAGCGATGGGGAAGCGATGGGGAAGTGATGGAGAGTGATGGGGAAGTGATGGGGGAGCGATGGGGAAGCGATGGGGAGTGATGGGGAGTGATGGGGGAGTGATGGGGGAGCGATGGGGAGTGATGGGGGAGTGATAGGGGAGCGATCGGAAGTGAAAGGGAGCGATGGGGAGTGACAGGGGACCGATGGGGAGTGATGGGAAGTGATGGGGAGCGATGGGGGAGTGATGGGGAGTGATGGGGAAGTGATGGGGAGTGATAGGGAAGTGATGGGGAGTGATGGGGAAGTGATGGAGGAGTGATGGGGAGTGATGGGGAAGTGATGGGGAGTGATAGGGAAGTGATGGGGAGTGATGGGGAGTGATGGGGAAGTGATGGGGAAGTGGTGGGGAGTGATGGGGGAGTGATGGGGAGTGATGGGGAGTGATGGGGAAGTGATGGGGAGTGATGGGGGAGCGATGGGGGAGCGATGGGGAGTGATGGAGGAGCGATAGGGGAGCGATGGGGAAGCGATGGGGAAGTGATGGGGAAGTGATGGGGGAGCGATGGGGAAGCGATGGGGAGTGATGGGGGAGTGATGGGGGAGCGATGGGGAAGTGATGGGGAGTGATGGGGAGTGATGGGGAAGTGATGGGGAAGTGGTGGGGAGTGATGGGGGAGTGATGGGGAGTGATGGGGAGTGATGGGGAAGTGATGGGGAGTGATGGGGGAGCGATGGGGGAGCGATGGGGAGTGATGGAGGAGCGATAGGGGAGCGATGGGGAAGCGATGGGGAAGTGATGGGGAAGTGATGGGGGAGCGATGGGGAAGCGATGGGGAGTGATGGGGGAGTGATGGGGGAGCGATGGGGGAGCGATGGGGAGTGATGGGGGAGTGATGGGGAGTGATGGGGGAGTGATAGGGGAGCGATGGGAAGTGATAGGGAGCGATGGGGAGTGACAGGGGACCGATGGGGAGTGATGGGAAGTGATGGGGAGCGATGGGGAAGTGATGGGGAGTGATGGAGGAGTGATGGGGAGTGATGGGGAAGTGATGGGGAGTGATAGGGAAGTGATGGGGAGTGATGGGGAGTGATGGGGAATGATGGGGAGTGATGGGGAAGTGGTGGGGAGTGATGGGGAAGTGATGGGGAGTGATGGGGAAGTGATGGGGAGTGATGGGGAGTGATGGGGGAGCGATGGGGGAGCGATGGGGAGTGATGGGGGAGCGATAGGGGAGCGATGGGAAGTGATAGGGAGCGATGGGGAGTGACGGGAGTGATGGGGAGTGATGGGAAGCGATGGGGAGCGATGGGGGAGTGATGGGGAGCGATGGGGGAGTGATGGGGAGCGATGGGAAGTGATAGGGAGCGATGGGGAGTGATGGGAGTGATGGGGAGTGATGGGAAGTGATGGGGAGTGATGGGGAGTGATGGGAAGTGATGGGGAAGCGATGGGGAATGATGGGGAGCGATGGGGAGCGATGGGGAGCGATGGGGAGTGATGGGAAGTGATGGGGGAGCGATGGGGAATGATGGGGAGCGATGAGGAAGTGATGGGGAAGTGATGGGGAGTGATGGGGAGTGACGGGGAGTGATGGGGGAGTGATGGGGAGTGACAGGGGAGCGATGGGGAGCAATGGGGAGCGATGGGGAAGCGATGGGGAGCGATGGGGAGCAGCAGATGAAGCTTCACTCACTCGTCCGCCCACCACTCACCTCCTGTTGTGTGTCCCGGTTCCTAAGAGACTGTGGACCAGTACTGGTCTGCGGCCCCGGGGTTGGGGGCCCCTGGGTTACATGACCATTGCCACCACTGGGGAGCTAAAGCCAGAGAAGCCATCACTGACCATCTCCCTGCCGTACTGAAGCAAGTCATTCTCAAGAGCTTGCCTGGACGCCAAGACCTCGGGGAAAGCATCTGTGGCCTTTTTCAGCCCGCAGCTGGGAAGAAGCAACTGTGCTCTCTCAATAACAGTCTCTCTTTCTTCAGCCTTCCAAATCTCCCAAGTCTGCTTCTAACTGGCCAATGTCATACATGAAATGGACCAGTGGGCAATGCAGTTCCAGGCTTGTCTTCCTTGAGTCAGGGAGAGTGTGGGAAGGAGAGGCCACAATGCCCAACTGACAACAGGCAATTTAGTCCTGTTAGTACCTTCTGGGTTACAAGTTTACCCTTTTAATTCTAATTGTTGACAGTCTCATATACGAAAAGCAGAAAGACGGTCTTTGGAGAAATCTGTACTGTAACAGCCAAAACACACACGCCTGATCAAATATTTGTTTCTTCTTTCACCCCAAAAAGGAAACAAGGAATCTCCTTATGAGGCTGAACGTATACAGTATTCCTAAGATTAACTACTAAATTACTACATTCCAGAAAACAACCAGGAACATAAGTTTCTATTAGCTTTAAAAGAGCCATGAGGTTAAGAAACAGCTTCATTATCTGTAAGAAGCTGAGTTACTTTTTCTATTTTAGTAATTAACAATACACACAAACTTGTGTACAGAACCTGGCTGGCATGGTGTCAGATTGAAAGTGCTTCTGAGTTTGGTTTACACAACATTCCTTTGCAAAACTGACACAGAGGGACAAGATATGGGTGAAAATGCTGACATATTAACAGTTGAGTTCCTCTGTGGGAAAGAACTTTGTTTTTGAGAAAAATGACTTTGCTAGAGAGACCATTTTACCTGCACCTGCTCATCTGACATGAGGCTTCTTCAAGGCATGTTCTGAAAGGAAACTGCAGATCAAAGAGGTGAGGGCTTCTGGTTTCCCACTGCACATGGAAGGAGCTTGGAAGTTGCCACTCCATCCTGATAATGGGTAAACAGCTAAACAGACTGAAAAACTAACTAAAACTAAGTCTTCCAGGATCCGTAAGAGAGGTGAGGACACAAGGCAAACCACTGCCCCCAAGACTGGAGAGACAGAGGGACTAATGAAGAGAATAACTTAGCAGAGCAGAGGTTCAAGAGTAGAAACGACCACAGGAACCAGACGCCAGAACCAGTAGGAAAGCCTGAACTGTAACGGATGAGTTGCTGGGGGCTCAGTGTGGACACCTTGGAGACCTAAAACCTCCAGGGGGACCCAGTCACGGGGAGACCCTCTCATTTTTGTGAGATTTACCTCCAAGAGCTTGACCAGGTTCCCACAGTCAATACTGGAGATGTTTCCCCCTGTGCTTCCAGCAGGAGTGGGGAAAAAGCACCACTCTGAAATATACCAGAGCGTGCCGTTCTTCCTAATGAGGCCTGCCCTCACAGGAAACTAGCTAACCAGACCCTAACGTGCTGGGGAATTATCAGAGCCTAACTGACTGCAGGGAAGGGAAAAACAGTTGACCCTTGAACAACATGCATTTGAACAGTGCAGGTCCACTTACACATGGATTTTTTTTTAAAGTAAATATCACAGTACTACACAGTTGCGGCTGGTTGAATCTGTGGATGCAGAGCTGTGTATATGGAGGGCCGACGGTAAGTTACAGGCAGATTTTCAACTGCACGGAGGGTCAGCATCTCTAACCCCGGTGTTGTGTAAGGGTCCACTGTACAAAACTCCAGACTACTCTAGAATTCCATTCGGGAGAAGGGAAACACCCAACTCTAGCCCACTCTAGCCACACTGTCCCACCTAAGAAGGGAAGAAGAAAAGCAACAACTGAGAAATACTTGTGTGGTTCGCAGTCCAGAGGCACAGGCTCACTATGAGACTGAGACCTGATCATGGAGGCAGAGAACGCTTCCCCTCCCCCTATATCTCACCACCACATGGCTGAAGGCCCATTTACAGCAGCTCCTTTTACATGATACATCATGTCTGGCGATCAAGAAAAAAATGACAAGCCGTAGCAAAAGACAAAAAACACAATTTGAAGAGACAGAGCAGCATCGGAACCAGACATAACAGGAGTGTTGGATTTACCAGACTGGGAACCTAAAACAACTACGATTACTATGCTAAGGGTCTAATGGATAAAGCAGACAACGTACAAGAACAGATGGGCAATGTAAGCAGAGAGACGCAAATTCTAAGACAGAACGAAGAAGAAATGCTAGAGATCGAACACAATGTAACAGAAACGAAGAATGCCTTTTATGGGCTTATTAGTAGAGTAGACATGGCTGAGGAAAGAATCTCTGAAATTGAGGATATCTCAATAGTAACCCCCTAAACTGAAGAGCAAAGAGAACAGAGACTGAAGCGAATATCCAAGGACTGTGGGACAACTACAAATGGTGTAACATATATGTAATGGGAACACCAGAAAGAGAAGAGAGAAAGGAACACAAGAAATACTTGAAACAGTAATGACTAAGAATTTCCCCAAATTAATGTCAGACACCAAACCACAGGTCCAGGAAGTTCAGAGAACACCAAACAGGATAAATACCCCCCCAGCCCTGCAAAATGATGTTAGGCATATCATTTTCAAATTACAGAAAAGCAAAGATAAAGAAAAAAATCCTGAAAGAAGCCAGAGAGACGGGACTTCCCTGGTGGTCCAGTGTTGAAGACTCCGTGCTCCCACTGCACGGGGCGCAAATTTGATTAGGGAACTAGAATCCTATATGCCGTGTGACGCAGCCAAAAAAAAAAGAAGATAACAAAAGCCAGAGGGAATCAACCTTACCTACAGAAGAGCAAAGAAAAGAATTACATCCAACTTCTCCTCAAAAACCATGCAAGCAAGAGGAGAGTGGAGTGAAATATTTAAAGTGTTGAGAGAAAAAAAACTACCAACCTAGAATTCTGTACCCTGTGAAATTATCCTTCCAGAGTGAAGAAGAAATAAAGACTTTCTCAGACAAACAAAAGTTTGAGGGAGTTTGTTGCCAGTAGACCTATCTTGCAAGAAATGTTAAAATGATTTCTTTAGAGAGGAAGAAAAATAATACAGGTCAGAAACTCAGGTCTACCTAAAGAAAGGAAGAAGGATTAAGTGAAGGTAAAATAAAAACTTTATTTTTCTTATTCTTAATTGATCTAAATAACAGTAAAATAATAACAGCAACAAAGTATTCAATTATTTACGCTTATGTATATACTTTATGTATGTATTTATATGCTTATGTATGCTTATACGTGAGTGAAATGAGTAACAGCAGTGATACATAGGACAAGAAGAAGGAATGGAATTATTATGTTATTTTACAGTACTCACACTATCTGTAAAGTGGTATAGTTATTATTTGAAAGTGGACTTGGATTAGTTGTAAATGTATATTGCAAGCCCTAGAGCAACCAATGAAAAAAGGAAGTATAACCAATATGCTAAGAAAAAAGAGAAAATGGAATCATATAACACGCTCAATTTAAATCACAAAAGGCAGAAAAAGAGTGGAAGAGAAAAATAGGACCAAAGAACAAAGGCAATGAATAGAAAACAGTAACAAATATTAATCCACCTACATCAATAATCACTTTGAATGTTAATGGTCTAAATGCATCAGTTAAAAGATAAAGATTGTCAGAGTGGATTAAAAAACAAGACTTAACTATATGTTGTCTACAAGAAGTCCACTTTAGATATAAAGATACATATAGATTAAAAGTAAATGGATGGGGGCTTCCCTGGTGGCGCAGTGGTTGAGAGTCTGCCTGCCGATGCAGGGGACACGGGTTTGTGCCCCGGTCCGGGAAGATCCCACACGCCGCGGAGCGGCTAGGCCTGTGAGCCATGGCCGCTGAGCCTGCGTGTCCAGAGCCTGTGCTCCGCAGCAGGAGAGGCCACAACAGTGAGAGGCCCGCGTACCGCAAAACAAAAACAAAAACACATGCACTGCCAACTCAGGAAAAAAAAATTATTCTGAGGTGAGGAGAGTAGAAGAAAATGTAAACTCACTGTAGAACTTCAAGGTGGGAGGTTTGAGGGCAGGTGCTGGGTTTCCACTCCAGGAGGGGGTATGAAGATTTCAAATAGTCAGGAAGGACAACCTAATGTTTTTCACTTGTTTACAAGGATCAGTAAGTTTGATAACACACTGGCTGGCTTGGGAAGACAGGCATATTCGTATGTTGCCAGAGGGAGAGAAAAACAGGCAAACTTTGTGGAGAGCAACTTGGAAATGTTTATCACACAAATATTCTTTGCTCAGAGAAATCCATTTCTAAAGCATATATGCAAGTAAAATGACCCAGGTTTATTGCAGCCTTGCTTGTAACAGCAAAAGACTGAAAATAATGTATATGTTGTTAATAGCAGACTGGTTATATAATTATGGTATGCTACACAGCTATAAAAAAGAACAAGGAAGTTCTTTATGTATTGGAAGGGACTGATCTCCAAGATATATTGTTGGCTGAGAAAAGCAAAATACAGACCAGTGTAAGATGTGTGCTCTAGTTTGTGTAAAAAAAAAAACAAGGGGGGGAGGCAGCTGAAGGGAAAAAATACTTGTATATGTTTAGAATCTCTGAAAGGATAGCCAAGAAACCAGTAGCACTGGTTGCCTGGGAGCATAACAGAGTAGCTGGGAGAGAAGAGGTCTTCCCAGAGTAAATCTTTTTTTTTTTTTCTAAATTCTTTAAAATTTTGAATCATGTGAATGCATGTTATCCAAGATACAAACACTTAAAATAGATATAAAAATCCGAGGGGTGGGCTTCCCTGGTGGTGCAGTGGTTGAGAGTCTGCCTGCCAATGCAGGGGACACGGGTTCGAGCCCTGGTCTGGGAGGATCCCACGTGCCGCGGAGCAACTAGGCCCGTGAGCCATGGCCTCTGAGCCTGCGCGTCTGGAGCATGTGCTCCGCAACAAGGGAGGCCACGATAGTGAGAGGCCCGCGCACCGCGATGAAGAGTGGCCCCCGCTTGCCACAACTAGGGAGGGCCCTTGCACAGAAACGAAGACCCAACACAGCTGTAAATAAATTTAAAAAAAAAAAAAAAAAAATCCGAGGGGTGCTCTGAGTGGATGAGCGCTCTACAGTTTGTACAGCCTTGGGCTTACTCGCTGCTCCTGTCCTAGGCTCCGGCTACAGAGCTGGGCGGCTTCTGCCGCCTGGTCTTCAGTGCGCTCTGTCCCTGCCCGTGGCCTGTCCACTGCCCCCAAATCAGCCGGCTGCTCATATCCCCAGGGCCGCATCTGCTTCCTCCACTCAGCCTTCTAGCCCAACTGTAAGCTGGTTTTCACTACCACACCTCTCTGTCGTATCACAGGGCATCTCAGATCTCCTCACTGCCAAGTTCCAGGGCCTTCCCTCAGCGGCATTCTCCTGGACCTCAACTCGTAGTTGACACTTAAGGGGACCTTCTTTAAATTCGCTCCTTCCCTGTCTTCCCTCGTCTCACGGCGAGGTTTCCTTCTCACACTTCATCCTGCGCCCTAGCGTTGCACATTCCCCAGTGCTCAAGCCTGTCCCTCTGTTCTTCTCTTTTCCCCATGTTCCCAGAGTGGGGGAGGGGTGTCTCACACTCTTAAGGTTTCCAGGACCACCGTTAGGCTGAAGTCTCCCACATCATGCGCTACGAGCCATCCTCTCCTCCAAGCTCCAGTCCCAGGAAGAAATGCAAACCGGGCATTTCCACCTGGCCGTCCCGCCCTGACCTGGTTCTGTGCTAGATTCCAACCACCCACCCCACCTGACTGGCTGTGCTCTGAACTTCCGGGCAAAGGCCAGTGGCTCTGCAAATTCTGTCAGGCACCCAGCTTGACATGCTGGAAAAATCCTGGGAGTCATTCCTGCACTGGACAAATCCCCTGAGACCAAAGGGCTGATTACGGCTGAGACCCCGCTCCTCCCTCCCTCCCCAGCCAGCCTCAAGTCTCTGCAAGTTCTCCTTCCTCTACATTTCTACTGATCCACCCAAGCTCTGGAATGAATCACAAGATGACTCAACAGTCTCCGAATCGTCCCATCATTCAGTCAACTGCCATTCAGTGAGGACACACGGTGTTGGAGGCATCATGCCAGCTGCTATGGGGATGCGAAGATGAACAGGGCACACAGACGGTTCTGTTCCAAGTCAAAGGATGGAAGGTAACAAAAGAAGGGTGATGGAAATTCACATGAGGGAGGGAATCACTTCCAGAGAGAGAGCTCTGAGAAGTTTTACTGGAGCAGCGAGGACCACGTCAGGCTGCCCTGGGATGAGACAGGAGAGGGTAGTGAGAAGGGTGACCACCACCACTAGAAGGTGGTCACAGGGTGTTTCAGGCAGAATAGTTAGAGGGGGACCCAAGGTCTGGGAATATTTTTAAAAGGTTGAGAGAGAAAAGGCACCAAACGGGCTTCCCTGGTGGCGCAGTGGTTGAGAGTCCGCCTGCCGATGCAGGGGACGTGGGTTCGTGCCCCGGTCCGGGAAGATCCCACATGCTGCGGAGCGGCTGGGCCTGTGAGCCATGGCCGCTGAGCCTGCGCGTCCGGAGCCTGTGCTCCGCAACGGGAGAGGCCACAACAGTGAGAGGCCCGCGTATCGCAAAAAAAAAAAAAAAAAGCACTAAAGAAGGAAAGGTCAAAATTATAGAACAGAAGGGGTGGCTGATGATTGATAGAAATCTTACCAGGGCAGGCTCTATGAGCTTAACGTTAATGCTAAGTTTTTACTCTTTTTTTTCACAACTTCCAAGAACATGAGAAGTAGAGTGAGTTACAGGGCCTTCGGATAAGGCGGCAGAGGCCCCAGAAAATGGTTAACAGAGGCCAGCCCTGGGGTAGAGGAGGCTGGGGGGATGGGGTACCTGGGAGACTCGCTTTTGACTGTTTAACGTCTTGTGTATAGCTTTTGAGTTTTGTACTAGGTCTGTGTATAAACTTTTTAAAAGCTATTTTTTTTGTTTTACACATATCTACATTCTTTTTTTTATAGTCTTTTCCATTATGGTTTACCACAGGGTATTGACGAGTTCCGTGTGCTATACAGTAGGACCTTGTTGTTTATGTCTATCCATTCCAGATATAATAGTTTGCATCTGCTCATCCCACACTCCCAGTCCAGCCCTCCCTCACCACCCCTCCCCCTTGGCAACCACAAGTCTGTTCTCTATGTCTGTGAGTCTGTTTCTGTTCTGTAGATAGGTTCCTCTGTGCCATATTTTGGATTCCACATGTAAGTGATATCATATGCTATTGGTCTTTCTCTTTCTGACTTACTTCACTTAGTATGATAATCTCTAGTTGTATCCATGTTGCTGCAAATGGCATTATTTCATTCTTTTTTATGGCCGAGTAGTATTCCATTGTATATATGCACCACATCTTCTTTACCCATTCCTCTGTCAATGGACATTTAGGTTGTTTACTGTGAATAGTGCTATGAACATAGGGGTGCACGTACCTTTTTGAATTATATCAGAAAACTACTATTAAAGATGAGTTTCTGAAGGGAATGAGAAAAATAGGATTACGGTAGCTCGACAAGACCTCATGTGTTGCTTTGTTCTGAAGAAAGTAAAAACTAAAGCAGTTGGAAATATTGATGGGAAAGATCGAGTAGAAATGAGCCCAACAGGGCAGCTGGTCAAGGAGGTAATCAGGGAGGTGGTACAAGGTCTGAACAGGTGGCAGAGCCTGCAATTCAGAGTGTGGACATTTCAGTAAAGAAAGGCTGTCGAGGCCATCAAGCCCTCAGCCACTGCAGCTGCCCCCGAGGTACATCCTCAGGGGACTCAGGATGGGAGAGAGCAGGCCACTGCTCTTAGGCACCCTAGATAGCTAAGGTGCCTATCAAAGGAGTGATTTCAGTAAGCCTAGACTCTTGCATCTTCCCATACATAGAAAAGTGATAAATTCACTAACTTGAGATGTCTGTTTTCCTTTAACAGTAATCTTTTGATGTTCCAATTGCCTGGGGTTTTTTTGGGGGGCAAAAACCCCCTATATATCCTGGCTTGTCCCTTACCTCTTTGGAGCAGTCCCTCAGAGTTTCCTGAGAGGCTATATCCCAGGCTTAAGTCCTCCGTAAGTCAGCAGAATAAAACATAATTCTCAGCTTTTAGGTGTGCGTGTTTTTTCAGTGAATACGCTTTCACCAGAAATGTCTGGGACGGGATGCAATGGGTCCTTTCCCAGTGTCCACTCGCCTTCCTTCTTCCCAGATCCAGCCCCGGGGTAGAGGGGGAAGCTGCACCAGGTGGGACAGATTAGTCTAAGCCAGTTGGCAAAATCCTGGCTCCTCTGACACAGTAATTAGTCCAGGAATGGGCATGTGACCTGGTTCTGGCCAGCAAGACCTAAGCAGGAGTTTGGTGGAGGCTTCAGGAAAGAAGGTTCCCACTTTTCTGGGAGAGCTGCAGAAAGCCATCTTTCTCCCGCTCAGAGTGAATGAGGAAGCATGTAGTCCCAGCCCGGGCTGGTGGCCATCCTAGAACCCTGAGGGGCACTACCTTGAGGATGAAGCCAACACTTGGATGAGAGTAGAGAGATGCAAAGATCCCGGACATCCTTGATAAGATGTGGCTGAGCCACTGGATCAACCCACCCTGAAGCCTGCCCTGCATCTGGACTTCCAGGATAAAAACCACATTAAACTGTGTTTTCCTGTACTCGCAGCCTGGAGCTCTGTCACTGACAAGCATCCCTTCCACTATGAAAAAAGGAACAAGCCAAACAGGAAGTCCGAAATTGAGAGAGGTGATGGCTGATGGTTCCAGTTTTTCTCCGTAAAGTAAAAGGTGACCCCCGTACTAAGAGTGAGGAGGGAGCTGGGAAGAGTGAGGAAGACCAGACCTGGTTGTTTCGGGCAAAGGGAAAGAGAGCTGCCTGGGGCTACGGAGGGGGCCCGGTGGGCGTGCTGAGCACCCAGATGAGGTTTTTAAGACCTCTGCCAGCCGCAAACAGCATGAAGCTGTGCCACTCACCCAAGACCACCATCCTGTGGGGACAGCCTCTGGGCTGGCCATGGGCATCAAGGGGACAAGCGGAAAAGGAGTTGGAGATGAGAGCACAATAGCAGTTGAAGAGATGGACCCCACGATCTACGCTGGACCTGGAAGGGAGTGAGAGCAGGAGGGGCTGATTGGTCAGGAAAAATCAGAGGGACAAAGAGATAGGCATCTCGTTGGATCGAAGAACAGGTTCAGTGGAAGTGAGACAACAGGGAGACGATGCAGAGAAAGGTCCTTGTAAGCAGAGTTAAGTGTCCCCAGAATAACACAAGGGCCCAGCAGCCCCCAGGGCCCAGCCCACTCTACCCCTAACCCATAAGTGTTGTTTCAGGATTAACTGAAGTAGATAAATCTTAATCTAACTGAAGCTGGACTGACACAGATAAGAACTCAGAGGGGCCTAATTCTTCCCATATCACCGGGAGCCATGTATGGTGGCAGGAAGGAGGGGACATGTTTTCAAGTTTGTGCTGATGTTTCCGAAAACTCTGGAGGAAAGGAGGCACTCTGTGAAGGAGAAATGAGGGACACTGCAGAAAAAAGCATCCTTAAACGGGTCCTTTTAGAGGACTCACCTCTGCGTTCATCTTGGTCCCTTTCTGCAGGAGCTGTGAAGACAAAAGCAGAGGTTCAGGACCTTGGTGGCACCTCCCCAAACTCCCTGCCGACACTCTCCCTGGCCACCCCCCTTCTCCCCCCACTTCCTGTCCCATTGGCCCCATCTTCCCCAAATGCCTTCACCACCTTGTACCCTCCAGTGAGGACACCCAGGCCGGTGTCTGATCTGACACTGGCAGGTGGTCGCTGGCCTCCCTGGGGACATCACACCAGTAATGTTTCTCTAAAGAACACTGCCAATCCCCAAGGGCCCCCTCTTATACTAGAAGGGATGCTTCTGTATACTTAAAAGAATGATGCAGGGCTTCCCTGGTGGCTCAGTGGTTAAGAATCCACCTGCCAACGCAGGACACACGGGTTCGAGCCCTGGTCTGGGAAGATCCCACATGCCGTGGAACAACTAAGCCCGTGTGCCACAACTACTGAAGCCCGAGTGCCTAGAGCCCGTGCTCCGCAACAAGAGAAGCCACCGCAATGAGAAGCTCCCGCACTGCAACGAAGAGGAGCCCCCGCTCGCCACGACTAGAGAAAACCCGGGTGCAGCAGCGAAGACCCAACACAGCCAAAAATAAATAAATAAACAAATTTATTTAAAAAGAGAAAAAAAGAAAGAGGCACGGGAAGAGCCACAGACAACGTGTAACAAATGGGTCTGGCCGTGTCCTAATAAAACTTAAAAAAAAAAAAGAATGTTAGTGTTATGTGTCCCTTACATGTGGGGTGGGGAAGTCAGATAACGAAATATGAGGAAGATGGTAACAACTGTGAGACAACTTGTGTCAGCTGCTTTATCTACATGAACCCTAATCCTTGAAACCTTGGCAAAAAGGCTAATATTAACTCCATTTTACAGATGAGGAATCTGAAGTTCAGGGTGGGTTAAAGCACTTGGCCTTACAGTCACGGTGTTGTGGCCCTGTGCTGTAACTTCCAGCTTCCCGGCTATGGAGCCAAACCCAGACTGCCCCAGAGACCTTTCCAGGGCTGTCTTACACACACCCGGAGAGCCTTTATGATAAATAAAAGACCTGGGGTTTGGTCTGGCTTCAGTCACAGACCAACCAAGTGACCACAGCCAAACAGGTTCTCCATGTGTAGGCTGAATGGCTGGACCTCATCTCTAAGGTCTCTTCCAGCTCTAAAATGCTCTCTGATTCCCAGAAAAGGAAAATCTGGTGACTCTTAAAACAGTGCTCAACCTCAGTTGTGAAATGACTTTACCTAGATGGCCTGTCACGCTGACAGAGATCAAAACATTTACCACATGTTGGTCAAATATCTCTGATTTTTTTTGGCCTTGCCGCACAGCTTAGTCCCCCAACCAGGGAATGAACCCAGGCCCCGGCAGTGAAAGCTCAGAGTCCTAACCACTGGACTACCAGGGAACTCCTACCTATTACTGGGGAACTATAGGTAGGTATCATCTCTACAGACGGCAGTTTAGCAACATCTATTAAAATTCCAAATGTGGGCAAGCAATTCCACTGCTTCCCATTTTTCTTTTTTAATTAAAAATTTGTTTTTCAAGATTTAACCTTTTAATTGCAGTACAGTTAATTTACAATGCTGTGTTAGTTTCAGGTGTAAAGCAAAGTGATTTAGTTATATATACACATATACATACATATTATATATATATTATACATATATGTGATATATATATATATATATATATAAAAAACAGCCAAGCCATGAAGCAACCTAAACATTCATCAACAGATGAATGGATGAAGAAGATGTGGTACATATATATACAATGGAATATTACTCAGCCATAAAAAAGAAAGAAATAATGCCATTTGCAGCAACATGGATGGACCTAGAGATCATACTAAGTGAAGTAACTCAGAGAGAGAGAGACAAATATCATAAGATATCACACTTATATGTGGAATCTAAAATATGATATAAATGAACTAATTTACAAAACAGAAATAGACTCACGGACACAGAAAACAAACTTATGGTTACCAAAGGGGAAATGGGTGGGGAGGGATAAATGAGGAGTTTGGGACCAACAGATACACACTCCTATATGTAAAATAGATAACCAAGGACCTCCTGTAGAACACAGGGAACTCTTTTTTTTTTTAATTTTATTTTTTTAAATTTTTTAACATCTTTATTGGGGTATAATTGCTTTACAATGGTGTGTTAGTTTCTGCTTTATAACAAAGTGAATCAGTTATACATATACATATGTTCCCATATCTCTTCCCTCTTGAGTCTCCCTCCCTCCCACCCTCCCTATCCCACTCCTCCAGGCGGTCACAAAGCACCGAGCTGATATCCCTGTGCTATGCGGCTGCTTCCCACTAGCTATCTACCTTACGTTTGGTAGTGTATATATGTCCATGCCTCTCTTGCGCTTTGTCACAGCTTACCCTTCCTCTCCCCATATCCTCAAGTCCATTCTCCAGTAGGTCTGTGTCTTTATTCCTGTCTTACCCCTAGGTTCTTCATGACACTTTTTTCCCCTTAAATTCCACATATACGTGTTAGCATACGGTATTTGTCTTTCTCTTTCTGACTTCATTCTGTATGACAGACTCTAGGTCTATCCACCTCATTACAAATAGCTCAATTTCGTTTCTTTTTATGGCTGAGTAATATTCCATTGTATATATGTGCCACATCTTCTTCTTGATATATTCAGTATCTTGTAATAACCACTGCTTTCCAATTCTGTCTCCAGTCCCCACAGGAGAAATCACTAAATTGCCCTGAGTCCTTTGTTCTTGTAGAAACATTACTGTTGCTTGCCTTCCCTTTCTAATAACAACTTCCAGAAAAGGTTTCCTATAAAAAGTCAATAAAACATTACTTATGAACTTTACTACCTTTCCCACAGAATCTGGGGAATGCAAAACAAAACAAAACCAATTTGCAGAGATGCACATGGATGAGAAAGGACCCCACCTAGAAACCTTACCACCTTAGGCACCAGCGGTCAATTACCAAGGGTGAATTGCATTATTACTTATAAAGCACGTTCAACAGGGGTATCCTCGCCAGGATTCTTTCCATACTCCTTCTCCAGCTTTCAACTTCCCTTGTAATAAGATGGCACTGTTGGGGTAGGCAGCAACCCCAGGCCACCTTTCAGCACCCTCCCTGCCCATCACACATCTCTCCCTTCCTCCCCACTGTCCTGCCAAGACCCATTAAAGTCTGAACAGAACCCAGGGAGAACTTTATTCTACATTTAATACATTCTAAAAGATCTAAGACTAGGGCTTCCCTGGTGGTTGAGAGTCCGCCTGCCGATGCAGGGGACACGGGTTCGTGCCCCGGTCCGGGAAGATCCCACATGCCGCGGAGCAGCTGGGCCCGTGAGCCATGGCCGCTGAGCCTGCGCGTCCGGAGCCTGTGCTCCGCAACGGGAGAGGCCACAACAGTGAGAGGGCAGCATAACGCAAAAAAAAAAAAAAAGAAAAAAGAAAAGATCTAAGACCTAACCCTATAACAAGAAGATTTACTTTTTTCCCCTGTACTCTAGTGTATTTTATTTTTATTTATTTATTTTTATTGGCGTAGAGTTGATTTACAATGTTGTATTTGTTTCAGGTGTACAGCAAAGTGGTTCAGTTATATACATACAAAGATTCATTCTCTTTTCGATTCTTTACCCATATAGGTTATTACAGAATACTCAGTGGAGTTCCCTGTGCTGTACGTAGGCCCTTGTTGGTTACCTATTTTATATACAGTAGTGTGTGTATGTTAATCCCAAACTCCTAACTTATCCCTCCCCCCACGTTTCCCCTTTGGTAACCGTTAAGTTTGTTTTAGAAATCTGTGAGTCTGTTCTGTTTTATAAATAAGTTCATTTGTATCATTTTTAAATTAGCTTCCACATATGAGTGATACTATATAATATTTGTCTTTCTCTGACTAACTTCACGTCATATGATAATCTCTAGGTCCATCCATGTTGCTGCAAATGGCATTATTTTGTTCTTTTTAATGGCTGAGTAATATTACATTGTATATATGTACCACATCTTCTTTATCCATTCCTCCGTTGGTAGACATTTAGGCTGCTTCTATGTCTTGGCTATTGTAAATAGTGCTGCAATAAACATTGGGGTGCAAGAAGATTTACTTTGGTTTGTTTTTTATTTCAAGGGTTTAATATTTTTAACAATATTGAAAATACTTTTAATAATATTTAAAAGCCTAAAAGGCTTTAAGTTTCTGACTTTTAGTATTATGTTTAGAAAGACTTATATATACATTTTAATTTTCACTTAGATTTTTAACTTTTTTCCCCTTTATATGTTTAGTTTTAATCAATCTAAATTATATTTTGGTATATGGCATGAGATAAGACTCTCCTGTAATCTTCCCAAATAGTTGAGTTGTTCTCACATCATTTACTGACTCTTTCATTCTTTCCCCCAATGGCTCATACTTAAATTCTTATGCATATGGTTATTCTTTCTTTCACCTTCTGGGCTGTGCCACTGACCCGGCTTCCCGTGCCTATAATATGTTGTTTACTGTAGCTTTACAGTATGTTTTGCTATCTGGTAGTTCAAGTTCTCTCACTAACTTGTTCAGTATTCTTATCTAGTCTTGCTTGCTCAGACATCTAGATGAAGTTTACAACAGCTCTGTCAAGTTAAAGAAAAAAAAATTTCCATAGGAACTGTGCCTATGATTGCATCAAATTTGTAAATTAAATTAGGATTCAGCCTTCCCACCCAGAAATATATGGTGTGCCTCTCTAGGGGAAGCCACTTAAAGAAAAAAGAAGAATCTCAAGTTAGTTCCTGAATTACTGCATAATTACAAACAACAGCTCAGGCTGCAGTGGTTCACTAGAAAGTTAAAGGAAAAAAGTCAACACTTTTGCATAAATAACCTGCTTAAAGCGTTTTCAAATAGGTTTCTCCTTCCCCCGTATCTCCGGCAGCAGACAAGCTACCCTCTGGGAAATGGACCTAGAGATTATCATACTAAGTGAAGTAAGTTCAAAAGAGAAAGACAAATACCATATGATATCATTTATATGTGGAATCTAAAGTGTGACACAAATGAACTTATCTACGAAATAGAAACAGACTCACAGACATAGAGAACAGACCGGTGGTTGCCAAGGGGAAGAGGGTGTAGGGGAGGGATGGATTGGGAGTTTGGGGTTAGCAGATACAAACTAGTATATATGGAATGGATAAACAACACAGTGCTACTGTACAGGGAACTATATTCGATATCCTGTGATAAACCATAATGGAAAAGAATATGAAAAAGAATGTGCATACATGTATAACTAAACCACTGTGCTGTACAGTTGAAATTAACACAACATTGTAAATCAACTATATTTCAATAAAACAAATTTCTTAAAAAAGAGACTAGTTCTAAACCTGGCCTGGGTACCCACTAGCTCTGTGACAGAGGCCAGGGCACATGGTCTCTGAGCAACTTGGTTCCTGCACCTTGAAAAAGCTGGGGGTCGGGGGGATGAGCTCGGACAAAGTTACATGACCCCTACACACTCTTCCAGTGCTGATGTGCCGTAAATTCGAACTCACTTCTATTAGTTTGTTCTCCTTTGCTTTAGCTGTCTTCCATGTTTGGCTTGGTTAACTGGAGGTTATTAGCTTCTCTTCTGGTTCTCTCAGGGGCAGACAGACACACGTGAACTAGGACAAAGCTCAGGTTATCAGCGCTATAGTAAAGCTGCTGCCCTGAGACGCCAGGTACAACAGTGCTGAACAGGTGAAGCTTTCCGCGGCACTGTCTCCAAACAGAAGCCACTGTCCTTCCCACCCCAACTTTCAAGCCCCTCCCACCTGCCCCATGTACCTTCTGTTCCTCCTCGTGGCCATTTCAAAACCTTTTGCCTTTTACTGATATCCTGTATTTAGGCTTACCAGGGTGTGTCCCTTCTTTAAAAGGGCAGCTTATTAACTCAAATAATTGCAAACAATGCAACTGCAGTACAACTAAATTTTAAAAGTGGGGTGAGACCAGGACATTCCAGGGGGGACCCATACATGTCGTTAGGTACTGATCCCCCAGAAAGTCCAGGTCAAAACCTTGGTCTCCTATTGCTGAAAGACTAGTTCTTTC
The DNA here is from genome assembly GCF_963924675.1 of Phocoena phocoena. Classification (NCBI taxonomy): domain Eukaryota; kingdom Metazoa; phylum Chordata; class Mammalia; order Artiodactyla; family Phocoenidae; genus Phocoena; species Phocoena phocoena. The sequence continues at coordinate 9,881,875 of NC_089227.1, forward strand.
TGGCCAAGTGCTTTCGGAAACGACAAGCTGCTGGAACATCCGAGCACAGCACAAATGACAAGTGTGTGTGGTGGGGGCCCAAGGAAGATAAATCTTCCACCCAGGAGGAATCCCTGTAAATGTAACTTTTGTCTTTAACAATTTAAAAGCTCGCTAGAAAGAATGTATTTTCTTTCCTTAGCAGATCAGTCAAGATTATTTTTTATAAGCAAGATTTCACAGTGTGTTATTTGTGACCTTGATGTTAACTGCATAAATCGTGTTATGCTCTACACTGAGCATATGGTGCTTTTCTGCTGTTTTGTGCCTATTTTGTTTTCCTATGCAGCTTTCTTCCAGCTTTATAGAGATGTAATTGACAGATAACATCCTATAAGTTTAAGCTGTACCTAGGATAATTTGATACATGTATATATTTTTCATGCATTTTTATTTTTAAGATTCTGCAAATTCTCAGATATCAGGTGAGAAACTGTAAGGCCTTTTCAAACTCTGAGGTATTATGATGTGGTTTCTGTGATGATTAAAAAAAAGTAAACAGTTAAGCTACAAGAAAAATCATTCTGTACAAGATATATAGAAAATATCCAACTATTTATTCAGGCACCAGCAAAGCTATGTTTTATAATAGTGCACCAAACAGCACAACTGAGTTGGAATATGCAGGATGAAGAAGTTTAAAGAAATCCTGCAGTAAATTTGACCAAAATGGCAACATAGAGGGCTCCTGAGCTCCCCTTCTGCCACAGACACACTGAATGTACAGCTACCCTGGGAGCAATCCCTTCTGAAAGAGATCCAGAAACTAGCTTAGCGACTCCTACATACCTGGTGAATGAGAAAATACCCACATCAAAACAGGTAAGAAAGGCTGGGCCAAACAACAAGGTCCTACTGTATAACACAGGGAACTATATTCAATATCCTGTGATAAACCATAATGGAAAAGAATACAGAAAAAAAGAATGTATATGTATGTATAGCTGAATCACTTTGCTGTACAGCAGAAATCAACAAAACACTGTAAATCAACTATACTTCAATTTAAAAAAAGATCTTTACAATGAAAACTGTAAGACATGAAAGAAAGCAATCGAAAAAGACCCAAATAAATGAAAACATATTCTTTGCTCATGGATTGGAAGAATGAATATTATTAAAATGTCCATACTACCCTAAGTGATCTACAGATTCAAAGCAGTCCTTATCAAAATTCCAACGGTATTCTTCACAGAAACAGAAAAAGCAATCCTAAAGTTTGTATGGCACCACCTAAGATCTGAGACTGTAAATCTAGAAGAATACATAAAGGGTGAGCTCCTTCACATTGGTCTTGGCAATGATTTTTTTGGATTTGACACCAAAAGCAAAGACAACAAAAATAAAAATAAACAAGTCGGACTACATGAAAGTAAAAAGCTTCTGCACAGCAAAGGAAGCCACGGAATGGGAGAAAGTATTTGCAAACCACATATCTGATAAGGGGTTAATATCCAAAATATACAAGGTACTCATACAACTCAATGGCAAAAACCACAAACGCAATTTTAAAATGCACAGAGGGACTTCCCTGGCGGCCCAGTGCTTAAGACTCTGCACTTCCACTGCAGGGGGCATGGGTTCGATCCCTGGTCGGGGAACTAGATCCCACATGCCACGCACTGCGGCCAAAAATTTTTTTAAAAAATGGGCAGAGAAACTTAATAAGCATTCTTCCAAAGACATACAAAGGGTCAACAGGTACACGAAAAGGTTTTCAGCATTCAACATCATTAATCGTGAGGGAAACTGAAATCAGAACCATAAAGAGAAATCACCTCACACGTTAGGATGGCCATTATCAAAAAGAAAAGAGTTAACAAATGCTGGTGAGGGTATAGAAAAAAGGGAACCTCTGTGCACTGTGGATGGGAATGTAAACTGGTATAGCCAATATGGAAAACAGCATGGAGATTCCTCAAAAAATTAAAAATGGAACTACTGTATGATCCAGCAATCCCACCTCTGGGTATATATCCAAAGGGAAGAAAATAATTATCTTGAAGAGATATATATGTACTTCCACGTTCACTGCAGCATTAAGACAACAGCCAAGACCTGGAAACAAGCTAAGTGTTGACGGATGAAAGGAAAAAGAAAATGTGATCCATATACAGTCAGCCCTCCATATCTGAGGATGTGAAACACACAGATAGGGAGAACCAACTATGTTCACTATACTATACCATTTTATATAAGGGACTTGAGCATCCAAGGACTTTGGTATCCACGGGGGCTCCTGGAACCAATCCCCTGCAGATACCAAGGGATGACAACATATGGAATATTATTCAGCCTTAAAAAAGAAGGAAATCTTGTCATTTTTGACAACATAGGTGAACCCGGATGGCATTATGCTAAGTGAAATATGCCAGGCAGAGAAAGACAAATACTGCCTGGTATCACTTATATGTGGAATCTAAAAGAAAAAAACCCCCCACCAAACTCACAGAAACAGAGATTAGAAAAGTGGTTCCCAGGGGCTGGGGTATTGGGGAAATAGGAAGAGGCTGATAAAAGGGCACAAATTTTTAGTTACAAAATGAATAAGGTCTGAGGACCTAATGGTAACTATAGTTGATAACACTGTCTTGAATAACTGGAATCTGCTGAGAGTAGAACCTAAATGTTCTCACCAAAACCAAAACCAGTAAACGTGTGTTAATTTACTTGGAGAGAATACTTTCGTAATGTATCCGTGTATCAAATCATCACACTGTATAGTTTATCTCAGAAATTTTGGTCAATTAGACCTCAGTAAAGCTGGAAAAAAAAAATCCTGCAGTAGCTAAAACAGCATGACTTGACCTTACTGCTTGAAACAGAGTCAGAGGTCAGAAGCAGCAGTGCCCTGCGTGTGTTATATGTTTTAATTTTCAGAAACATTTTTTGCCTACCTCCTTTTCCTCCCCTGGTAACCCTTAAGAGTTAGAGCCCTCAAACTTTCATTCTACAGAGGCAGAAGACTTTAGATCACACACTACTGGTGGTTCTGGTGGCTCTCCATCGGCTCTGCTCCCACCCCCTCGGGAGCTGGCTGACCTCCCCAGGCTGCATCACCTGGGTTGCTTCACCCACCAGCTTCCACTAGGGACTGGCCAGAGGAGGAGCTCCGTGGGTACAGGAGGGGAAAGGTGTAACAGAGAAGAACAAACCTGACTCCATACTGGATCTATTCCTTTAGCTCTCACCTTTGCACTCTGCTACCTGTGCTTCCTTATACTGGCTCTACTTCTTTGTAAAAGAATGTTGCCTACAGCCTGAAATATACATGAGAGCACATTCTCAAGGCTCTGCCTCCCAGGCTTGACCTTTGAAGGTATAACAATTTTCGTTCATACAGAGATAAAAAGTTGCACAACAGAGAATCACATTCCTCTTGTTGGAGGTTTACAGCAGACCTACCTGGACCGCTGCAAGAACATCCCCTTCCCGGTCTGGCCCACCAAGAAGTTCACAACGATCTGCTACACCCCCTCCCCTCTGAAGCCTGAATTCTAACTTGGGGGTAAGATGGTTCTTTGGGGCATAAGTCCACCATCTTCTCTGTCTGCTGGCTTTCCAAAAAAGCTGCTATTCCTTGCCCTAACACTTTATCTCTCAATTTAGTGGCCTGTCATGTGGCTGAGCAGTAAGAACTTGGACTCGTGACGAAGGGAGAGGCTGGTGAACTTATCCCCCATCTGCTGGGCTGCTGCTCTGACAATGGCCGCATTCTGCCAGGGCCACAGCAGCCCTGGAGGGCGGCTCCTCCTCCAGTTCTCCCACCCACCGACCCACCCGGCCCCCACTTCCAAGCTCTGGTATCCCAGTCCCTTCCCTGCCCCTTCCGGCCAGCGTGGGGATGGCACCCCGCCAGCCGTCCTCCCCGGGTGTCGCACTGTCATTTGCTGGTTCCTCGAATCCTACCCCCTCTTCTATGGAATCCCCTCAAAAGTGTCTTGCATTTTTGTGGTTTTTTCCTGTTTCCATCCTGATATACCTGCCCACCAAAATCTCACTGTAAGTGAATCGTACAGCCAGGACTAAACAGCTTCCTTAGCTTAAGCTATGCCTCTCTTTCGATCTCAGTCCTTCTCCTACGTGCAAACTGGAATATGAACCTCTTTAGTGCACGTCATGAATAATTTAACAATTTCCGTTAACCCAAGTGGTCTCAACCAACACTGCTGATTGTCATGAGGAGAAGTGGGGGGGTGGGTGTGAGCCAGCATGCTGCTAAACATCTTCTAATACACGGGACGGCCATCCCCCAACAAAGTTATCCAGCCCCAAATATCAACAGTGCCAAGGATGAGAAACCCTGGATTACTCCTCATGCGGAATGAACCACAGCTGTGACTTTTCCTCTTCTCGGAAATGCTCTCTCAGATGCCTATAACCACTGCCCCAAAGCCAGGCCACTGGCAGAAGTACGAGAGAAGGATTAGGGAGACGGTGACCTTGTTGGATGAGGCCAGGTGTTGGCCTGAGAGGTCCAAAGGTTAAGGTAAAAGCGACCCTTGCCCCCAGACTGGATTTTCCTTTCTTGGAGGGAGCTGACACTTTGGGGCCTACCGAGGAAAATAAAATGGCTACATGGGGCAAAGGTCTGGAAATATACACATCAAAATCTTAACTGCAATTATGTCTCTGAGTGGTGAAATTTTTAGCGATTGTTTCTTTTTGCGAATCTATATATTTTTAAATTTTCCTATAAAGGTTAAGTTAACATTTTTATTCAAAACTCTAAAAAAAAGTTATAAATTATGCCATATTCACTGACTCCATCCCTCCCAGCCCCAGTTCCTCAACTGAGTAAACTTTCACATGGTAATATATCAGGGTGCACTAATAATGAAGTACAGAAAACTGTCTTTCTCGTTAATTATAAGGAATGGCTCTACTTCCTCCAAGGCCATTCATATTTGAGGAATGAATGAAGGAAGTATGTTTCAAATGACAGGAACAATGCAAATGACCAAGTTCACTTTCCTAGACACAAATTTGAGACTCCAGTAGAAAAACAATATAGACCTGCAATGTCCTATAAGGCAGCCACTAGACACACACTTTTTTAAAATTGAAGTACAGTGGATTTACAGTGTTGTACAGTCTCTGGTACACAGCAAAGGGACTCAGTTATACACATAAATACATTCCTTTTCGAAATATTCTTCTCCATTATGGTTTATCCCAGGAGACTGGATATAGTTCCCTGTGCTGTACAGTAGGACCTTGTTGTTTATCCATTCGAAATGTAATAGTTTGCATCTACCAGCCCCAAAATCCCAGTCCATCCCTCTCCCTCCCCGTCCCCCTTGGCAACTGTAAGTCTGATCTCTATGTCTGTGAATTTATTTCCGTTTTGTAGGTAGGTTCATTCGTGTCATATTTTAGATTCCACATATAAGTGATATCATATAGTATCTGTCTTTTGCTTTCTGACTTAACTTCACTTTGTATAATAGTCTCTAGTTGCACCCATGTTGCTGCAAATGGCATCATCTCACTCTTTTTTTATGGCTGAGTAGTATTCCATTGTATATATGCACCGCATCTTTATGCATTCACCTGTCGATAGGCATTTAGGTTGTTCCCACATTTTGGCTATTGTAAATAATGCTGCTATGAACATGGGGTGCACGTATCTTTCTGAATTATAGTTTTGTCCCGGTACGTGCCCAGGAGTGGGACTGCTGGATCATATGATGATTCTATTTTTAGTTCTCTGAGGAACCTCCATATTGTTTTCCATATAGACACACTATTTAAGTGTAAATTAATTAAATACAGAACATTTCCATTTTCACAGCAAGTTCACACTTTATTTTTTCCCCTTGACTTATTTTCTGTCTTACATTACCTCTGCTCCCAATATCTGGTTATATTTATTCTATGCTGACTTGTTACTATTCTACGTGATTTTGTTGCAAACTACCTTAGTTCCTTTGTGGAACAATTCGGGGTTATCAGTACTTTGAAATAGCTGTGTCTAGGTAACCCTGTTGTTGCTGGGAGCTCAGCCTTAGTTTTTTTTTAAGAGTGCACTTAATTCATGTAACCCTCAGAACAACATCTGAAATAATAAGATTTTCCAGTTTCCAAAGAGGAGAGCGCGGCCAGGAGAGCTTAAGGGACCTACGCAGGGTTCCTACCGAGGAGCACAACCCCAGCGCGGCGGGTTCCCGGATTCCCTTCCGGCCGAGCCCGCAGCAGGAGCCGAATACCTCTGCATAAAAACCCAAACCATCACCATTTTACAAATGAAACATAGATACAATGTTTTTAGTAGTTGGTCTTTGTTTACTTGAGACAGGCCCTCCCTGGGGAGCACGTCGGGACCCCGGGCCAGCGGAGCCTCCAGAACGCCAGCTCCGCGCCGGGCCCGGGAAGAGCCAGGTGGGCGGCGCCGAGGGCTCGTGGGCCCGGCAGCGGGGCGGGCGCCGGGTCTCGCACTAGCATCAGTTTTCAGGCTCCTGCTTGACGGTTTTAGAAAAGCCCGACTCGACCCAGATCCCGCCGCGCACCTTACCTGCTGCTGGGCACAAAGCTCGAGCTCTCCAAGCCGCCTGCGGGCTCCGTGCCACCACCCTGAGCAGCCGGGCAGGAGCGCGGCTGGGATTGGCTGCCCGGCTGCGGGACTCGGGGGCGTGGAGGGAGGGAGCGAGCCGGGGAAGGAGGAAGAGAAACGGGGCGGCGGAGTGGGGTGAGGGGAGGGGTCCCGCCTTCCGCCTGCTCCGGGGACTGCACGGCCCCAGCACTCCGCTGGCCTATGGAACCCGCAGGACTGGCTGTGAACTTGTCCGGGCAGTGTCTGCAACCCAGCTCCCGCCCTGTCCCTGCGCGAGGGGGCCGAGGGCGCGCGTCCACAGGGGAGGGGGAGCCCTAGGCGCGTGCTCCCGGGCCTGGAGAGGCGTCTGGGGCTGTGCTCGGGTGTGCCCCGTCCGCCAGTGGTGCGCATCGCAGCCCAGTCCTCCGGCCCCACTCACACCACGTGGAACCCGCTAGATCCTTTTTGGGTTAGTAGCCCCGGCCGTGGTGGAACAGGCAGAGAAGCCTCTCTCTCTGTCTCTCTCTGTCTCTCTTTCTCTCTCTCTCATAAAATACACATAACATAAAATTTCCATCTTAACCATTTTTTAAGTGTACAGTTCAGTGGTATCAAATACGTTAACATCCTTGTGCAAAAATCACCTCTGTCCATCCCCGTAACTGTTTTCATCTTGTGAAATTGAAGCTCTATCCCCATTAAACAATAACTCCCCGTATTCCTTGCCCCCAGCCCCTGGTAACCACCAGTCTACTTTCTGTCTTTATGATTTTGACTATTCTAAGTACCTCATATAAGTGGGATCATACAGTATGTATCTTTTTCTGACTGGGTAATTTCATTTAGCATAATGTCCCCAAGGTTCATCCATGTTGAAAACATACTGCAGAATCTCTTTCCTTTTTAAGACTGAACAATATTCCATTGTATGTATATCCACATTTTGCTTATCCGTTCATCCACTGATGGACACTTGAGTTGCTTCCATGGTTTAGTTATTACGAATAATACTGCTATGAACATGGGTGTACAAATATCTCTTTGAGACCCTACTTTTGGGGTATATGCACAGAAGTGGAATTGCTGGATCATATAGTAATTCTGTCTTTAATGACTTGAGGAAACACCATACTGTTTTCCATAGTGACTGTACCAATTTCCACCAGTAGTACACCAGGGTCCCAATTTCTCCATGTCCTTGCAAACACTCATATTCTATTTTTTTGATAGTAGCCATCTCATTGCATTTTTGATTTGCATTTCCCTAATGATTGGTGATGTTGAGCATCTTTTCATGTGCTTATTAGCCATTTGTATCTTTTCTCTGGAGAGGTATCTATTCAAGTCTTTTGCTCATTTTGAATCAGGTTGTTAAGTTTTGTTGTTAAGTTTTAAGAGTTCTCTATATATTCTGGATATTAATCTTTTGTCAGATATATGATTTGCAAATATCTTCTCCCATTGTATGGGTTGCCTTTTTACTCTGTTGATGCACAAAATTTTTAAATTTTCATGAAGTGCAGTTTGTCTATTTTTCCTTTTGTTACCTGTGCCTTTGGTGTCATGTCCAAGAAATCATTACTAAATCCAACGTCATGAAATGTTTTCTTCTATTGTTTTAGGTCTTACATTTAGGTCCTTGATCCGTTTTGAGCTAATTTTTGTATATGATTCTTTTTTATTTTTGGCCGCACCACACAGCATGCAGGATTAGTTCCCCGACCAGGGATTGAACCTGTGCCCCTTGCAGTGGAAGCATGGAGTCCTAACCACTGGACCACCAGGGAGTTCCCTATGATTCTTTTTCATTGTGGATAACCAGTTTTTCCAGCAACAGTTGTTGAATAGACTGTCCTTTCCCCATTGAATGGCCTTGGCTCTGTTGCCAAAAATCATTTGACAACATTCAGGGGTTTATTTTTCGGTTCCCTATTCTATTCCATTGGTCAATATCTCTGTCTTTATGCCAGTACCACACCATTTTGATTACTGTAGCTTTGTAATAAGTTTTGAAATCAGGGGTAAAGTTCTCCGCTTTAGCTCCTTTTCAAGATTGTTTTGGCAATTTGGGGTCCCTTGAAATTCCACATTAATTTTAAGGTGGGTTTTTCTATTTCTGCAAAAAACATTGTTGGAATTTTCACATGGATTGCTTGGAATCTGTAGATTACTTTGGGTATTATTGACATTTTAACAATATTAAGTCTTTCACTCCATGAACATGGGATGCTTTTCCATCTATTTGTCTTCTTCAATTTCTTTCAGTCTATGGCCATACCACCCTGAATGCACCCGATCTCATCTAACTTCTTTCAGCAATGTTTTGTAGTTTTCATTGTACAAATCTTTCACCTCCTTGGTTAAGTTAATTCCTTAGTATTTTATTCAGTTTGATGGTGTTATATATATTGTTTTTGTAATTTCTTTTCAGATAGCTCATTGTCAGTGTATAAAAATGCAACTGATTCTTGTGTGTTGGCTTTATAACTTGCTACCTTGCTGAAAATTTATTAGTTCTAACAGTATTTTTTTGTGGATTTGGGTTTTCTGTATATTAGATCATATAATCCATGAACAGAAATAACTTTACTTCTTCCTTTCCAATTTGGATGACTTTTCTTTCTTTTTTTTTTGCTTAATTGCACTGTCTAGAATTCCAGTATTGTGTTGAATTGAAGTGGTGAAAGTGGGCACTCTTGCCTTTTTCCTGGTCTTAGAGGAAAAGCTTTCAGTCTTTCACCATTGAGTCTGACGTTCACTGTGAGTTCTTCATAAATGGCTTTTATTATTATGAGGTAGTTTTCTTTTATTCTAGTTTGTTGAGTATTTTTATCATGAAAGGATGTTGAATTTTTTCAAATGCTTTTCCTGCATCAATTGGAGTGATCATGTGGTTTTCCCCCTTCATTACATTGATTGATTTTCATATGTTGAACCATCCCACTTGGTTATGGTGTATAATCCTTTCAATATGCTGCTGAATTCTGTTTTCCTAGTATTTTGGTGAGCATTTCTGCAACAATGTTTATAGGGGATATTGATCTGTAGTTTTCTTTTTTTAGGGTGCCTTTGTCTATCTTTGTTATCAGGGTAATAGTTGGCTCATAGTTAGGGAGTATTCCCTCCTTTTCTTTCTTTCTTTCATTCTTTCTTTTTGCAAATTTGAGAAGAATTAGTATTCTTCTTTAAATGTTGGTAGGATTCACCAGTGAAGCCATCAGGTCCAGGACATTTCTTTGTAGGGAGAGTTTTTATTACTGATTCAATCTCCTTACTATTATAGGTTTGTTCAGACTTTCTATTTCTTCATGATTTAGTCTTGGGAGGTTTTGTGTTTCTAGGAATTTGTCCATTTCATTTAGGTTCTCCAATTTGTTGTTGTACAAGTGTTCATAGTACTCTCTTACAATCCTTTTTATTTCTGTAGAATCAGTAGTAATGTCACTACTTTCATTTCTGATTTTAGTAGTTTGAGTCTTTTCTCTCTTTTTCTTAGTCCATGTAGCTAAAGGTTTGCCAATTTTGCTGATCTTTTCAAAGAACTAACTTTTGGTGTCATTGATTTTCTCTATTGTTTTTATATTCTCTATTTCATCTATCTCTGCTCTAATCCTTATTGTTTCCTCTCTTCTGCTAGCTTTGAGTTTGTTCTTCTTTTTCCAGTTCCTTCTGTTATAAAGTTAGGTTGCTGATTGGAAATCTTTCTTGTTTTTAATGTAAGCATTTATAGCTATAATTTTCCCCCTTAGCACTGCTTTTGCTGAGTCCCATAAGTTATGGTATGTAATGTTTTCATTTTTATTCATCTCTAAGTATTTGCTAATTTCCCTTATATTTTCTTTTTTTGTTCCATTGGGTGTTTAAATTTATATTGTTTACTTTCCACAGTTTTGTGAATTTTCGTTTTCTTTTTTTATTGATTTCTAACTACGTCCACTGTGGTCAGAGAAGATATTTTGTATATCTACCTTTTCAAACCTACTGAGACTTAATTTGCAGCCTAACATATGGTCTATCCTGAAAAATGTCCAATGTGCACTTGAGAAGGCGTAGTCTGTTGTTGAGTAGAGTGTTCTGTGTATAACTATTAGATCAGTTGGTTTATTGTGTTAATTCCTCTATTTCCTTAGTTATATTCTGCCTTTTTTTTTTAGCCATTATTGTGAGCGGGGTATTGAAATCTTCAACTATTGATATTGTTGTAGAACTGTCTATTTCTCCCTTTAATTTTATCAGTTTTTGCTTCCTATATTTTGATGTTCTGTAACGAGGTGTGTATATGTTTATAATTGTTAAATCTTCTTGCTTTACTGAATCTTTTATTAACATATAATGTCCTTTTTGTTACTTATAATCTTTTTTGATTTAAAGTCTATTTTCTCGATATTATTACAGCCATATCTGCTCTCTTTTGGTTACTATTTTCATGGACTATCTTTTCCCATTCTTTCACTTTCAACATGTTTGTGTTTTTGGATCTCAAGTGCATCTCCTGTTAACAGCATATAGTTGCATCATTTTTTTTTTATCCATTCTGCCAATCTGGGTCTTTTGATTGGAGAGTTTAACCTATTTACATTGAAAGTAATTACTGATAATGAGGCTCTTTTGGGTTTGGGAGGGGTTGTTTGTTTTTTTAATATTGATTTTTATTTATTTGGCTGCATTGGGTCTTAGTTGCGGCACGTGGGATCTTCGTTGTGGCACGCGGGATCTTTCGTTGCGGCGTGAGGGCTTCTCTCTAGTTGTGGAACACGGGCTCCAGAGCACACGGGCCCAGTAGTTGCGGCATGCGGGCTCTCTAGTTGTGGTGCGCAGGCTCCAGAGCATGTGGGCTCAGTAGTTGTGGCACATGGGCTTAGTTGCCCTGCGGCATGTGGGATATTAGTTCCCTGACCAGGGATTGACCGTGTTTCCCCTGCATTGGAAAGTGGATTCTTAACCACTGGACCACCAGGGAAGTCCCGAGGCTCTTTTCTTATTATGCTAGTTGTTTTCTATATGCCTTATAGCTTTTCTGTCTCTCATTTCCTGCATTACTATCTGCTTTTGTGTTTGATAGTGAAATGTTTAAATTCCTTTATCATTTCCTTTTATGTATAGTCTATAGCTATTTTTTTTTGTGGCTACCATGGGGATTACATTTAACATCCTAAAGTTATAACATTCTAATTTATACCAGCTTAACTTCAATAACATACAAAAACTCTGCTCCTTTACAGCTCTATCTCCACCTCTTTCAGTTGTTGATGTCGCAAAATTATATCTTTATACTTTATGTGCCCCAAAACATAAACTAATAATTATTTTAAATCATGTAGAAAACAAAAAGTGCAGTTACAAACCATTGTTACAGTGATATAGCTTTTATGATTGCCTTTGTATTTATCTTTACTTGAGATCTTTATTTCTCCATACAGCTTTAAGGTACTGTCCGGTGTCCTCATTTCACTTTACAGGACTCCCTTGAGCGTTTCTTGCAGGGCAGATCTAATGGTTACAGACTCCCTCAGTTTTTGTTTATCTGAGATTGTCTTGATTTCTTCCTCACTTTTGAAGATAGTGTTTGCCAGATTTAGGATTCTTATTGATATCTTTTTTTTCTTTTAGCACTTTGAATATATCAGCCCACTTCTGGCTTCCAAGTTTTCTGATGAGAAATTTGCTGATAATCTTTTTGACAATCCCTAGTATGTGATGATTTTCTTCTCTCTTGGCTGCTTTTAAGATTATCTCTTTGGCTTTTCTAAGTTTGATTATATGTATCTTGGTATGGATCTCTTTGAGTTCATTTTACTTGGAGTTTGTTGAATTTCTTGGATGTTTATATTCATGTCTTTCAACAAATTTGGGAAGTTTTCAACCATTATTTCTTCAAATATTCTCTCTACCCCTTTCCCTCTCTATTATTCTTCTTGGACTCCCACATACATATATTCTTCTGCTTGATATTATCCTGTATGTCCCTTAGGCTATGTTTGCTTGTCAATTTTTTCTTTCTGTTCCTCATACTTGATAATTTTAATTGTCCTGTCAAGTTCACTGTTTTTTTCTGCTTGTTAAAATCTGCCTTTGAATCCCTCTCATGAACTTTTTATTTCAGTCATTGTACTTTTCGGCTCAAGAATTTCTATTCAATTTATTGCATTTTAGGCTTTCTATGAATTGGTATTTCCATTTTGATCACACATTGTTTTCTTGACTTTTTCCACATCTTCCTTTAGTTCTTTGAGCATCGTTAAGAGAGTTGTTTTAAAGGTTTGTCTAGTATATCTGTCTAGGTCTTTTTCAGGGACAATTTCTGTTGATTTCTTTCCTTTGAATGGGCTATACTTTTCTGTTTCTCTGTATGCCTTGTGATTTTTTTGTAGAACTTTGATTATTTGAATCTAATAATGTAGTAATGCTGGAAATCAGATCTTCCCCCTTCCCCAGGGTTTACTGATTTCTCTTATTGTTGTTGTTTTTGTTTATTTATTTTTTAATTGTTGTAGGTTGTCTGTGTTGTGAGGATCAGCCTAAGGTGTAAATTTAAGGTCTTCCCAGATCTTTCGTGAGCCTTTCCCTGGGCATGTGTGCTCACGTTACAATTTTCCCCCTTATATGCAGTTGTTTTTTATGTCCTAGTCTTTAATGTCTGGCTCCCAAAGTGGGAAAAAGCAAAAACGGCAGGGGGGGGAAGGGCATTGGCCCTTTTCAACCCCTGGACATCACTTCAGTTGGGGAGGAGGGGCTTGCCACAATGAAGGGCAGTGAAACGACAGTGGCAGCCCACCTCTTTGACTATACCTCTGTGATCATAAGCAGCAGTGATCAGAGCACAGATATTTGGAGGACAGGCTCCTGACTCCTGCAACCTGTGTGTGAGCGGCTCCAGCAACATGTACACAGCTGACTGCCGTGCAGCTGGGGATGGGGGATGGGTAGCTGCCACTGTGCTAAGAGCTGAAATTGACTGAAATTAACCGCTATTTACCATCCAAATCTTCCGCTGGAAGTTGAAAGCCTTCAGCAGACCTCGGAGTTCCTAAATAGTTACCTCAGAGGGATTCTGACAGTATAATTGCTTTCTAGGTGGGGAGACAGATTCTTGGTGCTTCCTACTCCACTATCTTCCCAGAATCAGGACTCTGACCTGTTAGGTTGACTGGTATTTCCCTCAACAAAGAGTTTTCATCTTTATCCTATGACCTGGCAAGTCTGCTTAACTAAGTGAGAAGAGAGAAGGCAAGTCTTTTTATCTTGACTTTAAATTTTTATCCTCAGCCCATGCCTGTGTCCTGAACTCCATACTCCTCCATCAGTGGTCTACTTAATATCTCCTCTTGGATATCTGAAATACATTTCAATATGTCAAAATCTGTGCCCCTGATCTTTTCCCTAATTACTCTTCCCATATTATTACCAACTCCATCCTTCCAGTTTTTCAGCTCCCAAACCTGGTGTTATCCTTGACTCAGCTTTCCCTCACATCCCACATCCATGGGCCAAGAAATTCTGTTGGATAGAGTCTCCTAGCATATACAGTCTGACTACTTCTTACCATACATCTTTCATCTCCCACCTGAGTCATTGAAGTCTTCTCCTTCCTGGCCTTCCTGTAGTTTATCCCCACACACAGTAGCCAGGGTGACCTTGAAAAAGTGAAAGTTCATGTCCCTCTTCTGCTCAAAGCTTCCAGTGGTTTCCCCTTTAATTCAGAGTAAAAGCCAGTACTCTCACAACGCCCCTCAAGGCCCTAGACGACGTGCTCCTCCATCACTCTTGCAACCTGAATACTACTGTCCTCTCCTTGGCTGACCCAGTTACTCTGGCCTTCTTGCTATTCCTTGAACAGGCAGGCAGGCTTCTGCTGTAGGGCCTTTGCACTAGCTGGTCCTTCTCTGGAATGCATGGCTAATTCCCATTTCCTGATCTTTGCTCAAATTCCATCTCAGAACTATCCTTGCCCCCTTATTCAAAATTATCACCTGCCCTACTCCTGACTTCCTTAATTTGCTTAATTCTTCTCATAACGCTTGTCATCTCCTAATATACTCTATTATTTATTTATTTACTATGATTGTTGTTTATTATCTGTCTCTTCCATCCACCTACCCCTGCCTCTTGGGCCATGATATGCCCTTTCTTGTAAATAAATTTTAAAAAGCTGCCACCAGAGATATGCTACATTTTCACTGGCAAGGCCTAGATCATAAGCCAAACTCTGGGGTCTGAATGTGAGATCATTTTAAATAAACCACATGGAGAAGAGGTGGTTCCCCACAAGGAAATGCTGGGTTTTGTTTCTAGGAGAAGAGATGCTGGCTAGGCAAAACCCACAGGTGTTCACTTGCTGAGACTAGCACACCCAGAAGAACTTTGGGAGAGTCTGTGAGAGGGGCCACATGTGTCCTTGAGTGTGGGGTGTAAGGACGAGACCACCAATGCCCTAACTCTCTTGTAATGATGTGTCATGAATGTGTTAGTTTATTTATCTTAATCCCTGTGTAGTCTGATTTTTTTGTTCATTTTCTACTCCTTTCTTGAGTAAGAACTTCCCATGATACAAAGTAGTAACCTTCTCCAACCTGAAGGACTTTGTGATAGGTTGCAGGGGACAGTAGCAGGCTGCCTCAGGCCACAAGTAGTAGGAAGCCCCCACTCAAATAGCATTAAACAATAAGGAGCTGCGTTAGGGCTCCAGCTCCATTTCTCTGTCATTCGCTTTGCTCTTTTATTTTCCCCCTATGAGTGACAGATTTTGTATAGATTTGTACAGATTTTGATTAAGACATCAGGATACCGTAGATGTGAAATTCTAGGACCAGATCTCCGAGGATATAAGAAGGACTAAAAGGGAAGGGATGATTTGGTGAGAAAAATTCTGATGAGTTCTTGCTGTGCTGTGAATTCCCCTTCTCCCCGTTTGAGGAAAGCTGCAGCCAGCCTATTTCCCTCATGTCATGCCTCCAGGCTTCCAGAAGACCACTTGGGGAACTTAATAAGTGTGTCAGTAACTTGAAGAACTCTCTGGACTGTCATCTACTCTCACCTGGGAAAGACAGGCTGCGGACAGCTGGGGTGGCAGAGCTAGCAGTGTGACGCTCTACTGGAGCTGGTCAGCACACACAGAGGGTCGGTTCATAGGATGCATTCATGTTTCCCATGGTCAGGTGTGGGATATTCAGAAGAGACAGTCCTCCTGCTTCCAGTCCAATAAAGCTGCCTAGAGGGGTGGAGGGATCCTCTCAGGAAGAAGCTGGAGGTAAATGTCAGATTTGTAGGGACTGAGGAAGGAATTACAATACATCTGCCTAGAGCAGGAGAATTTCTGGAGAGAGGTCCTTGGTGAAGGTTTTTTACAAACTCCAAAGAGTTTGTAAAAATCCCAGTCTGAAATTAAGATCATGTATGTAATGTCTCAAAATCTTCTAATAGGAACTGTTCAATTAGGTTCCATTTTTTATTCCTTGCCAGTCAGAACCGTTTCAGGATCTCTCTCTTTCACAGAATCAGCAAGTTGCTTGTAAATTCATTTTACTCTATTGGAGAAAGTTTGCAGGTGAGAGGTATTTTTTTCCCCTGCATTTTGTTCCATCCAAATGTCAAGACCTATTTGATTTTAAGACTCTTGAGATAATGACTTCTACTTCTGGTCCCTTACCAGAAGTGCAGAATCACTGAGATTACCAGAGTGGTTAAAGTTTTCAGAAGAAATCTCTATTTAAACTACTCAGTTTTATATTTTCCTAAGCCTCTCCCAATACAAAGGTCCCTGTAGCCTTAGCCCAACCTGTGATAACTTCATTTTAGGGCAGATGAAAACACGTTGGCTCCAAGCTCCAGTTCCCTCTCCCCAAGGACATCTGAGTGCAATTTTAAGGCCTTATATAACCCATTGGTTAGAATTAGTCTCATGGCTCCATCTAACTCCATGACTGGCTAGGAAATATGGGGGACCAAATGCAATGTTTAGTGGGTCTTACTCTCTCTGCCATCTAAGGGCATAATGGAGTCCATCATTCTACAAATATTTGTTGAGCACATGCTGTATAGCATTGATACAAAGTACTGGGAAAACACGTGAAAGAAGCAGTTCTAGATGGCATTGCTCTGAGGACGTTGTAGTTTTGGAAGAATCTCAGAGGCAGGAGATTGCAGTATCCTGCATGCATTGGCCTGTTATGAACCCCTCTGAGATATCACCTGAAGAGGGGGACACTGCATAGGGTCCTGCATGTGTAGGTAGGAATGGTCAGCTAGAAAAAAATGGAGAGTAGATGCAAATGTGACCGTATTTATACACAGGCAGGAGACATTTGAGGACATCAGAAATATATCTACATTTTCTAAAATTTTGGATGTAGGGAACACACAGCTGGGAAGGGATTACCATATTTTCCATTATATCAGCAAAAATCCTTGTGTCCATCTGGATCTCCTTTAAGATTTGGAGGGACTCCTCCCTTCCCAGAGGATACTGCTTAGGAAAACCTACCGCCTTTCTGTAAAAGGAAGCAGTGATTTCAAATGCTGTTTAAATTGCCTACCCAGAAAAATGGTTCAACTACTGCCCCATCAATTTACCTCTCCACCCGCTTCGTCTTCCTTTGTAACCTACCTTGGGATTTCTTTATTGACTCCTTTTGCTGACCCACATTTTCTTTTCTCCCTGCCAAATGTAATTACCAATGCCAAATACTCGCAGCTCTGGTATGGCATACCCACTTTTGTTCCCACCAGCTGGGCAAGCATCAGGGTAGTGGGTGGACTGTTATGGGTTGAATTGTGTCCCCTAAAAAAGATCTGTTGAGGGCTTCCCTGGTGGCACAGTGGTTGAGAGTCTGCCTGCCGATGCAGGGGACGCGGGTTCGTGCCCCGGTCCGGGAAGATCCCACATGCTGCGGAGCGGCTGGGCCTGCGTGTCCGGAGCCTGTGCTCCGCAACGGGAGAGGCCACAAGAGTGAGAGGCCTGCATACCGCAAAAAAAAAAAACCCAAAAAACTGTTGATGTCCTAACTCCCAGTACCTCAGGACGTGACCTGATTTGGAGATAGAGTCTCAACAACAGAGGTATTCAAGTGAAAATAAGGTCCTCAGAGTAGGCTCTGAGCCAATATCACCAGTGTTCTTATGAAAAGGAGAAATTTGGACAGACGTACACAGAAAGAAGATGGCCATGTAAAGACAGAATTGTAGCATTATGTCTACAAGCCAAGAACACCAAAGATTTCCAGCAAACAATATGAAGCTAGTAATAAGCAAGGAAAAATACCTCCTCTAAAGTTTTATAGGAAACAAGGCCTTGCTGATACCTTGGTTTCAGACTTCTAGCTTCCAGAATTGTGAGACAACAAATCTGTGTTGTTCTCAACCACTCAGTTTGCGATATTTAGTTATGGCAGCCCATACAAAGCTACTACAGTCTGCGTATACCAATGCCAGTTATAAGTTATTGTAATCATGTAATTTAATTAAATGTGTCAACCAAAGAATTAATGCAAGAAGATGTAAGCGGAATGCTTTGAAAGACTTGATAGAAGTGAGTCTTTGAAAAACCTGCTATTAGATGTGGGCAAGCAACTGTAATTTATTGGAAGAAAAAAATGTAGGGTTCTGCCCTCAAATTGCTAAAAACAAATCTTTCGTGATGCCTGGTGTGGTTCATGCCAGAAAGATGATATAAAACTCTAGTCATCAGTCATATACTCAAATGAATGCCTTGAGTCTATAGAAAAGACTGGCAAACAAATATACATTTATGTGTTTTAAGTTAAAATATGTGAGATATATGCATATCACTTAAAAGTAATTCTCTGCCTTGATTCTTTTGATTAATCGGTCATTTACACGCAGACTACATGAGTAAGAGGACCTCAACTGTGTTGTTGTAGAGGGTTTGGAACTAGATATGAGTTCGAAACGTGGTTCAATGAGCTGTGCATCTTGTGCCAGTTTCCAAATTTTTTCTAAGTTTTAGTGACCTCATTTGTATAAAATGGGAATAATAATACCTGTGAATCACATTGTGAAATTAAATGATATGATGTATTTAAATCGTCTAGCAGCATTAGATATTTTTCTGTCGAAAGTGGGAGAAAACTCAATCTACCGTGGCTTAAACAGAAAGAACATGTATTGGCTTGTGACAATAACAGGTTTCCAAAGGTAGCATTGGCTTCAGGCGGCGCCAGGCTCAGTTCTGTGAGTAATGTTCCAGAACCTGGTTTCTCTGTCTACATCAATCAACTACTCCTTGTTGGCTCAATCTTTAGACAGAATCTCCCTGACGGCTATAGAAGGCATTTTTTTCATATCTTCCCAAGTTCAAGACCCGTGACTAAGAGTCCCTGCTTTACTTTTCGAGCCCCATAAATTCCTTGATTCTCAGTAGATTACATACCCACCTCTGTGTCAATCTCTATTGCAGAGGAATGCAATGATTTGATTTGGGAGGACGAGGTCTTATGCGCCACATAAAGAATGTGGACTGAGTAGGGGGAGGGGGCTTTCTCAAGAAACAGGAACAGTATCGAGAACAAGGGAAAAGAGTTTGGGGCAGGTAGAAACACTAAATGTTCATACACTAGTTTTGAGGATGATGCCTCCTAGACAATCAGTATTAGCTACCTCTGTCGTGTCTTGCACCTCCGTCCCCTGACTCAGACTTCCCTTTTGGCTCTAGTGAGAGCGCTGACGTCATGAGAGCAGATGCTCTGCTCTTCCCTCTGCTTTCAAATTCTTGGCTGTGTATCCAACCAGCCTTCCAGACCAGACTGTGGCAAATCTCCTCTGGCGCTGTTCTTCTAACTGCCTTACCCGTCACCCCCACCCACCGTTCCACTCTAGATCTCCTTTAAGGTTCAAGGTTACCCCTCAATTCTAGGATATCAGGATGCGGTAAAGTATTAACTTCTTCATGACTTTTATGACTTTGTTCATTTAACTCTTAGCTTTATTCTTTGTCTTTCCAAACTCAAATCTTAATTTTGATTTAAGCCACATTCGGAAACGCATCTATCTCCTATCACTTGCATTGGGAAAATGGATTTTTCTACCACTTTTTCTTTAATTGTTTGGAGTAGATATCCACCCAGTGATCATAATTGGCCTTAAATCGAATACTGTGGTAGAAACTAGTACTCAACCCAATGTCTACTCTCCTGCTCCTGGTGCCCCAAATTTTAGCTGGGCATATGCTGCCCAGAACAGACCACATTACCTCATCTCCTTTACAGCAAGATGTGGCCATGAGATTAAGTTCTAGTTGGAAGGATGTGATTCATACAATTTCCACATCATTTCCTTAAAGGACAAGGGTGGTCCCTCAACTTCTCATTTTCCCTTCTCCCTTGGCTTTAGTACCACTAATCTATTCTTGCATATTTCTCTTCATACAACCCTGACCAATTCAGCTCAGTTGTCCTCACTAGTTATCTTTCCTCTACCCATTCCTTCATATAGGTAATACCACCAGTTATAGTCTTGGTTCTCTTTTAGTCCATCCTGGAGTCCCACAGATTCCCAAGGCTTTTGTCATACGCCATATGCTAATGACTTTCAAATGTGAACTGCCAGGGTTCATTTCTCTCTTGAGCTCCAACCCTCTATGCCCAACTGCCTACCTTATTCCAGGTGATTTCCTAAACCTATCATTCTTCTTGTATTCATTAGTTGAAATTCTTCTATTCAGAAGAATTTCCCCTCTTCAGCTGAAATATAATATGTAGAGAAAAGGCAGGTGAATGCTTATTTATTTATTTCTATTCTGTTTACGGAATACTTTGTTGGTGCCCTAACAACCCCAATAGGGGTCAGTGAATTTGTTTCAAGTATCACTATGCACAGCAAAAGAAACAATCTACCAATGAAAATGCAACCTTCAGAATGGGAGAAAAATATTTTAAAACCATATATCTGATAAGAAGTTAATATCCAAAATATACAAGGAATTCATACAACTCAATAGCCAAAAATACGTAAATAATCCAATCCAAAAATGAGCAAAGGACTTGAAGACACTTTTCCAAAGAAGACACACAAATGGCCAGCAAGTACCTGAAAAGGTGTTCAACATCACTAATCATCAGGAAATAGAAATCAAAACCACAATGAGATATCAGTCACTCCTGCTAAATTGCTGTTATCAAGAAGATAAGAGATAACAAGTGTTGGTGAGGATGTAGAGAAAAGGGAACCCTTGTGCACTGTTGACGGAAACGTAAGTTGATACAGCGTTATGGAAAATAGTATGGAAGTTCCTCAAGAAATTAAAAATAGAACTACCATATAATTCACTGTAGCATTAGTCACAGTAGCCATGACATGGAAGCAACTTGTGTCCACTGATGGATGAAAGGATAAAGAAAAAAAAATTGCATATGTATAATCATTATATATATGAATATTGTTCAGCCATAAAAAAGAAGGAAATCTTGCCATTTGTGACTGTAGATGGATCCTAAAGGCATCATGATAAGAGAAATAAGTCAGTCACAGAAAGACAAGTACTGCATGGCTTCACTTACATGTGGAATCTAAAGAAAAGCCAAACTCATAGAAACAGGGTAAAATGGTGGTTGCCAGTGGCTGAGGAGGTGATGTAGTCAAATGAGGTGATTGGTCAAAGGGTTCAAACTTCCAGTTATAAGATGAGTAAGTTCTGGGGATCTAATGTTCAGCTTGGTGACTACAGTTAACAATACTGTATTATCAACTTGAAAGTTGCTAGGAGAACAGATCTTAACTCTTCTCACCACACACAAAAGACCTAATTATGGGGAACGATGGAAGTGTTAACTAACCTTATCATGATAATCATTTTACAAGATTTATGTATATCAAATCATCACTTTGTACATGCTAAATGTATGCAATTTTATATGTCAATTATAACTCAATAAAGCTGGAAAGAAATTTTTTAAAGTATCACTATGAATTCATGGATTTTAATATACTTAATGCATTTTGTTTTTTTTTTTTTGTTTCTTTTCCGGACGCGCAGGCTCAGTGGCCATGGCTCACGGGCTCAGCCGCTCCGTGGCATGTGGGATCTTCCCGGACAGGGACACGAACCCATGTCCCCTGCACTGGCAGGCGGACTCTCAACCACTGCGTCACCAGGGAAGCCCTACTTAATGCATTTTGATTCAATATAGTCATTATTTTTCAAATTTGTCTCATCTTTGGCCAGGTCAAATTGATGTCTGTGTCCTTTCAACATGACTCCAGTAGTCTTTGATAGCTCCCTTGCTTTCAAACATCATGAAATATCCCAAGTACATTTCTCCTATTCCCTGTCCCATATCTGGTTTCTTTTCAGAAGGAATAGTAATATGTGACCACAATCTAAGCACTGGAGGTATTCATTGCTAGTGGATTGTCATTATTTCTAGGCCTTTCTAGTGGACAGGGCTAGGAAATATGTATTTACTTAGGAAAAGAAAAATAAATAAATCCTGTACTTATAACAATATTTTTTATTGGAATAAAGATATCAAGTTTTTAATTCTTTGATTTTGTTTTTGCATCTCATTTTCTTATTGTGAAAAAATTGCTTCCCAACAACACTTATGTAATTACTTGGTTTATCCCAATACACACACAGACATTAAATATTATATATATATAAACTATTGTAATAGCTTCAAAATAACAATATTAGTACAAATACAAACCAACTGAATTCAAGTTATGATATCTTTGAGGGTGTTTTTTCCTTTAGATGTACAGTCAAAGTACAGGGCTTTGAAGTCATAATAATTTTTCTGAAAGGGGTTATACCACTAACTTTATGCAGTTAGGTTCATTTGTTCAAATTTTGCTTTAAACAGGTTTTTAAAAAGATATTTTAAAATTAAATTTTGACTTTTAATTATGTGAAATAATACTTGTTTCCAAAATAAAAACAATAAAATCTGGTGGAGGTCTGGCTTCCATCCCTGTTTCCTTTCCTTTGTTCCTCCCTCACTTCCTCTAAATGATTAGATTTTATATTTTTCTAAAATATTAGCAAATACATATTCATCTCTCTCCCCCCTCCCATTTCCTATATAAAATATAGCATATTATCCATTCCCTTCTGACTCTTTTTTTTTTTTAATTAATTAATTTTATTTTTGGTTGCATTGGGTCTTCGTTGCTGCGCGTGGGCTTTCTCTAGTTGCGGCGAGCGGGGGCTACTCTTCATTGTGGTGCGCGGGCTTCTCATTACAGTGGCTTCTCTTGTTGCAGAGCACGGGCTCTAGGTGCACGGGCTTCAGTAGTTGTGGCATGTGGGCTCAGTAGTTGTGGCTCACGAGCTCTAGAGCCCAGGCTCAGTAGTTGTGGCGCAAGGGCTTTATTGGTCCGCGGCATGTGGGATCTCTCCGGACCAGGGCTCGAACCGTGTGCCCTGCATTGGCAGGTGGATTCTCAAGCACTGCACCATCAGGGAAGCCCTCCCTTCTGACTCTTGGTTTGTTTTTTTGTTTTTTTTTAACACTATATCATGGAGATCGACTGGCCCTGTGAAGAGATATTCATTATTTCTTTTTATAGCTGCACAGAGCTTCATAAAACAGATGCATCGTAATTTATTTGACTAGTCTCTAGTTAATATTTCAGTAAAACCCAATCTTTACTAATACAAATAATGCCTGTTTCATTTCATATTTGTAATTTTTTTTTTTTTTTTTCGGTATGCGGGCCTCTCACTGCTGTGGCCTCTCCCGTTGCGGAGCACAGGCTCCAGACACGCAGGCTCAGCGGCCATGGCTCACGGGCCCAGCCGCTCCGCGGCATATGGGATCTTCCCAGACCGGTGCACGAACCCGTGTCCCCCGCGTCGGCAGGCGGACTCTCAACCACTGCGCCACCAGGGAAGCCCTGTAATGTTTTTTAATGGCAGTGTAATATTCTGTCTTAAGGGTATGCTAGGTCAACTGAATCATTTCCTTACCATTAGACATTTTGGCAATTTTCTAATTTTTATTTTAAAGAATGCCACAGTTAACATCTGTATGCATAATTTTATTTCAGCCTCTCTGATTATTTCTCTTTTAATCTATAGCATATATAAACCATTACCTTATAATTATGAGCACTGAAAATATTATGCTAAGTGAAAGAATCCAGTCACCAAGACAACATATTGTATGATTTTGTTATGAAATGGCATGAACAGGCACATCTGTAGAGACAGAAAGTAGATGATTTGTTGCCAGGGCTGGGAGGGTAGGTGGGGATATTGGGAAGTGACAGTTCAGGGATGGGGAGTTTCTTTTTGGGGTGATGAAATGTTCTAAAATTGGTGGTCTTGGTTGCACAACTCTGTGAATATATAAAAGCCATTGAATAGCACACTTTAAATGAGTGTATTATATGATTAATTACACTGCAATAAAGATGTTAAAAATAGGATTTTGATTTATGTCTGCTGCTTTTCTATTCTCTTCCTCATTAATTTCTGCTTTTATCTTCCTTATTTCCTTCTATTCCATTTTTTTTGGTTTTGTTTATTGGTTTGGTTTTGTTTATTGTGTTTTTTCCCCTTAATTTTGATCTGGGAATTTAATTCATTTATTTTAATTAAAATTTTTTGATTAACGGTGTTTAGTGCAATGATTTCCCTCTGATCACTGCTTTACATGCATCCCATAGATTTCAATATGTGGTGATTTCGTTATCATTCTTTTAAATTTTTTTTTTTTTGCCGTACGCGGGCCTCTCACCACTGTGGCCTCTCCCACCGCGGAGCACGGGCTCTGGATGCGCAGGCCCAGTGGCCATGGCCCACGGGCCCAGCCGCTCTGCGGCACGTGGGATCTTCCTGGACCGGGGCACGAACCCGCGTCCCCTGCCTCGGCAGGCGGACTCCCAACCACTGCGCCACCAGGGAAGCCCTCATTCTTTTTAATTTTATTATTATTATTTAAAAAATAAATATTTTTATTTATTTATTTATTTTACATCTTTATTGGAGTATAATTGCTTTACAATGGTGTGTTAGTTTCTGCTTTATAACAAAGTGAATCAGTTATACATATACACATGTTCCCATATCTCCTCCCTCCAGTTTGTATTTCCTTTCACCAAGAGTGCAGGAAGTTTTAAAATATGAATCTAGAATTCTAGGTTGAGTTTCTTCCCTTTCAACCACACTAGGTATGTTTTGTTTCCTTCTGGCCTCCATTGTTTCTGAAGAGAAACCAGCCGTTTTTCTTGCGCTTGTGTCCTTTTTTTCCTCTTCCTATTTTTAAGATTTTCTTTCCTCTTTAGGTTTTTAGTAATTTGATTATGACATGCCTAAGTGTGGTTTCCCGAAAGACTTGGGAGATCGCTGAGCTTCCTGAATCTGTAGTTATTGCTGTTGCTACTGTTTTAAAGGAGATTCAGAAAGCTTCGGCTAACATTTCACTTTTTGGCTTATTTTAGAATATAAGATTAGGTTTTCATCCATTTGCGGGCACTTTTGTAGTGTGCCTTCATTGTCTGTAGGGACGTTATTCCTTTTTTTTTCTCATAGTAACTTTTATGAGGTTCAACTGTGTGATCTATTTGCTTACTCATATTTCAGGGACATGAGTATTTCTATCCTAGCAGAGGAAGCAAGAACTTTCCTAACCTCTCAGTTCTAGAGCTCCCTCTTCTGTTGTTTTCGTAAAGTACTCCTCCGCCCCCTGTGAGGGCACCTTCTGTTTCTTTGCCCTTTCCGTTCCTGACCTGATCAGTGTGCTCTGCTCAATTCTACTTCCAGCAGTTTCTCCTTAAGGTGGGCTTTGCCCTGTAAGAAAACTTGGGTCACTTAAATTTGAGAGTTCATAGGGCTCAGACTGCTCCAGCCATCCTACTCTCTCTTACTTGGGACTTGGAGTCTGCAAAGCTGTACTGAGTTTTGGCCGTTCTCGGATTGGCCTTGTGAGAATTGTGACCTCGTGATATGTGGCCTTGTGGCCAAGAATACCCGTGGTAATTTGGGGGGCTCTCCAGCCCTCAGAAGACCTCCCTGCATCGCTGCTGACACCATGTGAGTTTTGTGGGAGGTTGACTCCTACCTACTCAAATTTGAGAGTTTGTGGGAATACCCAGTCACCTAGCTTGTTGATGTTGTCTGTAGGGTTTTGGCTTTCCTACCCTGTTTGCTCGGTAGTTATGGGGAGCTTTAGGGAGATTAAAAATGTCTGGTATCACTGTCATTTTTCCAGAAGATATAAAGAAAGGAAACATATTATGAATGTTTTCTTTTGCGGTACGCGGGCCTCTCACTGTTGTGGCGTCTCCCGTTGCGGAGCACAGGCTCCGGACGCGCAGGCTCAGTGGCCATGGCTCACGGGCCCAGCCGCTCCGCGGCATGTGGGATCTTCCCGGACCGGGGCACGAACCCGTATCCCCTGCATCGGCAGGCGGACTCTCAACCACTGTGCCACCAGGGAAGACCCCCGAATCTTGTTTTTTTTAAAGTTGTCTTCATACGTGAATTGTAGTTAGGAAAGCATGAACTCAAGAGTTCCTCAGTCTTGGATTGAAATCCCAGTTTTGCTCTTCATTATGTGATCTTGTGCAGCTGGTTTATTCTTAGTGTCAGTTTTCTTATTTGTTGGGGTGATGTTCAAAACTTAATAACTGGTGGAGTCCAGGTGCTGACTGATCACAACAAACGCTGTGACCCATCAAAACAGGTGGCTTTGAATAACTGGCTGAGCTATACCAGTGCGAATTGGCACGGGTATAGATCAACACGGCTTATCTGTCAAGTGGAACTGCAATTATATATGTCTTGCGGTTTTATGAGGAATAAACGCAGTAAAGCTTTATGAATGGTATTGGGCATAGGGCCTATGACATAGTAAGCATTTAATAAATGGTATTTATTATTACTACTATTAGTCAAAAGTCGGGAAGTCTGCAAACATTTCCTAGATGCGCTCTTGTCTCTCTTAGTCCCACTTCAATGGGACTTAGTCCCACTCCATTCTCTGAGTTTTTATAACACTTTGTTTAAATCACCAATATAGCATTTTATCATACTTTATTGTACTTAGTGGTAGAGGGTAGAGTGATATTCCAAATATCATCACAGAGCTGTCTGTAATTCCAGGCCTTTCTTTGCCGGATCATAGGGATGTCTGGTGGGTCTCAGAGGTAGGACCTGGTTGTACCAAAGGTTGTTGTGGGATGGGGAGGGGCACAGGGTCTATGGCATCAGCTATTTATCAACCAGCACAGAAGTATTTTGATATCTGGCAACGAGTAGGGTCACACTGGTATGCCCTGGATGAATTTAAGCTCTTAGCACAGGTTGTGTCTCCCTTGCTAGGCTGCGACTCCTTTGTGGCTGGGAACTTATTCTGACCTGGATACTCAATACTGATTTGTCATAGGGTTAAAAAACATTCATGCACATAAAAAGAAGCAGTTAAAAGGGGGCAGGGTGTGTGTGGATAACCATCTTAGAGAAGGAGGGATTATTTTCAGAGAAAGTCTCCACAGTAGAGATGAGTAAAAACCCCTGTGCTTTAGGAGGGGCAGAAAGGCTCAATGAAGATGTAGTGAAGTACGCTTTTAAGAAAAGATGGAAACCATTCGCCACTCACACCTGATGGTCACAGGTATTTTGTAAAGTATTTGATAAAATGATCTTTCAGAGTAAGAGGGAAGAAGAACTGGAGGATAGAAATATAAAGACAGTTGGGTTGCAATAACCTTAGTATAAGTTGTCTTGGAAAATCTGACTACTAAGTGGAAAGATTCCTGACAAGTTTTAAAAGTCCAAGGTGAAGATACTACTAAGTTTCTTGCAAAATAATGCTGAGTGTGATTGAAGCTATATTTGAACCGAAAAGACAGCATGCTTGCCACAGAGTTATAGAGATGGAGAACAAGTTACTGGTTGCCAGAGGTTACAGAGAGGGTGTGGGGCAGGAAAGAAAGGAATTGACTGTGGCTATGAAAGGGTAGCACCAGGGATCCTTGTGATGCAACTGTACTTCGTCTTGCCTGGGGTGGTGGTAACATCAATCTAAACGTGATAAAATTGCTTTGAACTACACACATGCACACATACACACACAAATGAGTGTATATAAAACTGGTGAAATCTGAATAAACTCTGTGGATTATACCAATGCCAGTTTCCTGGTTTTGATATTGCAGTGTAGTTACAAAAGATGTTATCCCTGGAGAAAACTGGGTGAAGGGTGCCCATGACCTTCCTTTACATTTTTCTTCAAACTTCCTGTGAATCTATAGTTATTTCAAAACCAAAGTTTTAAAAAAGACAGCATGCATTACTTGCCAATCCACGTAAAGTTTATATAATTTAGAAATTAGGTGCTCCTTTTCTTACCTCTGTCCTTTGTCTCCCAGTATTTCCTCAGGTGGAAATGTTCTTCCCTTCCTTTGTCTAAATCCTACCTGGTTTTTTTTTTAAGGGCAGCTTCCAGCCAGCTTTGCCTAATTTACTTTTTCCTTGTGCTTTTGTTGAGCACTTGATGTATCTTAAGTATAACCGGACTCACCCCAAATTCGTTTTTCTTTGCCTCATTTGTGGACGGTGGCTGTTGGAGTACCCAGCCTGGAATGAAGGACTCATGACCCTACCTGCTAAGAGCTCCCTTCAGCAACTGCCATAGTGGAAGAGCATTGTCTCACCCTTGGCCGTGCTCCTTTCCTGAAGTGGCCCACATCCCATAACTAACCTCTTCCCTCATCTCAGGATGTCTTGAAAAGTTCATCCCATCTTCAAAATTTTAAAAGTTTGTAAGATCTGTAGTGATAACTCCTCTTTCATCCCTGATGTTATGAATTTGTGTTTTCTTTATTTCTTAATCAGTCTAGATAGAAATTTATGGATTTTCTTGATATGTCAAAGATCTAATATTTGGTTTTTATAAATATACTGCTATTTGTTTTCTATTTCATTGACTTCTGCTTTTATCTTTAACTTCCTTCTCTTTTCTTTGACTTTACTTGCTCTAATTTACCTAGCTTCTTTTTTGAGGTTTTAATTTTAATTGTTTTCTAACATTATATAAGTTTCATGTGTACAGTATATATTTTGACTTCTGTATATACTATGGTGTGCTCACCACCAAAAATTTAGGTTCTATACTGTTGACCTCCTTTACCCATTTCAACCTCCCCCCAGTCCCTTTCCCCACTGGTAACTACTCTGTTCTCTGTACTTATGTGTTTGTTTTTGTATTCATTCAATTATTATTTCTTATATTCCACATGTGGGTGAAATGATATTGTCTTTCTCCATCTGACTTATTTCACTTGGCATAATTCCCTCAAACTCCATCTACATTGCTGAAAATGGCAAAATTTCATCTTTTTTATGGCTGGGTGGTATTCCATTGTGTGTGTGTGTGTGTGTGTGTGTGTAGAACATCTTTTTTATCCATTCACTTATAGATGGGCACTTAGGTTGTTTCCATATCTTGGCTGCTGTAAATAATGCTGTGATGAACATAAGGGTGCATATATCTTTTCAAATTAGTGTTTTCATATTCTTTGGGTAAGTGCTCAGAAATGAGATGGCTAGATCATATAGTAGTTGTACCCTTAATTATTAAGGAATTTCCATATTGTCTTTCATAGTGGCTGTACCAATCTACATTCCCCACCAACAGTGTATGATGGCTTCCTTTTCTCCACATTCTCTCCAACAATTGTTATTTCTTATCTTTTTGATAAGAGCTATTCTAATAGGCATGAAGTAATATTTCCTTGTGGTTTTGATTTGAATTTTCATGATGATTAGTGATGCTGAGTGTCTTTTCATGTTCCTGTTGGCCATCTGTATATCTTCTTTGGTTAAATGTCTATTCAGCTTTCTACCCACTTTTTAATCTGGCTGCTTGTGTTTTTGATGTTGAGTTGTATGTGTTCTTTATGTATTTTGGATATTAACCCCTTATCAGGCATATGATTTATAAATATCTTCTTCCATTCAGTAGGTTGTCTTTTCATTTTGTTGATAATAATTTCCTTTGCTGTGCAGAAGGTTTTTAGTTTGATGTAGTCCCATTTGTTTATTTTTGCTTTTGTTTACCTTGCCTGAGGAGACATATCTAGAAAGATATTGCTTAGACATATGTCAATGTGCATACTGCCTGTGTTTTCTTCTAGGAATTTTATGGTTTTAGTTCTTACATTCAAGGCTTTTATCCATTTTTTGATTTTTTAGTATGGTGTGAGATAGTGGTCTAGTTTCATTCTTTTGCACCCAATGTCCCAACACCATTTATTGAAGTGACTATTTTTTCTCCACTGTATGTTCTTTGCTCCTTTCTTGTAAATCAATTGTTCATATATATGTGAATTTATTTCCAGGCTCTCAATTCTGTTCCACTGATCTATGTGTCTGTTTATCTGCCAATACCATGCTGTTTTGATTACTATAGCTTTGTAATATAATTTGAAAACAGGGAGTATGATACCTCCAGCTTTGTTCTTTTTTTCTCAGTATTGCTTTGGCTATTCAGGGTCTTTTGTGGTTCCATATAAATTTTAGAATTTTTTGTTCTATTTCTGTGAAAAATGTATTTAGGGTTTTGATAGGGATTGCATTGAATCTGTAGATTGCTTTAGGTAATATGGACATTTTAACAATGTTAATTCTTCCAATCCATGAGCACAAAATATCTTTCCATTTCTCTGTGTTTTCGTCAATTTCTTTCAAAAATATCTGATAATTTTCAGTGTATGGGGTTTTTCACCTCCTTGGTTAAATTTAGTCCTAGGTATTTTATTCTTTTAGTTGAGATTGTAAATGGGATTGTTTTCTTAATTTCCCTTTCTGTTAGTTTGTTGTTAGTGTATAGAAAGGCAACAGATTTTTGTATATTCACTTTGTATTCTGCAACTTTATTTATTTATTATTTCTTTAAGAATGTTCCATATGGACCTGAGGAGAATGTGTATTCTGCTGCAATTGGATGGAATGTTCTGTATAAATCTATCAAGCCCATTTGGTCTAATGCTTCATTTAAGGCTGGTATTTCCTTGTTGACTTTATGTCTGGATGATCTATCCATTTATGTAAGTGGGATGTTAAAGTTCCCTACTCTTATTGTGTTACTATCAATTTCTCCCTTTTTATATACATTTTGGTACTCTTTTGTTAGGTTCATAAATATTAATAACTACTATTTCTTCTTGATAAATTGTCCCCTTTGTTATTATATAATGTCCATCTTTGTCTGTTGTTACCTTTTTTTGGCTTGAAGTCTGTTCTGTCTGATATAAGTATGGCTATACCAGCTTTCTTTTGGCACTATTTACTTCAAGTATCACCTTCCATCCCTTCACTTTGAGCCAGTGTTTGTCTTTAGAGCTGAGATGAGCCTCCTGGAGGCAGCATATAGCTTGGTCTTGTTTTTTACTTCATCCAGCCACTCTGTGTCTTTTGATTGGTAAATTCAATCCATGTACTTTTACATCTATTTATTTATTTATTTTTGGCCGCCCTGGGTCTTTGTTGCTGTGTGTGGGCTTTCTCTAGCTGTGGGGAGCAGAGGCTACTCTTCATTGCAGTGCGTGGGCTTCTCATTGCAGTGGCTCCTCTTGTTGCAGAGCATGGGCTCTAGGCACGTGGGCTTCAGTAGTTGTGGCACGCAGGCTTCAGTAGTTGTGGCATGTGGGCTCTAGATTGCAGGCTCAGTAGTTGTGGCACATGGGCTTAGTTGCTCCACGGCCTGTGGGATCTTCCCAGACCAGGGCTCGAACCTGTGTCCCCTGCCTTGGCAGGCGGATTCTTAACCACTCCACCACCACGGAAGCCCAATCCATGTGCTTTTAGAGTGATTATTGATAAATGTGGACTGTCTTATCTTTTGTCTGCTGGTTGCTCTGTATCTTAATGTTTCTTTTCCTTACATTTCTGTCTGCCATTTTAGTTGGCAGTTGTTCTATGATGTTTTTCTCAATTTTCTCTTTTTTAATGCATCATGCCTCTGCTCTAGATTTATGTTCTGTGGCTGCCATGAGGTTTATATGGAACATCTCATAAATAGTCTTTTTTCTGCTGATGGTATCTTCATTTTCTTATATGAGTTCCATCCTTTTTCTCTTCCCCTTTTATGTTTTTGTTGTCTCAAAATTTCCCTTTTTATGTTGTGAGTTTGTTACCAAATTGAAGTAACTATAGTTATTTTTTTTACTACTTTTTCTCTTTTAACCTTTATGCTGTAACTGTTTAATAACCTGTTCTGATATAGAGCTGCAATTTTCTGATTCTTCCTGTGTATTTATCACCTTACTCACAGTTTCATGTACTTTTGCCTTTCTGTTTCGGATAGCAGAGCTCCTTTCAATATTTCTTGTAAGGCAAGTCCAGTGTTGGTGAATTCCCTCAGCTTTGTTTGGCGGGGAAAGCCTTTATTTGTTCTTTGTATCTTGAATGATAGCTTTGCTGAATGGAGTATTTTTGGCTGATAGTTTTTATTTTTCAATGTTTTGGGTATGTTATTCCACTCTCGTGTGTCCTGTAGAATTTCTGCTGAGAAATCTGCTGATAGCCGAATGGGGGTTCATTTGTAGGTTGCCATCCTTTTTTCCCTGGTTGCCTTTAAAATTCTTTCTTTGTCATTGACTTTTTTTTTTTCGGTACGCAGGCCTCTCACCGCCATGGCCTCTCCCGTTGCAGAGCACAGGCTCCAGACGCGTAGGTTCAGCGGCCATGGCTCACGGGCCTAGCCGCTCCGCGGTATGTGGGATCCTCCCAGACCGGGGCACGAACCCGCGTCCCCTGCATTGGCAGGCGGACTCTCAACCACTGTGCCACCAGGGAAGCCCCTGTCATTGACTTTTGGCAGTTTGAATATAATGTGTCTTGGAGAAAGTCTTTTTTTTTTTTTTTTTTTTTTTTACTGTTGTTTTAATTCTGTCTTCAGTTACTTTTTTTTTTTTTTTAAACATCTTTATTGGGGTATAATTGCTTTACAATGGTGTGTTAGTTTCTGCTTTACAACAAAGTGAATCAGCCATACATATACATATGTTCCCATATGTCTTCCCTCTTGCGTCTCCCTCCCTCCCACTCTCCCCATCCCGCCCTTCCAGGCTGTCACAAAGCACTGAGCTAATATCCCTGTGCCTTGCGGCTGCTTCCCCCCAGCTATCTACCTTACTACGTTTGTTAGTGTGTATATGTCCATGACTCTCTCTCGCCCTGTCAAAACTCACCCTTCCCCCTCCCCATATCCTCAAGTCCGTTCTCCAGTAGGTCTGCGTCTTTATTCCTATCTTACCCCTAGGTTCTTCATGACATTTTTTTCCCTTAAATTCCATATATATGTGTTAGCATACGGTATTTGTCTTCTTCTTTCTGACTTACTTCACTCTGTATGACAGACTCTAGGTCTATCCATCTCATTACAAATAGCTCAATTTCATTTCTTTTTAAGGCTGAGTAATATTCCATTGTGTATATGTGCCACATCTTCTTTATCCATTCATCCGATGATGGGCGCTTAGGTTGTTTCCATGTCCTGGCTATTGTAAATAGAGCTGCAATGAACATTTTGGTACATGACTCTTTTTGAATTTTGGTTTTCTCAGGGTATATGCCAAGTAGTGGGATTGCTGGGTCATATGGTAATTCTATTTGTAGTTTTTTAAGGAACCTCCATACTGTTCTCCACAGTGGCTGAACCAATTCACATTCCCACCAGCAGTGCAAGAGTGTCCCCTTTTCTCCACACCCTCTCCAGCACTTATTGTTTCTAGATTTTTTGATGATGGCCATTCTGACTGGTGTGAGATGATATCTCATTGTAGTTTTGATTTGTTGGAGAAAGTCTTTTTGCACTAAGGTGTTCTATTAGCTTCCGTGGACTTGTGTACCCAGTTCCTCCCCCAGGTTCGAGATGTTCTCAGTTATTATTGCTTTAAATAAACTCTGCTTCCTTCTCCCTCTCTTCTCCTTCTGGGATACCCATTACCCTAATGATTCCCTTTATAATGGAGTTCGATAGTTCTCATAGAATTTCTTTTCTTTTTAATTGCCTCTTCTCTTCTACCTGTATCATTTCTAGGTTTCTGTCTTTGAACTTGCTAATTCTCTTTTCCATACGGTCTGCTCTATTTCCAATGCTTTCTGTTGTGTTCTTCACCTTATTTATTGAGTTATTCAGCTCCAGAATTTCTGTTTGGTGCTTTTTTAGAGTTTCAACCTCTTTGGTAAAGTATTCCTTCTGTTCACTAATTTCATTCCTGAGTTCATTGAACTGCCTTGCTGAGTTTTCTTGTAGCTTGAGTTTCTTCATGACAACTATTTTGAATTCTCTCTGAGTTAGCTCACAGTATTCCATGTTACCGTGGTTTTTCATGATGCTTGATGAGTTGTTCCTCAGCCAGTTTGTTTTACGTGACCCTAATGATTCAGCAGGTTAGTCATTAGGGGCCTTTCTTTTGTTTCCCAGTAGGTGGTGCTATAGCACAAGTTTTTGGTTTCTCTTACTTGAGCTGCCTGCTTGAGATCAGCACTTTCCACCCTCTACCAGCACTCTCAGAGCTGTTGCTTGGTGCTCTCACTGTGGTTGCTTGTGCCTCTGGGGTCATTGGTGCCTTTGCTGCTAGTGTCACTGGCAAAGCCGCACAAAGATGGCGGTGCCTCTGCTGCATCTGGGGTCTCCTGCTGCTGTGAGGGGAGGTGGAGGGTGGGGGAGGAACCAGGGTCACAAGTGCCTCTACCATGATCTGGGGGGTTGGGTTTGTGGGCACAGCCACTGCAGGTGGGGGCCTGAGTTACAGGCACCTCCGTGGCTGGAGGGACAGGGTTGCAGGCCCTGCTGTTGCTGCTCTCTGGTTCCCTGTGGCTGAAGTCACTGCTGCAGCTGGGAGGCCAGTGTTGTGAGCACTACCCCCAACGCAACTGGATTCTCTGGGGCTGCAGGTTCGACCTTTGCAGCCGGGGGTCTGGGGTCACAGACATCACCCTTTTTGTTTCCCTGGTTCCACCACTTCCATTTGTTCCATGCACCCACCTTTAGGTGTACAGATGTGTGGAATTCTCTGGCATCCTGATGTGTTCGGTAGAGGCACCTTTGTTGAGTTATGGATGTTTTACTGGTTGTAGATTGATGGGGAGAGGCAAAGGGAGCATCTCATAATGCCATGATACTGACCAGTTTTTCTAGCTTCTTAAGGTCGAAACTCAGATTGTGATTTTCACCGTCTCTTTTAAAGCAAGTATTATTTAAAGCTCTAATTGCCCCCTAAATATCTCCAACTATTTTGGGGTTTTCCAGATACTTTTCTGTTATTTATTTCTAATTTAATTCCATTATTGTTAGAAAATATAATGCCTGATTTCAGTCTTTTAAAATTTATTGGGACTGGTTTCATAGACCAGCATATGGTTTATCTTGGTGAACAAATCATGTACATTTAAAAAGAATGTATATTCTACAGAGTGCAGTGTTCTATGAGATATCAGTAAGGTCAAGGTGGTTGCTAATGCTATTCAGATATCCTGTGTCATTACTAAATTTTAATCTAGAACTTAAATTGCTAAGAGAAGAAGGTTGAAAGCTCCAACTGTTATTGTGAATATTTGTCCACTTCTCTTTTCAGTTCTGTCATTCTTACCAGACTTCAGTTGATGTCTGTAGTCAGTTTTTGAGGCTTAGATAGCTCAAAAATTTGCTCCACACATGTGTTTCAGGTGTCAGCCGGAAATATGGGCAGTTTATACACAGAATTTGGTCTTCTACCTGACTCCGCTCCTTCTTGGGATTTCCTTTTTGGACGTCCTCCTACTTTCCAGCTGCTGTAGTTGTCCCATACTCTGTCTTCTGGTTTTTCAAGCCAGTAAGACTGAGGGTGACAACTGGGGCCTGTCCTCAAGCGAAAATCCATAAAAATGGAAAACTCACTGAGTCCCATTTCTTTCTCACAAGCATTGACTCCTCTTCAGTATATGCCTTTTTTGGTGTTCTCCTGTATCTTCAGGGGCTTATTTTTTTCTATTTGGTTCATAGTTTGCAGTTTTTGCCTTGGTTCAATGGGAAATGCTCAGCTATTATTGGAAGCAGAACCTGTTATTTTCCTACTAATCTCTATAGGATCTGTACTGATTTCTCTCATTCCTGGTATTGGTAATTTGAGACTCTCCCACCTTCTTTTTGGCTGCTCAGTTAAACTAGAGGTTCACCAATTTTACTAAACTTTTAAAAGAACCAGCTTTTATCTTCAGTCGATTTCCAAAATTGTCTTTATTTCCTTTTCTACTATTTTTGTTTTCCCCTGGTTTCTTAAAGTGGAAGCTTAAATAATTTAATTTAGACTTTCCTTCTTTCTTAATATAAACATGCAAAGTTATAATTTTTCCCTCTAAGCACTGCTTTAACTGCATTCCACAGCTTTTGATAAGTTTTAAAATTTTTATTCAGTTCAAAATATTTTTCAGTTTCCCTTGTGATTTCTTCTTTGACCCATGGGTTATTCAGAAATATGTTGTTTAATTTCAAAATACTTGGAGGTTTCCCGAATAGCTTTCTGATACTGATTTCTAATTTAATTATATTATGGTTAGATAACATATTGTGAATGATTTCAATCTATTTAAATTTATTGAAACTTGTTTTATGAACCAGCATAATAATGAGTATTCTGTACACTTATAAAAGTATATTTTGGTTTTTGTGAAGTGTTTTATAAACACTAAGTGTTTGATAATGTTGTTCCAGTCTTCTGTATACTTACTGAGGTTTTTATTTAGTGCTATTGATTGCTGAGAGATGAACGTCATAATCACCCACTGTAAGTGTTGATTTTTCTAATTCTTCTTTCAGTTTTTGTTTCATATATATCAAACCTCTGCTATAAGTTACATGCAAGTTTAGGATTATTATATCTTCTAGATGATCTAACCTCTTTATCATTATAAAACGTCCCTATTTTCAACAACCAGCATATTTGAACTGATACAGCTTTATAACAAAACTATAGTAGTAGATCCATGCAATTTCCCATAAAAATCATATAGAGCAAGTATAGACTTTGGATTAAAGGTGACATTTTGTTAGAGATTGCAAAGAACTTTTCCAGGTTTAAAACTGAGGGAATTACCATGGAATTTCTTATAAACAAACTAGTCAGGACTCAATTTCATGATGATAGTATGTAAGATAAGTAAGAAAGGACATTCATTCCAACCTAGCTGATGCTAATTTTATTAGTGTCTTTGTGGTAAATATTGTCTAGTTTGCACTTACTTTTATGACAAGATGTAATGGCCTGCTCAATTATTTTCTCAAAGTATCTGTGTCAAAATTTTCCCTGTTTTCTTTCAATAGCTAGATACTTCCTTAACATGCTAAGTGATATGTACCTCAGTCCCCACAACTAGCTACATGCTTAGTGGGAAAATTCTAGCAATATCCCATTAAAGGTAGGAATAAGACAAGGAAGCTCACTGTTTTCACTATTATTAAATATTTTTACTGGAAATACTAGCTAATGCAATTAGATATGAGAAATTAGAGGTAGAAAATTTGGAAAGGATTAGGTTAAACTATAACCATTTCAATGATATGATTGCAATCCTAGAAAATCTAAAAGGATCAACTCCAAACAATAAGGCATCGTAGTAATAACTAACATTTTTGAGCACTAACATTACCATCTCTATTTTAACTCATTTAATCATCATACTATCTATCAGAAAACAATAAGAAAATGTATCAGATATCCCTACAGGAAGTTCAGAAAGAGGGTGAGTTCCAGGTTTGGAATGATAATCTATCACTTCATGCAGTGGTCCTCAGCATCAGCTTTATTCCCTTGGGGCTGCCAAATGGCTGCCAGTGTCAGTGTTGGGCTAGAAGTTTCCATGTCAAGAGGAGAATGTGTTGGAAACTTTCTTGTAAGCATGAATCAATACCATATCAATACCATAGATAGTACATGTATATAATCTAGTTTTCTAATGCGGTTGTGTGATCAAGAATTTGAAGACCACTGCCTTGGACTAAACTTGGTTAGTCTGGTTATGGAACACATCAAGTTTAGGTGACTTGTGAGATAGGTACTTGTGAGATAGGCTGGAAACTGGGACCCTTTACTGAAGTGCTTGGTCTCATTTTCTGGAGCAACAGAATACAAAGAAACTATAAGGGACTAAAAATAACTGCACACGTGTGCAGTTGGGGCAATTAGGAACAATAAGATACAAAAAGTCCACAAACCAACTGCCACTTCTGAGGTGCTGTGAGCAGAAGAAGGGTACTGCACGTGATCCCAGCACACAGCACCACCAAAGGGGTGGGCAGACCACCTAAACTATGCCTCCTGCCCAGCCCACGGACCTGGCCTCCTTGTTACCCCATTTAAAGACCCAAGCAGCTCAGTCTACTGCACCTGTTTCTTGTTTTCACTCCTTCCTGCTGCAGCAGGAGCCCCACAAAGCCTTGCGTAGAATTCTCCTCTGGCCTCTCCCAATTTCTACTGATTAAAGAGCCTAAGGGCCTGGGTCGTAGGTTAACACTCCAAGCTTGACATTGAAAAAGTAAAGGATGACGTTATTACTAGTGACGATAGCAATGGAATGATCAAGATGAAAACAATAATAACTAGCATTTATTGAGCACTTACAAAGTGCCAGACTATTCTGAGCGCTTTACATCCTCAGGACAAATCTATTAGGTAAATACTACTATTAATCCATTTTACTAGTAAACTCCATGCGAAGAGAGAACATTACAGTTTTTTTTTCCTTAGCAATGCATTATCTGGAGCACAGTAATAATTTAATAAATATTTAATGAATAAAAAAATGAGTATTGCCAAATTTCTCAGCCGAGTAGGGCAAGATGGACTTTAGTGCCAGAGCCGGGCTCATATGGCCCGGGGTTTCGCATACTTGGAGGTGAACCAAAGCACCAGATCCCTGCGAGGGACAACACGAAATAGCGGTTTAAATTTCCTCGGCAACCGCTGCTGGATTGAACGTATGTTGCAGGCTAACGGGGCGCAGAAAACAAAAAACGGAGATTTGAGGAGACAAACCTCCTCCCGGCTGGAGTACGAGCTTCTGAGAAGCCTGGCCGCTAAGTTAATTTCAGCGCGGGACGCACTGGGAGGATCCGCACTCCTCCAGCTACACTCGCGTCCCGACTCTCTAGCCGCGCGAGGAGGCTACGCCGGAAGTCTCGACTGCTCCTCGAGGAGTGTGGCCCCCCCGCCGGCTTTTACCCCACCCACTCCCCACGCCCCACGTCCGGAAGGAGTCGTCACGCTTGCGGCGGCGTGGTACTTCTACGGAGGACAGGTTAGCGTCACCGCGGGAGATAGAGTCGGGTCCCTCTCACCCCAGAAGCTTTTGTTCCCGTAGTCCTGAAGGCCGCGTTTGCACGCCGGGTGGGCTGCTGCAGGGGGAGCCCCTCAGGGGCCACCTTGCTGTCGTCGCCGGGTCGCCACCTCCCGC
This sequence comes from Phocoena phocoena, assembly GCF_963924675.1. Lineage (NCBI taxonomy): Eukaryota > Metazoa > Chordata > Mammalia > Artiodactyla > Phocoenidae > Phocoena > Phocoena phocoena. Next base: position 9,920,841 of record NC_089227.1, read on the forward strand.
AACAGCGTGGTTGGCACTTGGGGGCCCGTGGTTGGCTTAGCGCCTCGGGCTGCTACAAGGTTCCCCTCCCCCGACCCCCTTTGTAGCTAACGGTGGCCTAGCCCTGTGGTCCTTGCTGAGCGTTCCCAGGAGCAGGTTTGTGAAGAGGTGGGGTCCTGTCGAAGAGGTGGAACTGGGCATTTTGTCGGTGGTCCCAAGTTACAACAGTCTGAGGACGACCTTGCCCAGATGATTGTAGAAAGGAATTTTCTGGCTCGGTGGTCTTAATAGTTTTTGTCTCGTCACATTTGAGCTCCATACAGGGGCTGACGATAGAAGTGATTTTCAGTGTAAGTGATTTTCAGGTGTTTGTGTAAGTGTGTGTGATAGTCTGTGCCTGTGTGTGTGTGAGAGAGAGAGAGAGAGAGGGAGAGGGGGAGAGAGCACGAGCGCTCAGTAGCTGTAATTTTAAAAATCCATAAATATATTTTACTTCTTTTCCTGGTCTCTTCCCCTAATTGCTCCTTACTCTCACCTGAGGGGTGTTTCTCTACTTCACCTTTGGATAGAAGTAGTAATTCTCTACCTAGGCTTTACACATTTAAAACACAGATCTGACCGTGTTAATCCTCTGCTTACAATCTTACCGGTCTTCCCATTGTTTCAGGATAATACAGATTCCTTAGGCTGGCTTCAAGACCCTTCAGGGTCTTGATTCTGCTGAGTTTTTCAGTCTCATCTCCTTTCATGGAAGCACACACACTGTTTGTCCCCTGTCATGCCAACCTGCAGTAGTTTCATCTCTTTGGCTATGACAAAGTTTTATAATGGTTTATCCACATTTGGCAATTTATTTTTTCCATTCAGTCAAGATTTATTGAATTCCCGATATTGCGGGCACTGTTTTAGGAGCTGGGGATATAATGTGGACAAACAACCCAGCCCAATCTATAGTCCTTTTGAAAAATAACAGCTTGACTGAGATATAGTTCACACACTATAGAATTATAAAATACACATAAATTTTTAGTGCATTCACAAAGCTGTGCAACCAACACCCCAATCAATTTAAACACATTTTCATCACTTCCAAAAGACGCCCTGTACCCATTAGCAGGCTCTCCTGATTTCCTCCTTACCCCACCCCACTCGTAGACCTAAGGAACTATTAATCTACTGAATATATATTCAGCTATTCCGGACAATTCATATAAATGAAATCATAAAGTATGTGACCTTTTTTTGATTGTCTTTCACTTAACATTCATGTTCATCCATATTGTAGCATGTACCAGCATTTCATTCCTTTTTATTGCTAGATAATATTTCGTTGTATGGCTATACCATGATTTATTTATCCATTGGTCAGTTGATGGACATTTGGGTTGTTCTGGCTCTTACAAATAATGTTACTGTGAACATTCATGTACAAGTTTTTGTGTGAACGTCATGATTTCATTTCTCTTGGGTATATACCTAAGAGCAGAATTGCTGGGTTGTATGGTAATTCTACGTTTAACGTTCTGCGGAAATGCCAGACTTTTTTAAAGCAGCTGCACCATCTTATATTCCTGTAAGCGGTGTATGAAGGTTCTAATTTCTTCCCATCCTTGCCAACACTTGTCATTATCTGCTTTCTTTCTTTTTTTCTTAAATTCTAGCCATCCTAGTGGGTGTGAAGTGGTATCTCATTGTGGTTTTGATTTGTAGTTCCCTGATGGCTAATGATGGTTGAGCATCTTTTCATGTGCTATTGGCCATTTGTATATCTTCTTTGGAGAAATGTCTATGCATATCATTTGCCCATTTAAAAATTTGGCTATTTGCTTTTTATCATTGAGTTGTAAGAGTTCTTTATATATTCTAGGTCCAAGTCCCTTATCAGATATATGACAGTCGTGTGGATTATGCTATAGTTCCTGTAAATGGAAAACACATGAGGTTAATTTTTACTCTTCCTAGAGACCATGTTATAGATCTGCGGAGTAATTTAGAGTGAATTACTATGTGTGAAATACTGGGCCCAGGAAAACTGATGGGAAGAACCTGTGAGCAGCATTTTACGATTTGAAAAATGCAGCAAGTGGAAACAGTTTATATAATTTTCCCGTTCCCTACTGAGTTTTGTCTTTTCCATATTGATTTGTACGAGTTCTTTGTGTAGAGATATTAACCTATTGACTGTTAGATGTGGGGCAGATATTTTCAGTCTATTTGCTTGTAAACTTTGGTTTTGTATCTTTTACTGTGCTAAAGCTTTACATTTTTGTATAGTCAAAGACTGTCAGTCTTTTCCTTTAAAAGGCCTCTGGGGTACTGATGTAGTTTGGGATACTGTTCTTAAATGATGGGAGTTACAGAAACCGACACAGTAGTTCCCTGGTTAGTGTGACATCTGAGTCCACGGTACTATATTTAACTTTACAGGCAGGCCTTATTTTATTGTGCTTCATTCTTTTGTGCTTCGCAGTTACTGTGCTTTTTACAAATTGAAGGTCCCTGGCAAACGTGCATCAAGCAAGTCTATTGGCGCCGTTTTTCCAACAGCGTTTGCTCACTTTGTGTTTCTGTGTCACATTGCGGTCATTCTCACAATATTTCAAACTTTCTCATTGTTATTATATTTGTTATGGTGATCTGTCATCAGTGATCCTTGATGTTACCATTGTAGTTGTTTCGGGGTGCCGTGAACCGTGCCCATATAAGACAGTGAACTTAAATGAGAAATGTTATGTGTGTTCTGACTGCTCCACCAATTGACCGTTACCCCGTTTCTCCCTCTCCTTGGGCTTCCCTATTCCCTGAGACACAACAATATTGAAATTAGGTTAACTAATAACCCTGCATTGACCTTTAAGTGTTCAAGTGAAAACAAGTATTGCACTTCTCTCACTTTAAGTCAAAAGCTAGAAATGACAAGCTGGTGAGGAAGGCGTGTCAAAAGCCTAGATAGGCTGAAAGCTAGGCTTCTTGCACAAAACAGTTAGCCAAGTTGTGAATGCAAAGGAGAAGTTCTTGAAGGAGATGAAAAGTGCTACTCCAGTGAACACACAAATGATAAGAAAGCGAAACAGCCTTATTGCTGATATGGAGAAAGTTTAAGTGGTCTGGATAGAAGATCTAGCCAACCACAGCACTCTCTTAAACCAAAGCCTAAATTCAGAGCAAGGCCCTAACAATCCTCAATTCCGCGAAGGCTGAGAGAGGTGAGGAAGCTGCAGAAAAGTTTGAAGCCAGCAGAGGTTGGTTCGTGAGGTTTAAGGAAAGAAGCTGTCTCCATAACAAAAGTGCAAGGTGAAGCAACAAGTGCTGATGTAGAAGCTGTAGCAAGTTACCTAGAAAATCTAGCTAAGATAATTAATGAAGGTAGCTACACTAAACAGTGGATTTTCAACGTAGATGAAACAGCCTTATCTTGGAAGAAGATGCCATCCAGGACTTTTATAGTTAGAAGTCAATGCTTGGCCTCTAAGGACAGGCTGACTCTGTTAGGGGCTAATGCAGCTGGTGACTTTCGGTTAAAGCCAGTGCTCATTTACTATTCCGAAAATCCTAGGGCCCTTAAGAATTATGCTAAATCTACTCTGCCTGTGCTCTTTTTTTTTTTTTTTTTTTTTTTTTTTTATGCGTTACGCGGGCCTCTCACTGTTGTGGCCTCTCCCGTTGCGGAGGACAGGCTCCGGACGCGCAGGCTCAGCGGCCATGGCTCACGGGCCCAGCCGCTCCGCGGCACGCGGGACCTTCCCAGACCGGGGCACGAACCCGTGTCCCCTGCATCGGCAGGCGGACTCTCAACCACTGCGCCACCAGGGAAGCCCTGCCTGTGCTCTTTAAATGGAACAACAAAGCCTGGATGACAGCACATCTGTTTACAATATGCTTTACTGGCTGTTTTAAGCCCACTGTTGAGACCTACTGCTCAGAATAAAAGAGTCCTTTCAAAGTACTGCGGCTCATTGACAGTGCATCTGGCCACCCAAGAGCTCTGATGGAGATGTACAATGAGATTAATGTGGTTTTCATGCCTGTTAACTATTCTGCAGCATATGGATCAAGGGGTAATTTCGACTCTCAAGTCTTACTATTTAAGAAATACATTTTGTAAGGGTAGAGCTGCCAGAGATAGTGATTCCTCTGATGGACCTGGGTGAAGTCAATTGAAAACCTTCTGGAAAGGATTCACCATTCTACTTGCCATTAAGAACATTGATGATTTATAGGAAGAGGTAAAAATATTAACAGGAATTTGGGAGAAGTTGATTCCAAACCTCATGGATAACTTTGAGGGGTTCAAGACTTCAGTGGAGGATATAACTACAGATGTGGTGGAAAGAGCAAGAGAGCTAGAATTAGAAGTGGAGCCTAAAGATGTGAGTGAACTGCTGTGATCTCAGGATAAAACTTTAGTGGATGAGGAGTTGCTTCTTATGGATGAGCAAAGAGAGTGGTTTCTTGAGATGGAATCCACTCCTGGTGAAGATGCTGTGAAGATTGTTGAAATGATAACAAAAGATTTAGAATGTTACATAGACTTAGTTGATAAATCAGTGGCAGGGTTTGAGAGGATTGACTCGAATTTCGAAAGAAGTTCTACTGTGGGTAAAATGCTGTCAAACAGCATTGCCTGCTATAGAGATCATTTGGGAACGGAAGAGTGAATCGATGCGGCGGACTTCATTGTTGTCTGTTTTAAGAAATGGCCACGGCCACCCCAGCCTTCAGCATCCACCACCCTGATCAGTCAGCGGCCACCAACACCAAGGCAAGACCCTCCACCAGCACGAAGATTACAACCGTCTGAAAGCTCACACGGTGGTTAGCATTTTCTAGCAATAAAGTATTTTAAAGTTACGTACATTGGCTTTTTTTAAGATACAATGCTATTGCACACTTAATAGACTGCAGTATAGTATAAACATAACTTTTTTTTTTTTTTTTCTTTGCAGTACGCGGGCCTCTCACTGTTGTGGCCTCTCCCTTCGCGGAGCACAGGCTCTGGACGCGCAGGTTCAGCGGCCATGGCTCACGGGCCTAGCTGCTCTGCGGCATGTGGGATCTTCCCGGGCTGGGGCACGAACCCATGTCCCCTGCATCGGCAGGCGGACTCTCAACCACTGCCCCGCCAGGGAAGCCCTAAACATAACTTTTATAGGCACTGGGAAACCAAAAAATTTGTGTGACTCACTTTATTGCAATATTCGCTTTGTTGTTGTGTTCTGGAGCCGAACCCACAATATCTCCAAGGTGTGCCTATAGAGCATTCATTGTTTCAGACACTTGTGCCTCCCTATCTCTCTGCCTTGAAAAATATGCTAAAATCTGCTTCAGCTTTATTGGTTCATTTAATTTTCTATTTCAAATGGACTCCTAGAAGTTATTTCCTTATTCTCATCGTCATGTTTAGTCTACTGCATTAGATTTGTGAGAGCTGTATTGGACAGTTGGTCATCAAATAGTAGGTACTTATTACGTGCCGGCAGAAGTTTATTTGAAGATTTTATGTGTGCAGAGCTTGAATGTAACTGCTGGTTCTGTATTGATTGCGGCATGCTGGGAACAGTAGTTTTATAAAATCCTGTTAACGTTATTTTAGTGTTTGTTTTTCTCATTTCATTGGTTTAAAGGTAGTAGTAATTCAGGTATTTTTAGGGTCTCTGAACATTTTGAGTAAATGTAGCTCTCTGAGGAGAGCTACATACTGTAGCTCCTTAGAAAATTTGCATTTCTATTTTACATGCAATATCTAGGGCTTCATTGTTTCCCTGTGGCCTGATTTGTTAGGAGGACTCTGTGTTTCTTGCTCTAGTGTTTGTTTTTTTAAATTGTGGTAAAATGTACAGAACATGAAACTTAGCATTCTAACCATTTTAATTGTACAATTCAGTGACATTAAGTACATTCACGTTGTTGTGCAGCCATCACCACCATCCTCTCCAGAACTTTCATTTTCCTCAGCCGAAACCCTGTATACCTGTTAAATAATAACTCCCCATTCCCCCCTCTCTCCAGCCCCTTGTAACCACCATTCTACCTTTTGCCTCTGGAATCATAAAATATTTGTCCTTTTGTGTCTGATTTATTTCATTTGCATAATGTCTTTAAGGTTCATCCATACTGTAGCATATTGCAGAATTTCCTTCCTTTTTAAGGGTAAATAATATTCCATTGTATGCCTATATCATATTTTGTTTATCCGTTCATTAGTTCATAGACATTTGGGGTGTTTACATCTTTTGGCTATTATGACTAGTGCTTCTTCGAACATTGGTACAGTTATCTCTTTGAGCTCTTTTGAGTGTGTACCGTAAGTGGAATTGCTGGGTCATAGGGTAGTTCTCTGTTTAATATTTTGAGGGACATTCATATGCTTCAGTGTTTTTCATCATTCACATAAAATATGAGATTTAAATAAAATGTGTAATTTAGGCAAGTATTAATTACCACATTTACCTTTCTAAAACTATAAATTCAAAGAGCCATCTCCTAGTTGAAGGGATGTAGGGGTTTTTGTCTTAGGACTTGGAGATCTTGGAGTTTTAAAATTATGTACTAGAATTCAGATTAAATAACAGGTTTATCTGGATAGGTTCCCAAATCCTAAACTTCTTTATGATCTAAGCTCCTGTTTGTTTTTTTTTTTTTTTTGTTAACTCTGTGTATTCAGTCTTTTTGGGCAAATTACTCATCATGGCAGATGGTAAGATGGAGGTGAGTTCGCATACTTGTTGCAAAGTTCTGGATTGTTCTGTTACCATCCTGCTGCTTTAGTTGGGTACTCTGGCAGTTACTCAGGTATGCTGTGAATACTGCTGCTTCTGACAAGCAAGTTCACCTCCGCCGGTGCAGAGGTATCCATGTCATTAACTAGTGAAGGATGGGAAATGGCCACTATTATTCTGTTATTACTGTACAAGCATTTTTTCAACGATTCCCCTGATGTTGGAAGTGTAAGTTGTTTTGGGTACGGGGATCCCTCGCAGTAACTGGCCTCCCTGAGATAAATGGGTAAGTGTAGATAGACAGCAGTATGACTCAACCAGATCTTAGAAAACTAAGATCTCATGCCTGCCAGACCCTCCCTCTTCCCCTCCCCCTCATTTGCAACATCTTTCATAAACTCCTGTTTAGTATTTCCTCATCACTGTTACAGCCCACACCCCATGGTAAACAGCAAGCGTATTATCAGGAGAGATGGAAGGAACAAATATGTTAATGTGACTTTTGCTCTCAGTTTGGGTCCATTTGTCATCTGGGCTCTCACCTGATCATCCATCTTGTGGGCTCTTGGCACCTTATGGCATTTGGCATCTACAGATGCACTAGAAAGGTCCCCAAATGCATTTGGATGCTCCAGACTCTTGGAACTTGAATATAACTTAGATTTGTATGTGATTTCCCTAGCATCCAGCAAATACCAAGATTACATAGATGCTGAGTACCCACCTTGGCCTGTTTATGCCTCAGCTCTTTGAGTAAGACAAAACACAATCCCATAAAAATGCCTTTGTAAGACTTTTTTTTTGAGGTTACCAGACAAAGGTGAATATTAATTCCTAGTTTTTGGTAATAGATTGTTACCTTTCATTAGACTTTTCGATACTGGGGACAAAGTGATTTACTTCTAGTGTACGTCAGTAGCCTTTAGAGACACTTCCAGGTCCATATTTAAATATTTCAACATGCTTATGTTAGATTAGGACCTTTCAGATTTTATTTGGGCCACAGGCCTTTGGGCTATAAATGGCAAAACTGTTGAATTTTACGTGAATACTTTTGCATTTTAACTTTATGATTTTTCTCCTTTCTATAAACATATGGCACTATTTTTATTTTCTTAGTCTGTATCTGTCTTTTAAAAATTATCATATAGTAAAATTGACTTTCACCTTTTGGTTTAGTTCTGTGAATTTTTATTTTTTTAATAAATTTATTTTACTTTATTTTTGGCTGTGTTGGGTCTTCGCGGCCGCACGCAGGCTTTTAGTTGTGGCGAGCGGGGGCTACTCTTCGTTGTGGTGCACAGGCTTCTCATTACGGTGGCTTCTCTTGTTGTGGAGCACGGGCTCTAGGCGCGTGGGCTTCAGTAGTTCTGGCACATGGGCTCAGTAGTTGTGGCTCATGAGCTGTAGAGCGCAGGCTCAGTAGTTGTAGCTCATGGACTTAGTTGCTCAGCCGCATGTGGGATCTTCTGGACCAGGGCTTGAACCTGTGTCGCCTGCATTGGCAGGTGAATTCTTAACCACTGTGCCACCAGGAAGCCCCTTAGTTCTGTAAATGTTAATACATGTATAGATTTGTGTAACGGCAACTATAACCAAGGTATACCTCACCTCAAAAACTACCTTTTGCTATCTCTTCATCATCACTTTTCCCTCACCCAGGTAAGCAAAACCAAAAAAGTAAATGTCATTTTGTGCTTTTTATTTAGGGAAACAGTAAGGTTGTGTCCCTTTTTTTTTCTCTTTACCAGTGATTTTTATCCAAATGTGATGGAGCTAAAAAAGATAAAATAAACATAATCCCTTTTCATTTTCTTTCAGAAACTTGCAGACTTTCTCACAAACTTGATTAGGAATAAAAACATTTTCCTTGTGATTCCTTCCAGAAGGTGGCAGTGTTGTGCTATAATAGGACGTAAAGATCGTCTGCTGGAAAATATCAATAATTAAGTTTTTACTTCAGGAAAACAGGACAGTTAATTAAGAATTAACATTTAACTCTAGAATCTGTTTTCTTTGGATCAGTTCCAAAGTCTGTCTTATTTCTAGCAAAGCAGTCTGTGGATAAAATCATCCTTTAATTCTTTCATATTTGTTTTCAAATAGTTTTAAATGTTTGCAGGCAGAGGTAGGAGTTAACTTTAAGGTTAACCTTTGTGGCAAGAATAACTCCAGTGTTATGGATGAATCTGTGAGTCACGGAATAAGTCATATCAGTGAGACCTCAGGTGTTTTATATTTCAACCTTCTTTGTCACAGGTAGGAACCCCATCTGTAACATCCCTCACAACTGGTGGCATTAATTAGCAGATGGAGCAGATGCAGAAGAACGATAAGATTTTGATTGCCAGCATCCTGAGTTTGAAGCTTTAGTGGAGATACTCAGTGAGAAATGATGAAGCGGAGCTTGTGAGACATTCACACTTAGGTGACTCACACGTTTTCAAACCTAATCCACTCAAAAAGGGGTTCCTTTTCTCCTTATACTTCCAGCAGTTTACATCTGACAGTATATACTTCCCTGGGAACTGGGTCCACCATTTATCCAGATGCTCATGCAGGGTACTTGGGATCATCTTTAAGACCTCTCAGCATTCTCTTATTTCTACCTCTCAGGTAGAATTTCTCAAACCTGGTTACTTCATCTCTACCTCTGTCATCCTAGTCCACACAACCTTTCTCTCTCACCTGGATACTGCTTTCTAATTGGTCTGCCCAAATGTGTAATACTTTATTCTTCACACAAAAGATATTCTAAAAAATATAAAACCTGATCACGTCAAACTCCTGCTTGAAACTCTTCTATGGTTTGCCTTTGTACTTAGAATAAACCTGAAATATTTGACTTGATCCACAACAATCCTCCCTTCCAGCCCCACCCCCTGATCTGGCCTCTCTGCTTACTGCTCCAGCCTCACATCATGCCAGTTCCCTTGTTCACTGTGCTCCGTCCTCTCTTTATTCCTTGATTGGAGGAGGGGAGGAGAACAGAACAGGGAGGGAGACCTGTTTTTAAGCCAACATGCATTTTAGGTAAAGAAATGATGGCTTAGTAATTAAAGTTTGTGGCTCATGGGGACATTTTCATAGCAATCAAGAACTCATCACTTTGTCGCTTTTCAACACCTCAACATAAATCTAGGGATAAATGCACATCTCAGTTCAGATTCTGTGTGGAAAATAAATTTATGTTCTGACTAAGAAAAGGAAATTTAGGACCAGGCAGTCATTACCTGTTATATTCCAAGTGTGCCTAATCCTTTGTATTTGAGAGCTTTCACGCAGTGTGTCTAAAATGACTCTATTTTTGTAATTTCATCCTTCTAGCGTTTAATTATGCATTCTTTGTTTTTCACGTGTGTGAGTCTTGCCTCAGCAACCGGTTGGACCACACCACCATCTGGGGCTTAGATGCTATTGGTGGCATCCCGAATAAGTGATAGCTGTGTAGCCTGTTCTTGAGTTTCTTGCTTCCCAGGGCAGTTCATTCCTTTTTGGGATAGTTTTGTCTGTTAAGAAGTTCTTCTCTATCTTGTACCAGATCTCTGGTTTGCAGTTTTCCCACACTGGTTCTAGCTTTCCTTGGAGGCATAGAGAACAAGCCTAACTTCTCTTCCGCCATTAGCTCTTTAGCTGTTGAAGTAGTTGTTGTAGCTCCCAGCATATTCCCCTTGATAAACCGTCTCAGCTTCTTCAAGTATTTCTCAGTGTTTTCACTCTTCTGGGCACTTTCTCCTGACTGTCTTCTAGTTTAGTGTTTGAAAGTGTGTTTTGAGACTACCTGCAACACAGTCACTTAAGATACTTGTTAAAATGAAGATTCCTGTTGGATTAAGATGGTAGATTGACTCCTGATCTTGCTCCCTATTGAAACCCCACTAAAACTAGTAAAGATCCAAAGGACAGAACGTTAGGAAAGGAGATAAGAACAGTACAATTTGAAAAACTGAAAAGCCCAAGCAAGAGTGAATGGAAATTTATCTTGACCCCCAAGAATCATGACCCGTAAATTGGCAGAAGGAAAAACTGAAACTAATTATATTTACCCTGTAAATCCTCAAGAAGCTCAAGAACTGGGCAGTGCCAGGTATTCCTGGAAATTGGGATACGAGGGCGATAAAATAAGGAAGACTGGGTGAATATTGCTGGTTAGTAACTCCCAATGGATGCTGTTCACCTTGGGACAGATGCTGAAGGCTCAAAGCAATGATCTCTGGATAGAGTAGCATTTCCTTATGGGAAGGCATTCCTAGAATTTCTCAGGAAATTTTATGTTTATTTGAATCTCAAATCCTGAGGAAAGTCATTTAAAAAATCAGGAAAATAAAAAAGGATTTAAAAATTTCCCAAGAATTACAGCTTAACATATTATTGGATACCATTGGTTCTGAGAGTTCCACTGGCATCAAGTGGAAAGCAAGAAAGGGGCATGCTGACACTGAGTAGAAAGTAAAGGTCTAGGAACTGAGACAGAAACATCTGGGAGAAAAGCATCATGGTTTAATCAGTTGGTCTTACTCATAGTTCTTGCCATCTTATAAATATGTTTTCATTGCTCTACCTGCTGCTAACAGGTATTCTTACAAGTAAAATAAGTTTATATGCATTATAAATCCTATGAGTGGTGTCCCAAGAAATAACAAATTTGGGAGCAAAATAAATCTGTAAACTGGCAGTTACAACATAATATTCTGCATAGTACTGTTAACCTTGCTATGAGATCTCAATGTTGTATATATAAATATTACCCAATAATGTTTGTTGGTGTTTTCAAGTTCAGCATATTCACTAATAGACTGTGGGTTTGTTTTTTTTTTTTTTTTTGGAAATAACAGGAATTGAAAAGAAGGTTTGAAAGTTTTTGTGGAATACTCCAATATGAAATGAGAACTTAATCTAAAAGCTGAAATAGTAAAAGCGGTATTTCAAAGCAAAACCAAAACCAGAGTAAGCAGACAAAATAGTTTGTTGTAAAAAAAAAAAATAGGAGTTTACATGAAGCAATGTGTACCCTAACACTCAACTTGAGGGATGCTTTTTGATACACTCTGAATTTGACCAATGTCAACACAAATGAATGAAATTTTTCTGCATCTGGAATATTTGTTATGAAAGACTGTTGAACAGGACAAGTAATACATGGTACATTAAAAAATTTCATTTTTAGAATGGTAACTTCTAAATATTTTACAAGGATTTTTACGAGGATTTTTATTTGGCATTTATTTTGTATTAATGTTTCTTTTATAAGGTCTTTTTTTCCCCTCAGATTTCTTGAGGTATAATCGATGTATAACATATAAGTTTAAGATGTACAACGTGATGCCATTTGTAGCAACATGAATGGACCTGGAGATTATCATATTAAGTGAAGTAAGTCAGACAGAGAAAGGCAAATATCATATGATATCACTTATATGTGGAATCTAAAAAAAAAAGTGATACAAACGAACTTATTTATAAAACGGACTCACAGAGTTAGAGAATGAACTTACGGTTACTGGGGAGAAGGGTGGCGGGAGGAGGTATAGAATAGATTGGGAGTTTGGGATTGACAGGTACACACAGCTATATTTAAAATAGGTAACCAACAAGGACTTACTGTATGGCACAGGGAACTCTGCTTAATATTCTGTAATAACCTAAATGGGAAAAGAGTTTGAAAAAGGATAGTTACATCTATATGTATAACTGAATCACTTTGCTGTACTCCTGAAACTAGCACATTGTTAACTATATTCCAAAATAAAAAAAGATGTACAACGTGATGATTTGGAACACGTGTATTTCGAAATGATTGCTATAGTAGGGTTAGTTAATATCTCTGTCACCTCACATAATTGCCATTTGTGTGTGGGTGTGTGGTGAGAACATTTAAGATGTACTCTCTTAGCAACTTTCAAGTATATAACACAGTATTGACTGTAGTTACTATGCTGTACGTTAGATCCCCAGAATTTATTCATCTTATAATTGGAAATTTGTACCTCTTGGCCAGTATCTTCTTATTTCCCCAATCCCCAGTCCCTGGCAAACACCATTCATTCTCTGTTTCTATGAGTTTGGCTTTATAGGTTCCACATATAAGTGATATCAGACAGTAAATGTTTTTCTCTAACTCATTTCAACTCATAGTGCTCTCAAGGTCCATTGATGTCCCAAATAGAATTTCCTTCATTTTTTTTAATGACTGGATAATATTCTAGTGTATGTGTATATATCCGTTTTTTTTTTTTTTTTTTTTTTTTTTTTGCGGTACGCGGGCCTCTCACTGTTGTGGCCTCTCCCGTTGTGGAGCACAGGCTCCGGACGCACAGGCTCAGCGGCCATGGCTCACGGGCCGAGCCGCTCCGCGGCATGTGGGATCTTCCTGGACCAGGACACGAACCTGCGTCCCCTGCGTTGGCAGACGGACTCTCAACCACTGTGCCACCAGGAAAGCTCTATATATCCATTTTTTATCCATCAGTAGATACTTGGGTTATTTCCATGTCCTCAGTATTGTGAATAATGCTGTAATGAACATGGGGAGTATGGATATCTCTTGACACAGTGATTTCATTTCCTTTGGAAGTATACCCAGAAGTGGGATTGCTGAATCATATGGCAGTTTTATTTTTAATTTTTTGAGGAATCTCAACACTGTTTTCCATAGTGCTCTACCGATTTACATTACTACCCAAAATACACAAGGGTTCCCTTTTCCACATTCTTATCAACACTTACCTCTTGTTTTTTGATCATACCCTTTCTAACAGTTGTGAGGTGATACCTCATTGAGGCTTTGATTTGCATTTCCCTGATATTTAGTGATGTTGAGTATCTTTTTATGTACTTGTTGGCCATTTATATGTCTTTGGAAAAATGTCTATTCAGGTCCTCTGCTCATTTTTTAATCAGATTATTTGCTTTTTACTATTGAGTTGTATGAGTTCTTTATATTAACCCTTATGAAATACGTGATTTGCAAATATTTTGTCCTGTAGATCACTTTTTCATTTTGTTGATTCTTCTGCTGTGCAACAGTTGTTTTTTTTAAAAATTTTCTTTATTTTTGGCTGTATCGGGTCTTCGTTGCTGCGCGTGGGCTTTCTCTAGTTTTGGTGAGCGGGGGCTAATCTTCGTTGCGGTGCACGGCCTTCTCTTTGCAGTGGCTTCTCTTGTTGTGGAGCACAGGCTCTAGGTGCACGGGCTTCAGTGGTTGTGGCACACGGGCTTGGTAGTTGCGGCATGCGGGCCCTAGAGCATGCGGACTTCAGTAGTTGTGCATGGTCTCAGTAGTTGTGGTGCACGGGCTCTAGGGCACACTGGCTTCAGTGGTTGTGGTGTGCAGGCTCAGTAGTTGTGACTCATGGGCTCTAGAATGCATGTAGTTGTGGTGCATGGGTTTAGTTGCTCCATGGCATGTGGGATCTTCACAGATCAGGATCGAACCTGTGTCCCCTGCATTGGCAGGTAGATTCTTAACCATTACTCCACCAGGGAAGTCCCAAAGCTTTTTAGTTTGATGTAGTCCCATTTGTTGATTTTTCCTTTTGGTGTCATATCTAAAAAAATCATCACCAAGAAAATGTCAAGGATCTTTTAATCGTATTTTCTTCTAGCAGTTTTATGGGTTAAGGTCTTACATTTAAGTCTTCAATATTCCATTTCTGAGTTCATTTTTGTGAGTAGTGTAAGAGAGGGTTTTGCTTTTGTTCTTTTGCGTGTAAATATCCAGTTTTCCCAGTAATATTTAATGAAGAGACTGTCCTTTCCCTATTGAGTATTCTTGACTCCCTTGTCAAATATTGGTTGACCACATATGCATGGGTTTATTTCTGGGCTCTCAATTCTGTTTCATTGATCTATGTGTCAGTTTTTAACGCAGTGTCATACTGTTTTGATTTCTATAGCTTTGTAATATGGTTAAAAATCAGGAAGTGTGTTTTTTTTTTTCTTTCTCAGGATTGCTTTGGTTATTTAAGTCTTTCATGGTTCCATACAGATTTTAGAATTTTTTTCTATTTCTGTAAAAAATGCCATTGGAATTTTCATAGGGATTGCATTAAATCTATAGATGGCTTTGGGGTAGTATGGTCATTTTATTTATTTATTTATTTGGCTGCGTCGGGTCTTAGTTGTGGCACACAGGATCTTTGTTGAGTCATGTGGGATCTTTTCGTTACAGCATGCGGTTGGCTCGGGTTTCTCTCTAGTTGCAGCACTCAGACTTCTCTCTAGTTGTGGCGCGTGGGTTCTGTAGTTGTGGTGTGCAGGCTCCAGAGAGTGTGGGCTCTGTAGTTTTGTGGCATGTGGGGTCTCTTGTTGAGGCGCGCGGGTTCAGTAGTTGTGGCGCGCAGGCTTAGTTGCCCCGTGGTGTGTGGGATCTTAGTTCCCTGACCAGGGATTGAACCTGCATCCCCTACATTGGAAGGCAGATTCTTTACCACAGGACTACCAGGGAAGTCCCAGTATGGTCATTTTAACAGTGTTGTCTTCCAGTTTATGATCATGGGATATAATCCATTTATTTGTGTCTTCTTCAGTTTCTTTCATTAGTGTCTTATAGTTTTCAGAAAATTTTTCACCTTGTTGGTTAAATATATTTCTAAGTATTTTACTGTTTTCAGTGTTATTATAAAGGGGATTGTTTTCATTTTTCAGTATTTCGTTGTGAATGAATAGAAATGCAGTTGATTTCTGTATGTTGATTTTGTATCATGTAATTTTACTGAATTTGTTGATTAGTTTTAACAGATATTTGGTATAGTCTTCAGGATTTTCTATATATAAGGTCATGTCATTTGCAAACAGAGACACTTTTCTTCTTTCTTTCTGATTTGCATGTCTTTTATTTCCTTTTCTTGACTAATTGCTTTGGGTTAACACTTCCAGTACTGTGTTGAATAGGAATGGTGAGAATGGGCATCCTTGTCTTATTCCTGATCTTACAGGAAAGACTTTCAGCATTTCACCATTGAGTATGATATTAACTGTTGTCTGGCCTTTATTATGTTGATGTATGTTTCTTCTGTACCCTCTTTGTTGAGAGTCTTTATCATGAAAGGCTGTGGAATTTTTGTCAAATGATTTTTCTGCATCTATTGAGATGATAGTACAATTTTCAACCTTCATTCTGTTAAGTCACATTTGTTGATTTGCAGATGTGGAACCATTCTTGCATCCTGGGGATAAATTTCAGTTGAACATGGTGACCTTCTAATGTGCTATTGAATTGAGTTTGCTTGTATTTTGCTGAGAATTTTTGTATCATATTCATCAGGTATGTTTACCTATAGTTTTCTTCTGTTGTAGTGTCAGTATCTGACTTTGGTATCAGGATAATGCTGGCCTGGTAAAATGAGTTTCCTCCTCTTTGGTTGTTTGCAAGAGTTTAAGAAGGATTGTTATTAATTCTTTCAAATATTGGGTAGAATTTATTAGTGAAACCAGCTGTTCCTGTTGTTAGGAGTTTTTTAAATTACTGAATCAGTCTCCTTGCTCCTTATTGGTCTGTTCACATTTTCGGTTTTTTCATGATTCAGTCTTGGTAGGGTTTTTGTTTCTAGGAGCTTGTCCATTACATCTAGGTTATCCCAATTTGTTGGCATACAGTTGTTTTATAGTAGTCTCTTCTGATCGTTTGTATTTGTGGTATCGGATGTAATGTCTCCTCTTTCACTTCTGATTTTGTTTGAGTCTTCTGTTTTTGGCTAAAGGATTTTGAATTTTGTTTATTTTGTCAAAAACCAGCTCTTAGTTTTGTTGATTTTTCTGTTATTTTCCTGGTCTCAGTTTTACTTATTACTGCTCTCATCATTGTTATTTCTTCCCTTCTGCTAACTTTGGGCTTAGTTTGATCTTCTCTTTCTAGTTTCCTGAGGTGTAAGTTTAGGTCGTTTATTTGAGATCTTTCTTTTTCTTAATATAGGCATTTAGAGCTGTAAACTTCCCTCTTAAAACTGCGTTTGTTGCATCCCATGCATTTTGGTATGTTGTGTTTTCTTTTTCATTTGTTTCAAGATTTTTAAAATTTTCTTTTTGATTCCTCCTTTAATCCATTGGTTGTTCAGGGATGTGTTGTTTAATTTTCACACATTTTTGAATTTTCCAGTTTTCCTCCTATTAATGATTTCTAGTTCCATACCATCTAGGTCAGAAAAAGGTACTTGGTATGATTTCAGTTTTTTAAATTTGCTAAATAAGACTTGTTTTGTGACTGCATGTATGATCTGAGTTGGAGTATGTTTTGTGTGTGCTTGGGAATGTGTATTCTGCTGCTTTGGGGGTGGGATGTTCTGTATACTGGTTTTCTGTCTGGGTGATCTATCCATTTAAGTGGGGCACCAAAGTCCCCTACTATTATTACACTGTTGTCTGTTTCTCCCTTTGTATGTGCTTAAGATATGTAGTTGCACCATTGTTAGATGTACATATACACAAACACACATATCGTTGCTCTGTCCTCTTGGTGAATTGACCCCTTTGTCATTATATAGTAATCTTCTTTGTCTCTCTCTTCAACTTTTGGGATAAAGTATCTTCTCTGAAATAAATACAGCTACTCGTGCTCTCTTTTGGTTTCCATTTGTATGGAATATCTCTTCTATCCCTTCATTTTGAGACTATGTTTGTACCTAAAGCTGAAGTTTGTCTCTTATATGCGTCACACAGTTGGGTCTTGTTTTTTATTTGTGCAGCCACTCTGTACCTTTTGATTGGAAAATTTAATCCATTTACATTAAGTAATTATTGATAGGTAGGGACTTATTAATGCTGTCTTATTGTTTTCTGGCTGTTTTATAGTTTCCTTGTTCCTATCTTCTCCTGCTGTCTTCCTTTGTAAATTGATGATTTTCCATAGCTTGATTCCCTTCTCTTTATTTTTTCTTTACCTACTGCAGGGTTTTCTTCCTTTGTTAATATTAGGCTTATATTACAACATCTGTAGATATAACAGTTTATTTTACGCTGTTAACAGTTTAACTTTGAATACATACAAAAATGACCATTTTATCTCTCCATCATTTATGTTTTTGATGTCAGAATTTATAACTAGTTTACAAGTAACTAATGGTAGCTATAGTTATTTTTCATACTTTTGCCCTTTATTCTATATATGGAGTTAAGTGGTTAAAACACCAACATATTACAGTATTAAAATATTCTGAATTTGGTTACATACTTACTTTACCAGTCTGTTGTATATTTTCATGTTACTAATTAGCATCCTTTAATTTCAGCTTGTAGCACTCCTTTCAGCATTTTTTGTAAGGCAGGTATGGTGGTGATGAACTCCAGCTTTTGTTTGCCTGGGAGCATCTTAATCTTTCTTTCATTTCTGAAGGACAACTTTGCCAGGTAATTTTTTTTGTTTGTTTTTAATTTTTGGCTGTGTTGGGTCTTTGTTGCTTTGTGTGGGCTTTCTCTAGTTGCGGCGAGCGGGGGCTACTCTTTGTTGCGGTGCATGGGCTTCTCATTGCAGTGGCTTCCCTTGTTGTGGAGCATAGGCTCTAGGTGCACGGGCTTCAGTAGTTGTGACTCGCGGGCTCTAGAGCACAGGCTCAGTAGTTGTGGCGCACTGGCTTAGTTGCTCCGCGGCATGTGAGATCTTCCTGGACCAGGGATCGAACCCATGTCCCCTGCATTGGCAGGTGGATTCTTAACTGCTGCGCCACCAGGGAAGTCCCTGTCAGGTAATATTCTTGATGGGAAGTTTTTTATCTTTCAGTACTTGTGCTTGGGGTATATCTTACCCCCTATTCTGGCCTGTAGGTTTCTGTTGAGAAATCCACTGATGGTTTTATGGGAATTCCCTCATAAGTGAGGATTTTTTTTCCTCTTACTGCTTTTAAAATTCTTTGTCTTTGATTTTTAGACAGTTTTGAAATGTGTTTTGGAGAAAGACATTTAGGATTGAATCTTTTTGGGGAACTGTGAGTTTCATGAACTTGGATGTCCAGATCTCTCCTCAGATTTGTGAAATTCTCAGCCATTATTTCTTTAAATAAGCTTTCTGCCCTTTCTCCCTCTTTTCCCCTTCTGGGACTGCAGTAGTACATAGATTATTTCTCCTAATGGTGTCCCGTAGTTCATATAGGCTTTCCTTATTCTTCTTCATTTTTCTGTGTTCTTCTCTGAATGGATAATTTAAACAGTCCTCCTGCCTTCTACTTCACAGATTCATTCTGCTTGATTCATTTCTTTGATGTTCTCTGTTGTATTTTTCATTTCATGCATTGTATTCTTCAGCTCCAGAATTTGTTTGGTTCTTTTTAATTTCTATCATTCTATTAAACTTGTCTTCTTTTAAAAAAAGTTTTGTTTCCTGATTTTATTGAATTGTCTTTCTATGTTTTCTTGTAGCTCCCTGAACTTCCTTAAAACAACTACTTTGAATTCTTATTGTGTAAATTGCTGTTCTCCATTTCTTTGGGTTTGGCTACTAGAAAATATTGTTTCTTTTGTATTGTTACGTTTTCTTGAGTTTTCATCTTCCTTGAAATCTTGCATTGTGTCTTCACATTTGAAGAAGCAGTCACCTTCTCCAGTCTTTACTGAGTGGCTTTTAGAAAGAAATACCTTTTGTCACCCATCAGGGATTCTGAGGCTTTCTCATACCTCTTCTATGCGTACACTTGCTCCACGTTCCTTGTACTCTCTTGTGGCAGAATTCTTAAGCTTGTATGCCTTCGCTTTGTCCTGCAAAGCTCAGTGGGTGCTGACAGCCTCCCTTTTGCTTTCCCTAGGGCAGAGCTCAATGTTCAAGTTTGTGGTTTCTCCTGAATTGGCTTTCTAGGCATGCTCACTAGCCGTCTGCAAAGGCTTGCTCTTGTTGACATGGGGAGCATTCAGGGAGCTGTCTGTGGGTGGGAGGGTTTATAGGTGAGGCATGTGGGGTGCTGGGGGTGCCCAGGAGCCAGGTGTGGGGATGCACTGGAGAGGCATTCCCAGTAGCTCATGGGCAGACCTATAATAGAGTGCACAAAGTGGTTAGTATATGATCTCTGTCACTTTGAGGTGTTCACTGCTGACCCCTGGCTGTTTTTCTCTTAGCCGCTCACTGCCCTGAGCTCACAACTCGGTATTCTGGATGGGGCCAGAGAAATGGGCCTCACTGGCAGCGTCCCACACAGCTGGTGAAGCCAAGCACTCACATGTTCTCATGTTCCCCTGCAGGAGAAATCACTGGGCAAGAAGGGCTCTCTTGGCACTGAGCCCTGCCCCCTTGTGGGAGAGATGGTACGTTAAGTCAAACATTTCCTCTTACCCTCCTCACAGGGTAGTTTTGGTCTTTTTTGTTTCAACGGTGTGCTGGAACATCTCTCCTGGACTCCTGGATTTCTACAAAGGCTCTTTTGTCTGTGGGTGGTTATCATAATTGGTGTTCTTTGGGGAGATGACAGTAGAAAACTCCTGTTCCGCCATTGTGATGATATCACTGTCTCCTAAAGTCTTTTATCATCCCATGACTAATTCAGATAGATATCATTTTTACATGTTTTTCTGATACATAATCTTACCACAGTATATTGGTTCATAATAAATGTGCATGGATTTATTACTGGATTTTTTAGAAACAGAAAACCTTTGAAACTTTTATTATAACCTTATTGCAGAAAAATGATTCTTTATGTATTTTTATGGTCACTCATTATTATTTAAAAATAAGTGAAGTCTTATGAAAAATAGAGAATAACTTGTGATTTGGGAAAGTTCGGTTTCTTGTTTCCAAATCCCAAAGAATTTGGAAATAATATTGGGAAATAAAAGTCATAACTGTGATGGAAATAGAAGAATAAATGATTTATGCATACTGAATCTGGGGGCATCGCCTCACCCCCACTCCGACTCTCATCTCCATTTCTCTTCTAGGTTCATAGAATGCTGGTAGCCAATAGGAGATTGAAATGTTCTCAGGGGTTTCTAAGTAGCCCTAGAGAAAACACCTGACATGAATTTCTTTGAAGATCTAAATTACCAAGCCCCACCCACAAGTTCAATTACAAGCTTTTTAGTCCCCTGCTCTTAATCATAAGCAAACACCCAAGTATTACCAGTTATTTAAGGAAAGCCTCTTATATTGAAGATGGAAGATGGGAACTGAAACAAATAAACAGGGAAAAGCACTTGGAAGAGACTTTGCAAGGAGGAAAGAAAACTCTCCCCATTATTAATATATTACGAAAGATAAGAGATGAGGTGGAAGTAAAAAAAAGATTCTGTAAAAGGCATAATCAGACAACAAAGAAAAGAATTTAAAATATTATAGTAGAAATGAAATTTTAGGAGCACTGTAAGATAATGTTCAGGAAATCTCCCAAAAAGTAGAGTGAAAAGACACGTGGAAAATAAAAGAGAGCGCACTTAGCAAACTATTCCTGAATTTCAATACCCATACCAAGAAGATCCAGATAAAAGAGGAGAAATGAAAAGGAGAAAATAATAAATAATTCAAGAAAGTTATTCAAAATTGAAGGTTAGAGTTTTCAGATTGAGTGTGCCTACTGAGTGTCCAACTGAATAAGTGAAAATATACCCATGCTAAGATACATCATTAGGAAACTTCGAAACACTGGAAGGCAAAGAGATGATTCGAGAATGCAAAAAACAGGTTATGTATAAAGGATAAGGAATCAGAATGGCTTTGGATTTTTATGCAGCAACCTAGACATGAGAAAACAGTGGAGCAATGCCTTCAGAATTCTGAAGGAAAATGATTTTGAACTTAGAAGTATGTACTCAGCCAAATTATGGCCAACTGGAATAAAGATATTTTCAGACATGCAAGGTCTGAAAATATTTACTTCTCTTGTCCCCTTTATTAAAAACTACTGGAAGGAATTCCCTGGCGGTCCAGTGATTAGGACCCTGCTTTCACTGCCGAGGGTGTGGGTTCGGTCCCTGCTTGGGGAACTAAGATTCTGCAAGGCGTGTGGTACGGCCAAAAAAAATAGCTATTGGAGGATGAGAAATGAGAAACACCAATTGAGAGTAAATTAAGAAAAAGGAAGACAGTGGGGTATAGGAAACAGGAGATCCAAGAAGGAGGGAGATGAGGGGAATCCCCAGAGCTACTTTTAGGAGATTCCAAGGTGCTGGCTGTGTACTGTATATAGAGGGCAACCACTCCAGTTGGAGGGCTGTGAATGAGGACCTAGAAATGCAGAATTACCAAGGTGCTTGCTGTCACGGTTGTCTTTTTAAGCTGAGGACAGAATACTCTGGTGAGCTTGGTCCAGAATTGATCTGTTCTTAGCTTGCCTTGACTATGTACTATGGAAGTTCCAGCTTTCCCCTCATGCCCTGCTGTGTGGCTCAGTTGAGGATACTGGTTCACCTCTCAGATATATTCTGCTTTGACCTACTGCTAAGTTCTGGTGGGTGGCCGTAGTGAGCTTAGAAACAAAAGATGAACAGAGCCTGCTCTCTCATCTGTATTTCTGTTGTAGGTTCAATGATACTAACCTACATTACCCAGCTAGAAGCCTTGACTGTGGTTGACCTGTGTTTTCCAGGATTCATGTCTTTGCCTCATAACTTGGCCTCATAACTCATAACTTTTCCAGAGACGAATTCTCTTAGCTTTCTGGAAGGCTGAAACTGGACACAGAGTGACACAGAGACTGTTCAGTTTATCTTTCCCTATCCTTCCTTACTGTCCTTCATCTATAAGGGTACCCTGCCCTTGTGTATCTAGGTTTGTGATTTCGATTAAGTTTTTAAAAACCAAAAATACATTGTTCAGGGATATATACATTTATATATGTATGTATATATATGTGTATTAAAGGCAAAACTAATCTGAAAAGCAAGGGAATGATTAACACAGAAGTCAGAAGTCAGGCTAACAGTTACCTTAGGGGAGGGAAGAGGATGAGATCAGGGGGCTTCTAAGGTCCTGGTAAAGAGCAGTGTTTAAAACAGGGGCAGTGGATATATGGGAGTTCATTGTATTAATTTCTTTTTATATGCATATGTATATAGGATATGTATTTGATACATATGAAATAGAAACTTTTTTCTTTTTTTAAAATTGAAATGTAATGGTACAGATGAACCGGTTTGCAGGGCAGAAATTGAGGCACAGAGGTAGAGAACAAACGTCTGGACACCAAGGGAGCAAGGTGGCCGGGGGTGGGGTGGGGGTGGTACTGTGATGAACTGGGAGATTGGGATTGACATGTATACACTAATATGTATAAAATGGATAACTAATAAGAACCTGCTGTATAAAAAAATAAAGTTAAAAAAAGGAATTTAGGAAAGATAGAATGAGCTAGAGTATAGGAGGTAGACTGTTTTGGGCACAAATGATGAGTTCTATATTGGGTCACTGTGTTTGTATTATCCTTGAAATGTTCAAATGGAGAATGATAGCCCTATCCTCTACATTTTTACAATGCATACCTTGTTGCTTCTTTAAACATTTATTTAATTCTGCCTTGTTTTATAGCCATTTGATATATTTGTTTCCCCAATGACATTATAATCTCCTGAGGGAGGAAACTAAGTTTTACTCCTATTTATTTGTGTACACAATTAACACATAGTTTTTCAAAAAAAAGCTATTTTTAAAATCTATCACTATTACATGATGGTATGCAATTCACTGACTTCTGGGCTTGATTCAGTTGATCTGTTTGCAAAGGCCCATTTCTTCCAACCTGCATCTCCTCTTACAATTCCATTTGTAATACTCCTGAGACTTTCACTTGATCTAATAAAGTGATCCTTACCAGGTGAAAGAAAAAAAAAATTGAAATGTAGTTGACATATAGCAATTTATTGGTATTAGGTATACAACATGATTCGATATTTATATATATTGCAAAATGATCTACTCTCTTAGTAGCAACTTTCAAATATGCAATTTTGTTAACTGTAGTCACCTTGCTGTACATTACAGCCCCATGAGTTATTTATTTTATAACTGGAAGTTTGTACCTATTGACCCCCCTTTTATCTATTTTGCCCACCCTCCACCCCCCACCCCCGGCCTCTGGCAATCACCAATCTGTTCTTTGTATCTGTGAACTTCTTTTTTTGTTTTGGATTTCATATGTAAATGAGATCATATGGTATTTGTCTTTCTCTGTCTGACTTACTTCACTTAGTGTAATGCCATTAGAGTCCAGCCATGTTTTTGCAAATGGCAAGATTTCCTTCTTTTATTTGGCTACATAATATTCCTGTGTGTGTGTGTGTGTGTGTGTGTGTGTGTGTGAGTGAGTGTGACGTTTTCTTTATCCATTCATCCATTGAGGAGCACTTAGGTTGATGTTGACTGCTGTCATGTTGACTGCTGTCATGTCATGATGACTGTTGTTGCCAAATGATGCTGCAACAACATGGGGATGCACATACCTTTTTGAGTTAGTGTTTTCATTTTCTTTGGATAAATACGTAGAATTGGAATTGCTGGATCATATGGTGGTTCTATTTTTAATTTTTTTGAGGAATCTGCATACCATTTTCCATTGTGGCTGCACCAATTTACATTCCTACTGACCGTGCACTAGGGTTCCCTTTTCTCTACATCCTCTCCAACACTTCTCTCTTGTCGCTTTTTTTTTTTTTTTTTTTTGCGGTAAGCGGGCCTCTCACTGTTGTGGCCTCTCCCGTTGCGGAGCAACAGACTCCGGATGCGCAGGCTCAGCGGCCATGGCTCACGGGCCCAGCCGCTCCGCGGCATGTGGGATCCTCCCGGATCAGGGCACGAACCCGTGTCCCCCGCATCGGCAGGTAGACTCTCAACCACTGTGCCACTAGGGAAGCCCACTTGTCTCTTTGATAATAGCCATTCTAACTCTTGTGAGATGATATCTCATTGTGGTTTTGATTTGCATTTCCTTGATGATTAAGTGATGTTGAATATCTTTTCATGTGCCTGTTGGACATCTGTATGTCTCCTTTGGGAAAATGTCTATTCAGATTCTCTGCCCATTTTTAAAAATCAGATCGTGTGTTTTTGCTATTGAGTTATGAGTTCTTTATATATTTTGGATATTAACTCCGTATCAGATATATGATTTGGAATATTTTTTCCTTTTTGGCAGCTTGCCTTTTCATTTTGTTGATGGTTTCTTTTGCTGTGCAGAAGCTTTTTAGTTTGATGTAGTCCCACTGTTTATTTTTGCTTTTGTTGCCTTTGCTTTTGGTGTCAAATCCAAACAATCATTTCCAAGATGATTGTTTACCACCTATGTTTTCTAGGAGTTTTATGGTTTCAGTTCTTACATTCAATTCTTTAGTCATTTTTAGTTGACTTTTGTGTTATGTAAGATAGTGTTCCAGTTTCATTGTTTTTACATGTGGTTGTCTAGTTTTCCCAACACCATTTATTGAAGAGATTGTTCTTTCCCCACTGCATATACTTGGCACCTTTGTTGTAAAGTAACTGACCATATATTCATGAGTTTATTTCTGGGTTCTGTATTCTGTTCCATTGATCTATGTGTCTGTTTTTATGCCAGTACCATACTGTTCTGATTACAATAGTTTTGTAATAACGATTTGAAATTAGGGAGCATGATGCCGCTAGCTTTGTTCTTAAGATTTTTGTCTATTTGTTCCATAGAAATCTTAGGATTGTTTTTTCTGTGTCTGTGAAAAATTCCATTGGAATTTTGATAGGGATTGCACTGAATCTGTAGATTGCTTCGGTTAGTATGGACATTTTAACAGTATTAATTTTTCCAGTCAGTGAGCATGGGATATTATTTCATTCCATTCTGTTATTTCATCTTCTATAGTTTCTTTCATCAGTGTCTTAGATTGTTTTCAGTCCACAGGTCTTTAACCTCCTTGGTTAAATTGACTCCTAGGTATTTATTCTTTTTAATGCAATTGTAAATGTGATTGTTTTCTGAATTTCTTTCTCATATTATTAGTGTATAGAAGCCAACAGATTTTTTTCTATTATTGGTTTTGTATTCTGGAACTTTACTGAATTTGTTTCTTAGTTTTAACAGTGTTTTGGTGGAGTCTCTAGGGTTTTCTCTATATAATATCATGTCAGATGCAAAAAGTAACAGTTTTACTTTCTGATTTACCTTTTTGATTTGGATGCCTTTTCTTTTTCTTGCTCTTTGTAGGAGTTCTAATACTCTGTTGAATAAAAGCGGCTAGAGTGGGCATCCTTGCCTCGTTCCTGATCTTTGGGGAAAAGCTTTCAGTATTTCACCACGAATATAATGTTAGCTGTTGGCTTTTCATATATGGCCTTTATTATGTTGAGGTACATTCCTTCTTTACCCACTTCATTGAGAGTTTTCTTTTTTTATCATAAATGGATGTGGAATTTTGTCAGATCATTTTTCTGCATCTATTAAGATGATCATAAGATTTTTATCTTTCATTTTGTTAATGTGGTGTATCACATTGATTGATTTGTGGATGTTGAAACATCCTTGCAGCCCTGGAATAAATCCCACTCGATCATGGTGTATGATCCTTTTAATGGATTGTTGAGTTGGTTTGCTAATATTTTGTTGAGGATTTTTGAATCTGTGTTCATCAGGGATTTTCACCTGTAATTATCTTTTTTTGTAATGTCCTACTCTGGTTTTGGTGTCAGGGTAATGCTGGCCCACAAAATGAGTTTGGAAGTGTGCTTTTCTCTTTAACTTTTTTGGGGAATAGTTTGAGAAGGATTGGTATTGTTTAAATGTTTTGTTAAATTCACCAGTGAAGCCATCTGGTTCTGAACTCTTGTTTGTTGGGAGGTTTTTGGTTATTATTTCAGTCTTCTAATTAGCACTGAGTCTGTTCAGTTTTCTATTGATATTTCTTCATGACTCAGTCTCTTAGGTTTATGTTTCTAGGAATTTGTCCATTCCTTGTAGGTTGTTCAATTTGTTGGTATATAATTGTTCATAGTAGTCTTATTATCCTTTGTGTTTCTGTGGTGTCAGTTTTAATATCTTCTCTTTAATTTCTGATTATATTTATTTGAGTTCTCTCTCCTTTGTTCTTGGTGAGTCTAGCTAAGGTTTGTTAGTTTTGTTTATCTTTTAACAAAAGCAGCTTTTGGATGCATTGATCTTTTCTGTTCTCATTTTAGTCTCTATTTCATTTATTTCTGTGCTAATCTTTGTTATTTCCTTCCTTCTGCTAACTTTATGCTTCATTTGTTCTTCTTTTTCTAGTTCCTTCAGGTGTCTTGTTAGATTCTTGGAGATTTTTCTTGTTTCTTGATGTAGGCATTTATTGCTTTGGACTTCCTTCTTAGAACTACTTTTGCTGCATCCTGTAAGTTTAAATAAATTGTATTTCCGTTTTCATTGTCTCAAGGTCATTTGAGTTCTCTTTTGATTTCTTCTTTGACCATTGGTTATTTAGTAGCATGTTGTTTAATCTCCACAAATATGTGAATTTTCTAGTTTTCTTCATGTAACTGATTTGTGGTTTCATAGCTTCGTGGTCAGAAAAGATGCTTGATGTGATTTCAGTCTTTTTAATTTTTTAAAGACTTGGTTGAGGCCTGACATATGATCTATCCTGGAGGATGTTCCAGTGCCACTTGAGAAGAATGTGTATTGTGTTGCTTTTGGATGGATATCCTGTATATGTCTGTAAGTCCATCTGGTCAGCGTGTCATTTAAGGCCAATGTTTCCTATTGATTATCTGTCTAGATGACCTATCTGTTGGTGAAAGTGTGGTATTAACATTCCCTACTATTAAAGTACTGTAGTCTATTTCTCCCTTAGGTCTGTTAATGTTTGCTTTTTATATTTATGTGCTCCTGTGGTGGGAGCACATAAGTATTTACACATGTATCCTCTTGTTATATTGACTCCTTTATCGTTATGTAATGGCCTTCTTTATTTCTTACTACAATCTTTGTTTTAATGCCTATTTTGTCTAAGTATGGCTACCCTGGGTTTCTTTTAGTTTCCATTTGCATGGATTATCTTTTTTTTCATCCCTTCACTTTTAGTCTGTGTTTCTTCTCATATGTGAAGTGAGTCTCTTGTAGGCAGCATTTAGATAGGTCTTTTTTTTTTTTTTAATCAGTTCAGCCACTGTCTTGATTGGAGAATTTAGTCCATTTACATTTAAAGTAATTGTCGATAGGTATGTGCTTATTGCCATTTTGTTAATTGTTTTCTGGCTGTTTTCTAGAAACATTTAAAAAATCAGATTTCTAGGCCCCATCTTCAGACCCAATGAAATAGAAACTTTGTAAATAATTTCCAGGACTCTACATTATAAATCTTAACTCTTAGATAAAAATTGTTACTCTGATTGAGTAAGTGTATTGCTCAGTATTACTAATGTGGTCTAAAGAGTACAGAATGAAGCAGATCCATTTCTTCCCTACTTGTAGTTACAATCCTCTTATGTATGTAAGAAAATTATTTTCTTCTGCCCAGTTATACCAAAGTGTATCATAATGATCCCTTATCTTTTCATGAGTCTGTAATACCTAGCTGTTGTTTAAAAATTTTATTGAAGTATAGTTGATTTACACTGTTGTGTTTAATTTCTGCTTTACAGCAAAGTGACTCAGTTATACACGTATATATTCTTTTCCATTATGGTTTATCACAGGATATTGAATATAATTCCCTGAGCTATACAGTAGGATCTTGTTTTTTATACATGTAATACCTAGTTTGTTTTTTTTTTTTTGGCGGTACGCGGGCCTCTTACTGTTGTGGCCTCTCCTGTTGCGGAGCGCTCCGGACGCGCAGGCTCAGTGGCCATGGCCCACGGGCCCAGATGCCCTGTGGCACGTGGGATCCTCCCGGACCAGGGCAGGAACCCACATCCCCTGCGTCGGCAGGTGGACTCTCAACCACTGCGCCACCAGGGGTGCCCAATACCTAGTTATAATTTGTGTCAGAATATGTTAAAAACTAAATCCCAAGATTTCTGCTGTCACTGTAGTGGGATTGTAAAAAGTGTGGGGTTAGCTATTACATGGTTTCTAACATAGATTAAAGATCTAAACATCTTTTTTTCTTTTTTTTTTAAGCTTACAGTGCCAGCATTTAAGGGGGAAAAAAGGCAGAAAACCCCAAGCAAACAAATGTAGTATTGTTTTCAAAGGTGACTTTGCTAGGGGCAGTAATGTCAAAAGGCTCCCATGTGACTTACTACATTCAGTTACAATGAAATTCTGACAGCTACCTGGCTCTTGTTTTCCAGTCACTTGTATATTCCCCAGTGGAAAAGCTAGTTTTTCAGCTCAGCTGTGAAATAGATATCACATGGTTATTAGCAGTTGGTTATGGTGGAAAGGACTTAGCAACTGAAGGTTTCAGTTAAGATCTGATATCCTGTACTTTCTTTCCTGTTCCTATTTTTTTTTAATTTGTAATTTGGGGCAGCAGTAATACCTGCTAGAGTTGGCAGGATGAGATGAGATAATTTATGTCAAGCACTTACCACAGTGCCTAGCTGCTAAAGAAATATTAATTCATAGAGTATTAATTCTATGAGTACCCTTTGCTCAAGCCAGACATTTGGGAATTGTCCATAAATCTTTTCTCTCCTTTACCTACCAAAGATCTATCCATTTCATCTCCTTAATAGCGCTAGAACGGGAGTGAGACATGACCCACATTTATAACAATCGGGCTTTAAGCAGGCAGTAACTAAATCAATCCTTCAGGACATCAAGTTCTCTTGTACCTTTATTAGTAGTAATCACTATTAGTTTCTTAGAACTCTAAAAGAATTGTAGTAATTTTCACTTCTATTGGCAGAATTGGTACTGTTGTACCAATTTCACAATAAATTTGCCAGCATTGGTAGAATTAGTTATCTTAACGTTACTTATAATAAGTTAAATAGGTAGTAAAATAATACTTTATTGTTATTTTTACTGGTGTATATTTTTAGGTTTGACATTTTCACGTTAAGTTTATAGGCATGCAGGATATTGTAAAGTGTGCCCTTTGCACAAACACACTCCTGGGTTCAAATCTAGGCTGTGCAGTTTTATGATCTCGGTCAAGTAATATAAGTCCTTTAGGGTTGCTTTGCCATGTTTTTTAAAGTGGGTTAAGATTTAGTTACATACAGGGTTGTGACAATCATTAAAAGAGATACATTTATATGAAAATGCAAAAGGCTGAGAAAAGCCCATACACTTTTTTTTTTTTTTTTTTGCGGTACGTGGGCCTCTCACTGTTGTGGCCTCTCCTGTTGCGGAGCACAGGTTCGGGACATGCAGGCTCAGCGGCCATGGCTCATGGGCCTAGCTGCTCCGCAGCATGTGGGATCTTCCCGGCGCGGGGCACGAACCCGTGTCCCCTGCATCGGCAGGCGGACTCTCAACCACTGCGCCACCAGGGAAGCTCAAGGCCATACACTTTTCAAGAACAAAGTGGAACAACTTGTTTGATAGGTCTCAATATTTTTAATGAAAATTAAGCTAGGTTAATAAAGACAGTGTTCTATTGGTACAAGGATACACAATATCCTTGGTTCAGTAGATCAGTGGAACAGAATAAGGAATCCAGAAACAAGTGTATGTGTACACAGACAATTGATTTTTGGGAAAGGTGGCACACAGAACAGTGGAAATGTATTTCAGTAATGGTGCTAGAGCATCATGTATATTCATTTGGAACAAAGTGAAGCAAGACCCCTATCTCACATCACACTCAAAATAAATTCCCAGTGGATTGTAGATGTGTTTGTGAAAGGTAAAACAATAAATATTTTAGGAGGCAGTATAGGAAAATATGTGGCCTTAGAGTATGTGAAGTTTTCTTAAAGAGCACACAAAAAGTATTAACTACAAAAGGAAAATTATAAACTGGATTTTATTAAAATCAAGAATTTCTGTCCATCACAAATCACCTTTAAAGAGAGTGAAAGGGCAAGCCACAGAGTGGGAGAAGATATTTGCAGCAGTCTGACAAAGAGCTCTTCCATCTGGGCTGAGACGTGTACAAGTCTCAACTTCCTCGGTGGCCTCTTGGCTCCATTTTAGAGAGCTCTGTTAGCAATACCGACTTCATTTTGATTTCCTTTTCACAGGGTTTGTGGAATGAATAAAGGCATGATAGGATTTAGAATACTGAGGGAACAGGCCTGGGGTGTGCTCTGCAGCCAAGAGGCTTCCTGGGTGAGCAGTGAGACTATGTGGGCACATGGTGGCAGGAGAGCAGTGAGGGGTGCCTGGTTTGGGATCCCCAGAGCAGACTTGGACTTGAACCCGGGCTCTTTCATTTCTTGGCTGTGTGTTTTTGCCTCATCTCTAAAATAGGGATAGTTATAGAACACACCATACAGGGCTGGGATTAGTGAGATGACGTAGACGAGTACTTGCCCACAGGGGGTCTTCATTGTGGTAGTATTGTCACTGTTGGAGTTACGGTTCCTTGGAGGTGAGGGGTGGCTGTGCCAGTAGGGTGGGGGTAGGGGTCACTGCAGACCAGTGAGAAAAAGACAACCCAATAGAAAAATGAGTGAGAGACTTGAGCAGCTACTTCACCAAAAAGATGGCCAAATGTCCAGTAAAAATAAGAAAAGGTGCTCAAGACCACAAGTCATTAGAGAAATGCAAACTAAAACCCTAATGGCATGTAACTACTACACACCTACCAGAACACTAAATTAAAAGGACTAACAATAGTTTGTAGGAATATGGGCAAGGAAATTCTCATACACTGTTGCTGGAATGTAAATCGGTACAACCACTTGGGTAAATTAGTTGGCAGTGTTGAAGCTGAACGTATGTATACGTTATGACCCTGCTGTTCCACTCTGCACGGGAATGGTACAACCCAGTGGTATGTATGTGAATGCTTATAGCAGCATTATTTGGTCTCGCTTCATATTGGGGAGGTGTGGAAAATGTGCATTTGTGATATAGTAGGTAGTAAATTATTATATGTTCCTGCCTAGAAATAAAATACTGTAAACGAAAATGAACAAACTCAGCTCACACAACAAAATGGATGTATCTCAAAAACATAATATTGAGCAAAAGAACCCACATGCTAAAGGATATATACTGTATGATCTCAGTGTTTACAAGTCATGATCGTTCCCCTTGGAGAGGAAGAAGGGGTTAATGATCGGGCGGATCTGCAGGGGACTCGTGGTACTGGCAGTGCTCTATTTCTACGCCTCCATGGTGGCTGCATGATGCTTGCTTGTCCTGATTTACTGAGCGGAACCTTTATGTTCTGCGTGCTTTTCTTCTTGTGTTCAGCTTCAATAGAAAAATAAGAAAAGAACTACGCAGCTTTATAATGCCCAGTAAATATTCAATACGAGATTGTCCTTCTTACCTCTCCATCTCATTTGTTAGCATTTGCATATGTCCTTTGAATAATGATTAATTTGGGGCTTGATGATATAAATTTGAACTCTTTAAAGATTAGATAGGGGCCATTTTAGCCAGCACACATACAGAAAGTGACTTTGCCCTTGAAAATTCAGATGCTCCAAGTTTTTGTGTGACCTACAAACAGTATAATTTTTTTTAAAGATGAGAAGTACAATGAAACTCTTATGACACATTCGTTGTTTTAGTTTTCATTGTAGAAAAGTCTTAATTGTAAACAGTGGAAGCTGTCACTTTTGGGGGTATTTTTTTCTATTGTTTCAAACCTTATTTTTTGTTGTTGTTGTGGTACGCGGGTCTCTCACTGTTGTGGCGTCTCCCGTTGCGGAGCACAGACTCTGGACGCGCAGGCTCAGCGGCCATGGCTCATGGGCCTAGCCACTCCGCGGCATGTGGGATCTTCCCGGACCGGGGCACGAACCTGCGTCCCCAGCATCGGCAGGCGGACTCTCAACCACTGCGCCACCAGGGAAGCCCAGAAACCTTATTTTTAACCCAGGAGGTTTGTGGTTTTATAAAAGTTATATACATTCTATTAAATTTAAGAAGTTTTAATATATTTATTTTTCAAATTGCAAATGGAATATTGTTTTCTAATTGCTGAGTATTTACAAAAACGTTGGCTTTTATGATTATCATTTATATCACACTTGATTAACCTCATTGATTCTTTGGTAATGGTTTTGAGTAATTTCTTTGTTTTATCTTCCTATACAGTCATATCAGCTATATCAATTAGTATTAATAATGGTGATATTAAAAAATCTTTTCCTCTTTTTAAAAAATATCTTATTGCACACCAGTATTCCTAATATAGTTAAGTGGTCATTCTTACCTAGTCCTATCCCCTCTCCCCTCATACTTTTTTAAATAAGTAAAATTTCTCTATTTTCTCCACTAAATTTAAGTGGCATTCTTTTCTAGGTTATGCGTTAACCCTTGAATTCTTAGGAAGGCTCATAGAATAAATAAGGGGCTCAAAGCAGAATTTAAACAGGTTCAAGGTATAGAGAATAAAGGGTCACTGAAGA
The DNA here is from genome assembly GCF_963924675.1 of Phocoena phocoena. Lineage (NCBI taxonomy): Eukaryota > Metazoa > Chordata > Mammalia > Artiodactyla > Phocoenidae > Phocoena > Phocoena phocoena. The sequence goes on from NC_089227.1 coordinate 9,953,865, forward strand.
TTCTAATATTACTGCATGCATTTTTAGCTTTCAAATCAAAATAAGCATTTGTATAAAAGGTTTTCAGTAATATAAAAGATGAAATTTTTTCTCTACTTTGTTAGTTACTAAAAGAGTTTTCACACTTTATTCCTTAAAAATAATTTAGTGGTAAAGAAGTATTTTAACCTTTTCTGAAAAGGATTCTTCATAGTCATATATTGTTCTGAGTCTACATAAGCTTTTTGGTTTTGTTTGTAGCTTTCTTTTGTAGAAATGAAAATAGGTAAGGTAGGCAGGATGTATCGGCCTAATCAATTTATTACTGCTGTTGATAAAATGATGCGTTAGTCCATATTATAATTTCTTCGAGGCGGGGGACGCCTCTGAGTCTAGGATAACCTGAGAAGTACTTCTTTACAGAGCACCTAGTAGAGAGGTATATGTTCTGGGTGCAGAAGCCAATGTTGCTATGGCTTCATTTTCTTAACTTACTACATTTGTAAGCTGTAAAGAACATTAGCTGTCCCATTTTTTAAAATGGAACTACTGTAATAAAATACAGCAAGATCAGTATGAGCTTGAGTATTAAACTATAAATTTAAGTTTTTTTCTTCCCCTCATTTACGTTCAGGGATCATCCTACATTTTTGGAACACTTATCACGGCTTCTCTGCTAGTTATTTTCTCTGATGTTACCAGAAATTATATTTGCAGTCTGAGGACAGAATTAGTTAGAATGTGGGTCTAAAGAATTTTTCCATGAGACAAATCAGGCTACTTTCAGAGGCTTGCATTTTTTGTTCTTTTATTATGGAAAATTTCATACATAGACAAAATTAGGGTAACATACAGCCATGTATCTATGACTCAAATTGAACAACTCCAAAAGCATTAATTTACACTGATGTTGGAATATTATTACTGATTTGAGGTTTTACATTACTTATTATGGTCCATACTTCCTTCTCCAATTTAAAGAATAAATGGGCCACCAGATGAGGCTAAATATGCTAAATATTTAGAGCCTAATTTGGACAAGATCCAGCAGAATCATAGAGCATCCGGGATTTGCTGGCATAGTCTTGATTTTTGTTTAGTGAGGGACACTAAAGAGGCAGAAGTTAAGTTTTCCCTTGCCCTTTAAGTGCTTACAAAGTGATGTTAAATACTGATATATAAATATATTTATAATCCTTAATGTAGATCTACCAGATGAAGTATCAAAAGGGCAGACCAAAAATGTACCTAAAATAGTCCCATGCCCTGGCATTTGTGTATTTGGAAAGTCAGGCTGACTCTAATCATGCCCCAGGAATTCCCCACCTCCCGCCCAATTTCTCTTTCAACTTATTTCTCAAATGCCTTTGGCCAGGACTTCTAAGATAGTTCTCATTCTGAAGTGATAGCATGTATGTTATGCCAATTAGGAATTGGGATGTTAACAGCATTCTAAATAGCTGTGGTATTACTTGTAAGATATCAAATAAGCTTCTCTCCAGGACATAATGAATCAGTTAAAACATTTCTAACAGAATTGTTTAAAATTTCCTTTTTGTGACAGTGTGACAGTGGTGCTGTCTGTGGTTATCTTTCAAGATTGGAAACTGTATTAGGAGCGAATATAAAACACACCCATGCTAATTAGTACTTAGAGAAAAAAATTTTCACTTTTTTTAAAAAACAAATAACAAGTTGACTCTGCAAAGCCCACGGTTCCCTTTACACAGACATAATTAACTCTGTAATTAATAAAGTGAATTAAGAACTTTAAATTATAATAAGTACCTAGGTTACATCCAGAAAGGTGCATTGACTGTCTCCTCTCATGACAGGATGAACTATGCACTCCCCATTGTTCTTCCTGTAAAATTTACCAAGCGAAGGGGTATGTGTGACTTCTGCGTTTGATCCTAGTGTATCAGAGTGCAGGATTCACCTTTAAGGGTTTGTTCTTCTGAGTGTCTCAGTGTCTTCACCTCCCACTCCTATAATTTGATGAAGGCAGTCAAGATATAAGTGTAGCTTTTCTAACCCGTGCTGCTGTTGAGTTTTCCCAAGCTCTAGATGTCTCTTCAGTGTAAATAAACCCCGGTGGAATTTGAAACTTTCTGGTGGACAATTGCAAAAACATTTAAGCTAATATAAAGCGGTCGTGGTGGTGAGGGCTTCTGACTTTCAAACGTGCAGACGCTTTTCAGAATGGATCTATCAGCCCTCATACAGACGGAACATTTGTGTGGTAGAAGTGTGTGCTTGGTGTACCTTCCAAGCAATATCTCCTTGTGAAGATTAGTTATTTAATCGGTAATGGCTGATAACGGGCTTTTAAAAGCACATCCTAGTTTAGATTAGTGTCCTTGGAAACCAAGTACCCAACGAAGTACGAATCACAAGTATGGCAGGCTATTGATTCACATCACGTAGCCACTAACACAATTTATACAAATAATTAGAAAAATAGAGTTGTTCTTGTGCTAGTTGCCTCATCATTTTCAGCTCATGGCTGCCTAGTGAATCAGCTCTAAACCTTCACTCTGGTTATAAAGCAGGTTTTGCATTGCCTTTTGTCCTGTGATTCTCAAAGGTTCTGTGTTAATGTTAGTGGGTGGCAAGTATTCAGTACAAGGTATTACAGCAAGGAAACCATAGCACGGAGAGGTTTGTCATTTATACCAGTCAGCTGGGTTTATGCCTTTGCTTCTGCAAATTGTGTATTAGTTTTCACGTTTGAGATTTTTAAAAACAGTCTTGCTTATAAGAGCAAGTTGGTTGTGTTGCTGTCAGTGAAATTAACCTGTCTGATTTATCTAAGGGCTAAACATTAATTTTTCATGTTATATGTGATTCCACAACTTCTGTTTTGACCTTGCAGTCATGAGTTTTCCTAAAGATTATGCTTTAATGTTTCTGGATTTTTCTCCTGTATTATTCTAATTAATAAGTGATCTTGAGAATTTTTCTTCTGAGTTCAAGTTACATAGGCACTTTCTAATTTTGGTAGAAGGTCTGAGAAAACAGAAGAGATCTCACCAGTCCCACTGTAATTCAGGAGCCTAAGGCTCTAAGTGAAAGAGTAGTTATCTCCCTTTACGTCAGTCATCTGTACCAGCTGGTGATTTTAGAAACTCACATGGGTCTTGGTGCCGATTCCTGTGTCTGCTTCAAATTGCATTTCCACTTCACAACCCTCCCTAGGGGTGTATTTATGTGGTAGTGTTTACAGATGATTAATATTTAAATAGAAATATGCCACTCGAAGGTCTTTTCAAGGAAAGGAAGCTGAGGTGGAAGAGTGAGTGTGCTGGCAGCCAGCCCTCTTCTTGTGGAATTCCAGAATTCTTAGAGAAGCCTTGGCAGCCTTACCATTCATTTCAATTAGAAGAAGCTGGCCATTGTTATTTACGAAGTTTGGAAATAGGAAATTTTAATCATATAAGTTTTCTTAGAATGTAATATACTTGGTTAAAATTATGAATATTTTAAGATTACAGAAGAGTTTAGAGAATAACTTAACAAATACCCATATAGCTGTCATCTACTTCTGTCAAATTCTGATATTTTCCCAAACTTTACAGGCTTTTTAAAGAAATAAAACAAAATAGATACAGTTGAAGCACCCTGTATAATCCTCCCTGATTCTGTTTTGCTCTCTTTTTCCCTTCCTCCTCACAGGTAACCACTGTCCTGATATATATTATTATATAGAAGTATAGTTACATACAAGATTGGTTCATTTTCTGTGTTTTCAATTACATATATTCAATTATATGTGTGTGTGTATACACACACACACACACACACACACACACACACACACATAGCATCATACTGTAATACTTACCATTCTGCAAGTTGCTTTTCATTCGTTCAGCGTATTAACAAGCATGTTGATATTTGTAGGTTGGTCATTAATCATTTAGCTGTTACATAGTACTCTGTTATATGTATCTATTATAATTTATACATTTCCTGTTGGTAGGTATTTAGATTTCTGGGTGTTTTGCATTTACAAACAACATGGAAGTGAGTATTCTTGCAGAGCTCTTCTTGTGTACTTGTAAGAGAGTTGCTATGGGCCCTAGGGTCTAGGATATATACATAGAAGTGTAATTGCTGGGTTGAAGGGTGTATGCATCTTCAGCTTTACTAGATATTTTTGCCGAATTGTTCTTTAAAGTACTTGCATTATACTCCCACCACTGGTGTATAAAAGTTTCTGTTCCATGCTCCGATCGTTCTTGGTTTTATCCGACTTAAATTCTTGGCATATGATCGGTAGGTAATGACTTTTCATATTGCTCTAATTTGCGCTTTACTAATTATTAATGAGCATAAGTACCATTCATTCACACAACGGATGAACTGAGTACTGCTGAGTCCCGTGTGCTTACATTCTAGTAAACGGAGGCAGAAAATGAATAGACAGGAAAATACACAGTATCTTAGATGGTAATAAGTGCTGTGGAGAGAGAGAAGAGAGCAAGTACCTTGTGGATCACTGGAGGAAGAACATTCCAGGCAGAGAGGATAACAAACGAGACGATCCTTGTGTGTGACATGTTCACAGAATCACAAGGAAGCCAGGGCAGCTGAAATAGAGTAAGCAAGGGGGTAGTAGGAGGTGAGGTGAGAGAATGAATAGTGAGCCTCATAGGCCATTATGGAGATTTTGTCTTTTACCTTGGAAATGAGAGGATTTTGAACAGAGGAGAGACATCGTCTCATTTAGGCTTTAAAAGGATCATAGAGTGTTGTGGTGCTGAGAGGAGACTGTAAGAGAGGCTAATGGGAGAAACAAGGAGACTAATTAGGGAGTCGTTATAATTCAAGCAAGATGATGGTGACTTAGTCCAGGGTAGAGATGAAGGTGATGAAAAGTGTTCACAGTCTGGATATATTTGTAAGCAGAGTCAACAAGGTATGCCGATATTTTATATGTGGGATGTGAGAGAAAATGTTCGAAAGTTTTTGGCCAGGACAGTGGGAAGGTTAGAGTTGCCATTCATTGAAAGAGATTCCTGGGAGAATCAGGTTTGGGGAGAAGAGAGAATTCAGGAGTTTGATTTTGGGCAAGCAAGTTCTAGATGCCTCCTTAGCATTTAGGTTAAGATGTTGATGAGGCAGGTAGATACATGAGTCTGGAATATGAAGAAGTCTGAGCTAGAGGCAAGGATGTCAGCATAGAGGAGGGGTTTAAGCTGTGAGATTGGATGAAGGGATGAATGTGGAGATAGAAAAGAAGTCCGAGAAGAGCCCTGGGTCAGCCCAATGTTCAGAGGTCAGAAAGATGAAGCTTACCAACAAGAGAGACTGAAAATGAGTGCTCGGTTGGGAGGAGGAGAACCAGAGCAAGTAGTGCCCTAGAAGCCTAGTGTGGAATCTGTTTCAAAGAAGGATTGATTGGTGATGTCAGATATGCTCTGATAGATCAAGTAAGGTGAGTGCTGAGACTTGACCTTTGGTTTTAACAATATGGAGGCCATTAAAGGCTTTCACAGGAGCTTTTTCTGTGGAGTAGTGAGGAGATAAAGACTAGGTTGGTGGGGCTTCCCTGGTGGCGCAGTGGTTAAGAATCTGCCTGCCAGTGCAGGGCACACAGGTTCAAACCCTGGTCTGGGGAGATCCCACATGCCATGGAGCAGCTAAGCCTATGCGCCACAACTGCTGAGCCTGTGCTCTAGAGCCCGTGAGCCACAACTACTGATCCCGTGTGCCACAACTACTGAAGCCCGTGCGCCTAGAGCCTGTGCTCGGGAACGAGAGAAGCCACTGCAATGAGAAGCCTGTGTGCTGCAACGAAAGAGTAACCCCTGCCCGCTGCAACTAGAGAAAGCCCATGCACAGCAATGAAGACCCAACGCAGCCAAAAAAAAAGACTAGGTTGGTATACCCTCAGAGAATGGGAAGACAGGATTTGGAGATAGCAAAAATAGACACCTCTTTTGAAGAATTTCTCTCCACGGCAGAGTAGAGAAATGGGACTGTTGCTAGAAGAAGACACGGGAAAGTTTTTTCAAAGATAGGGGCTATTATAGCGTGTTTGATGCTGATATGAGTGATACAGTAAAGAGGGAGAAATTGATGATGTATAAGAGAGAGGGGAGAATTGCTGGAATGAGGTTGAGCAGATGAAAGGAGATGGGATCTAGCATACAGTGGAGGGACTGGTTTTAATAGGAGCACATCCATGGTGGCAAAGGGAAGGCAAGAGTACTTTGGCACAAATGTAGGTAAACTGATAGATTCTGACTGCTTTTATTTTCTCAGTGAAATTAAGCCTGGGAGGGAGAAGGAGGTGTAGAAGTGAGATGAGAGGAAAAGGTGTGATCTAATCATTCAGGACAATAGAGAAACTGTCTATGATTACAAGGCCGCAGCATGGCCCACTTGGAGTCAGTGGTCATTGGTATATAGTGAGGTCAGTCAGCAGAGTTAAACAATTCACCTGTGCAGATAAGGTGGAGGTAGGATTTATCTAAGATTGGGGTTTGCCTGGTGATAATGATAGAGGAGAGGGGTCAAGATAGTTGAGGGTGTGTTCAAAAGAGTGAGATTGTAATGATGGACCACGGACTCTAGGTTGGGTGAAGGGGACAGTAAAAGGTGGTAGGATCAATGGATTGTAGAACTGGGATTTAAAATACTGGAGTAAAGGAATTTCCCCGGTGGCACAGTGGTTAAGAATCTGCCTGGGGCTTCCCTGGTGGCGCAGTGGTTGAGAGTCCGCCTGCCGACGCAGGGGACGCGGGTTCGTGCCCCGGTCCAGGAAGATTCCACGTGCCGCGGAGCGGCTGGGCCCGTGAGCCATGGCCGCTGAGTCTGCACGTCCGGAGCCTGTGCTCCGCAACGGGAGAGGCCACAACAGTGAGAGGCCCGCGTACTGCAAAAAAAAAAAAAAAAAAAAAAGAATCTGCCTGCCAATGCAGGGGACACGGGTTTGATCCCCGGTCCAGGAAGATCCCACATGCTGTAGAGCAACTAAGCCCGTGTGCCACAACTACTGAGCCTGTGTGCCACAACTGCTGAAGCCCGTGTGCCTAGAGCCCGTGCTCCACAACAAGAGAAGCCACTGCAACGAGAAGCCCACCGCACTGCAACGAAGAGTAGCCCCCGCTCGCCGCAGCTAGAGAAACCCCGCGCACAGCAACAAAGACCCAATGCAGCCAAAAATAAATAAATAAATGAATAAATTTGTATTAAAAAAAGTACGGGAGTAAAGATATTTGAGGAGGTGAGCTGAAAAAATGAGGGGGTGGCTGGAGAGTAGGATGCTGGAAATTGAGATTGTGGAGGGGGTCAAGTTATTGGCTACGACAAGTTCTAGGGTATGACTGTGAATGAATAGCTGTAGTCAAGTGAAGGACCACCTTCTGAGAGGAGAGGAGGACGTCAGGGATCATCTGTGCGGATATTTAAATCATCATTTTGTTTCTAGGAATTTATCCATTTCTTCTAGGTTGTCAAATTTGTTGGCATATAATTGTTCATGGTAGTCTCTTATGATCCTTTGTATTTCTGTGGTATTGATTGTAACGTTTCCCCTTTCATTTTGGACTTTGAGTCCTTTTTTTGTTTTTTTTTTTCTTGATGAGTCTAGCTAAAGGTTTGTCCATTTTATCTTTTCAAAGAACCAGCTCTTAGTTCATTGATCTTTTCCATTGTCTTTTTAGTCTTTATTTCTGCTCTAATCTTTATTTCTTTCCTTCTATAAACTTTGGGCATCGTTTGTTCTTTCCTTTCTAGTTCCTTGAGGTGTAATGTAAGGTGGTTCATTTGAGATATTTCATGTTTCTTCGTGTAGGCATTTAAGTTTTGTTTGTTTGTTTTTAACATCTTTATTGGAGTATAATTGCTTTACAATGGTGTGTTAGTTTCTGCTGTATAACAAAGTGAATCAGCTCTACATATACATATATCCCCATATCCCCTACCTCTTGTGTCTCCCTTCCACCCTCCCTATCCCACCCCTGTAGGTGGTCACAGAGCACCAAGCTGATCTCCCTGTGCTATGTGGCTGCTTCCCACTAGCTACCTATTTTACATTTGGTAGTGTATATATGTCCATGCCACTCTCTCACTTCATCCCAGCTTACCCTTTCCCCTCCCCGTGTCCTCAAGTCCATTCTCTACGTCTGCGTCTTTATTCCTGACCTGCTCCTAGGTTCATTAGAACCAGTTTTTTTTAGATCCCATATATATGTGTTAGCTACGGTATTTGTTTTTCTCTTTCTGACTTACTTCACTCTGTATGACAGACTCTAGGTCCGTCCACCTCACTACAAATAACTCAGTTTCATTTCTTTTTACATCCCATACGTTTTGGTATGTTGTTTTTCCATTTTGTCTCAAGGTATTTTTTGATTTCTTAAGTTATGCATTTTGATAAGAACAGTGTTGGAGAGAGTATCACAGCCACGAGGTAAAACCATTAGGGAGTGAGGTTGGGGGTGTCATGTTGATGACCGCAACAGGAGAATTAGGGATGGTGTGGTCTGATAATGTGAGATTGAAAGCTGGCATCTTAGGGAGCAGGTGTGACGGTGGTTTGGAAGTGGCAATGAGAAATAAGAGCATCTCTCTTGCCTCCAGCCTAATGGGGGGAGGAGTGTGAGAATAAAGACAGCTGGACTGAAGAGGGCTGCAGGGAGAGCCAGGTTTCAGTTGGCAGTGGCTTTCAACCCTGGTTACACATTTAAATCACCAGGGAGGGCATGTAAACATACCATTTCCTGGGTCCCAGCCCCTGGAGATTCTGACTCAGATAGTCTGAGGTGGAGCTCAGGCTTAGGTAATTTTTTAAAACTCCCAGGTGGTTGTATGTGCAGCCAGGGTTGTGTCCCAAGCAGGAATGTCTGAAAAAAGGTTGAGTAATTGGGGATGATAGAGGTGTTTCTGAGGGCATTAGGGAAAGGATTCTGGAGTTCGAGAGGGGTGGGACTTCTTTTCAGAGTTTATTGGCCTTTTGAGTTTCTGTGAATTGCCTATTCTTACCTATTACTCTCTGTTTCTATTGCTGAATGGTTGATTTTTGTTTTGGTTTGAGCTTGTTATTGAAGTATTTCATGAACAGTGATAAAAGTATGCACCTGCACACATTGTCTAATGAGCACCCAAATCAGGAGACAGAACGTTACTAGCCATCCAGAAGCCACACTTGTTCCCCCACCCATTCTAGTCACTGTCCCCTCTACTAGGGAAGATTTGATTTTTAAAAATGAGATCTTGGGCTTCCCTGGTGGCACAGTGGTTAAGAATCCGCCTGCCAATGCAGGGGACATGGGTTCGAGCCCTGGTCTGGGAAGATCCCACATGCCACGGAGCAACTAAGCCCGTGCGCCACAACTACTGAGCCTGTGCTCTAGAGCCCGCGAGCCACAACTACTGAAGACCGCGTGCCTAGAGCCCATGCTCTGCAACAAGAGAAACCACGACAGTGGGAAGCCCGCGCGCTGCAATGAAGAGTAGCCCCCGCTCGCCGCAACTAGAGAAAGCCCGCGCGCAGCAACGAAGACCCAACGCAGCCAAAAATAAATAAATTAAAAAAAAAAATCAGATCTTACGCTGCCTGCCTTGAACAACAAGATTTCATATCAAAGTGTACTCACCTTAGGTTATATGGTGAACCAAAATGATACATGATACGTAGAAGATGGCTTGAAAATCCAAGATAACACTTCATATGAAAACTGGCCTCCTGGCAGTGTATTGTAGTTGGAGACCCATAAGAGACCATGGTCTTTTCTGCCTTCTCTCTCATCAGCTCTATCCCCCCGTCTGACTGGAAATGAGCTCTTTTGGCAAGTGGAAGCGTGCTCTAGGTGACGAGGGCCTCACCCAGTTATCCAGGGCAGTTCGGGTCTTCCATACCTGCCTGACTGTGGTTCTGAGTCTGGGGTTAGGGCTTGCAAAACAGCCCTTAGTCAAGCCCTAAGTCAGGCTTGAGTCAGGGAAGAGCTCTGAGGAATGGCCATCGTGGTTTTGCTTAACTGTGACGTATGTCTCATGGATGTAAATTGCCAGGTTCTGCTTTTTGGCAGCTGTTGATTTCCAGTACTTTGACCACTGCTGTTAAAAAAAAAATTATAAAAGCTGGAGTTTTGATCTGTAGAATGAGCCGCACAGTGACCTTAATTTTTCATTTCTTGACGGAAAGCCGGGAAGCAGAAGCCGGTAGGGCATTATGATGAAGCCTTTTCATTACTATCAGGAGCAGGAAATGCCAGTTTCTTTTATGTTAGCTATACCTTTAGCATCTGTTGAAAAATAAAGATTGAAAATAACATCATAAATATTAAAGACCACTGGGAAAAAATGGTAGGGACAAAAATACTGCTTGCTTGCTTTCAACTCTAGTCACCTTGTACCGCATTCTCTAAAATTCTTTGAAGTTTAGAGGAGTACAATATCAGAATATTGTTATAATTAATGTACCAATAACTTACCAATATTAAATTCCTTGCGTGAAATATTTTCATTCTCCTGGGAGTTTCCTTATACTGTACTGTTACAATAGTGACAAAGCTCAGGTGCTCTGTGACGTTGTATGACAGTGAGTAAAGACAGCTTAGGACGTTGAATGGCCATATAGAAAGTCTTTCCTCCTTTGTCCTAGGAAAGCCTTTGACCTTAAAACAAGGTAATTTGAGTAGAAAGATCAGTGGTTGCCAGGGGTTGGCAGGGAGGGAGGGATGAATGGGCAAAATCAAGAGGACTTTTAGGGCAGTGACACTGTTTTCTATGATACTGTAATGGTGGATACATGTTGTTAATACGTTTGTCAAAACCTATAGAATGTTAACGCCAAGAGTGAACCCTGATGCAAACTATGGACTTTGGATGGTGACAATGTGTCACTGTAGGTTTATTGATTGTAATCAGTGTCCCACTCTGGTTCAGGATGTTGATAGTGGGGAAGGCTGTGTGTATGGGGGCAGGGGATACATGGGAGCTCTCTGTACTTCCTGCCGAACTTTCCTGTGAACCTAAAACTGCTCTAGAAGTAAAGTTTACTATTAAACAAAAAAGTAATTTACAGGCTCTTTTGATGGCATGTTGCAATATTTAACAAAACTCTCTAATGTAAAATTATTCCCTTATCCATCATAAAGCATTCATTTGACAGTGTACGCCTGCTTCTTAATATTTGCCCTCAGTAAATGTGAAAAATAGCTGTTATCCTCTCAAATACTAGAACCTTGTTATTTTACAGGTGAGCAAACCTAGGCCTTTAGAGAATATGGGGACTGGGGCTTAGGTTTCCAAATGTTTAATTCATTGTCACCAGAACCACAGCTTTCCTCCCATGATCACTCTGTAAATACTGTAGCCCTGATTCCAGCTATGATGTCCTTAGACTGCTGGCTCCACATAGCTTTCTTTTACACATTCACCATTCAGAACAGGCAGTCATGTACAAACCCTGTAGCTCTCTCCTCACTGTATAAATTACCCAGATAGATTTATTTCTGAATTCCCAAACCCTACCTTACTAATATTTATGTAAGTGTTAATTGAGGCCAAAAAGTGGATATCTGGATTATTATTTTAGAGGGAGATATTCCTTTACTTTTAGGTTGCCTGTAATTCTTTATACTTTTCTGTATTCCTCTGGTACATTTGTGTAGGATGTTAATGATTATAATCAGTTCTTTCTGGCAAAAAGCCTAGGTATTGTTTCTGGACATTAAGTTATATTGAATACCTGAGAATTGCTACAATCAGTAAGTATTCACATATCATGGGGCAATATTCTTGTGTAATAAGGATAAACTACATAGGATATTTCAATACTTTATCTTTTTAAAATTAGTATTCTGAAATCATGTAGACTGGGCATTTGATTATTTTTTTTGTTTTTAAGGTTGTGTTCTAGGTGTTTATTAATATGTTAGTTACCAGTTTCATAACTTATAGTTTGTCCTGAATGACACTTCCTGCTTCCTAGGAACTGGTTCCTCCACTGTTTCCAATCCTTCCTCCCCAGCACCAAAGATTGGTTAACCTAAGATTTTCTTTCTTTTCCTAATGGTGTAATATTATCATTTTATATATTTTAACTATTAGAATCATCAAAATATGTCATCTGTTGGCTTTTTAAATTTACATGGATTAGTCAAAAATTTAAGAACTGATGCTATAGAGAGTCAGATTTTCCCACATACTTAGTGTTCACAAGGTATCATTTATTTGACTTCAAAATAAAAAAGTCTGCTATTCTCCATTCCCATGGGAAGATGAAATGCTAAGCCCTGGTTTTAAATTTAAGGAGAGTAAACTTCTGGTCTCTTTATTTCCTTTCTCCCCTATTACATTACATCATAGCACTTTGACTTGGAAGAGACTTTAGAAGATAATTTAAATCAACTTTTTCATTTTGCAGAAGAGAAAAGTAGGACACAGCAGTTAAGTGACTTGCCTAAGTAAGAGCTTGCAGTTAGTACCACATCTTGGACTCAAACCCTGACCCTCCTCTAACCCCCCCCCCTTTTTTGTGTCTTTGTGCTTCTTAGTGGCACTAAGTTTCCCAGCCACTCTATACTGAGCCAGTCCAACCTGCAGTACTGTTGATGCTTTCTTGGCAGCCTTGTCCACACCTCTTCCTGAAGATCTACAGAATCACAGACTTGGAATCACAATGGCTACCTGTATTTCCCCGAATCTGTGCTGTTTCCCCTCTTTAAACAGCGTTGCTTTATTCATGGAAATCAGTAGAGATGTCCCTATGGAAAGCTGCTGGCAGCGCTGTGGTAGGCAGAGTAATGTGGCCGCCATCCCCCCACCCCTGCCAGTATGTTCACATTCAGACCTTGGAACCTCTGAATATGGTAGGTTACGTGGTAAAGGGGAGTTAAGATTGCTATTCACCTGACCTTAAGATATGGAGATTATCCTGGATTAATTTGGTGATCCCACTGTAATCATGGGTCCCTAAAAGTGGAAGAGGGAATTGGAAGAGAGAACCAGAGATGGCAGTGTGAGAAGGGCTAGGCCTGCTGTTGCTAGCTTTGAAGTTGGAGGGAGGGGCCACAGTCAAGGAAGGAGGACGACCTCTACAAGATGGAAAGGCAAAGAAACAAATTCTTCCATATAGCCCCCCCAAAAGATGTATCCTACTGACACCTTGATCTTAGCCCAGTGAGATCCACGTTAGACTTCTGATTAACAGAACTGTAAGATAATAAATTTGTGTTATTTTAGGCCACTAAGTTTGTGGCAATTTGTTACAATAGCCATAGAAAATGAATGCAAGCATCTATACCGCTCCTCAGAAAAAGTCACCCACTTGGCTTTCCCGCTTCCCTCATCACCTGATTATTTCATTGGCTGCCTTGATTTCCCTTATGAATCCTGGCTCCATGTTTGTCACCTAGATCCTTGGGTAAAACAACCCACTGTAAGACTGTCTACTCTTACTCAGCTGTGACTATCCTTCAGACACACCTCCTCAGTATTTGCTCATTGGCTTTAAAAACCACAATCCATGTTAAGAGGCTATGTAAAATTTTGAAACTATTCTGTTGTTGTCTGCTACTTTCCAGGAATTCAAGCTCAGGCTGATCCAGTAGTGCTAACCGCCCTGCCCTAACTCTTAAGAAATTTTTTTTTTGTCACTTTGTAATGCTTATCAGGGAAATTACCTGTATGGCAAAAAATGCAGTTGCTCATACCTTCCTATTTATGAAAGAGACTGAGTGAAATGTATATCTTGCTTCTTTCTACTTCACAGAGGAGGAAAATGCTGGGCCATTGCCTGGTTACCTATTTTATTGGGCTGACTTGCTCAGCGGGCTGACGTGCATGTTTGATAGCCCTACTTGCCAGGATGTAGCCAACATGTCTGTTAGCTCCTGCAAATGATGTAATCCTTGACTGGGTACAGCACCAAGTTTTTCCACATTGCACAATGACTGTTGTAGAGTTAATTGGTATCGGGGGCTTGATTTTGCAGAAGCCTCAGGGGGTCAGTGTGATATGAATTAGGACAGCTGACTCCCCCAGCCTTTTCAAATTAATGTTATTCTCCATGTGGCTGGGAGGCTTGAATTCACCCAAAGTGTCTGTCTTCTCAGCACATTCTGTTAGGGCTGCCAGAAAGGCAGAATCCGTAATTCTGACTTTCTGCATTTGTTCACTCCCTGGCAGCGAAATTTTTTATTGACACAAAATTTCTTGACCCACTGTGAAGTGAGGACCTTTCTGGGCCCTCCTTCCTGCACTATCCAGTAATTTCCCAGGTATAGGGAAGAGGCTATTTTATATTTTTGTAGACCTTAGGAACATTAGTGTCATTGACCAACTAATTCTTGCAGATGGTATATCATTGAGTCTTGCTTTTTTTCTTTTATCCATTATGATAATCTCTGCCTTTTAAGCATAGCGTTTAGACAGTTTACATTTATTTTCAATATGATCAAGTTTAAATCTGCCGTCTTGCTCTCTGTTTTCTACGTGTCTCATCCTTGTTCCTCTTTCTTCATGTTTCCCTACTTTCTTTTGGATTAATAGAGTATTTTTTTGTGATTCCATTTTTATCTCCATTATTGGCTGATAGCTATACCTTTTGTTTTATTATTTTTAGTAGTTACTCTAGGGTTTATATATCTAACTTTATTAATTTACCTTTAAGTAATATACCATTTCACACAAGAATCTTCCATTCTGCACTGTCATCTTGTGCTATTTTTATCATATATTTTATTTCTGCATGTTATAAACCCACATACTTTATTATTATCAAGTTTGCTTTAAACAGCCAATTTTTTCCAGCCTTATAATTGACAGAACTGTCATATTTAAAGTGTACAACATGATTTGATATTTGTATAGATTGTGAAAGTATTTCCACAATCAAGTTGACACAACCATTACCTCACTTTTTGTGTGTGTGTGACAACCCTTAAGATCGACTCTTTTAGCAAATTTCAGTTATATAATACCAGAATATAGTCACCATACTGTACATTGTGCTGTGTTTGCTGTAGTCATGCTGTACATAGATCCTCAGGATTTATTCATCTAACAGCTAAACATTTGTACCCTTTGACCAACCTCTCCCCATTTCCCCATCCCACCCCAGCCCCTGGCAACCACCCTTCTACTCGGTTTCTGTGCGTTCAACTTCCTTTTAAGATTCTCCATATTGGTGAGATCAGGCAGTATATTTGTTTCTCTGTCTGGCTTATCTCACTTAGCATAATGTCCTCCAGGTTTGTCCATGTTGTTGGAAATGCTAGGATTTCCTTGTTTTTTTATGGCTCAATAACATTCCATTGTATTTACATCTCTTTAAACACAGTTTTATTTACATAGTTTAACACATCCCTTCACTGGAAGTGTGGGGCAGGGGGGATTCACATGGGGAGCCTGCCACTGGGTGGGAGTATGTGTGAGTGAGGTGCATAGATGGGGAAGTGCAGGGGAGGTATCCCCAGCAACTCAGGGGTGGGCTTCCTGATGCTGTCCTCGAAATGGTTAGTAGGATCCATGTCCCTTTGACACATTCCCGGCTCTGGCAGCTGTTCTCTCAGCCCCTCCCTGACCGTCGTCGTTCAGCTCACCTCAGTGCCCCGGATGGGGCAGGAAAGAAGTGGGCCCCTTTGGCAGCACCTTGTACAGCTGGGGGAGCTGGGCACGCACTCACATGCTCTCACTTTCCCTGGTGGGAGAAATTGTTGGCGAGAGGCACTGAGCCGCACCACCTTGGGGAGGGGGTAATATGTTCCTTTACCTTCTTCACTGCATCTAATCTGCTGTTTTTGCTCCCGTAGTGTGCTGGGACTCCTCTGCTGGACTCTACAGTTGCACAAAAGCACTCCTCGGTAGGTGATCGTCTTAATCATTGGTCTTTGGGGAAAAGACAGTAGAAAACTCCTATTCTGCCATCTTGCTGATGTCACTTCAATCTTTAAAAAGATTAAAAATGAGACAAAAATGTCCTTAACAATTAGCCATCATGTATTTTACATTGTAGGCCTCTATTACTTTTTGTAGTTCCAAATTTCCATTTGATATTTTCCTTCTGCTGGAAGAACTTTAATATTTCTAGTGACATAAGTCAGAGAAAGACAAATACTGTATGATATCACTTATACGAAGAATCTAGAAAAGCCAAACTCATAAAAACAGTGAAATGGTGGTTACCAGAGGATGGAAGGTAGGGGTGATAGGACAGATGTTGTTTAAGGGGACAAACTTGCACCAAGTAGTAAATAAGTCCTATAGAATTAATGCACAGTACAGAGAATATAGATAATATTGTTCCTTATAATCATCAGACTTGCTAAGAGACAACTTAATTATTCCAACCACTAAAAAGAAATGATAACTATGTAATGTGATGGAGGTGCTGATTATTGCTACAAAGGCAGTCGTATTCCAAATATGAATATTAAATCAACATGTTGTACACCTTAAATTTACACAATGTTATATGTCAAATATATTTCAATTAAAAAAATTTCTCATAGTGCAAGTCTGCTTTCAGTGAATTCTGTCAGCTTTTATTTGTCTGTAAAAGTATTTATTTTGCCTTCATTTGTGGAAAATATTTGTGTTGAGTATAGAATTCTGTTGATAATATTTTGATTCTGCCCACGGAGAAGTGTTTTTTGAGGTACAGATGATTTCCTGCTCTGTGAAGACCCTCATCTCTAACCACTGAACCCCAGCAAGATTCTCCACAATCACACAGACACCAGATTGCAGTCAGTCTCTCTGTCTTTCCCTAGGGACCTTAATACGTTTGCATGGAAGAGCAGAGTTCCTCCTTTGCCAGGGTGGCTTGTATGAGCCTGAAGGAGAAGTGATGGTGCCTCCCACTCACATGTCTCTTCCCACGCTTTTCTTTAGTTTCTGTGACCAAATGGAATAGCTGATTTCCACCGGGCTCAGGGAGATCAGTTAGGATATTATAGTTCAGGCAGAGATGATGATAAGGTGAATTAAACCATGCTGATTAGGGTTGACTTAGCTAAATAATGGTGGTGAGCTGAGAGGACTGGATGTGGGGAGTAAGAGAGAAGAATCCTGGAGACTGTGACCGTGCTCATTCTGGCAAACATTTCCTTCTTCCTTTGTATAACAGAACCCCAATTTTCAGTTGGATATATTGTTGCCCAATGAAAAGATTGCATTTTCAAGTCTTTTTGTAGCTAGATGTGACTATCACTAAATTCAGCCTAGTGAGATGAAAATGGAAGTGCTGTGTGGAACTTCTAGAAAGTGTTATTGAAAGGATTGAACCCTCCTTCCCCTCTTTCCTACTGGCTGTTATGGGCATGCGATAGCAGGCGCTCAAGCAGCCATCTTGCACCTTGAAGGGGAGGGCACATGCTGAGAACGGCACGTCATCAAGAGGGAAAGGGCCCGGCACTGTGAACTAGAATACACTGGCCTGACTACATCTGGGCGTCTTTTTTTGTGAGAATACAATTACTTTTTGTCTTGTGTAAGCTGATGGCTTTGTCTGATTGTTTGTTTTTGCTCACGTTGTATGTGGTTGAACTTAATCCTGACTAATGAAAGCAGGGTGACAGAAGAGGCCCAGGTTTCGATCCTGGATGACTGAACAAGGAGTGATGCATTTGGTAGAGAACAAACAGGTTAGGGACTTCTGAAGGTAGACAGTCCTATAAAACAATTAGGCACTAACATGAATAAATCTCTGTGATTAAATTATTTTTTAAAACATGAAAACAGTCAAGCTGTGTTTGAATCTTTTCTTTTGCTTTTTTAGACATGAACATTGATCTCATAAGTTAATCATGTTAGGAATTTGATGACTTAGTCTTACATCATAGTGGAGTTCTGAAGTATTAAGGCTCCTTCTGCCTCATTTTCCTGTTAATGGAGGTGCAGGTCTTAATCACATTCTTGAATTAGAAAGAGACTTTTAGGTATCCTCAAAAGATTAATTGAAGTAAAACGTGGGAGAATGAACGATCTGTTGGAACTATTTATGAAGTGCTATTTTTCTCTTTGGATTAGGTCTTTACCCTCAGTCACTAACTGTTAAAGAACCTTTATCACATGTTTGACATTTCATGTCAAAATTGTTGTTGAGTACACCTAGGGAAAATTAAATTCAATTTACATTTTTGGCTTTTGTCACAAAACTTTAAAATGACAGTAATTTGGGAGTGTAGATTTCACTTTGCTTTTTTATCCTTCAAGCTGTTCACAGAATTTTTAGGATGCAAGTATAGTTTTAATCTATTTTCTCCCTCTGACTTTTCTCCCTCAGGACAAAGATGATGGATTTGTGGTAGTAGTTTTAAGCTTGAAGCCATCAGGGAAGCATTTAAAATGTCTTTAGGCAAGCTTATCTTCCCTGTCTTCTTGTCTGGTAGGTAGTGTTGAAAGCTGAGTGTCTCTTTGCCTTTCTAAAAGTATGTCTCCTCTATGTGCTGGCAAACAAGTTGGAATTTAAATGACCTGTGGAATCCTTCAAGGCAATGACTGTATGTGGGAAAAGGAAACTTTCAGGCAGATTCTGAGCTAGAACTGATGTAATGCATCCCAGAGAAGCAGTGGTTGGAACTCAGGTAGCTTTGAGCAGGTAACATAATAGCAGAGGATACTTACCAGAAACAAGCAGGTATAAAAGAAGAAAAGAAATGGAAACAGTAAGACCATTGATAACAAAATACAGTAGGGAGTAGGATTTAGGGCCTCTCTGGAAATCTTTAGAGGCCAAAGGCTCTAAAAGCCGAGACTGCTTCATTTTCTTTTGATCTAACAGTCATTACAAAATAATAACAATGTTCAGGTCAGTATCAACATTGAAACTCACCTATATTATATCAATTTTTTTTTATATACCTGTTTTATAGCATAGGGCAGTGTCATACAAAAGGCCGCCTTCTCCCAAAGTGTGCATTTCACTGAAAACAAAGGCAGGCATACTTGGAACTGAATTGACAGCTTTGTGGCCGTAAAGATTATAGCATTTTTCAGGTAGTGAATTCATGAATAATCAATGAACCAGCAAACGACAAAAGTGACATATGGCGGCCTGGTGTGGATTAAGTGTGATTGTCACATTCCCCTCCCCACCTTTTGCCCTTCTCTAATTTATTGAAAGAAACAAAGCCAGCCTCATGTAGCCAGAACACAGTACCTCTGGAAAAATCCATGTAGACAAAGTGTTAACAGGGGAGTTTATTCATTAAATGTCTCCTCTGCTGTTTGGTTGTTTTAATAGTCCAGCTCAAGTTGTCTGTGTCAATTGAAATTTTATTCAAAATGAAAATTTGACTTGACTTTAAAGTTAAACTGGTAAAGCAGTTTTTTTTTTTTTTAATTACTGCTACACCAGTATTTCCAAATAAGTAACACTTAACCAGTTATGCTAATTTTGCCAGAATGTTTCTCTCTAAATAAACCAGGAGTGCATTGTAGCTGACTGTGTTTTCATGCCTTCACCTAGGGTGTAAACCAAAAGAGAGGGAAGGCATTCTTGGTTTTTCCCTTTGTATCAACCAACACTTTATTGAAGACAATGATTTTATTATTTTTAACAAAAAAAACCCCACCAGATTTAATGAAATTCCTTGGTAACACCAAGGTTTTTCAGACTAGTATTCTGAGGGACTGTTAATGGGGAGGTATTTGTTCACAGCCCAAATAATAACTGTACCACTTTAAAACATCATTCTTCCTCTGCGGCTAATGAAGGGTGGGTTTTTAGTCCAGTGAGTCAGTTTGTACCTTTTGTTTGCCTGGCTTTGTGCCAGGGATCTGATCCTGAAAGATTTAACGTTGGAGAGTCTCTAAATAGCCTGATTCTCTAGTCTCTCAATTGTGCTTTAGTTTATCCAGAACCCTTGAAATTGGCAGTGGAATCAGTGGTATGCTTTGATTATATCACATGTATATGAAATAAAGTGATATAAAAAATTACTTGTTTTGAATGGCTCCTCCAACTCCTCTACTCCCTAAAAAAGGTTCTGGAAACTTGCTCTTAGACTTATAGATTCCCATCCGAATTTGAACTATTTGTTGATTTATTTGTAAATAATGTGGATCTTGTGGCAGTATTAAATGCGACCTCAGAAATCAAGGTCTGATTTGGGTTAAGTCTGTAATATTTGACATCAGATGACCAGATGACGGCGCACAGACCAAAAGTCAAGTCTACGAGAGGAGGATATCCATGGGACATTGCTTGCCATCTTTCAGAAACACTTAAATTGAATTTTATGATGGAATTGGCCACCCCTGGGAACTATCATGGTGGAGAGATTATAAGAGGCTCTTCTGTTTTCTTGGTGGTGTAGAGAATCCTCTGTTTCCACTGATGGCTTCCCGAGGGGGGGAAGAGCGTGAAGGGAATATAGCCTAAAAAAGCCTCTTCAGAACTCACCCTCCCCTTGGTCCCTTTTGGACTAGGTCAAGAGCTTGGTTGTTTAGCACTATATAGAGTGCCGCTTCTTGAGCTCGCAGTTGGGTGGTAGTTAAGAACATGCACTGTGGGGGCTTCCCTGGTGGCGCAGCGGTTGAGAGTCCGCCTGCCGGTGCAGGGGACGCGGGTTTGTGCCCCGGTACGGGAAGATTCCATGTGCCGCGGAGCGGCTGGGCCCGTGAGCCGTGGCCGCTGAGCCTGCGCGTCCGGAGCCTGTGCCCCGCGGCGGGAGAGGCCACAACACTGAGAGGCCCGCTTACCGCAAAAAAAAAAAAGGACATGCACTGTGAATCTTCCAGCCCCCTGCTCTTTATAGGCTGTGACCTTGACACTCCTCTGTTGAGAGGAGGGGTCTCTATCCTCTCCTCTTGAATCTGCACATGATTTGCCTATGTCTAGTGGAATGTGGCATAAGTGCTGAACGATGTCTGAGGCTAGGTTGGAAAAGGCAGTTTAGCCGCCACCTTGTTTTCGGGGGCACTTGCACTTGGATCTCTGTGCTGCCATGCAAGATGTCCTGCTATGCGGAAGCTTCCATGCTGTGAAGAAAGCCCAGGACACGAGAGAGGCCATATGTAGGTGCTCTAGTTGACAGCTCCAGCTGAGATTCTAGGTGACAGTAGCATCAACAGTCATACACACAAGTGAAAATTTTCCCAGATGACTCCCACCCCCAGCCATTGAGACATCCCTAGTTGTTGAGTCTTCTTAGTTGTAGCCTCAGACATTGTACGTTACCTTTGTGCCCTGTCCGAATTCTTGACCTACAGATTTCATGTATGATAAAATCATTTTCCAAGCCACTACATTTGGTGTAATTTGTGATGCAGCAGTAGTAACTGGAATGAAAAGCTGGGCAAATTATTTGACTTTTGTGTCCCTTTTGTTTCCTATCTTTAAACTGCTGATGGTAATAATAGCATTCCTTCAGAGAAATGAGTTAATTATGTAAAGCATTTAGTAAAGTACCTGGCACACAGTAAGGGTTCATTAAATGTTAGCTATTAATTAAGGGAAATCCATTAGACACTAAGTGTTTGGGGGGGGCATTGTCAAATAAGAAATAGTGAGCTCAGCTTGACTTCATTAATGAAATGTTCATTGTGATATGTAAAAAGGAAAAAGAATGAAGCTTTTCCCGAATTTGAATTTTTTTCCATATTTGAGGGGATGAGGTTCTGGTAATTGTTCTCAAGAATATCAGCAGGGATGGTCAGGACATGTCGTCAAAATAAGCCTAGCTTTCCTTACTTGCTTATTTAGAGCTATCATCTGTGAATTAGATTAAGTGCTGTTTATATCATTGCCTTTGAGCACCTTCTGGAATAACATTCTGTGTGTTTACTGGGTAGAGTGATTAGAGTAGAACTTTAAAAAATCATCCTAAAATGACTATTTTCAGACTTTTAAGTGATATGGAGAAGAAATCAGTGTCTACATCACCACGTATAAAATCATTGTCATAGGTCTTTAAAAATGTATACGGTCATGGTAAGTCTTGATCTTCATCTTCCTGTTGTGAAAGAATTCTAGTTATTTCACTCTTTCTGTGTTAGTTAATACCTGTCACCATATTTTGGTTGACTGTATGTTCAAACACAGAGATTAAAATATCAGTCTTTTTGTTTTAGAAAATGTACCTCTTCAAAAATGTTGACTTTAGGCTAGCTATGTGTGATATGCTTTCTTCCAGCTCCCGTTAAGCTACACACATAGTCCCATAACAGCACCAAAGAGTTAAGTAGCAATCAACTGTTTCTTAGTTTTAGAGGCATTTCCACTAACTACTTACTACATTGAGGTTGGAGTAGACTGAGAAAGCCTTAGTGGTGTATTTATGCTTTGACTTCTAACACAGGAGAATAAAATGAGATGAGGAGGAGAAGTTAGAAAGAGGCTTTGATCTATTCCCATTGTTCACTCATACTTCCAAGATGAAGGTTACCATGAATGACTGTTGGAAGCCTGTTTCCTTCATGTTCTGTATTTCATGACATATTACAAGCCAGTTAACTTGACTAGAGATTCCTCTATCTCCCCCCACTCTCAACTCCTCCAGACTACCTTCAGCACCATTCTTTGTGTATCCATTCATAGACTAACATTTCCAATATGTAGTATGGAAGAGAATGAAAGGAAACTTAGGACATTGTTTTCCAGGGATGCGATACAGCTGTAGAAGTGGTGTTAAGAGGAAACCTGCAAGAGTTGTGCTCTTAGGGTTTCAGATTAGCATTTATTTTTTCTGTTAAAAGACAGACTGCAGCATGTTCCTGATGTTATAGTAACAAAATTCTCCTCATAATATGAGAGAATCATAGAAGATCCTAGATCAGTCCAGCATAGGTGTACTGTCTGCCGAGTATTATAAATGGAGCCATGGCCTGTGTGCATCAGCCTGTACACACAAAACCTGACCAAATTCAAGATGTGAGCAAAATCTCACCATCCAATGGATAGTGGCGGGAATCAAGGGTGATCTGTATACTCTGCCATTTAAAAATTGTACATTTTCTTTTTGCAAAGATAATCTTTATGGAAATTATGAAAGAAATCTGTAGCATAAAAGAAGGGAACCATTACCCAAAGATGATGAGGGAAGGCTTAAGAATCATTCTGTATGATTTATTATGGTATACAGAAGGTATTTGTGGAAATGTAAGATTTTATTCTTAGCAAGAGAGCAAAAAATATGACCTCTATGAAATCAAAACAAAAAGTCATAAGAAAAAATCAGAATGAGATTTTAAGAGGAGCTGAAATGATTTTAAGAGGAGCTAAAAATAAACAAAAAACCTGAAAATGCAATAGCGGGATAAAAATCTGCAATGGCAATTGTAAAGAGCAGAGCTGATCCTGTGGAAAATGGAATCAATCCTATATTGAGTATTTGAGATTGTCCAGAATAAGGAGAAAATGATGGCAGGGAAGTGAAATGACGAGGGTAAAGACGACAGATATTGAGGACAGAGAGAGGAGAATAAGGTATTTCTAAGGGAGAGATCAGAATAAATGTAACAAAAGCGAAAAATAGAAGTAGAAGAAAACTTTCTTGAGGTAACAAGGTTCTGAATCTGCAGGTCCAAAGTGTAGGCTTCATTGTGTTCTGGGTAAAATTAATGAAAATAAATCCCCACCTGCCTGAATTCTGGTAACACAATTTTTAAAGAAAAGAATTCATAGATTAAAAAATAAATAGGTTACTCTAATGGTACAGTGGTCAGTCTTACTTCACTGCAGATTTCTTTTTATTTATCCTGTAATGGATTCATTGGGCTTCTTAAAGCTATGGTTTGGTGATTTCATTAGTTCTGGAAAAATCTTAGCCATTTTCTCACTTGCCATTCTCTTCAATTTCTTTTGAAACTCCAATTAAATATATATTGGACTTTCTCATGTATTCTTCACATTTCTTACCCTCTGTCATGCATTCATCATCTTTTTGTCTCTCTGTCCTGAATTCTGTATGGTTGCTTCCAGTGATGTGCTGTTAAACTGGTTCTCCAGGGGGAAAAAAAGCCCTGATTTGTAGCAGTTGTTGATTTCCATAGTGTAAATATTCGCAAGGTCAGTTTCAGGCAACCAGCATGACTTCACTGAGGCAGAGTTAGGAGGAGCTGCACGTAACTGGCTTTCACAGGCTGGTTCAGGCCAGCTCTAGCATACCTCTAGGCTTTTCTCCTGTCTTCCCATTTACTAAATATCTTTTAAGTTGCATCTAATCTGCTTTTAAACCTCTCTATTCAGTTCTTAATTGGGGTTATTTTATTTTTAATTCTTGACTTTCTATTTTTTTTCTATTTTCAAACTGTGTCACTGTGTATAGTTTTCACTTCTCTGCTAAAAACTCCAACTTGTCTTTTGTTTATCCTATCACAGAAAACACAATTATTTTTTTTGTCTGCATCTGATATTTCCAATTTCTCAAGTTGTCTCCTGACCACTTTTTCCTGTCTGTTGTTTCTGCTTATTCTTATTCCTGTTTAGTTTCCTGTGTATTCCATTATCCTCGACTGGGCCCTCGATACTACATTTGAAAAATTATTTAAGACTATTTTTAGGCCCACAGTGTAGGTACTTAGAAAATTTGCATTTGCTTCTGACAGACACTTTGGGAGTATTCTAATCCGGGATGGGTTATAAACCAAGTTTAAAGTTTGAGAAAAGCAGTTTGATCCTAGTTTGATCCTAGGTTATAATCTGCTTCAGATTTCAGATTCTTATTTAAGGATGTAGCCCTTTGGGATTCCAGCTTATTGTGGGGAGGGTCTTAGGTGAGATGGCCCTCAGTTTTATTTCTGTATCTGCCCCCCTGAGAATCAATCAAAACAAAGGTTCTAATTTTCCAAGATCAGCAAGGACCCTTTAGAGGAAATGTGGCTTCAGAATTTGTTTTCCATGCTGACTTTTCATTCCCATTTCACTTTTTAAAAAATTGTGGTAAAATATACGTAACATAAAATTTACCATTTTAACTATTTTTAAGTGTGTAGTTCAGTGGCATTAAGTACATTCACATTGTTGTGCAAACACCACCACTATCCATCTCCAGAACCTTTTCATCATCCCAAACTGAAACCGTACCCATTAAACAGTATCCTCCTTACCCCACTCACCCCAGCCCTTGGTAACTGCTGTTCTACATTGTGTGAATTTGACTATTCTAGGTACTTCATATTAGTAGAATCATGTAATAATTGTCTTTTCATGTCTGGCTTATTTCACTTAGCATAATGTCTTCAAGGTTCATGTTATAACATGTATCAGAATTTCACTCCTTTTTAAGGCTGAATAATATTCCATTGTGTGTGTGTGTGTGTGTGTGTGTGTGTGTGTGTGTGTATACACACACACCACATTTTGATTAGCAGTTCATCCATTTATTGGAAACTTTAGTTGTTTCCACTTTTGGCTGTTGTTTATTATGCTGCTCTGAACATGGGTGTACAAATATCTGAGTCCTTGCTTTCATTTCTTTTGGGTATATACCCAGGAGTGGAATTGCTGGATCATATAGTAGTTCTATTTTTAATTTTTTGAGGAATCAATAATACCATTTTCCACAGCAGCTGCCCCATTTTACATTTCCACCAGCAATCACAAGGGTTCCAGTTTCTCCACATCTTTTTATTTTTAATAACCATTTTAATGGGTGTGAAGTGGTATCTCATTGGGATTTTGATTTGCATTTCCCCAGTGATTAGTGATGTTGAGCATCCTTTCATGTGCTTATTGACTGGTTGTATATCTTCTCTGGAGAAATAAATGTCTATTCAAGTCCTTAGCCCATTTTTGAATTTGCCCAGTTTTTGTTTAGTATTAGGAGTTATTTGTTTCCAGATATGAATTCCTTATCAGATATATGATTTGTAAATATTTTCTCCAATGCCTGTTTTTTGTTTTTTTTTCTTTTTTGCGGTACGTGGGCCTCTCACTGTTGTGGCCTCTCCCGCTGCAGAGCACAGGCTCCGGACGCGTAGGCTCAGCGGCCACAGCTCACGGCCCCAGCTGCTCCGCGACACGTGGGATCCTCCCGGACCGGGGCATGAACCTGTGTCCCCTGCATTGGCAGGCAGACTCTCAGCCACTGCACCACTAGGGAAGCCCCCGTAGGTTACCTTTTTATCCTGTTGATAGTATCCTTTTATGCACAAAAGTTTAGAATTTTGATGTAGTCCAATTTATCTTTTTTTTTTCTTTTGTTGCCTGTGTTTTTAGTGTCATATCCAAGAAATCATTGCCAAATTCAGTGTCATGGAGCTTTCTCCCTATGTTTTTGAAGAGTTTTAAGTGTTAGCTCTTGCATTTAGGTCTTTGATCCATTGTGAGTTAGTTTTTGTATATGGTGTAAGGTAAATGTCCACCTTCATTTTTTTTTCTTTGCATGTAAATATTTAGTCTTCCCAGCACCATTTGTTGAAATCCCCTCTTAGTTTTGACTTGATAAATTCTTACTGTCTTCTTATTTTTCAGTACTTTTATTACTTCTTATTTTTCAGTACTTTCGAAAGATGTTTTTCAGTGCCTTTGAAAGATGAAAACATATTTCACCATTGTATTGGAAATAGGAAAATTCATTAATGTTTTAGATCAATTTGAATGAGAATACAAGTGATACCCTAAACCCTATAAAACATGTGGAGGGATATAGCCCCCTATCCTTAGCTTTTAAATACTGTTTGGTTGCAATTTTGCACTTTTCATGGGAAAAAGGTACAGCTTATCAGCATATGTATTTTTTAATAACCAAATAATTCATTAGTCTAAATCTCATCTTCTTAGGTTATAAAACTTACTTAGAATTGAATTACTAGTGAGAGAAACAAAGATGTAATTTTCTGCCAAGAATACGGGAATCATGAAAGCATTCCCATCTCCTTTTAGTGGTTATACGTTTTTCCCCCAATCACAAGTAAGGATTAGAGCCTATATTTTAATATGTCACCTATTTAATCATGTTTAATTGGGTGGATGGAGAGGCAACCTCCCTATTTAAAAAATTTTAGTAACATAGTAAATGTTAATCATACTTCTTCAGATGATACACTGCTAATATTTCATTTCATTTCTTTTCTTTTAGACATTTCTTCTTTGTTCATGAATAGGCAAGTACAGGATTTCCAAAAGGGAGAGCTAGAAGCAGTCAGTATTCATAGGTAGTAATTTTCAGAGATCTGTTGAGGGGCTCTTAATATTAAAGGAATCAGCAAAGCAGTGCATTAATGATTTTAGTTGGATGTTTATTAACATTTGGCTTTGTTTAAATTCATTATAGGATTCTTTGATAAGATTTTTCATGTAAATCTTCTTGAACTATGTAACAGTAGCACTTTTTTCTCAAAGTATAACCTGACTTTCTCTGTAATTATTTTACTTTTACAATGCGAATTAGGATGGATTTACACTTAATCTTACAGTAGTTTTCTACTTGCCTCCTTGAGCAGGGGAGAAAGAGATGGTGTTACAATATAGTGAATGTACTTACTTATTCTGTAGCCTGGCAGGGTATTTGTGCTTGTAGATGTCATGTATTATGTGTGTTGGGGAAGAAATAAAACATGAAGGGCTATTCTTGTATAGAGGGTATCTATGAAAAATGCAGCGTGTAGTATTGGTTGAAAAATAAACTTGACTAATGACCTTTAACTTTTAAAGTTACCTTCAACCAAGACATTTTATCAGTTTATCAACAGTTTTGACGTACCTAACACTTGTGCCATGGTTCAGCTATGCAGAGAGCACAGTCTGGGCTGGAATGAGAGTGGTCACGGGAAGTCTGCTCTTACAAGTCCTGAAGATAAGCCCTGATACTGAGTTGGGCATATTTATTCCCTCAGTGACTAGCTCAATAAAGCCTATTCATTAAGGAAATCTTGTCGTTGACTCAGGTCCACTTGTCACAAATCATACTCTCCAATTTTAGGATTACATCAGGCTGAAATCATGGACAAAGCATGTTGCTAGGTTCATTCTTTCATAACACAAGGAGTGGCTTATTATCAGATTGCCCACAGCAATTTGATTGTCAGCAGTTTTACATGTTTAGGGTGATTACTCCAACACTTCCTTAAAGTTATTGAGATTTATAAAGGCCTTTACCTTTTGGAACAAGAAAGAAATAGTCTTTGATGTATATTAAATGCTGCCCACTTGCCACACATTGTATTATATTGAATCCAACACAGGTAACATACAGTTTCTCCTTGCAGGTAAACAGAGTCTTCTTAGGAAGGTGCAATACATAAAAGAGAAGAAAAGTTCACTCTGTGCTGAATTTTTTTTTTTTTTTTTTTTTTTTTTTTTTTTGCGGTACGCGGGCCTCTCACTGTTGTGGCCTCTCCCGTCGCGGAGCACAGGCTCTGGACACGCAGGCTCAGCGGCCATGGCTCACGGGCCCAGCCGCCCCGCAGCATGTGGGATCTTCCCAGACCGGGGCACGAACCCATGTCCCCTGCATCGGCAGGCGGACTCCTAACTACTGTGCCACCAGGGAAGCCCATGAGCTGAATTTTAAGAACAGTTTTGATTTTTATCAGAGACCCTCTTAGTCATTGAAGATTTCTAATCTATAAAACAGAAGTGGCAGAACTGTTTAGGTGGGGGAAGACGAAGACATTTAAAAATTCTATTTAAGAAGCCATTATTGATCCTCTTTTTTATTTCAGAAACTCTGACGGTCAGTCAGTCACAAAGATCTGATTATACCCCCAAGATACTCAAAGTATAGGAGGATAAGGGCAACTCAAAACTATTAACACATTGCTTTTATGGTATAAATCTCCATTATTCTTCATAACAGTACTGTTTGGGCTTTACAGCTGGGATAACAAAGGCCCAGGGAGATTAAACGAAGAATGGAGTGTGTATTTAGCCCCACTCCTGTGTTTCTGCAGTGTCTTCGTGAGATGCCAACTGAGTGAGAATTGGATAAGCTGTGTAGAGTAGCACAAGGGCCTGTGTGGGACCTTTAAAATATATCCTGTATTGATCTTAGAGTCACATTGCTAGGATAAAATGGCGAAGCAAAACCATTTAGTAATTTGATAAGACTGAAGATGTTAGATATTTACTTTTCTTTATTATCCAACAGATATTTGTTAAGTGCATAATACGTGTCAGACATTGTATTCATTGACTGTTCTATTTGGTTCTGCTGTCACTCTTAGTAATTTAAACATGCTTAATGCAGAAGATTTATAAGTACAGTTAAGCATGAAGATCCAGAAAAAAGTAATTTACTCTGCCTCTCATCTTCCAGAAGGAGTCATTGTGAACATTTTGGTTTATTTCCTTGTTATTTTTTATCCATAAAAAATAAGTCCTCTTTTATTGAGACCATGGAGCATATACATGATGGAATTCTATTATAATTTTATGTAAGTACTTTCCCTTCACAATAAAAATAGTTAATATTTCTTGAGTATTTACTATATTTTTGGCACAGAGCTAATATATAATTATTTTATATTTTAAAAATGTTTTCTATATTTAACAATATGTACTATTCAGTACATGCAAAAGAATCTATGTGTCACATATGTAAGTTACGGGTTTTTGTGAACTGATCACCCAGTGTAAGGACACATGAGAACCAACACTATTGAAGAATGGCAAAATACGCCACTTTGGCATAAGGATTATTGTGGGCTAAAGGCAATTGAAAAAAGGTGCAAGAAGGGTGCTCTGACTACCCCGCCCCTGCCCTGCCCCCACCCCGCCCCTGCCCCATTCTTCCTGAAAGCAGGAGATAAAACTCGCAAGTGTAATATGCTCTGCCTACCATACCAGGAGGAAGCACTCTTATCACTAGAGCCAGGAGTTGAGACTGAGTATTCTGTGCAAACCAACCTTGTAAAAATAACTCCTGTCTGTCTCTGGTCTTTTCCACAGTTGCCTCTACTTGTTCACCTAATATATAAGCACTTAGGTTTTGCCAGTTCTTTGGGTCTTCATTTTCTTGTGGACGCTTACGTGTACATGAAAAAATAAAACGTGTATGCTTTTCTCCTTTTAAACTGTCTGAAGTCAATTTAATTCTCAGGCCCAGCTGGAGACTCTAATAGGGTAGAGGTCAAGTTTTACAAAACTCCACTACCATTCTACCCTCTAACCTCCCCATCAGAAATACTACTCTCTTCAATTTTGTTTATCATTTCTTTGCCTTTTTAAAATGTTTTAAAAATCACAAATTTATGTATCCCTAAGCAATATATAGTATAGTTTTGCTTATTTTTGAGGTTTTACAAAAAGTTATCATGTATTCTTGTTTTTTGTTTGTTTGTTTCTACATGTTGTTGCCTTTAATGGTAGGTCATTCATTTTTATTATTGTCTAATATTCCTTTCTGCTAATACATCATCATATGTTTATTTACTTGCCTTTCTGTGAGCATCCGAATTGTTTCCAGATTTTTGCTATTTTGAGCAGGGCTGCTATTATTGGGTTTTAGGATACGTGAATGCTGAATTTTACATGATATCCAAAATTGTGATTCAAAGTAGTTGTACCAGTTTACGTTCCATCAGCAGTATATGAGTGTTGCCAATGATCTCCATCTTTGCTAACACTTTCCATTTTCCTGCTTCTTAATTTTTGCCATTCTGATGGATATACAGTGCTAGTCTATGGTCTTAGTTTTACATTTCCCTGAAAACTAATGAGACTAAATACTTTTTCATATGTTTACTGTGAAATGTCTGTTTATATTTCTTGCTCATTTTTTCTTTTGGGTTGTTTGTTCTTTTTTTATTGGTTTGTAGGATTTACTTATATGTTCTGGATACTTTTCTTGGGTGGTTAGGGTTTAAGAGTTACTTTCTCTGCGTTTAAACTTGTGTAAGTTTTGTTTGAATGTCTGTTTTCAGTTCCTTTGGGTACACACCTAGGAGTGTAGTTGCTGGGTCATATGGTAACTCTATGTTTAACATTTGGAGAAACTACCAAACTGTTTTCCACAGCAGCTTCACCTTTTTATATTTCCACTAGCAGTGTATAAGAGTTTCAGTTTCTCTACACCCTTACCAACATTTGTCATTATCTGTCTTGTTTTTTTTGAAGTGTATTTGACATACAGCATTCTGTAAACTTAAGGTGTACAACATACTGATTTGATACATTTATATATTAATAATATGAGTGCCACTGTAGCAATGTTTAACACCTTTGTCACATCACATAATTATCATTTCTTTAAGTTGGTGGATAATTAAGAGCTACTCTCTTAGCAAGTTTGATCAATATTGTCTATATTTACTATACTGTGCATTAGATATCTAGGGCTTATTTGCTACTGTTGCAAGTTTGTGCCCTTAAGCAAGGTAGTCTGTCCTATTCTGTAACCCCCAATCCCCTGGTAACCACCAGTTTACTCTCTGTTGCTTAGAGTTTGGCTTTTTTAGATTCCACATATAAGTGATGTCATACAGTATTTGTCTAATTTGTCTTTTTCTGTCTGGTTTATGTCACTTAGCATAATGTCCTCAAGGTCTGTCTATATTGTCACAAATGGCAGGGTGTCCTTCCTCGTGGCTGAATAATATTCCATTGTGTGTTTATGGTATATATACATATGTACATACATACCGTATCTTCTTTATCCATTCATCTGTTGACAAGCATTTAGGTTGTTTTCCTATCTTGGTTATAGTGAATAACACTTCAATAAACATGGGAGTGCATATATCTCGTCAGTAACCTGTTTTCATTTCTTTGGGTATATGCCCAGAAGTGGAGTTGCTGGATCTTATGGTAATTCTATTTTTAATTTTTTGAGGAAATTCCATATTTTCTGCAGTGGCTAAACCAATTTACATTCTCACCAACAGTGTACAAGCGTTCCCTTTTCTTCCCATCCTCACCAACACTTGTTATCTCTTGTCTTCTTGATGATAGCAGTTTTAACAGGTGTGAGATGATATCTCATTGTGGTTTTGATTTGCATTTCTCCGATTATTAGTAATGTTGAGCATCTTTTTATGTACCTGTTGGCCATTTGCATGTCTTCTTTGGAAAAAACGTTTGGTTCCCCTGCCCATTTTTTTTTTTTTTTTGTGGTACGCGGGCCTCTCACTGTTGTGGCCTCTCCTGTTGCGGAGCACAGGCTCCGGACGCGCAGGCTCAGCGGCCATGGCTCACGGGCCTAGCTGCTCCGCAGCATGTGGGATCTTCCCGGACCGGGGCATGAACCTGTGTCCCCTGCATCGGCAAGCGGACTCTCAACCACTGCATCACCAGGGAAGCCCCCCGCCTTGCCCATTTTTTAATTGGATTTAAAAAATTGAATTGTATGAGTTCTTTATATATTTTTGCTATTAACCCCTTATCTGAAATATGGCTTGCAAAAGGTTTCTCCCATTCTGTAGGTTGCTTTTTCATTTTGTTGATTGTTTCTTTTGCTGTGCAGAAGCTTTTAAGTGTGATGTAGTCCCACTTGCTGGTTTTGTTGTTTGTGCTTTTGGTATCATAATCTAAAAAATCATCAGCAAGACTCATGTTGAGGAGCTTCTTCCCTCTGTTTTCTTCTAGGAGTTTTGTGGTATCATGTCTTATGTTAAAGTCTTTGATCCATTTCGAGTTAGTTTTTTGTGAATGGTGTAAGATAGGGGTCCACTTTGAATTTTTTGTTCTGCATGTGTCTATCCAGTTTCCCAACACCATTTGTTGAAGAGACTATGCTTTCCCCATTGGGTGTATTGGCTCCCTTATTGAATATCAGTTGACTGTATTTGTGGGGGCTTAATTCTGGGCTCTATCCTGTTCCACTGGCCTATGTGTCTATTTTTATGCCAAACGATACTGTTTTAATTACTATTGATTAGCAGTACAGTTTGAAATCAGGAAGTGTGATACCTCTGTTTTTTTTCTTCTTTCTCAGGATTACTTTGGCTATTTGAGGTCTTTTGTGCTTCCCTACAAATTTTAGGATTGTTTGTTCTATTTCTGTGAAGAATGTCATTGGGATTTTGATAGGGATGTGTTGAATGTATAGATGGCTCTGGGTAGTATGGATATTTCACAATATTAAGTCTTCCTATTTATAAATATGGGATCCTTTTCCATTTATTTGTTTCTTCTTTGATTTATTTCAACAAGGTGTTGTAGTTTTGTTTCCTTGGTTAAACTTATCCCTAGGTACTTTATTATTTGTGATGGTATTGTGAATAGAATAATTTTCTTTATTTCTTTTCAGATGTTTGATTTTTCATAATTACAGTTGATTCTATGTGTTGATTTTTTTTTTTTTTTTAATTTATTTATTTATTTATGGCTGTGTTGGGTCTTCATTTCTGTGCGAGGGCCTTCTCTAGTTGTGGCAAGCGGGGGCCACTCTTCATCGCAGTGCGTGGGCCTCTTACTATCGCGGGCTCTCTTGTTGCAGAGCACAGGCTCCAGACGCGCAAGCTCAGTAATTATGGCTCACGGGGCCCAGTTGCTCCGCGGCATGTGGGATCCTCCCAGACCAGGGCTCGAACCCGCGTCCCCTGCATTGGCAGGCAGACTCTCAACCACTGCGCCACCAGGGAAGCCCCTATGTGTTGATTTTTATACCCTTCAATTTTACTGAATTTGTTGATTAGTTCCAGCAGTTTTAGACTTGAGTCTTTGGGATTTTCTACATAAAAAAATTATATCATCTGCAAATAATGACAATTTTACTTCTCCAATTCTGATTTGGATGCCT
This sequence comes from Phocoena phocoena, assembly GCF_963924675.1. Lineage (NCBI taxonomy): Eukaryota > Metazoa > Chordata > Mammalia > Artiodactyla > Phocoenidae > Phocoena > Phocoena phocoena. The sequence continues at coordinate 9,987,428 of NC_089227.1, forward strand.
TGTATTTCTTTTTCTTGCCTAATTGCTCTGGCTAGGTCTCTCAGTACCATGTGGAATAGGACTGGTAATAGCTGGCATCCTTGTCTTATTCCTGATATTAGAGGAAACGCTTTCAGGTTTTCTCTGTTGAGTATGATGTTAGCTATGGCTCTGTTACGTATGGCCTTTATTATGTTGAAGTTATGTTCCTTCTACACCCAATCTGCTGAGGGTGTTTATCATGAAAGGGTGTCATGTTTTGTCAAATGCTTTTTCTGCATCTGTCGAGATGATCCTATGATTATCTATTAATGTGATGTATTACATTTATTGATTTGTGAATGGTGAACCATCCTTGCATCCCAGGAATAAATCCCAGTTAGTCATGGTATATAATCCTTTTAAAATGTGTTCTTAAATTCAGTTTGCTAATATTTTGTTAAGAATTTTTACATCTCTATTCATCAGGGATATTGGTCTTTAGTTTTCTTTTTTTGTAGTGTCACTATCAGACTTTGGAATCAGGGTGATGCTGGCCTGGTGGAATGAGTTTCGATATTTTCCATCCTCTTAAACTTTTTGGAGGAATTTGAGAAAGAGTGGCATTAATTTTTCTTTAGATATTTGATAGAATTTGCCAGTGAAGTGGTCTGGTCCTGGGGTTTTCTGTGTTGGAAGGTTTCTGATTACTTATGGGTAATCTCTTTACTCATGGGTTTGTTCAGGTTTTTTCTTTCTTCCTGATTCATTCTTGGTAGATGTGTGTTTCTGGGAACTTCTGTTTCTTCTAGGTTATCTAATCTTTTGGCATATAATTGTTCATAGTAATCTTTATGATCCTCTATATTTCTGTAGTATCTGTGTAATGTTTCCTCCTTCATTTCTAATTTTATTTAGAGTCTTCTTGCTCTCTCTTTTTTTTTTAGTCTAGCTAAAGGTTTGTCAGTTTTGTTTATCTTTTCAAGAAACCACCTCATAATTTTGTTGAGCCTTTCTATTTTTTTTCCTGGTCTCAGTTTCATCAATTTCTTTTCTGATCTTTGCTCTTTTCTCCCTTCTGCTAACACTGAACTTAGTTTATTCTTCTTTTTGTAATTCCCTGAAATATAAAGTTAGGTTGTTTATTTGAGACCTTTTTTTAAAATATAGGTGTTTATTGTTATCTTCCTCTCTTGCTCTCTTCCTTTGTCAATTGATTATTTTCAATGGTGGTACGCTTTGGCTCCCTTTTTTAAGAAGAGAAAAAAATCTTTTGTGTATGTATGTAGGTTTTTGCTTTGTGATTTCCACAAGACTTTCATAATACATCTTATAGATATAACAGTCTACTTTAAAGTTAACTGCAATTTAATTTCAATCACATACCAAAAAACTACCCTTTTATTCCCCCTACATTTTATGGGGTTTTTTTTTGGTCACAGTTTATATCTTATCATATTGTATATCCATTAACAAATTGTTGTAGCTATAGTACTTCTTCCCTTTAACCTTTATACTAGAGTTAAGTGATTAACATACCACTATGTTGGAGTTTTCTGAATTTGACTACTTAACTTGCATATTTTCATATGTTTTCATGTTACTATTTAGTGTACTTACTTTTTTTTTTTTTTTTGCGGTATGCAGGCCTCTCCTGTTGCAGAGCACAGGCTCCGGAAGCGCAGGCTCAGCAGCCATGGCTCACGGGCCCAGCTGCTCCGCGGCATGTGGGATCTTCCCAGACCGGGGCGCGAACCCGTGTCCCCTGCATCGACAGGTGGACTCTCAACCACTGCGCCACCAGGGAAGCCCCTAGTGTACTTACTTTTTAGCTTGAAGATCTTTTTGTTGTTTTTTTTTTTGCGGTATGCGGGCCTCTCACTGCTGTGGCCTCTCCCGTTGCAGAGCACAGGCTGCGGACACGCAGGCTCAGCGGCCATGGCTCACGGGCCCAGCTGCTCCGCAGCATGTGGGATCCTCCCAGACCGGGGCACGAACCCGTGTCCCCCGCATCGGCAGGTGGACTCTCAACCACTGCACCAACAGGGAAGCCCCGAAGATCTTCTTTTAACATATTTGGTAAGGCAGGTCTAGTGATAATGAAGTACCTCAGCCTTTTTTTTTTTTTTTTGGTCTGGGAAACTTTTTCTCTCTCCTTCATTTCTTAAGGACGACTTTGCTAGATAACGGATTCTTGGTTGGCATTGTTTTCTTTCAGCACTTTGAATATATCATCGTACTCTCTCCCAGCCTGTAAGGTTTCTGCTAGAAGCCCACTGATAGTGTGAGGAGGGTTCCCTTGTAAGTGACAAGCTTCTTTTCTCTTGCTGCTCTTGAGGTTCTCTGTCTCTTAAGTTTGAAAGTTATAATGTATCCTGGAGAAGTTATCTTTGGATTGAATTGTTTAGAGATCTATGAGCTTCAAGAACTTAGATGTCCAAACTCTCCCCATTTTGGGTAGTTCTCCACCACTATTTCTTTAAACAAGCTTTCTGCCCTTTCTCTGTTTCTTCTTCTGGGACTCCCATAATGCATTGTTTATTTCTTCTAATGGTGTCCCATAAGTTCTGTAGGCTTTCTTCATTCCTTTTCATTCTTTTTTCTTTTTGTTTCTCTGATTGGATAATTTCAAATGACCTGTCTTTGAGTTCATTGATTGTTTTTTCTGTTTGATCTAGTCTGCTGTTGAAGCTCTCTATTGAATTCTTCAGTTCAGTGACTGTATTTTTCAGCTCCAAAATTTGTTTGGTACTTGCTTATGTTTTCTATCTTTTTGTTGTACTTCTCATTTTGTTCTTGTATTGTTTTCCTGATTTCATTAAATTGTTTATCTGTGTTCCCTTGTAGCTCTCTGACCATCTTTATAACAGTTTTTTGAATTCTTTGTCAGGCAGTTCGTCTGTCTCCGTTTTGGGGGGAGGTCAGTTACTGGAAATTTACTGATGTTTTTGTGGTGTCAGTTTTCCTTGTTTCTTTCTGGTTGCTGTAGGCATCTGTGTATTTGAGGCAGCAGTCACTTCTAGACTTTATGGACTGACTTCACTAAGGAAAGACCTTCACCTGCAGGTGGCGGCCCACTGGACTGTGCTGTAAACCTGGGTCCAGTGGTGCGGGGTGCCAAGTGTACGGGTGCGTGGCACCTACAGGCCCCATGGGTGCGTGGTATCTTGTCAGTTCAAGCAGCAGGAATCCACTACACCGACAACTGTGAGAGCCAGAGGCGGTCCATAGTGTCTGCAAGGGCTCGAGGTCCTCAGCAGCGTCTGTAGGTCCAGCGGCTATGTACCAGGACAGGCAGTGGTGGTGGCCAGAGCTGGTGCCACGTGCTTGGCTGCGAGGGCTGCTGCAGCCTGTGTGGGCTGGATTGGCTGCAGATACATGCGCAGCGGCAAGGTCAGAGGTTCAGTGGCAGGGTCAGGGGCCAACTCTAGGAGACCTGGCCGTTAGAGTTGACTTGTGAGTCTGTAGGAGCTAGCCACGGGGCATGCATGGTTTTGGAGCCGGTATCTGGAATCAAGGCTGGTGAGCATAGAGGTGTGGCTGCTGGGACTGTCTTGGGCACATGTGAGGTGCAGGCCAGTGACAGGAGTTGGGGCGTGCTCTGGGTGCCTGAGCCGCTCTGGGGACCTGGGCTGTCACCATACACTTGTGTGGCTTCAGGGGCTTGCTGCAGGCGTGTGCGTGGCGTTGGAGGCCGGTGATGGGAGTTGGCGCCAGTGGCCTGCAGGGGCTGGCTGCCAGCATGTGCAGCTGTGCAGACCAGTGACGAGTCAGAGTCTCATGTGGGCCTTAGCTGTTGGTGTGCACATGTGTGGCTGCAGGGGCCATAGGGGCAGGCACATCGGTGGGGGTCAGCTGCAGGGGTCCAGGCTGGTGTCTCGTTTGCACGCAGCTGCAGCAGCCTGAGTTGGCTGCAGGGGAGGATCCTGGGCTCAAGTGGGAAGTCGTGGGGAAGGAATGGGGAGGGACTCCAGCCCTGTTGTCAGAGTGAAAACCTGTGGGTGAAAATCTCAGGTGAAATCTGCAGGGGGTCTACAGCAGGCAGTGCTGCCTTCTGGTTTCTTCAGCTGTGAAACCTACTGGGGTCCTCTGTGGAGCAGTCGGCTGGGGCGTGCAGTGAGGTCCTCAGTGATGAAGGCTGCCAGCTCTGCAGTGTCCACCAGGCCTGTTGCTGGTGAAAGCTGCTGGGATCCTCTGCAGAGCAGGCCACTGGGAACTGTGTTACTCCTGCCACATGGCTGGTATTGGTAGCCCCGGCCCTCCTTCCTGTTCCGAGCTCTCTCTCCATACGTGTCAGCTTTGCTTGTCTCTGGTGGGGTGAAACTGCAGCAGGTCCTGTGTGCCATGCCCCGAAAGGGTGGGGAAGCTAGTCACTCACCTGCTTTCCTTTTCCTGGCAAGGAGAACTGTCTCGCATGGGGGAGTTCCCTCTTGGCACTGAGCAGTGCTGGCCTGGGGGATGGGCTGGTGAAGGCAAAGTCAGACTTTCTTCTTACCTTTTTTGTGCAGTTATCCTCGGGCTTTCTCACCCACTCTGTTGCGGATGCTCCTTAAGTGGATTCCTGAGCTCTCCAGGAGCGATTTTCATTCATGGATAGCTGTCTGATCGTTATTTGTTGGGAGATGGAGGCTGGGGTCTCTTTACTCTGCCTTATTGGTGATGACATCCTGTGTTGTGTGTTTTTTACCTGCCCCCCCCCACCTTTGGGGAGGAAAAATATTTTATGCATAGAGAATTATTCAGTGTGCAATATTTGGGATCCAGACTTCTCTTGCCCAATATGGTGTTTCTGAGGTTTATTTTCACTTGTTCATTTTCATTGATGTACTGTGTGTCATTGTGTGAACATACAGCAGTTGTTTTGTTCTCCATTCCGTCATTGAGGATATTCTTATTTGGGGCCTATTATAAATAACATGGCTAGGAACATCTTCTGTGTGCTTTTTGTTGTATGTACGTATGTACGTTTTTCTATATATCTTGGAGTGGGATTTCTGGGTTATTGGGTATGTACGTGTACACTTTAATAGATATTGTCAAACAGTAGTTTATGGTGCTTTTACTAACTTATACTCCAGCAGCAGTATATGAGAGTTCTCGTTTCTTTGTGGAGATGCATGTAAAGCTCTCACATGTTTAGTAATTATGTGGTAGCTATTTTTGTTTTTATGATGATGACTCCCAGGTACCTTACTTAGGCACCTGGATTGGTTCTATCTACCGCAGTAGGGAATGCAGGAAGGGGGGAGCTGGCACGGCAGAGAGGAAGGTAGGGGAAGGAGCTCACTTGGGGATATGTGTAAGTGTTTAATAGAGGTTTAGTTTAAGCACAGAAGGGATGCCTGGCCTAGATACAGAGATTTGGGAATCATCTTAGTAGACCCAAATTCAAGTCATTGAATAAGATCTTAGGTGAAGATTGGGATGGGGACGGAAGTTGGGGGTGGAAGTGGGGACATAATGTGTATTAGTTTGCTATGGCTGTCACGACAAAATACAACAGACCGGGTGGCTTAAACAACAGAAATTTATTTCCTCACATTTCTAGAGGTGTCATCAATTTCGGTTTCTTCTGAAACCTCTCTCCTTTGCTTGAAGATGGCCATCTTCTCCCTTTGTCTTCACGTGGTCCTTTCTCTGTTTGCCCACATGTCTCTGTGCAAATTTCCTCTTATAAGGACACCAGTCATAATTGGATTAGGGCCTACCCTAAAGACCTCACTGTAACTTAATTACCTCTTTAAAGACCTTATTTTCAAATACAGTTACATTCTGAGATACTGGGTATTAGGGCTTCAACATATGAATTTTGTGGTGAGTGGAGGGGGAGGCAGTTCAGCCTGTAACATAGAATAAGGGAGAATATAGGACAGGTAGAGGACTACAGATTGCAGTAAGGAACTTAAGAGGACTGGCCAGAGAAGTACAAGGAAAATAGGTAGAGGGTTGAGTCAAATAAAGGGAGGGTTTCAGGGATGGTAGAGTCAACCACAGGCCTCCCAGATTCTAAATCTAGTCACTGATACCGAATTGTTTTACTTTTCTAAATTCTTTTTCTAAAATGGAGACTTTCAGTAGAAATGCTGAAGTAAATGTTTAATAGGGTTTGCCTTACTCAACCTCACTTGAAAAATAGTTACGAATCAGAGTCTATTATATGAAGTTTTGGATGCCAGAACATACTGAATGTATTGTTGCTGTGTTTTCACATCTTTAAGAGAATGGCCTTGAAACGTATTTTGTTCAAACAGATGAGACATCGTGAGATTTAGAAATCCTAGTTTACTATTTAAAGCTTATTCTACAAGACTCTTGTATCATTTCTGAATTCTAACTGCATTGTAGTTCAGAATGCTCAAAATATTTGTGAGGCGGTTTAAGGATAATGATAAATTCTGTGAAATCACTCTGCTACGTGCCGTGTCCTCCAGCCTTGTTATTATGCTTCGTATCGGACATCTGTTCACTTCTTTGCATCTCCACTGCCACCAGCTAGTCCAGCTGCCATCACCTTTGGTGTGGACTACCACAGAAGACTTTTAACTGGACTTCCTGCTTCCTTCTTGCCCTTTCTAGAGAAACCAAAAAAAAAAAAAACCAAGCCAGAGCGTGTCATCCCCTGATTGAAATCTTCAGCAGTTTCTCATTACACCTGGACTTAAATTCAAACTCAGCACCATACCCTGTAAAGATCTGTGTGGTGAAGACCCTGCCTGCCCTCATTTACCACACTAGCCTGCTTTCTGCTGCTTGCACAGACCAAGCCGGTGGCTGCTTTAGGGCCTTAGCCTGGTTTACTTGCCCTTCCCTGGGTTTTCAGATTACTCCTTCAGTCTCAACTCAGATCTTGGCAGGGAGGCCTTCCCTCACTCCACAGCTAAAACTGCTCTTTCCCCCTTTCACTTTCTAGCATGTCACATGTATGTATGTATGTATGTAAGTAGGTGAGTAGGTTAGTTTTGTAAGCAACTGCAAAATCGTCCTCCAGAGTGGATGTACACTCCCACCAGCAGTGGTTGCTCCACATCCAGCATTTAGTGTTGTCAGTGTTTTGGATTTTAGCAGTTCTGATAGGTGCCTAATGGTATCTCATTGTTGTTTTAATTTGTAATTTCTGAATAACATTTGACATTGAGTGTCTTGTCATATGCTTATGTCATCTTTATGTCTTTGTTGAACTGTTCACATTTTTTGCCCATTTTTAATTAGGTGATTCATTTTCTTATTGTGTTCTTAACTGAGCTTTATGAGTTCTTTGTATACTTTGGATAAAAGTCCTTTATCAGATACGTCTTTTGCAAATATTTTCTCCTAGTCTGTGGCTTGTCTTCTCAGTCTCTGAACACTATTTTTTCCAAAGTATTTATCACTAACTAAAACAGTCTTATTGTTTGTCTCCTCCCACTACAGTGTAAAATCCATGAACAACTAACTGTCTTGTTCTCTTCTGTATTTCCAGTGCACAACATGGTGCCTGGTATTTTGGATGCAGTTGACAAATATTTGTTGACTGAATGGATAACAACTGTTAACGTTTCTAGTTTGTTTAAGTCTTACTGAAAATGGCATTAAGCTGATTTAAGTTCTCCCGTCTTATTTAAAACTCTGTCAAAATGTTACCATTTTAGGGCTTCCCTGGTGGTGCAGTGGTTGAGAGTCCTCCTGCCGATGCACGGGACATGGGTTCGTGCACCAGTCCGGGAAGATCCCACATGCCGCGGAGCGGCTGGGCCCGTGAGCCATGGCCGCTGAGCCTGCGCGTCCGGATCCTGTGCTCCGCAACCGGAGAGGCCACAAGAGTGAGAGGCCCGTGTACCGCAAAAAAAAAAAAAATTACCATTTTAATCTTCAAAATTAAGGATAATAGCCACTTGTAGTAGTATGAGATGAATTTCCACAGTGGTTCAGATTAATTGGTTTAAGATACATAATTACTGATCTACACTTGCTTTACCCTCTCATGAGTTGTACAGATTTATTCTCCAGGAAGTAGTCACAGGATTGGGTGGTGAGAACAGGAGAAACAAAGCCTTACAAAGCCTTATGGGATGAATGCTGCCTGTTAGACACTGGAAAATCTCACTGTGTTCAGATATGTATACATGCATACACACACACACACACACACACACACACACACGTTGAATCTTGCAAGGTTAAAAAATTATGCAGATTCCCTGTTGTTGATTGCTTTTTGTTGACTGGATTTGTAAAAGATGGAAAATGATATGTTGGTCTCCTACTGTGGTTGTTTCCAATTTTTTTTATATGTTTTCTTTAGTTGTTTTTAGCTGTATATTTTTAGTGTTATGTTGTTTGCCCATTAATTTTTATAACTATTATATTTTTGTCTATTTTTATCCCAGTTAACGCTTTTTGCCTTGAATTCTACTCTTTGAATGTTTCCACTCTGCTTTGTTCTTGTATGAATATGCCAAGTCTTCCATTTTTAAGCCTTTCATTGCTTTTTAAACTTTTGCTCTTAAAAGTGACATATATTTGAAGGAGTTGTTTTTTTAAAAAATCCTTTTAGAAAAGCTTTTTATTTATTTATTTTTGGCTGCGTTGGGTATTTGTTGCTGCACCGGGCCATCTCTAGTTTCAGTGAGCGGGGGCTACCCTTCGTTGCGGTGCACAGGCTTCTTGTTGCAGTGGCTTCTCTTGTTGCGGAGCACGGGCTCTAGGTGCATGGGCTTCGGTAGTTGTGGCGTGCAGGCTTTAGAGCACAGGCTCAGTAGTTGTGGCACACGGGCTTAGTTGCTCCGCAGCATGTGGGGTCTTCCTAGGCCGGGGCTTGAACCCCTGTTCCCTGCATTGGCAGGCGGATTCTTAACCACTGGGCCACCAGGTGAGTCCCTAGAAAAGCTTTTAAAAGATGTTTTGGTTTTCTATTGCTGCATAACACACCATCTCAAAACTTAGTGGCTTTAAACTTAGAACCATTTTGTTAAGTCTCATGATGTATGGTTGCAACAGCTGGATGGTTCTTCTGTTCCATGGTTATTCTGCTGGTACTGTAGTCATGTGGTGGCTCACTTAGACTGGAATGTCCATGAAGGATGGCTGGGCTCAACTGGGATCTTGGAACCATGGGGCATGTGTGTCTGTCTATCTGCTATCTGTGCTATCATCTAGTCTCAGTCCTCTCCCTTACCAAGTGGCCTCTTCACTTACTCTTTTTATGTGATCTCTATAGCAGGGCAGGGTAACCACACTTCTTAGATGACAGCTTGGAACTCCCAAGAGTGCTAGTGGAAGGCCAGGCCTCCTTCAAGCTGAGGCATGGAACTGCCACAGCATCAGTTTGGCCTCATTCTGTTGGCTAAAATGAGTACTAGTGCCAGCCCAGGTTCATGTGAGAGGGTGTAAACACCAGGAGGTGTGGTTCACTGAGGGACAAATTGGGAACCTACCTACCACAATATGAGAGTTTAAATCCTTCAGGTTTTTTTTTTTGCGGTACGCGGGCCTCTCACTGTTGTGGCCTCTCCCGTTGCGGAGCACAGGCTCCGGACGCGCAGGCTCAGCAGCCATGGCTCACGGGCCTAGCCGCTCTGCGGCATGTGGGATCTTCCCGGACCGGGGCACGAACCCGCGTCCCCTGCATCGGCAGGCGGACTCTCTACTGCGCCACCAGGGAAGCCCTGGATTTATCTTTTGATGAAATGTAGTATATCTTAACTAATGTTTCAGGAAGGCTCTGTAGATTATAATACCTGAGTTCTTTCCAAATTTATAATGCCTTCCTCTGTCTTCACACAGTTTGATTGGTTATAGAGTTGTTTTGGGTTTTTTTTGGGGGGGGTGGGGAGGGGGCTTGAGGGATCTTAGTTCCCCGACCAGGGATCGAACCCTGGTCCTCGGCAGTGAAAGCACCAACTCCTAACCACTGGACCGCCAGGGAATTCCCGGTTACAGTGTTTTTGGATCACATTCTGTGCTTCTCAGGAGTTTATTGTTATTATTCCATTGTCTTTGGGAATTCATTGTCCTTTATGGGTATACCTTTTTAGGGCACTGGATTCTTCTTTTTTAAAAAATTTTTTTTCATGTAAAGTTTTTGCCAGTGAGGGATGGCAAATGGATCTGGAACACGGTGTGTGTGCAGTTTCGTCTTTTTTCAACTCTGTCAAGTTTTCTTCTAGTATAATTTTGTTTTGTCTCTTCTTCCATTTAACAGCTATTACAGTGATCAGGTTTGGTAGATCTTAATTCTATAAAATTGGCATTTGTCATTTTCTCTATGTTTGCTCTTTCATTCCACATTATGGGAAAACGTCTTGAATGTAACTTCCTCATTATGAATTCAGCTTTTCTGCCATGTTAATTCTGCTGTTTTTCTCCAATGCTAATGGCAGGTCTGCTGTTGCATTTTCAGGTTTCCTTGAAATCTCCTTATCTGAGTTTTTCCCATTTCCTTCTTAGCATGATGTCTCTTTATTCCTGTTGTACTCGGTTCTTACAGGCAGTGTCTTTCAGTAACTAATTATGTGTCTAGATCGATGCTCTTTTCCATATTATTTTATTTCTTGGAGTGAATTGTTGCCACTGCCAGTCCTGTGTCTACTTACTGTGGGGTTGTACTGATAAGGATTGTAGTCTCGGAATGGATATAGAAAAGGAACTTCCGGATGGGGTAGGGAGAGTGGCTGTCAGGACTCACCCACTCTGGGGCTGGCTGCCTGTTTCCTGATTGCTACAAACCCAGAAACTTTGGGCTAGGGGTGGAGAGAGGCGAAGGGCTGCTGCACCCTCTTCCCATGCACTTCCTGGCCACTGTGCTCTTACCCTTCAGAGGCGGGGCTGCAGTTGGCCACTGGAGTGTGTCTCTGTCTTCATTCACACTGTAATTAGTGGAAATTTCTCCCAGATTTGAGTAAATTGTTATTGTTCAAAGTAGGCTCTACTTTTCTCGTGTGTGTCTTTGTAGGTGTTTTTTTTGTTTGTTTGTTTTGTACAATTAACTGCCTTTATTTAAACTATATTTTTTAAATTTTATTTTATTTATTTTTTATACAGCAGGTTCTTATTAGTTATCTGTTTTATACATATTAGTGTATATATGTCAATCCCAATCTCCCAGTTCATCCCACCACCATCCCCTGCCCTCAACATTTTTAACTCAGCTTAACCAAGGGGGAAAGCTGACTCGTGCCAGGGTGCTTGCCTGGGGTTATCCTGAATTCAGAATAGAGATGATTCCTCTAGAAGCCTTTGGTTATTCTAAGACTCCAGAGCCGAAACTGGTAAGCTGGCACTAATGTTTCTATGCTTAAGTTTTTAAATGCTTACCTTCTTAGTCTTTTAATTTGGGGGAAGGGGCTTCAACAACAGAAATTTATTTTCTCACAGTTCTGGAGACTGGGAGTTGGAGACCAGGGTGTTGGCAGGTTGGTTTCTTCTGAGGCCTCTCTCCTTGGCTTGCAGGTGGTCTCGTTCTTCCCATGGTTTTCTCTGTGCACCTGCATCCCTGGCGTCTCTTCCTCTTCATATGAGGACACTAGTCATAATGGATTAGAGCTCTACCCTACTGGCCTCATTTTAACATAATCACCTTTTTTTTTTTCTTTTTCATTTTTACTGAGGTATAATTGACAAATAAAATTGTAAGATATTTAAAGTATACAACTGTGGTGATTTGATATACATAACGTAAACACTGTGAAAGCATCCATCCCTTAACATTTATTTATTTATTTTTGGTGAGAACATTTATGTTCTTTTAGTTTTTAAAAAAATCTTTTATCACACTTACTTGCATGCTGTTATACTTTTGGATTTTATTATTAGCCTTTTTTGTCTCCCTTATCTCAAATATAATTTCATTCTTTTAAAGTTTAGCCCTGTTTTATTTCTTTTTTGCTATTCCTACTTCTTAAATTCTGTTTTTTCCTCTATTGGTCTTTTTGGCTTTATTCCTTCCTTATTCTTTCACTCTAATTTTAATTCTTACTGCCTTAATTTTTTCATGTCTGTTTTCTTAAGCCTGATTCTCTCCCCTCCTCTGCCCTCCCTCCCCATCATGGTTTCATTTTATAAAGGCTGGAAGGATGTGTAGTCCTTAAGAGTGGCAGTAGCTATGGGCAGTGTCATTCAACAAATAGGGAAGACCTCTCTGTCCTTCTCCTTCTGAGTGGATTTTATGTCTCTTTGTTCTGTCTTGACCCCTGAAATTATGACTTGGGGATACAGTGGCACCTGTGAACTTTTGGAGTGGCTTTTGGACAGCGCGTATCACTTGTATGAGAGACTGATTATTCTGGTATCTGTGGTCTGTAATGTGTGTTTCGTCGCTCAGTGGAAAGACCAGGGCCTCCGGTGTCAAGACAGATGCATGTCATAGCTCTGGCGTGGAATAGCTTTGTGACCCTGAGCTGCTCCTCAGGGGATTCTGATGTGCACAGAGGTTGAGGTTGCACCACGGTACTGCTTCTACTCTTCCCAGGTCAGATCCTGCCTGTGGCTGGAACCCTCAGGGGAGCTTCTGTTCATTGCCCTAGCGATATTCTGTAGACCTCCTTCATCCGGTCGGGGACTCGAGGGGAGGCAGCCAGGAGGGCCCTCCTGCCCTGTGCCAGCTCCCGCAGCTGTCTAACAGATTGTCCTTTGGCTCTAGAAAGGGATTCAGTACTTTGAAAAAAGTTTGTAGACCACTGGCCTTTGGAGGCTGAAGTCACCCTTCGTATATCAGAGCAGAGCTACTTAGGACTGCTTTCTGGAGAGACCTTGCCTGTACTTTGTTCCGTCTTCCTGTGGCTAACCAGTCCCTTAATTTTCAAAATGGGTCGCGACCCTTTCCGCTTGGTTAACGGTAAAGCAAAAAAATTCTTTTCTTAATTGGCTGTGTAATAGACTAATTGAATTTAAGTTTCTAGCAGATTTTCACATCAAGTTTAAATATTTCCAGTTCTTATCAAAAGCTTAGTTTTAAAATGTCACATTCTTAGAGGTAGCCTAAAGTCTATCTCTAGTTTTACAGCACCTTTTTGAATTTTTTCTGTGAGATTAGGGCCTGCTGAAACACTCTATTCAAAAGCTAGCTGACGGAGCAGGTAAACTGAAGCTGGTTAAACAGGAGTAGAGTCTGAGCCCCCTTTCTCGCCTCCCACCCCAGTCCCTTCACCCCGCTTTGGCAAATGGAGAGCAGGTCGATCACGACTGCCTTACCTCTCCACGGAGTCAAGGTAGCCCAGCAGAGCTTCCTACCGAGTCCTCACTGCTTGGGACACTTGTAAAATTCTGTTTATGTTTTTTTCGTGGACTGTGATTGTGGTTTTCATTATGAAATGTTACAAAAAATAGTCATTTGAAAGTTATGAACTTAAAGAGAAAAATCTGGGGGTGCTGTTTGTAACACCAGCCACTTGAGAGATTCCCGTTTGGAACATGTGTGGGAGAGATCTTTCTCAGGCTTGGTGTGTTATTAGCAGGTGTGGTACTCCTCCATGGATGCTCTGGACCTTGTAGATGCCGAGGCTGCCTTTTCTGCTGAGCAGATAGGAAGCTCAGTGTCAAATCCGTGGCCACCTTGAGGAAATGTCTAGTGCATGACAGTGTGTAATTTGGGACACTAACTTTACCCCAGCTGTGTTTCTTTTCTTAAAATTATTTTCCATTTGTCTTCATTTCCTCATCCATTTATTTACTTCTCTTCTGATATGCATGTCCTTGTTAGCCCCATCATCCTTTTTGGACGAAGTTGGTGTACAAATTAGCAAATACATAAGAACGGTCCTAAATATTTTAAGAAACCACCCTCTTGATCCAGCCTTACTGCGCTGGTCTGAGTTGTCGCAGAAGTCACCTGGCTGCTCGCGCCGCACCCCTCTCCTCCCACTTGCAGCTCCTCACCTGCAGAGCAGACCCAGCAGCGCAGGGTAGAGGGCCTTTCAGTAACTGCCTCTATTTCTAGGCCTAGAAGCGCAGGGTAGAGGGCCTTTCTGAGCAGTAACCGCCTCTATTTCTAGACCCATTTCCTGTGGCTCCCCTTCTGCTCCCCGTACTTCTGCAGCTCTCGTTTCTGCCCGTCTGTTCTCCCTCTGCTCGTCATTTCTGCAAATCTGAAGCCCTCTTCCTACCCCTTCACCTCCTTCTGCTGAGTCGGTTTCCTCTGTGAAACCTTTGCTGATCCCCTCCAGGCAGGGCCGACCACTTCCTGGGTGCTGCTTCCTCTCTTGGTGCACACATGGGGGCACACTAACTGGGCTGCTCGCCCGTGGGCGCCTTTGTGCAAATTAGAACAAGGCACTTTATACAGCTTCCAAATGCTGGAAACCCATCTTAATGAGTGTGTGAGTCTAGGCCGTTTACCCTGTGAGTGGTGCCTTGTGTGTGTGTGTGTGTGTGTGTGTGTAGGGGTGGGTGTGCCTGACTGTGCGGTTGTGCTCCGTGGCCTCGTCTGTGTTGAAATTTGTGTGAATTGTCTGTATCCCCAGCACCATCTGTCTGACCCAGGGCAGGTCCTCAACAACCATTTGCTGATAAGCCAAAGGAAAGAAGAGCAAAGGTGTGAATACCTGCCACGCTTTTGTCTGGAAAAATAGCAGGGAAGGCACACCTGACAACGCCTTTTGCACTGAACGTTATAAATATATTGTAATGCCAAGACATTTTTTTTTTTCTTCACATCTCAGTGTCTCTGAAATCACAGATATCTTAGTCAGTGTGTAATGGTGGGTGAGGGCACAGCCCTGGAGCTGGACTGCCTGGGTCTGAATCCCAGGTCTGCCACATACACACTTATTTGTGTGAATCTGGACGTGTTACTTAACCTTTCTGTGTCTCAGTTTACTGGTCTGTAAAATGGGGATGATAACAGTAGTTCGTACTTCATGCGGGTTGTTGTGAGAATTCAGTGAACCCTTATATGTGCAGTGCTTGGAATACCACCAGGCACATAGTCGCAAGAGATATGAGTGTTAGCTATTATCAGTATCATAAATGGCTACATGTGCACTTACTGTTGTTTCTTTTTAACCCTGAGATGCTGTTTTAGTCCACTGGAGTACAGCTTACATGGATAGCATCTCGTGTCGGTGTCTGTGGACTGGTCCCATTACATGTGCTGCGGTCCCACACCATCTCCCGCCCACACCAGTTTTCTGGTTGCTGCACCAAAACATGCACGGTAGAGAGGAAACCAGCAGGCGTTGTTTCTTCTGCATATGGCAGAGGAGTCAGAGGGAGCAGCCAGGGCCCTGTATAGATAAGGCTCCTTTCAGAACTTCAGCGTAACGTCTTGCATGCTCTGAAGCTTAGACCGGTAAGAAATCTTGGCTGTGTAAAACTAGAAACCAGAAAGAACTGGGTTTGAAAAAGTGATTTTATTTATTTATTTTTTGGCTGCACTGTGGGGCTTGTGGGATCTTAGTTCCCCGACCAGGGATTGAACCCAGGCCCCTCGGCAGTGAGAGCGCGGAGTCCTAACCACTGGGCCGCCAGGCAAGTCCCTGAAAAAGTGATTTTAATGTAAAGTTTTTGTCTGATTGCAGGGCAGCTTTACTTTGATGATTTTCAAGGAAGCTGGGCTACGAAGTGGCGGAAGGTAATGGCTGTTCTGGGGCCAAGTTCCCCATCGGAAGCCTCCGGGGTGTGCTCAGGTTAGACAGTAGATGAACGTCGCTCCCCAGATAGTTGTGGGTTCACCTGGTCTTCAGTGCTGACCTGTGGCTGCAAGGCCACGTGAGGGGATGGGGTGGCTCGTCGCTGAACTGTGTAGGATGACTTTTCCCTCGTCTCTCACGCTCGCTTTGGCAGCTGCAGCCGTGCGGAACTCTGCTCGCTGCCCCGCCCTGTTGAGCTCTCCTTCAGGTTAAGCAAGGTCTGACTAATGCATTCTTTGGAGATGCTCTGCTCGTTTTTCTTATGAGACTGAATGGCTCTTCCCAGATCACATCACTGCAATTGACTTGACCCTCAACTTTGAGAAAACTCTTACCTACTCTGCAGCACAGCCGAAACTTCCACAGCAGCTGGAGAACATTGATTTGGGGGTTCGGCACCTTTTTCTTAGTTGAACAAAACAGTATATAAGTAAATAATACAGGGATGATCCGAAACTTCACCCTTTTAATTCGATTTATCTAAACTCTGGATTTGATGATATTTCTGTGTAGAACTGGTCAACTTTAGCCCTGTCAGAGGGTGTGTTTAATGATCAGTTCCCAGAAAGAGTATCCACATGAGGAACTTTCTCCAACAGGCCTCCTTCCCTTCGGGATTCACTTACCTTCAGGTGTCAGAAATGAGAGGCAG
The DNA here is from genome assembly GCF_963924675.1 of Phocoena phocoena. Lineage (NCBI taxonomy): Eukaryota > Metazoa > Chordata > Mammalia > Artiodactyla > Phocoenidae > Phocoena > Phocoena phocoena. Next base: position 10,003,640 of record NC_089227.1, read on the forward strand.
TTGTTCTTACTCTCGTATTCTAGAAAGTGGAGAAGCAGATAGTGAGAATGTTTACCTGGACTCGGATCAGCCAGTGGAGGCATTAGCATTACCCCTAGTTCTGCACTGTGCACCCCTTTAGGTCACATCAAAGGCTTTGTTTTCTAAAGAAGCACATACAGTCTAGGGTTAAATATGCAAACGGGGACGTACATACTTACGGTTTATCTTTTCCTTTATGTAAGCCTGGAGTTTCCAGCTCTGCCCCAAATCTTTTTTTTTATTTTTTTGAGAAACGTCAGCACAGAGGGCAGAGGAATTACGTTATAGGGTGAGGATGCCCCGATGCAGCCTGTGTGGTCAGAGCCAACTGGAAGCCCACAGAGAACCTGACTCACAGGCGTATTCTCTTAGGTCTTTTCTTTTTTTAATTGGCTGTCAACATTTAGAATTCAGGCAATTTTACATAAAAGACCTCTTGAAAAATCGGAAGATCCCTCCAGGCTTGGCCCGCGTAGTGAAGTTAGCTGGAGCCGGGTTGAAGCTGCCTGTCGGCATTTCTCAGGGGCTGCTCGTTTATGTGATTTGTCTTGGCGGTGGGCGCCTTTGAACTGTGACTCATCTAAGCCGGTGTCCTCCTCTGCTTTATGGCCAGGTATCAAACACTTTCCAGAAAGGCCTGGGTGTGAGCGGTGGTTAAAAGGCCACCAGGAAGGAGAATAATTGGTGCCATCGAGACCCACGTGCTGCTTCTAGTCCCACTTGGCCTTCAGGGGATGGGAGTTTAGGCCGGCTGGGCTGGGTGCCCTGAATTTGCTGAGCTGTCTCCTTCCTGTCCATCTCTTCATTAAGCCTGAAAGTCAGGACCACCGTGTCCTCATCCAGGGGGTGGGATGGATGTTTTTCAAAATATGAACGAAAGCAGCCAGAGACCACCCTGGCCCATTCGGAGGCTTACAAGCCCAGCTATTGCAACAAAAGGATAAGCTTCCTGTTTACCAGACGGCGTGAGACAAAGTGGTTGTACTTCCTGGCTCTGCGGGACTTGGCACACAGGCTGTGTTCTGTCCCTCAGGACAGCAGGGCTGAATGCCGGCTCTGTGCTCAGCCCTTGCCCCCATGGCCTGGGTCCTGGATGCGGGCCACCCTTGGGAGGGCACTTTGGCTTGGGCTCCAGAACCGGCCCTGGCGTTCTGAGAGGGAAGGTGGCCTCGCCTCCTTGCTGGCTTCCTCCTTAGCTTTCCTTTCCCTGTGGGGTCCAATCCAGGCAGCGGCGCTTGGCATGAACCTGAATCTAACCATAAATTCACATCTTTTGTTTTTCAGTCTCTAGGAAGCAGAATGTCAGTGCCTCTGGGGAAACAGGTCTTTTTTACCGGTGTGGCGGCTAGCGGGGGCTGCGCCCTTTTGTACTACCTGATGCAGAGTAAGTATCCGATGAAGCGCCCGAGGCGGGGCGCCTCCTAGTTGTCTCTCCCCGTTCCTCCATCAAAGGAAATACTTCAGATGCTTTCAGCAGGTTAGAGAAAGAAGGAAAGGGCTATTTTTAGAAGCCAGTAAGCCATTCCATTGGCTATAGCTTCCTTCTTATCCTGTAATCCCAGTTTTCCCAGGAGCCACAAGAACAAATCAAAGGAATAGGACCCATTTGCATAAGAAGCCTCAGAAAAGCAAGATGGGCTTTCACTCCAGTGCACAAGCAGTAGATCCATCAAGACTTCTGAGGTCAGAGAAAGAACAGAGGGAAGGGGGACACCAGATGGTTCACAGGTGTGGAAAACTGGCTCTTTCTCAAGCGTCCTCGGCCTGTTTGCCTTGCCATTCTCTGCTGTTGATTTACTGGAGGACGGGACCTTGCGCAGCGGGCTCTGGCAAGAGCCGAAAATAAAAGCAGTGTCCAGGCTGGCAAAATCCTGGCAGATGCAGCTTCCAGCCCTCTGCACCCAAATTTGAATTTGTAAAGACAGGCCGCGGTTATTGTGAGCAGCCGAGACATTTAAGGGCATTTCCACGCCACTGGTTGCAAAGCAGCAGCAGTAGTTTTCTCCAGACTGACCTTCTTTGAAGATATTCTATGCCCGCCCAGCTTGGCTTCTCACCCTGACTCCGCAGCCCGTTACTTCCTGCCAGGATGTGAGGGTCACCCGCGGCCCCGGCCTCTCCGCCCGCTCTTCCCCACCTTCCTTCAGGGCGGGCCCAGAGGCCTGCGAGTCTGGTGGCGGCGGAGAGGAGCATTCCCAGGGATAATTCAGACCGGAACAACTCAGCAGCCCCTCCCCTCTGCCAGGACCTGACGGGAATGAGTACACTTTCAGGTCCTGGGCCTGGCAGCCCTTCCCCTTTAGGAGGCTGGGGTCGGCTGACAGCGATAGTCCAGTGGGCTCTGCAGCCAACTCCGGCTCTAGACTAGCTGTGTGGCCTTATGGGGGGGGTGGGTCTGGCTTCTTCCTGGGCCTCAGTTATCCGTGTGACGAGGGGTAATATTAGTGCCTGTATGCGAGGATGTTGTAAATATTAATCTCACAACTTGTGGGATGCTGAGAAATCGCTCAGTGAAGATGAACTGTCTGGACCCAGCCTCTGCTTCTCCTCAGGGCTGGCACCTCGTTCATGCCTGCAGCATCCCCTCTCCTGGGAGGCGGCACTGGAGGGGCATTCTCCTTGGCCTCTGCAGGCTCAAGCCGCCTTTCCAGTCCATTACTGTGGTTGGGCCTACAGAGGGAAGTCTGTCTTGTTGCCAAACACAAAACCTTACTTGGGAAGCTCACCGTCCTTCGCTCTCTCCTTGGGGCGGCTTGTCCCACCTAGCATTTTCAGGGAGGTGCTTCCTGGAGTTCCTAGTAGCCTTTGGGCCAAGGATACCTGAGGCTGAGAGCAGTTTGTAAGCTTTATCTACATGAAATGTTGGCGTACATCTATAAACTTGACAAGTTAGCGTTTAGTCGTAGGTTCTGGCCCCAGCTCTGCCTCGGATTAGCTGTACCACTTTGAAAGAAAAGTTAGAGACGATCTGATCAGACCCCTTAGACGAAGAGAGGCAACGAATGAGGTGAGGAAATAAGAGGTGAAGAAATTGAGGCACAGAAAGGTCCAGTACCTTGCTCAAGGTCATCTGCCACATCGCTGCAGATGCTGACTTCCTATGTTTTAGTTTTGGAGTCTCTAAAATGGACAGTTCAGGGTAGATGGTCCCTAATGATAATTCCACCCATAAATTTCATGTTTCTGTTTCCATGTTGTACATGAATTACATCATCTCACTTTCTAGGGAGAGTATACCTGACCAAGTTCAATTAAAAAAAAAAAATGTAACCTTTTTCTTTCCCACTTAGAAACTTTTTCCAGGGCTTCCTATTACCAGTTGGCGTTGGAGCATCTGCACAGCCACCCTGAGGCACTGGAAGCTCTGGGCACTCCTCTCAACGTTCACTATCTCCGACTCACCGACAAGTACAACTTCGTGGACATTGCTGATGCAAAGGTAACGCGCTCCCCCTGCAAACTGCAGGCTGGGTGCCTACTGAGCTGAGGAGGGGCTGCCGTCCTCCGGGAGGAGTCTTGGAGGAAGCTGGAGAAAGATGTGGGATGGGGAAACGCGCTACGTACAACTGCCGCTAGGTGGTACCTAGCACCGTTTTAAAAAGCCTTATGGATTAATTTATTTTCATATAGATTTTTTCCTTTCTGGGGAATTGATGTGGCACGGAAAGCCCTGTTTGTGCTCAGGTCGCCATCTTGAATGGGAGGTTGTAGAGAAATGGTCAGTGGTGGTTTGCCAGTATTTCAGCTTTGAACTTGAAATACACCTAAACTCTAGTTCTAAAGCTTATTTACATTGCTTCCATGGAATGCCAGTCCATTTTTTCAGCTGTATCGTATCTTCTTTTATAGTTCAACTGATAAAACTCAACTGAATATAAGATGCAGAAGGCTTTCAGGGAGTTTATAGTTTAAAATTCCAGCATAAGACAGGGTGAAGCAAATGCCTTAGTAGAGGCCTAGGAGGGAGAGGTTAGTGGCCTGGGATGTGGTTGTGATGACAGGGAAGGCCACGCTGAGCAGCTTGTACACGAAGGCACACCGCTGTGCTCCCTGCCAGTGTGTCCTCAGCAGAGGTACAGCTGCCCAGGGAGGGTGTGGGCAAGGAGAACGGGCTGAGGCAACCAGAGGGCTGTGACATCGTCTTGTGAGGTGTGTGCACTTAATTGTGACAAGCAGAAGCCCTGAAATATTTGGAGGACAAGAGTGAGCTGATCTGACCTAGTTTATTTTTTGTTGTTGTTTTTATTATTTTTTTGTGTGTGTGGTACGCGGGCCTCTCACTGCTGTGGCCTCTCCCGTTGCGGAGCACAGGCTCCGGACGCGCAGGCTCCGGACGCGCAGGCTCAGCGGCCATGGCTCACGGGCCCAGCCGCTCCGCGGCATGTGGGATCTTCCCAGACCGGGGCACAAACCCGTGTCCCCTGCATCGGCAGGCGGACTCTCAACCACTGCACTACTGGGGAAGCCCAGTTTTTATTATTTTTAATGGAAATAGTTTTATTAGAGATATTTTCCCCCTAACTACAAAAGCAATTCGTGCTCAAGTATTCTGATAAGGATAATTGATGATTTTTAAAAAAAATTTAATTGATGTATAGTGATTCAGTTGTTTGTTGTTACAGATTATATTATAGGTTATTACAAGATATTGAATATAGTTCCTTGTGCTGTACAGTAAATCCTTGTTGCTTATCTATTTTATATATAGTAGTATGTATCTGTTAATCCCATACTCCTAATTTACCCCTTCCCCTTTGGTAACCATAAATTTGTTTTCTGTGTCTGTGAGTAAATAAATTCATTTTTATTATTTTTTAGATTCTTCATATAAGTGATATCGTATAGTGTTTGTCTTTCTCTGTATGACTTATTTCACTAAGCATAATATTCTCTAGGTCCATCCATGTTGCTGCAAATGGAAATATTTCATTCTTTTTCATAGCTGAGTAATAGTCCATTGTGTGGTGTGTGTGTGTGTATACATACATACATCTTCTTAAGCCAATTGTCTACTGATGGGCCCTTGAGTTGTTTCCATGTCTTGGCTATTATAAATAGTGCTGCTATGAACATTGGGCTGCATGTATCTGAATTACAGTTTTTGTTTTTTCCATATATATACACAGGAGTGGTATTGCTGGATCATACGGTAGCTCTATTTTTAGTTTTTTAAGGAACCTCCACACTGTTCTCCATAGTGGCTGCACCAATTTACATTCCCACCAACAGTGTAGAAGAGTTCGTTTTTCTCCATACCCTTTCTAGCATTTATTATTTGTAGATTTTTTGATGATAGCATTCTGACTGGTGTGATACCTCATTGTGGTTTTGATTTGTATTTCTCTAATAATTAGCAGTATTGAGCATCTTTTCATATGCTTGTTGGCCATCTGCAGGTCTTCTTTGGAAAAACGTCTATATAGGTCTTCTGCTCACTTGTTGATTGGGTTGTTCGTTTTTTTGCTGTTGAGTTGTATGAGCTGTTTGTATATTTTGGGTATTAACCCGTCGTCGGTTGCATCGTTTGCAAATATTTTCTCCCATTCCGTAGGTTATCCTTTTGTTTTGTTGATGGTTTCCTTTGCTGTGTACAGGCTTTTAAGTTTGATTAGGTCCCATTTGTTTATTTTTGCTTTTATTTCTTTTGCCTTGGGAGACTGATCTAAGAAAATATTGCTACAATTTATGTCAAGGAGTGTTTTGCCTATGTTCTCTTCTAGATATTTTATGGTATCGTCTTATATTTAGGTCTTTAAATCATTTTGATTTTATTTTTGTATATAGTGTGAGGGAACGTTCTAATACCATTTATTTACATGTAGCTGTCCAGCTTTCCCAGCACCACTTGTTGAAGAGACTGTCTTTTCTCTGTAGTATATTCTTGCCTCCTTTGTTGTAGATTAATTGACCATAGGTGTGTGAGTTTATTTCTGGGCTCTCTATTCTGTTCCATTGATTTATCTTTTTCTTTTGGTGCCAATACCATGGTGTTTTGAGGCTTTGTAGTATGGCCTGAAGTCTGGAAGTGTTACGCCTCCAGCTTTGTTCATTTTTCTCAGGGTTGCTTTGGCAATTCTGGGTCTTTTGTGGTTCCATATAAATTTTAGGATTATTCTAGTTCTGTGAAAAATGTCATGGGTAATTTGATAGGGGTTGCACGAAACCTGTAGATTGCTTTGGGTAGTGTGGTCATTTTAACAATATTCTTCCAATCCAGGAGTGCGGGATATTTTTCCATTTCTTTGAATCCTCTTCAGTTTCCTTTATCAGTGTTCTATAGTTGTCAGCATATAGGTGTTTTGCCCCCTTGGTTAAGTTTATTCCTAGAGTATTTTATGTTTTTTGAAGCGATTTTAAATGGGACTGTTTTACTTTCTGATATTTCATTAATAGTGTAAAGAAACGCAACAGATGAGTACAAATTAACCTTGTATCCTGCTACCTTGGTGAATTCATTTATTACTCCTAATAGTTTCTGTGTGGTGGTTTTAGGTTCTCTGTGTAGAGTATCAGGTCATCTGCAAATAGTGACAGTTTTACCTCTTTCCGTCCAGTCTGCATACTTTTTCTTTTGTGTGTGTGTGTCTGATTGCTGTGGCAAAGACTTGCGGTAATGCTATGTCGAATAGAAGTGGTGAGTGAGCAGCCTTGTCTTGTTCCTGAATTTAGCAGGAAGGCTTTCAGCTTTTTACTGTTGAGTATTATGTTGGCTGTGGGTTTGTCATAAGTGGTCTTTATTATGTTGAGATGTGTTCCCTCTATACCTACTTTGGTGAAAGATTTTATCATGAATGGTTGTTGAATTTTTATCAACTGCTTTTTCTGCATCTGTTGTGGTGATCATGTGTTTTTTGTTAATGTGGTGTATCACATTTGACTGATTTGTGTATGTTCAACCATCCTTGTGACCCTGGAATGAATCCAACTTGATCATGGTGTATGATCCTTTTTATGTATCGTTGGATTTGGTTTGCTAATATTTTGTTGAGGTTTTTTTTTTCATCTATATTCATCAGAGATATTGGCTTGTAATTATCTTTTTCTGGTAGTGTCTTTATTTGGTTTTGGGTGCTGGTGACCTCATAGAATGAATTTGGAGGTGTTCCCTCCTCCTCAGTTTTTTTTAAAATACTTTGGTAGAATTCCCCAGTGAAGCCATCTGGTCCTGGACTTTGTTTGCAGGGGATTTTTGCAGTGATCAGTCTGTTCAAATTATGTGTTTCTTCTTGATTCGGTCTTGGCAGGCTGTATGCTTCTAGAAACTCGTCCATTTCTTCTGTGTTGTCCAATTTGTTGGCATATAACTGTTCATAGTATTCTCTTAGGATTCTGTATCTCTGTGATAACTGTTGTTATTCCTCCTCTTTCATTTATTACTTTATCTGGGTCCTCTCTATTTCTTGGTGAGCCTGGCTAGAGGTTTGTTGATTTTGTTTATCTTTTCAAAAACCCAGCTCTTGGTTATACTGATCTTTTCTGATCTATTTATTTCCTCTCTGATCTTTATTATTTCCTTCCTTCTGCTGACTTTGTTCTTTTTCTGACTTCTTTAAAGATGGTAGGTTAGATTGAGATTTTTATTTCTTGAGGAGGGTGTGTTTTGCTATCAGCTCTCCTCTTAGAACTGCTTTATGGTCCAGGTCAGAGTATGGACCAATTTGCTAGAACTGCTTTATGGTCCAGGTCAGAGTATGGACCAATTTGCTAGAAATAGTTCCCCCTTTTATTAAACAGTGGACTTTTTTTGTTTTTGGTTTTTTTTTCTATTTTATTATGAACGTTTCAAACATACAGAAAATATCAAAGAACTTATGCTGTGGAGCCCATGTATCTGCCACCTGGATTCTGTAACTAACATTTTCTCAGTGTGCTTTTCTCCCACGCCTGTTTGTCTAGCTCTACCTTATTTGTTCTTGCAACCTGTCTATCTTATTACTTTCAAATATCCATACATTTCACCTTTAAATACATAAGCCATATATATCATTAACTAGAGCTCAATATATATTTTTTGAGGTAAAATTTACATTGTGAAAGGTGCACATCTAACTAACTGTCCTGATGAGTTTTAACAAATGCATCCACCTGTGCACCTCAGGCCCCTACCTCCATGTAGACTGTTCCCTCACCTGAGAGCTGCCTCCTGCTCTTCCCACTTGGTCCTCTCACATCCCCACAGCTCCAGCAGAGGCGCCTTCTGACATTTTTTTCCCAACCTAGTTTGGTCTAAGACATGGAATCATGCGTTATATACTCTTGGGTAAGGCTCTTTCACTCTACATGTTTTTGACCTTTATCCATGTTGTTGCATATATCGGTAGTTCTTTTTTAACCGTGGATTTAAAAAATAATCATTGCAAGTACTCAGAACATTGAGTTTGGCACATAAGGTCTCCTTGCCAGATAGGAGCACTGCCATTGACCTCACCAGGACATCCAGAGAGGGGCAGGGCATTTGAAGGGAGCCAGATGGAAAATAAGGTGAATTCTTCAGCTAGGCTCAAGTTCGAAAACAACCAGGTTCTGTGGATAATCACTGGATTTCATAGGTTATCTCTTAAGAGGACAGCACTATATATACACTTACCTCTCTCATTTTATACCCCCAGTTGAAGATTCCTGTCTCTGGACCCAAGTCAGAGGGCTATCTCTATGTCACCTCATCCAGAGATGCCCCCTTTAAGAGGTATGATGGGAAAGTGGGTGGGAATCAGGCAGCAGGAGGAGAACCTTCTGATGGAAACGATTTCTGTTTTGAATTTTAGTTATATGATTGTGGCAGTAAGAATTAGTTTTTCAAAGCTTGAGAAGTTTCACAGCTTGGACAGCATGCCGCTACTTGGGCTCTTAAGCTCAGTCCAGACATTTTATCCAGCGCACGCTACTGAATTTGAAGAACTTTACAGTTGTAGTGGTTTAGGTCTGCCATAACTTGATGCTATGTCGCAGCTTCCAACACTGCTGCCTCCGTCATTACAAATGAATAAAGGCATGGGGTCCTGTTCCAGAATTATTCGTCACATTCTTTAAATAAGCTCTCTACCCCATTAATTGGCTTTTCTTGTCTGGTTGCCAGTAGCTACACTCACTCACTTCCCCCACGGGAAGCCTCTCTCAGAGATGTTTGCTGTTTAGCCAGGATGTGTTTTAATTCTCAAGGACAAAAGGAGCAGGCAGCCCCTGCCTGGCTCCCCTGGACTCACTGCCCCCCTGAGCCTGGGATTAGTGGAGGAGCTGGCCAGCTTCCAGCCCGGAGCTGGAGGTCGGGGGGATTAGGAAACGGGGAGGAGTGAGCTGCTCCTCTTCCCTGGTGCCAGCCATTCATCGGTAAAACTTGCCTTGATGGTGATGCTGGTTAAATCATGTGAGCCTGGAACAGAAGGTTAAAACGTTAACATACTGCTAACATAAAATAGCGTTTAAAAAACTTAAGACATTCCTAACAACTGCTTTTTTCCTTTTAAACCATGTCTGTCTTTTGCCTCAGTGTTTTGTTGATTAGAGACTATACTTTTGGTTTCTCTCAGGTGGAACCTTCAGGAGGTCTTCTTAGAGCTCAAGGATGGCCAGCAGATTCCGCTGTTCAAGCCCAGTGGGGAGAACAGCAATGAGTTGAAAAAGGAGTGAAGGTGATCAGCCCATCCTAGCCCGGCCTCCCTCCTCACCATGTGCGCCCCGTGGCTGCAGGCCAGCCCCCAGCTCGGGCTGGCTGCATGTGTGGGCATACAGTGATCTCAGGATCATTCTCATTTGACCACAGTGACCCCTGCTGAAGTTTTTAATTTCATCAGAAAGCTACTATAATTTATAAGAATTTGGAAGTTCTCTATATAGAAGCAGAAAGTTCTCTATATAGAAGCAAAGCACAGAATAAAAGGAATCAGTATTAATAATGTTGATTTCTCATCTCTCCCCTACCCCGATTTTCAGCCCTATCAATGAGAAGGCTTTAGGTTATATTAGTCTTGCAAGGGGACGAAGACCTTCCTTCCCGCTGAGCACCAGAGCCTACAAAATCCAGAAACCTGCCTGCTTTGCAAAGGCCAGTCTAACCCCCTCAGTATTACTAGGCTTAATGCATGTGTAGTAAAGGACATTCATGAGCTCCTTTACTGTATTCTTAATATTCATTGGAGGGGAGCCTCTCAGAAAAGATTAAGCTTAAATATGCCAGTACAGGCCTTTCATCGTTAGAAGTTATTTCCGTTCTGTAATTTCTTTCTTTAAGTGAAAAAGTTCTTTCCCTGAGAGCTTTTGTTGATAAATATTATATTATGATCTGTACAGTCTTTTTTGTGCTGCTTTATTCTTTAATCATTATGTACCGTTCTGCTGTGTACATGTCACTTTATATAGTGCCTCATACCTGACTGTTCTATAACAAACAGCTTTTACTTACTTTCAGTGTTTGCTGGATTTTTTCTTGCTGTGGCCAAGCCACAGAAAACCAGGGCCTGAGTGGACCATCTGTTCTGAAGTAAAAGCAAGTAAGTTTTTGTGTACAATTTGTATGAAGAGGCTTTCCTAACCCAACTGACAGGAAATAGTATGTAGTGAAAAGATCCTTGATTTCTGTTTCAAAGTCACCATCTTGGGTATTATTTCCAGTTAAGCATATTTCCATGGACTTCTTAATGCCTTTATGGTTGGTTGATTGTGAACAGGCCAGAACCCGGTCCTTGCAATTGACATTGTCCTTTCTTTCCTTGAAGTAATGCTGTATACCTGTAGCCCACTACTTCCTGTGTGTCCAGTGATCAGATCACTGTGATTCAGCCATGGACTCCCAGTAATGACCTGGAAGACATCTTGGAGGATGCACATCATCATCAGAGGCAAAGGAGACTTTTCACTGTTTGAGCAAGTGTTCCCAGCATACCCCATGCGTCAGCCCAGTGGTGACTGGAGAAAGGGCTCACTAGAATTGTAAGAATTATAGATTTATGAAGACTGCAGAAGAGCGATCACAGCCAACAAATGGCAGTAGGACTCCCATGCGCCTTTACTAAGATGCCGTATGGTCTCTGCTCACAAGTGGCTTACGTAATACTGGACTAGAAGAGTTCCAAGCAGCGGTGCTAAAACGAGGTAGAAGAGAGACCGATTAGGAGGAATCCAGGAGGCCAATCAGGTCACTCCTCCCTCTTGGTGGACTGGTGACCTCATGGGCTTATTTCAGACGTGATGGAGACTGCCTTGCAAATAGAAAAAACATGAAAACAGGCCTCAGCAGGGGAGGTGTGAGCTATGCTCCAGAAAGAAGATCTGCCATTTGGCCAGTGTATAGGTTAGCTGAAGATACAGTAAAAGCAAGCCCTGGACAGGTGAGGTGACCAGAGCATGAATGCCAGCATTAGCATTGTGCATTGAGCTTGTAGCCCTCAGGTTCTGGAGTAAGTATATAGTGATGGTTTAAGAGACTGTGCTGAATTATACTGACAAGACCTGTACGACTTTCAAATAAATCACAGATTTTACTGTCATTTATCCCATTTTTCAAGATTTGTCTTCCCCCTGCTTCTCCTTCTGCCAACTGTTCCCCATTCACCAATCCAGGGATTTAGTAATACCTGATGAGACAGGTTCTACTACTCCCAGTTTTGGTGAAGTTGCATTCAGCAAAGATGACGCTAAACTGAATGAAACCCACGTGAAGCAGCCAGCACTGCACCGATGGTGGCCTCTGGCACAGCGGGAAGGCCAGGGCAATGCTCCGTCGACAGCAGCTCCACAGGGCTTTCTGAAGGCTGCTTGACTCTGCTGTTTTCAGTTTGTCCGTATGAAAACTATGAATACTTACTTACCAATTGCTGGTCTTACAGGCGAGGCAGCGTTTATACTGCTTGTTGGGAGACTTGGGCAAAAGATGCTGTATCCACAGGAGGCCCCATGAAGGGGTTGGGGGGCGTTCAAGGAGGAGGTGAGAGGGTGATGATGGGAAAAGCCTCCACCCATGGGAAGAGCCTCTCCTCCTCGGTAACCTGTCCACCATCCAGGCTTGTCTTTCTGCCGACTCCAGCAGTTGCTCAGTTCAAAGTGCCGTCAGGAACGTGTACAGAAAAGCTGACGTTTTATGATCTAGGGTTCAAAAGTGGGAGTTGAAAATATTAGAAACATGCCTCTGTATCATAGATCACATTTCATTTAATAATGAAAGGCATTTAATATACCATTAGAAGAAGTAATGGAGAGCAGACAATACTTAAATAGCAAAAAGCAAACCAAAACAAAAACTACTTAGGAAAAAGTGAGCAAGAAATCTGCAAAACTTATATGAGAGGTCTAAAACACTACTGAAAGGTACAAATGTAGAACTCGACAAAGGGAAAGACACACCATGTTCTTGGATGGCAAGATTCTTCATCATAAAGATGTCAGTTCTCCCTGAGTTAAATTTAATGTGATTTTTAAAAGTTAGACAAGCTAATTAATTGTAAATTCCTTTGGAAGAAGAAATAAGCAAAGATAGCTAGGAAATCACTGCAAAGGAAGAGTAAGGAAGGGGGGGGCTAGTCTTACAGACATTAAAACATATTTGTAAATAAAATAATGAAGTGCTGGCACATGAAGAGACAATGCAATGAAAATATAGACGTGCATATGGAAATCTGGTTATGGTAAAGCAGCATCTAAATCAGGGAGGGAGAGGAAGACATTTGAAAAGTGATGTTGGAACAACCTGATAGCCATATGCAAAAAGATGAAATGGGATCCACTGCTCACCATACATTCCAATTGGATCAAACGATCTAAATGTAAAAATGAAACCATCTAAGCACTAGCAGAAAAATATGGGTGGATTCTTTTATAACCCAGAAGTGGAGAAACTCACCTAACCATGATTTGTTATAGAATAAGGAAAACTGACTGTATAAAAACAAATTTCTGCATGTCTAAAAATACCAAAAGCAAAGCAAAAAGCAAATGGTAAATGGGAAAATATTTAGAATTTAAATCACAAAAGTTAATATCCTTAATTTCTAAAGTGTGAAAGTTGAGAAAACAGTAACCCAATAGAAAAATGGGCAAAAGATATTATGTATTCACAGAAAAGAAATGCAAGTGACTCAAACACACTAAAAAAAAAAAAAGGTCAACCTCACTCTTAAAAAGAATATAAATTCAAACTACAGGAAGATACCATTTTTCTTCTAGCAAATTGGCAATAATCCCTAAATTTGAGAACCTATTTTCTCAAAAGGCTGTGGGGAAATAGGCATTTTTAAGTTGCTGGTGTAAAGACAAAATGAAACAACACCTGTGGGAGGGAATTTGACAATATCTAGAAAAATGTCACGTACACTTACCATTCTATTCAGCAATCCCACATCTAAGATTTTATCCCAAAGTAGGCTGGCAAAAAATACAAAATGCCATTTATTTAGGGTTATTTAATGTAACACTATTTGTAACAGCAAAAAACTGTAAACAACCCAGGTACAACCCAAGTCTCCATCGATAGAGAATGGGTTAAATAAACTGACTTCTATACAGTTGAGGAGTCTGTACTTGTGAAAAGGAATTTTATATATGCATGTGTATATGTATGCATATGTTAGCTTCTACTTTCAAAAAGAAACAACGGAAGAATAACTAAAATCAATACAAGTAGTTACCTTTGGGGAAGTAAACAAATGTAAGTAGGAAACAGGGATGGAAGCTGTACTTTCCTGAATATACCTTGTTTTACACTTTTGAATTTGAAATCATGCTGTTTTGTTTTTACATAATTTAAAAATAAAATCATAAAAAAATCTTTAAAATACTTCTTAAAATATTGAAACAAATGAACCACACAGAGAAGAAATATTTCAAGTGACTTTCAAACAGTTCTGACTCAACATCCTTGGTGGGATATATCCTCATGGCAAAAAGGAACCTCAAGAAATTTTAAACTACGTTCAGTGGTCTAGTGTTAGTGCCCACGCACGCACACACTCACTCACTCACTGGAGACTTCCTCCTTCCCATACTTGTCACTCCTTCTCCAACAGAGAGAAACCTGGCTCTCACAATCCGAGGTGTATTTACTAATTTGCTTAAATCTAAAATACACAGAAGGGAGTTCTCCTACTGTCAACTTTAAAAAGCAAAAACCCCCAGGAGGGACAAGATGTAGTAGACACACGTTTCCCTATTCTTCCCACTAAGCACAGCTAAAACCCTAGACATTTATCAAATAAACATACTGAAAAATGCAAAGAAGGCAGATTGGCTGAGGACCTTGGGACCCAAGTGATAAAAGCAGTGAGTTCCCTGGGCTTTCTTTTGCCTCATATGTCCCAGACTAGGTGCTGGTGAAACCAGCAGCCTAGAAACACCAATGGCTGCAACAACAAAAGCCAAGAAAAGCCTGCTTTCTCAAGCTAAAGAACTTTCACACAGTAATCGCCCTATTCTAGCCAGACACCATGGAAAAAACCATGGCCCCAACCCTACCCTAGCCTAGCCTGTCAACAAAGGCCAGGTGGAGAGCCGAGACTTGCTCCCCTTACTCAGCTAGAACGAGGCCTTCCCCTTTGGCCCCCGTCCTCTGCAGGGTGTGGTGGCAGAGAAGGCCCAGGGGAGCTACACCCGCCTTTCCTGCCCGCTGATACTCCCACCCCCCGCGGCATCAGTGGAGCCCCTATTCTTCAGTGGGAAGCCGTAAGGAGGTACCCCTCCCCCTGCCTGGGTGTCAGAAGAGGCCAAGTGGTGAGCCTGGACCTTCACCCCCAACTGGCAGCAGTGAGGAGGCAGTGTACATATCCCCGCTTCACCCACCGGTATGGCGGTGTCAGAAAAAGCCTGCTTTTAAAACAGAAGATTTAGACAAGATCCAGAATCCCACGACATAAAACCAGACGTCCGATACACAATAGAAAACCACGCTTTTATACCAAGAACCAGGAAAATCTGAACTTGAAAAAGAAGGAAAGAAATCAGGAACTTGAAGATAAAATAGAAATTACCCAATCTGAGCAGAGAAAACAGACCGACAATAATACCTGTGGTTCTATAACAAAAAAATCTAGCATTCATGTCATTAGAGACCCAGGAGAAGAGAAAGGTGGGGCCGAAAAAAGCATTTGAAAGAATTAACGTCTGAAAAGTTTCCAAATTTGGCAAAAGACATAAACCTATATATTTAAGAAGCCGAGTGGAACCCAAACAGCGTAAACCTAAAGAAATCTATGATAACACAAACTTCTGAAAACCAAAGGCAAAGAAGAAAGCTTGAAAGCAGCAAGGCAGAAATACCACCTTACCTATAGGGGAAAGACAATTCAGATGATAGCTGTCTCCTCAGAAACCGTGGAGGCCAGAAAAATGGCACAAAAGTTTTCAAGTTCTAAAAGAACTGTCAACTCTGAATTCTGCATCTGATAAAATTATTCTTCAGGAATGAAGGAAAAATAAAGGCTTTCCAGATGATGGAAAACAAAGAATTTGCTTGAATAGACCTCCCTTAAAAGAATGACAAAAGGAAGTTCTTGAAACAGAAAATGTTGAGAAGAAAAAGTCTTGGAACATCAGGAAAGAAGAATAATGGAAAGAGCAGAAACATGGGTGAATATGATCGACTTGACTTCTCCTCTTGAGTTATCTCAGGAATTGTTTGGTGGTAGAAACAAAACGTGTAACGTTGTCTGATGTACTATTTACCTGAACTGGTAAAATGTTGACACAACCCATCTTTGTTGCTATGAAATAGTTCTGTATCTAAATTGTGGTTACAGGAAGCCACATGTGATAGAATGGCATAGAACTATACACACGCACTGCTTGGATGTCAATCTCCTGGTTTTAGCACTGTGCTACAACTACACAAGATGCGTCTGTACTACTATCTTTCCAACTCCTTCTAAGTCTAAAAACTTTGTATTTTGAAATAATTGTTAAGGTGTAGGACAAGGACACTGAATACGCTTCTTTGAAAGGGGCAAGATGAGGTGATGATCCTTCCCTCCTGAATAATCTCCAGCTCTCTGAGGATTAAACATCTCTCTTCCTAAATATCTTTTTTTTTTCTTCTAGGTACATTTCTCTCACAAGTTATTAGAAAATTGGTCACTTTACAATAATGGAGATAACCGAGAGATACTAATTTTCATGAAAACCGACCAGTGTATTGAAACTAAGAGAACATTTTTATGTAAAAATGTTGTTACACTATTGCTGATGACATATTTAGTAAAAATAGTTTAGTTTTAGTAGATAAAACTCACTTGTTTTAATAAAAACTATAAGAACGAATGCAAGTCCTAAGATTATTCTGCCATGTAAAATGAACTGCTCCCCAGAGGGCTGTGTCAGTATTGGTTTGAAATAGGAAATATCTCCTATTTAGAATATGTTTAGACTACAAGAGCCTGGCAGGGGGGTTGGCAAACTTATTCTGTAAAGGGCCAGAGAGTAACTATTTTAGGCTGATTAGGCCGTAAGATCTCTGTGGCAACTACTCAACCCTGCGGGTTTTCCCATGAAAGCAGCTGTAGACAAATGTAAATGAACAGGCTGTGTTCCAAGAAAGCTTCGTTTACCAAACACGCCACAAGGGCATAATGTGCTGACCTCTGTACCAGCCTAATCTCAGGTTACGTATCCTCCAGTCACTAACAAAAATGCATCCACAATCAAGCTACACAAAAATAATTTTAAAAAATGATTGTTTATGGACATTAATATGTAGCCAAAGGTAGACTCCACTGAGGTTAAAGCCCTGGAAAGCTCAACGATTCTATCCTCTGTTTTGCCGGCAGCTGCTAAGATCCTGGGCAAACCACATACTCCCTCTGAGATTCTATTACCTCCTCTCTACTTTGAGAGAATTAGAGGAGGGTATGTTATTCCTTCCCAATTTTGTTACCATGAATTTCAATTCAGCAGACTTACTTCCACTCCTACCAACAAAACTTTAGGCCCAGACTTTAAATGAAGAGCTTCAAAAGAAAAGTACACTCATTTTTATTTGAATAATTTATAACATAGGTCTGATTAAGCAAACTGACCACTGGAGGATTAGGAGTATAAAAAACCAAAACTGAGAAAGAGAGTATCCAAAACAATAGCATCAAATAACAAAATACACAGGGATAAAGTTCGCAAAGGATGTACAAGGACTCTACACTGAATGCCGAGAAAAATGGAAATAAACGAACGGGAATACACACTATGTTCACAGACTGGAAGAATTGTTAAAAAGTCAAATTGATTGATAGACGAATCTCAAACAAAATCCCACGAGGCTTTTTTAGGGGGTGATTTTGGTAGAAGTTGACAAACCAATGCTAAAATTTCTTCAGAAATGCCAAGGACCTAGAATAAACAACAATCTCAAAAATGAAGGAATTGGAAGTCCTACTGTACCTGACATCAGGACTTACAAAGTTCTGACAAAAAGATAAGCAAATAATGAAACAGAAGAGTGTGCAGAAGTAGATCCACAGACATACGGTCAGATGATTTTACACAAGGACAGCAAAACAATTCAATGGGGAAAGGAAAGTCGGTCCGACAAATGGTGCTGGAACAACTACATATTCATACGGAAAACAAGGACACTTGACCCCTACCTAACACCAAAGGGGACGAAAGTGTAAAGTGGATCGCAGGCCTGAACATAAAAGTTAAAGCTATAAAACTTAAAAAAAATCTTCATGACTTTGGGGTAGGTAAGGACTTCTTAAAGAGGGTACAGAAAGTATTAACCATATAAAACAAAAATTGATGAATTGGACTTCATCGAAATTACAGCTACCTTCTCATCAAAAGACACTGTTGAGAAAACAGACAACCCACATTCGGAAAAAAATATTTGTAACATGTAAATCCTATAAAGGACTTGTATCCAGAATATATAAAAGATTATCACAACTCACTATCCAATTAATAAAAAGGGAGAAAAAGGACGACACAAAAATGGTTCAACAAACACGTGAAATAGTGTTTGTTCCTCATCAGTCATCAGGGAATAGCAAATTAAACCACCTTGTGATAGCACCACATACCCACGAGAGTGGCTAAAGTAAAAAAGATGGCCAACACTAAATGTGGAGCAATGAGAGCTTGCGTATATTGCTGGCAGGAATGGTAAACAGTACAATCGCTTTAGAAATGGTTGGGCATTTTCTTAAAAAGTTACATATCTATCTATCCCGTGGCCTCGAAATTCTACTCCTATTTAATCTAAGAGAAATGAAAACGTGTCCACAGAAAACCCCTGGACAAGAATATCTGAACTTCCCTGGTGGCGCAGTGGTTAAGAATCCACCTGCCAATGCAGGGGACACAGGTTCAAGCCCTGGTCCGGGAAGATCCCACATGCCGCCGAGCAGCTAAGCCTGTGCGCCACAACTACTGAGCCCGTGAGCCACAACTACTGAGCCTGCGCACCACAACTACTGAAGCCTGCGTGCTCTAGGGCCCACATGCCGCAACTACTGAGCCCGTGCTCCGCAACAAAGGAAGCCACTGCAATGAGAAGCCCGCGCACCGCAACTAGAGAAAAAAAAAAAAGAAAACACCAAACAAAAACAACAGAAAAAATAATATCTATAGCAGCTTTATTCATAAGACACAAAACCTGCAACAGCCCTGGGGTCCATGAACAGAGATATGGTTTTACATAAGCTGGTGTGTTCAAACATGGCAACAACAAGGGACACACTGCTGATACAAGCACCAATATGTATGAGTCTCAAAATCATGCTGAGTGAAAGCCACAGCAGGGTGGACGTGCCATGTAATTCCCTCTATCTGAATACGTGCATTTGTCAAGCTCGAGAGAGGCTGGCACGGATTTAGAGCTGTACACTTCGTTACTTGTAAATTATATCCCCTCCGACAATAAAAGCATAGTTGGCAATTAAGGCTCTTGAGATTAACGTTTTTAATCCAGCTCTTTTAATTCTGTAACAAATTGAAGGGCCTAAGTGCTAAATGATCTCGAACAATACTATCGTATTTTTAGTTTTATCAGTCTAATTCAAATTTCTCCAAGTGTGAGCTTAAAATGTATTTGGGATTTGTTTCTTGGTACCTTGAGATCCACGTCGGTGGCAGGGAGCAATGTCGCTCAGGCCTCCGTGGACGGAGCCGCACAGCATTCACCTCGTGTCCAACAGTCTCTGAGCGACGTCTTCGCTCCTACACTTTCTTCCAAACTGAGGTCTGTTGGAAAAGTTTAAGATACACCACAGTTAGCATCTGATGTGCCTCTGTAACTATGAGAGAAAGCCATATTCTCCTACTTTTCATGTGAAAACAACAAAATGAAACCTTAAAACACAATTTCCCGGTTGACTAAAACCACTTACATTTTGCATATTTCGTAACTTCTCATCAAGCTAAAATATTATAATGTTGACTTTTATTATAATTAAAACTGGAGTTCTAAATTGCATGGATATGAATAGTTTAGTCCATTGTAAACAAGTGAAAAGAAAAAGTAACAGAGCTAGTTGGTTAGTAATTAACGGAAAGTTTGGTTCAATACTCTGAAGGCTCTTTATGCTCTATTTATATGACAGACACCAGAAAATGTCAATATATCCCTTTACCAGTGCAAGTGCTTCCAAAAAAGCAGTGTACAATTCTAAATTCAAGGCACCAAGAGCAGCTAAGGACAGCTGCACACTGCAAATGGCAAAGTGGCCAGCTAAAAGAAAACACGTCTGTTTTTCTTTTCTTTTACAGATACAGCAATTACATTAAATGTATTAGGAATACAGTATAAAAAATGGCTTGGAAAAAGTCTAACTGTTGTCCACATGATTATGATTTTAAAACTGAATAAATCCATCAAGTATAAAAATGTGTCATTCAAATAGTGGATTTTTTTTTTCTCACCTCCCTCCTATTTTTGTCGGAGGTATTTATAAAAATGTGCCTAAAATTGTATTTTACCTCTTTTCAAGACTTACCTGAGGCTTTAGCATTGTGGCCGTGGGTTTTCATTGAAAATTGCCCCTGTAGCAGAATTTCCTCTTCCTCTTTATAGAGCTTGTTTAGAAATGCTCGTTTCCAAGAAACTGTATAAATCAATAGGCCAATTTAGTGAGAAAACAGTGCAAACCGAGGGTTCGAACTGCCTAATCAGTTTCACCTGATGGTGTCGGAACAACACAGGGCCTGCGACACTTGCAAGGCAGGGCCGGGAGCTCGTGCAGACCACGCATGGGAAGGTCCAGCCCAGTACCCTACACACACTTGAAAACAGATGGTTAGGGGTTCCCATGGTCCTGAGGCTGACATCTGAGCAACCAGGCTGGGAAGAAAGCACCACGTGACACCCTTGCAGACTGCGAAGGAATGGGTCCGAGTAGCTCACGGTACAGAGCACACGCTGTGTGCACACAAGTCACAGACAAGCTGTGTTCACCCGATACAAGCACCTAATACAAGGTAAATAAGGACTCGCAGACTGTTCTGTGTAAGAAGATGATTTAGTTGCTTTAAGTTATACAGCATACGCTTTTACATTTCCACTTTTTTAAATAGGAATTTGTTCACTGTGGGCCCAGATACAGCTGAAGTGTTCACTCCTAAGTAAATTAAATGCTACTGAGTATATTCTTATAAATCTTACAAGTCTTAGGGTACCTCCCTAATGACACAGTTTCCAGTGTCAAATCGTTTACGAACAAAGTAAAGGTTTATAAATATTCTGGCATCTTACCACTTTTCCTAGTATTGCTTGGGGGCTAATGGGAAATTCAACAGAAGCAGAGGCTCGATGGCCAGCATGAATGTGCTTTATATTTCTTCCCCGATTCCTGGGGATTTTATTAACAAAAACAACTTAATAGCGTCCTCTCACTGACCGAAGCACCACTGTGTTGATCAGATCACACTGCCTCTCGCAAGAGACCAAAGTCAAGCGACAAGCGTGTGAGGAGGCGGCAGGGGTACAGCCCGTGAAAGAGGGCAGACAAGGAAGGTGTGATGAGGGACACGCGGAGCGAACACTGGGTTAACATTACAGGGTGACTTAACCTTTGACCTTGAAAACCAGAACAATTTCAGAGGTGCAAAATCACCACCACTCTTACTAGTGATGTTGAAGAAAAAACTAAAATTAGCCAGGGTTTTCCACTGATAGGGCTGCAAACCATTAGGGAGAAAACAGACAACGGAAGCCAAGTCAAGTCAACATAGAGCAGTAATAAAATATAAAAATAAGACATTATTAACTAGCGCATGTTATTCTAGGTCTCAGAAATTTGCAAAATACTTACTTAAATTAAAATCTTAGTCCCCTCAAAAAATCCAAAGTGAAAAAGAATCAATTTTAGTAACGATATCAACATACATATATGCAGATATAGATATGAATAATGCAAAACAGATTTACAAAGATGTTAATTTTGGCACTTTTACTTGGAGTTTTAAGGAAAGTGACTACAGATATCTTTGCATACACATTCTCATTCTGGAGAAACAGGATGCAGAAATAAAAGGTTCAAGCATCTCCCTTCTTAAAAAGAACTCTGAAAAAGGTAACTTTACCCGTTAAACCTCCTGGTTGGCAACTTTATAAATCTGGCTTGATTTCTCTAACTCCACAAGTCTGACAAAGTTATTTTAGTTTCTACCAGTGACACCTGGTCATCCACTTTCAGCACATGTACCATCTGGCCAGAAGTCCATAAATGATGTTTCCAGTATAGAAATCTGAAAGTTCTGAAGGGAAACACTGCTCAGTAGATAAAATCTCCCGGAATGTCTTGCAGCAGAGGTTCCTCAAATTTAAAGCGTTTGGAAATGGCCTTTTGCTCCATCTTCTCTTTTTCAGACTGTCTGCACTGTCCTAAAGTATATGAAGTAACTACAATCAACTCCTCTGTGACGACGGATTCCTCGGTTTCCGGCTTCTGAGTATCTGAATGACTTCCAGGCACAGGATCGCCTTCCTGGAGGGCCTGTGCCTCTTCTAATGCCCCTTTCACCTTGAGAGAAGGTTCCTGAACACTGCCCAGCATCAGCCATGGGTGTTTCAGACACTCCTCAGCAGTGGCGCGATCTCTGGATAAAGATACACAGTTTACCATTAGGACGAAGTAGTTTAAAGCCTCAACTATAACTTAGAGCATAAGGAATTATATTATGGGACATATGAACCACAAAGATCTTACTGTGGTTCCTGAATAAAACAAAGTTTTAGCATTCGCATGCAAATGCCGTTCCCCACAATGTAAACAGTATTGTAAGTTCTCTCTGAAAAGCCCCTTTGAAAGACCAAGAACAGATGGCAGATGTCTGTTACACTGAGGTGCAGTCCACGTTCCCTAAAACATTTTCATTTTTGCCACTTTTTCTTTCAACAGATGTAAGAAGCCAAAGGTTCCATCTAATTTTATGTCTACGCTTTCATGTCTTCACTTTGGGGTTTCAGTTGTTAATCTGCTTTTGTTCAGAGCAGATTGCTCAAAAATTGATAGAGATCAGTATTAACGAATACTCACTCAGGTTTCTTAACTAAAAGTGTCTTGATGAAGTCAACAGCTGACTCAGACACAACATCAAATTCTTCCTCAGAATAACTCAAATTCATCTGTGAGATATTGAGGAATGTTTCTTGTTTATTATCGCCTAAGAAAGGCGATACTCCCGTCAGCATGACATATGCCAACACTCCAATGCTCCTAAATCAGAATGAAAATGTAAGAAAAATTAGTATCGTATTCATTTCTTAAAACTAATTTGATCAATTCATCATAAATAATTCTCACCACATATCCGTTGCCATGCTGATAGGATCATAACTAAGAATTTCAGGAGCTAGTATCAGAAACAAAAGAAAACATTTATTTTTGTGAAAAAAAATTGCCAAATTTGCTCTTAGAAAAATTTAAATATCAAACTAAGACACTGTCAAGGTTTGGGCTAAGATGAAGTAAGTTCACATTATAAGTCAATATGCATTACTGTAAAGTCTAACGAGATGTTTATAATTAACTTGCTTACTTTTTGCACCTCTATCCTCCAATGCTGGGTCCTAGTATTTTTTTTTTTAATATCTGAATACATAACTACTGCCATATAAACTGGCAACTTTTACACTTTCCTCTTCCCACACCCTCTATCTAATCAAGCATCAGTTTCCCGCTTTTAAATCGTGACCTCCCCCGCCCCCAGTCTACAGCACGTGCCCCCTGACCCCCACTTGGTCCCGCCCTCTGATCTACTCTCTATGCTGTGGCTGCAGTGAGCTTTTAAAATGCCCACCCGTTAACACAAAGTCAGTCAACAAGGTTAGAAACAACCTGGGCATCCTTGGAGGACGTGCATCACACACACAGACGACAAAGACAACCTACAGGGTTGAGAAAAAGTTTGCTTTGATAATATCTAACTAGACTGCTGCCAGCCAGAGAAGTAACAGAAAGACAGTCCCAAGTGTGCAAGGACACAGGGGAAATTGAGGAAAATCCTCCCTGGAGACTACTCACTGGTATGATCCAGTCAACCAAAAGACGATTGTTTTCAAAAGTACAGAAATAGGAAGACTAGGCTATGAAAAGACAGGCAATAAGTACTGAAACCATTGAAAAATAGATCAAAGCCTAAAAAAACGGGGGTAATTACAATAAAAAAAAGGGAATGAAAATGTTCTAGGGAAAACCAAAACACTGAAAGTTGCACATGCATTAGGAGTGGGAGATAAGCCTGCCCCAGGAGAGCGGGAGGTGTAGGGGATACTGGTTTCCCTACTTCTATCTGAAGCTGTCGAGCTGAGAAGCAGAGGCTACGACTGTTGTTTAAAAGTTATAAAAGAGGGAGTGCCCCGGCGGTCCAGTGGTTAGGACACCAGGCTTGCACCGCAGCGGGGCAGGGGTTCCATCCCTGGTCGGGGATCTAAGATCCCACAAGTGATGCGGCATGGCCAAAAAAAGAAAACAGAAAAAGTTTTAAAAGACACTACCAGGAAACTTAAAATCAAATGCAGAGTATCCAAATTACTGGTGGGGAAAAAGTACAACAGAGCCGAGAGAGCAGTAGATGGTGGGAGGAGTGGGGAAGAAAATAACATTAGCTTCCTTTTCTGAGTGTTTATTACGTGCTGAGCGCTGACGTGAGGGTGTGACAGAGCAGATCCAGTGAGGTAGGACTTCCACAGCCTCGTTTCGTGGACAGAGGACCGTGAGGTATAGAGAGAGCTGGGGACCGAGGTCCCGCGGCTGGCCAGTGCGGAGGGGCACACACCCAGGCAGCCCTTTCTGCGTATGAAAGGCTGGGGCGAGGCTGGGGGGCACGGGGGGCCCCTTTAAAAGGCAGGCCAGGCGAAGAGACAGGAGCGCCGCCTGTTTTTCTGTATTATATCCTTCTGAGTTATGTGTAGTTTTGGCTTGTACTGCTTTTATCATAAACAATACAGCTTTGTTTTTTGGGGGGAAAAAAGCTCTTGGTAGAAAATTTAGAATTTACCAAAGAGCAGAAAGCATCGGAGGGAAACGAAACAAAACAAACAACCTCCCAGAAACTCATTCAGGGCAGTAATTCCTATGGGCATCTCGGCCCCCAGCCCTTCCGCCCCGCAGCCTCCCGTGCTTCTTCCAGTTTACAAGGCCTCCCGTTCTTCGCGGGTGCTTCCCCTGAAGCAGCAGCGCGTTAACCCACATTCCTAACACTAACTCCGCGGTCGTGAGACGTGCCAGGCGGCGTGCTGGAAATTGTGTTCTAGTCCACAAAAGACACACACTATTTGAAGGGTGTTTTTCTGCCTGCGATGTCTTTTATTACCTAATTAATAAAGGCTCTGCTGTTTCAAACTGCAGGACTTTAGAAAGTATTTTAAAACTTCGAAGTACTTTTTGTACTGTCATTGCCCTACAGCTTTGTTTTCCTCAACCCGACCTGTCCCCCGGGACTTTCTGTGTCCCCCTGGAATCCTTTTTTCCTTCCTACATAAATTCCCACCGTCCTGGGCTCCTTCAAGGACTACTCTTCTCCTTTCACCACCTTCTTGCCACGCCCCCAGGCCTTCCAGAAGGAGACGGCCTGTCCGCCCACTTCACACCTCTGCCCTCAGGCAGATCTCCTTCTTCCCCCCAGGCCCGGGCCACAGCCTTCTCTACTCACGGTCACAATGATGCTCTCACCCACGGACACAAAAGCCATCCTCTTCCCCGGGTTGCCATCACCCTGGGCAGCTTCCACACTGATGTGCAGGACCCTACCGGCCTGGCACCCGCGCTTCTCGACCTCCTGGTCTAAAGAAGCTGACCTTGCAGAGCTACATCCAAGGCCTTGTAATCACAAAGAGCCCTTTCTACTCGAACATTTTAAATGATAAAACTGTAATCCCCGGTCACACCTTTAAATTATTTTACTGCTTTGCTCTTCTACAGAAATCTCTCTTTTTCTTTAACCTTATCCAACCACTAATTCTTTTATGCTCCATTTTCCTTCCAGTCTATCCAAAAAGTCATAGTTTACCACTTTTTCTACCAAACCGAGAAGCCATGGTTCATCACTTCGGCTGCTCTCTTTTTCTTTCTGCCAGAAGCTGTCAGCCCTGCATCAACCCAGCAGAATGCCCTCTGTTTCCCACATCTGTGCAATCACAGGGCTTGCAATGACTTTCACAGTGTTTATTCTACCAACTTGCAGTTCTTGAAAGCGCCTTGCTTGTTAAATATCCTTCCACCCTCAGATAACCTGACATCCTCTCCTGTTCCTTGTAGAAGCAAATCCCTTCGGCTTCTCTTAGCCCTCCAGGAAAGGGACCGCCAATTTGGTACCTTACTCTTTAAAGTTTTCCATTTTTTAACTTAATACAAAGGAAGGGATCTCTGATGGTAGAATTTCACCACACTGGACGGCAGGCCCCACCACTCATCACGCCACATGTGGGTTCCCCAGTGAGGGGGATGCCTGACCCCAAACACAAAACACGCAACTCTCGGGAATACTCACCCACGTACTCAGGAGTGCCCATAATCTCCCGGAGCTCTTCACCGTTCTTCAGTACTCGTGAAAGACCAAAATCAACAATCTTAATGTCACCCAGTGGAGAGTCACTTGTCAGCAGAATATTCTGGGGCTACAAAATGACACCCCCCAAATTAATAAACCGTGATTGCATATGAAGAGCATAAAGAGCGGGTAGCCCATAAAACATACAAATTTCACCTGTGGAACTGAGAGCGAGACATTTAACAGTAGACAGTCATTTGTCAGACAGCTGTTTTTACAGCGTACTTCCTGTGTGTAAGGCAGCAGGCCTCGTAGCATCTCTTCCCTTATACCGGCTCTTCGTCAGCATGTAACTGTGCATCTATTCCCATCTTAAAAACCAAACCAAACCACTTAAAAAAAAAATCCTCCCCCCATGACCCTGCATCTCTTTCTAGCCAACACACTCACTCCCTCAAAGCTCAACTTCTTGAAAGCGAGGTCATCTCAATCCAGTTGCATCGGGATTTGCCCCCTGTACTCGACCTGCTCTCACTAAGGTCACCATGTCTTTAATAATCGAAGGCCCACCAAGTCCAGTGGGGCTCCTGCAGGCACTGACGGCGGGACGATTTGGAACTACTGGTCGTCCTTATATTCCCTCTTGGATCTATTCCTCCCTCTCCATTTTTCTCACGACTGTTTTCTTTGCTCTGCTTTTAAACAGTGGTGTTGCCCAAGATCTCTTGCTGGCTGGCCCTCTTCTCCTGACACTCTGCGTTCTATCTATCAGCAATTTCATCTACTATCAAAGCTTTAGCCACCACTTCCATGCTGATCACTTCTACCCTAAGCCCTCTCCGGACCCACAGCGCCAATTAAAATCGGATCCTTTCGCCTGGCAAGGCCTTCGATGCAATACACACCTCGGGCACCAAACCCACTGCTCTCTTCTGTATTCCCAGCCTCAGTGCTCAAGTCAGACACTGGGGAATCGTCCTAAAGTTCTCTGTACCCTTCATTTTCCACCACTTTCACATCTAGTGAAGCCACCAGTCATGCAAATTCTATTTCCTAAATCTCAGTATTCCCACTGCATGAAATCTGGGATTTCATTACCCACCCCCGTCTGTAGTTTCCCCACCTTCAACCCATCCTCCACGTACGACAACCTTCCCATATCGTTAAGTCTGATCGTAATACTCTCCCTGTGGTCCTCTGGCTGTTCTTCGCCAAGAGACACACGCCAGTGGGGACGGGGCGGGTTGGATGTACACGGCGGTGGTAAGCGCCACCCAGAGGACCAATGAGCTTCGCACTCCTGGAGTCATTTTTGCTCAGCTGAAAATAACTAGGACATCTTTGCATAAAAAGTCAAGCTGATACATCACGGACTAGAATGTAAAATTCATCCCAATTTTTAAAATAAAATATGAGATTTGAAAGAGGCTTATGCGCGCTTCAGAATGGGTCGGCGCTTACTGTCTTTGGCCGTTAAGAGTACTTCCAAAGGTGAACTGAGGACACTGGCACCAATAAAGTATAAGTACTTCACTAGAGCGTCCAGAATGTTCCGTGCTCCGGCCCCTCCCTCCCTTTCTAGATGACTCTCCTGTCACCATTCTGCGGGGAGTCTGCGCTCCAAATCAGTCGGGCTGTAGTCCCTCAACAAGACCCACGGCCCACACCTCAGGCCTCTGCTCGGGAAGGCCCCTCCCCGGTGGCCTGGCAAATTTATCCTCACGGCTCCCTCCGGCACAGGGTGGCGTCTCCTCTGCGAAGCTCTCTCTGCCCTCCCCTCCCCCGGCCCCTCTCGCCTCCCCGGCGTCTCGTACAAAACACGTTGTTCTGTTAACAGGCGTTTCGGTCTCCTCCGCCGCGCGGTTCTCTAGAGGGTGGCAGTGATGTTCACGGTCCTCTCCTGCCACTTCCACGCAACCGCTCCATCCGGCCTCCGGCTTCCGTCTTCTCGTCGCCACCCAGGTCGGTCCAAGCCAAGGGCGCCCTCAGGGCTCTCCTCTGAGCACCTGCGCCGTCTCAGTGGCGCTTCACATTGCTGCTCCCTCCCTGTTCACCAGCTCCTTTTCTCTCGGCTTCCAGAACAGAACACTGTCCTGGTTCTCCTGCTAACTCCCCGGCTGCTGCTGTTGGCCCGTCTCCTGTGACCCGCCCGCTAACTGCTGGGCCCCCAGCGCCTGATCTGGAGGCTCCCCCTCTCCTTGCCCCACTCCCACCCCACACCTCCACCACCTGCACCCAAGGCCGACGACCACCTGCCCCTCTGGACTCCCAGCCTCTCTCTCTGGCTCAGGTCCCTTCAACCAACTCTTCACCTAACCTCTCCCCTTTGATGTCTGTCATCGTACCCCCGCCACCTGGGACGCTCTTCTCTGTTCTGCTCTGCCTACTGTCAACTTGGCGAGAAGACCTAACACGGCAGGGAAGCAGCAACGTGAAGGGCTGCCCTATGACAGAGGATGCTGAGGTACAGGGGGGCCCTCTCTTTGACACGGGTCTTACTGTCGAGCCAGCCATCCGGCCTACTCTTTTCTATTATGAAGAGGCTTGTAGGTTTATCTCAGTCTGGATTCAGAAACAGAGGGGAAGAGGCTACAGCTCAGTGGGAACAGGAGCCACAGTCCTGGCCATGGTGACATCACTGGGCTCAGGGCCCAGCACCCGGCAGGCCCGCACTGCTACTCGCCCAGTAAGTGAGAAGAGGAAAGGTGACTAACTACAAAGAAACCCTTAAAGGGTCTCTATTTTGTGTCAGGACAGGTGGTACCATAACTATGAGTAATGCCAAGGCCCTACTGTCCCGAGTTCATACTCAGAAGACAGATGGGCCTGTCGGGCTCAACTAGCTCAGGAGCTGCAGCTGACAAAGCACTCAGGCAAGAAATGAACAAGACGGAATGATTCTGCCTTGGAGGGTTCCTGAGGAGGTAGGGCAGCAGCCCTGACAGGGAAAAAGGATTTCACCACTTATTCCGCAAAGTTTTACTGACTGCCTAGTGAGCTGTGACCTGAGGAAATGGCAGAAAACAAGTCCTCCGTTCCTTTGGAGACTTATATTCCAACAGGGTCAAAACAGTACAAATAAATAATACCACCTCAGGTTGTTTTAAGCTCTACAGAGAACTCAGAGTGGGGGAAGGAGCGAGAGAGTGCCCATCGGGTATGTGTGTGTGCGGATGCCACTTCCAGGGCAGTCAGGGAAGGCTTCCCGGAGGCGGCGTACTTGAGGGCAAACCAGTGTTAGGAAGGAGCCAGTCATGGCGGAGCCTATCGGGGTTGGGGGTGGCAGAGGGAAGAACTGCGAGCTGAAGACGCGCACAGAGGTGAGGGACAGGTGTGAGGTTGGAAGGAAATGGGGTTGGGGGACAGGACTTGCAGGGCTTTGTGGGCCATTCAGGAGTGCCTGGCAGAAGGCAGAGCAAGGGGAGGGACAGAGGACATTCCAGGGAAAGGCAAGACCGCAGGCCAAAGTACACAGGGGAGCCAGCACACAGCACGATGTGCAAGGGACTGTCAAATACAACCACGCAGCTGGAAACAGCCTTCTGAAAAACGTGCCTTTAGCCTGTTTTTAAAAGTCTCTAGGGGGAGAGAGACAGAGTGAGGAAGATATGATGAAGCATGGAATGAAAGGAAAGAAATTTTACACGTAACAGAGGCAAAATCCACAGGCCGTCATGACTGATGCCATGTGGGGGCAGGAAGAGGGCACGGTGTCGTTCGCTGACTGACACACGGGGTCCGCAGAGAGGACCATCGCTTCAGCTTTCCCAGGACCAGCCAGGACAGCTGGAAATTCAGCCTGGAGAGACAGCAAGGCCAAGGACACGGCTTTGGGGGCCTGTGGCACACAGGAAAGGCTAAAAGCATGGAAGCAAATGAGAAGAAGAGTGTACCGCAAGAAGAGAAGTGGGCCGAGAGGAAGGATGGCTGATAACTACGTTTCGGGGTAAACACCAGGAGTCAGGAAAGAGAAGAGACACTGGTCCGCGAGCGAGAACCCAGGTGTAACATTAGAGCAGGAAACCGGGAGAAGAGCGCCATCAGACGGGACAAGGGGAAGAACGATGACCATGAGCGAACTCAAAGAAAGGAACTTTTAGTAAAATGGTGGGAGAAAAAGCTAGCTTACAATAGGCTGAAAAACAAATGGAAAGGCTAAGAGATCTAGTACCGGTGGTTTTGACTTAAATATCTTCTGATACCCTTGAAGCCAGTGCTGGCCTATGGAAAGGTAATTTAAAGTTTCCTAGTAGCCATATTACAAAAAGTAAAATGGAACAGGTGAAATTAAATGTATTTATTTAACTCAGTATATCTAAAAGGTTATACCTTCAACATGTAATTAATAGGGAAAATTATTGAGATAGTTTGCTTTTTTTCATACTAAGTCTCTGGATTTCACACTCTGAAATGGTGTGGATTTCACACTCTGAGCACAACCTAGTTCAGACGAGCCACGTTCCAAGTGCTCTAAAGCACCACGTGGCCAGTGGCACTGGGTTGATGGTGCAACGTTAAACTCCTTAAGAGAAAAAAAAGATGCAATGACACCCCAAGAAACGGTCAGGGAATTCTTAGTGTCTCTTACCCACTGTCCTAATTTACTACCACTATGCAATTATGGAATGATAGTTTGTTTTGAAAACAAATTCATCAAAATAACTAAGACTTTTCTGCCTACAGTGAAACAACCACACTGTGGCTCAGTATCATCTCTAATTTTGTATAAAAACCTGTTTTGTCTTTTTCTTGTAAATCACAGACAGTTCTGGCTACAGTAAAAACTTAAAACTGAATGAAAGACCAAAACAACAAGTTGCTGTCACTGTAGAAGCTTCCACTGCAGACGCGTGCTCAACGGTTACAGATACCCAAACCAGATAGAGTGCCCCCCACCCAAGACTGAGAAGCTCAACTGATCAGCGTTAGAATCAATGTCTCTTTTCAATGACAAACTAACTGTAGAGGTTCTGGTAACATAAACTTCCTTATAAAGCCAACATTCTCTTTTTTACTTAGCTTCTAGCTATTTCTTCAGGAAAAAATCCTATGTAACATCACGATCGTGAGGCCCCAGACTTCTCAAGGCAATTTTAGTTGTATTACATGAATGATATACTACAGTACAATCAAACATCATTATTCAGGCAAATTAGATGAGAGGAGTCTGGCTCTGAATAGACATTCATCACTGCACGTGTTTTGCCTTTCCCAGTACATCAAAAACGCCAAGAGAAATACTGCTAATTACCAGATCTTTTTAAGGTTCATTTGTGATTAACAAGACCTGCTCATTCTGGGAATGTTTTTAAATAGTATTTGTTCCCTTAAAGTAGATTAAACATCTTTCCCTTACATTGTGTTTACTCTTTACCTTCCATGGGAAATGCTTTCTTTAGTTATTACGCAACAGCTAGTTGGTTTGGTGGTAACGTAGTAAATTCTGTAGTAGTGTGACCAAATTCTTAAAATGTTACCTTAGTATTTGAAATCAAGGCTTAGTCACAGCATCCATAATCTGCCAAAGTGAGAGACGTTAAACCCTTGAAAGAGAGATTGCTAGAAAAAACACACGTCTCATAAAATCACAGCTTTCGGAACTTCACAGTTAACGTTTATTATGTCCTCTCGTCCAACTGTGCCCTGGTTTGACTACAGGTACGTTTTTAAAGTAGACCGTACTCCTCTAAATAAAATATAAGACTATAATCTCCGTCATTTCTGAAAATATCCATCAGTTTCTGAAAACATGTGCTAAAAGAAAGATAAGTACCTTTACATTTACAGCTTAGTTAGACCTCCTCTCTGTGGAATCCAGTTCATGACAGAGGCTGCGGCTCAATACTTAGTTCTATTTAAGATGCACGCATCCCAAGTGGTAAAAAGAGAAAAATACAAGGGCCACAGAGAGGTAATGAGAGTGGAATAAGTGGGAAACATACAACCTGTCCCCAAATAGACAAGTGGGAGTAGAGGAGTGCTCCTAAAATCTTATTTCTCAGCTTCGTGGGGGAATCCTTTTATTTATCTGGGTAGCTTCACTTCTGTACATAATCTACCATTTACTGAGCAATCACCACTGGATGAGATCATTGTAGACTTGAGGCTAATCTGCTCAATAAGGCTTCAGGTACCATGGACAGCATTTTAAGGAACATTTTATCAGCCCACGAAAGTTCAAGTAAATTGACTTTTTATGCACTAAAACCCAGGTCAGAGTATAGAAATAGGTTAATAATCCTGTCTAAATAAATTTGGGAAACTGTTTAGAAATGTTACATGTTACCCCTCTTTCAAGTAAAACATTGATGCTTAAACTATCAGTGATCAACTTAATCTCAGATGGGAAAGTTCCAGCTTCTAATTCCTAGTCTGCTCCTCTGCTTCCCATTATACATATCACAGGGTGGACGGGTTTAATGACTGAATACCTAGTACAGAACTGCTGGAAGATCTGACCAGTACAAGACCATCTGAACACAAACAGCCTTGGATTTTAAGACTGGATTTTTTTGTGCCCCTTTTGGTCAGTCCTCCCCTTGACTGATGTAAAAGCAGGCCATTACACCCGTGACTAGCTCAGCAAATTACTGAGATGGTTTCGAGCCTTGAGCTTGTCCTGACTCTGGCAGAGTTGCTGTTACTGAGACTTGTCAGTCCTGCCATGATTTACGTGCAAAGGAATGGGCTCTCCCTTAATCACACACACTTCAGTGTCTTCAATTTTCGTAGATGCATAAACATCCCAACATCTGCATCTGCTACTCCTTAAAGAGCTTCCCATGTTCAGCTGAAGATACAGGCCTGCCTCGTTTTACTGCATTTCACAGCTATTTCGTTTTTTACCAATTGAAGGTCTGAGGCAACCCTGCGTCGAGCAAGCCTTGGCGCCGTTTTTCAAACAGCATTTGCTCACTTTGAGTCTCTGTGTCACATTTTGGTAATCCTCACAGTATTTCAGGCTTTTTCATTATATTTGTTGTGCTGACCTGTGATCAGTGACCTTGGCACTGGGAAAGATGGTGTGACTCGCTTTACTGCGATATTCACTCTACTGTGGTGTCTGGAAGCAAACCCGCCACATCTCTGAGGCCTGCCTGCATCTGGCTGAGAGTCTTCAGCGAATCAGTCTTTTGGCAAACTGACCGTTCGGGGTCGACCGGAGTGAGTAGTGTATTTCCCGTTCTGTCAATTACCACTTTTCAAAGAGGCAACTATAATAGTTATTCTAACTAACTTCTGTCTCTGGGATGAGAACTGCCCATTTTCACCATAAGGGGGAATAAATGGTCTACTGACTCAAAGCTCCCATATATACCAGGGTTATCACTTTTCACAGAATTAAAACGTAAGAAAACACATTTAGCTCTATAGCTTCGTCTTTCAGGCTCTGATAGAGACTGAGAGTCAGCATTATAAACAAATCATCACTGGGCAGACGGTTGTTAAAAGATGCAGGACAGCAGACTCTCTTTGTCCAGACTCACGGGGGACATGGAAATCAACTTGGAAATGACCTTTTGATAGAAATCATTCCCGTCTGCACTGCTGCCTTTCCAACCCCATCTCCAACCTTTCCCCTCCAGAGTTCACTGAGAAACAAGTCTGACTGCACGTGTGCAGAGTGTGAGGGCAGAAGACAGGCTGAGAACCTTCCAGGCCACCTTGTCCTCTAGCTCTTCTGGGTCTAGGAAACATGGAAAGTCCTGTTTCCAACATCAAAGGCCCATCATCAAAGCCTCTATTAAAGCTGGAAAGAATTCTACACTGAGTGCACTGGGGAGAAAGGATATGATTTATACTGAGTGTATTAGGGAGACAGGGATATAATTTCACTGTGTAAATACACAGTCGAACCTGGTATTCAAGAACTTAATATTCACTCTTGACTGCTTTCAAGTAACATCAAAGACGCATGACACGTGGTGTTGGCAACCCGTCTGACTCGCTACCTAATTAGCTCCTTTTCTGAATAACGTCGTAGGTGGAGCTGCCATAAATTGAAAGCTCATTTCCTATAGATGTGATATTATTTAAATTGGTGTTCTGTTCCTGGAGGTCGTTTTTACATCATAAAACTAGCAAAACGTCATAGAAATAAATGTATGATTTTACAAAGTTAAGTGTGTAAAACCAAACATGAGAGAAGGCTTAGCACAGATATTACTTTGGGGACATTTTCCTCACGGCTGGTACTAACTGAGGCTTTTTTTTTTTTTTTTTTTTTTTGCGGTACGCGGGCCTCTCACTGCTGTGGCCTCTCCCGCTGCGGAGCACAGGCTCCGGACGCGCAGGCTCAGTGGCCATGGCTCACGGGCCCAGCCGCTCCGCGGCACGTGGAATCTTCCCGGACCGGGGCACGAACCCGTGCCCCCTGCATCGGCAGGTGGACTCTCAACCACTGCGCCACCAGGGATGCCCTGAGGCTTCTTAAAGTCTGAGTCCACTGAAGTCTGGACTGCAGAGACCATCTCTTCCTGGCAAGTGTTCCTGAGCGAAGCACGGTGGCTGTGTCCCGCACCCAGGATCTTTGAATTTCTAATGCATACGATGTGCTAAAGGGACAAAACAAAGCCCCAGCTCCCTTGCGCATGCTCTGAGGGTTTCACCTAGGTGATCCCTAAGGCCACTGCAGCATCAGCCTCCTGGGACTACTCGTGGGTGCACAAATGTCCACACCTGCCTTCAAAAAATGGCACCGTGCTGTAACCGCCCACTTTAGACACTACACTAAGAAATCAGTGTCCCGGAGAAAAAAAGAACTGTTAACAAAATGAAATATTAGCACCTTGCAGAAAAGAACAAGAAGGTTTCCATATAATTTCCTTTCCCCTGTATTTTTCTGTAGGAAACTAGCATTTGAAGGATAACCTATTACCTTTCCACCTAATTTCAAATGGAATTTGATCAAGTTTACTTATGGAGTCACTTCCTGGTTATATACACCACACACTCCTCGAGAGCGTTCCTTCGTGCAAAAGGGATTAAACACTGCCATGTATACAGCACGGTATGTATACAGCATGGTACGTGTACAGCACGCTACGTGTACAGTACGGTACGTGTACAGTATGGTGTGTATGAGGTGTCACAGAGTGTGCCATCCAGCAGCAGCTGAGTGGCACCTGCATCCGCAGGACTGGCATCACCTGGCCCTGCCCTGAATGTGAAACTTGCTGGGGCCCAGCAATTTGTTTTAACAAGCCTCTCAGGTGACCCTGACCCGGGTCAAAGCTGGAGAGCCACTGCCGAAAGCATCTCCTTTCTGCTGGAAGCTTACGACGGCAGGGGTCAGGGTGGATGGGCAGGTGAGTGAGACGAGGCCGCAGAAGCTCAGGAGAGGAAAGTGGTTTTGGGTCCGGGGGTTCGGCCCTGTCAGGGTACCCTCCTTCCTCACCCCCTCCCCTCTGGCTGACAAGGCTGATAAGACGCTGGAGTCACTGGGGTGTGTTCTGTGCTAGAGGACTGTCTCACTTCCACAAAGCCCCACCTGGACTTGACAGGGAAGCAACCATGGGAAAACCAACAGAGGTCTTAGACGCTTTTCTCCTCAGCTGCCTGAAGGAATATGCTCTGAATACCTGCGATGGACATTTACTGTTTGTCCCCTGAGCGCCCATTCTCTAGTCTTTGAGAAATGAAACTGGTCTGAGAACCCATCCCTTCCCCACTCTCAGTCCACATCAACGCTGGGCTGGGAGCAGGGCTTGACCCCTCTCGGTGGGTGCATATGACACCGATGGCACTGGCCTGGCCGTCAAAGCCCTGCACCCTGGACCAGTGCACCAATTCTTTCTGGGTTGATCTAAGCTGGTTTGAGTGGGTCTCAGGACTTCTGAATGAGCCAGTGACCTGAGAGCAGCTCTTTCCTGCTGAGTCTCAGGGCAGTTGTGAGGGTAAAAAACGGTTGCATCTAACTCACCACCATTTTATTGCCATTTGGAGGAGGTAGAGCTGAGAACTGAAGAAAAACCAAGTGCTGGCAATACCTGGATGAATGAATAGTGCTGTAACTGCAGCCAGAATTACCCTGGACGTTTTAGCCAATGAAAGTTCCTCTTTCGATTACCCTGCTTTCAGCTGGCGTCCGCGTCACTTGAAAGGATGGTGACTGATACCACCCTTTGTATTTTCTCTCCTCCTTCCTCCCCTTCCTTCTTTGACAATTTCAAATTAAAAATCTACCTGCCTCTGATTGCTTTCATTCCCTAATTTATTTTATTTATTGCTGCCTGCCTAATTTTCCACAACACTGCTTTTCAAATATTTCTGCTCAAAAGTCACCTATCACTCCATGACATGTGAACCCCAGGAATCTGGCCTTTTCTCAACTTTCAATATCTCCTACGTCACCTTTCAATTCCAAAGGAACTTTTCCATTTATTTTTGTCCAAACACATCACAAGTATTCCTAACTCTTTTGAGTTAACTTTCTCCTATTCTTCTCTACCTATCTAAATCCTAACTTTTTGGAAAGGTCTAGCTCAAGCCCTGTCTCCACCAGGAAGCCTTCACCTACCACAGCAATACCCTCGAAGCTCCATTTCCGGGGCAATGTATTATTATTTATCTTTCTATGTATGCACATGTGCATTCTCTCCCTGATAAAACTGGCTAGAGGATACAAGTTATGACTCAATTCTTATATCCTTGTTACCTAATAAAACACACAAACCCGACAAATATTGGAGGAAACCACTGTGAGATATCTCGCATCTAGAGTGTCATTCTCCAGCAACCTCAAAACTGTAAAGTAATTCAGCTCTTACCTTCAAATCAAGATGAACTACGTCATGAGCGTGTAAAAAGCGAACACCTTCTAAAATCTGCCGCATGAGTCTCTGAACATCTTTTTCCTTAAAGGCTTCTTCTCTGTCTGCAACACACTGGTCAAAGATTTCACCCCCAGCAGCACTAGAGAAGATGAGAAGCACATTTTCAATAGAAAGGAAGAGGACTCATTAAAAATAGCCTTTGTGTTCTTAATATTTAGACACAGTAGGTATCTTTATTTACATAGACTATAATGTGAATGTGTGTAAACTTTCGTCCACCTATATGCTGAAATCCAATATTTTTAAGTAAAAATTGAAGCTCAGATAAGCATTTCCAAAGCTAAATAAAAACATCAGCTTCAGAACTTCAAGAACTAAACCTTAGTAGTAAAATATATTAACACACTTTCAAGTAAAAAAATTCTCAAGAATTTTTAGTTACAGAATACATAAAAATATTGTTTTTGTAAAAAATGCAAATAAAGCAAATACCCTCCATTGAAGACCCTTCCCCCAGTCCAGAGCTACATTTAGAAGTAAGTTCTGTTATCACTCAGGTGTACCCCAACCTTCCAGATTTTTAAAATATATTTAAATGCATACAAAAATATTAGTTTTCTGGATTTTTAAATACATATAAATGGCAACATTCTGATACTGTTCTATTACTTTTTTAATTACTTAAACATGCCTTAAGAGTCTTTTCCATGATGGTTTTATATCTATCTCATAATTTTTATCTTTTATTTTTTAAATTTTTTGGCTGACTTGGATCTTCATTGCTGCAGGCAGGCTTTCTCTAGATGAGGCGAGCAGGGGCTATTCTTCGTTGTGGTGGCTTCTCTTGTCACGGAGCACGGGCTCTAGGCGCATGGGCTTCAGTAGTTGCAGCACGTGGGCTCAGTAGTTGCGGCACGCGGGGCCCTAGGAGGCACGGGCTTCAGTAGTTGCAGCGCATGGGTTCAGTAGTTGTGGCTAGTGGGCTTAGTTGCTCTGGGGCATGTGGGATCTTCCCAGACCAGGGATCCAACCCATGTCCCCTGCATTGGCAGGTGGATTCTTAACCACTGTGCCACCAGAGAAGTCCTACCTCAGAATTTTTAATTCCTGCAAACTTGTGAATAGAAAAACCATAGTTTATTTAGCCATTCCCCTTTGAAGGACATTTAGGTTTTTTTTTCCCCCCCTAATTATTCATGATTATAAAGAATGCTGTGATGCGAAGGTGTGTGAAGGTTCCTGTCAGCGCCTGTGTCAGTAAGTAGTCTTCAACGTAGATACTGGGATGAAACTGCTGGTGTGAAAGGAATGTGCTTTTGAAATTTCAGTAGATATGACCTAGGCTCACCAAAAGAGCGGTAGGAACTTAAACTTTCTTCCACCCTCTGGCCAAAGCACCTCAGTTTTTTTTTTTCCTCTGAATAATTTTGCCAATAAAAGAAACAAATCATTTACAATTTTTCTTTTCCTTCAGCAGAAATTCCATATTTTAACAATTTGTTCTTACCATAACTGACAGCTCATGTCCTATCTCAAATTTTCCTTTATGTTTTTTTTTTTAAAAAAAGACTGGATTGCTTCCATGAAGTTGTTATAAAAATTAATGTGAAATACGCATCTCCGAACAGCCATGCTACTGTCAAACAAAAGCTACTCATTCGTTTCCTTTTCATAAGATAATTTAGTTCTTTCCTGCCTTTTTTTTTGTTAGGGCAATCTTACTTTCCAAATTCTGTCTATAAAAGGAAACAAAAATTTTCACCAAAGTCAGCTAAGAACCTATTTAAGTTTAGCTGAAAAGCTGTAGGTGGTGAGAGTGAAAGAAAATAACTCGCTGGCTGATTCAAATTTTCATCTGGTTAAACCTATACAACTGACAATTATATTTTAATTACAGTATGAGAAAAGCATACATGAAAGCATCAAAACAATGTTTATGTAATTAACTGTAAAATGGCCATCACACATTCCGGCAAGGCTGAAGTGATGCGTAACGCATGAGGAAGGAAAGGGTGAGCGTTGAGGACAGAAGCAGGCAGTAAGTTAGTGACAGCCCGGCAGTGCTGTACGCTGGGCAGGCAGGTAGCACGCGCTGAGTGCACTCGGCCGCAGCAGCTAGAGATGCGCCAGGATGCGATGTACAGTCCACGGAGTCCCCTGCACGTGAAGGCTACACTCACAACTGCCTGCTTTCCTCAGCTGAGACAGACAAATGCATTTTGGTTGCAGAAGTTCGCCACAGTCTCTCAATTTACTGTCCTCTGGGCCTCTCAGCTCAAAACCACCACCCACAATAAAATTCAATAGCGGTCAATTTACATAAATACAAGGATTTCTTCACCTAAAGTTTAAGAACAATTTATTATTAGTCCTTTCCACTATGATGTTTACCCATTCTCCCTTTAACAAAAGGGTTTTCCTCTCTGTTTTCCCAAGAATGTAAGCAGTTCACATAAGCACAAAATGTGAAGCGCAAAACCAGTTTTCTAAAGATTTTCCAGGATGTACTTCAAATGCAGGCTATTGTAATAAAAAAAACTGTAAAAGCCAGCCTTGAGCGATCAGTAAGACTTAACATACCCTCTCGGTACAACGTACGACCACCGTACCATCTCATCCTACTTACATTTAAGCCTGACCCATTTAACTGTCATATTAACTAATGGAACCAAGTAAAATTTTACTAAGGAACAACTTGAGATGTTAAAAGCATCTGTCAAGTATGGTAACAGAAAACACAAGAATATTAACAACTACTTCGCACAAAGCACCTTCCTTCACACAGAAGTTTGCGTGGGAAGGAAGGTGCTTCACACCTGTGTGTGTGTCCTCGAGCAGCAGTTTTGCTATGTCTCCCTTTCACTACAGCAAGACTTCCACAGCTTTATTACAGTACACTTTACTCCAGCAGTGCTTATTTTCCACAACTTCAAAATTACAAACAAACGAATTCATTTAACTTTTTACCTAAATATCTTTTACAAAACAATTAACTCAAGGGCTTTTCCAAAAATTTGCCACCAAAACGATTTTTACACAAAACATTAAGAACAGTGAATTTCAATTTTCTAGTTAGTGGTCCTCAGAAAGCTGTAAGTATCTCTTTGTCAACATTATTCAGAGCCATATAAACGATGTTTAGAAGCTAAGTGTAACTGACTTTCCCTGGCTGCTTGCACCTTAGCTGGATCACAGCTTCCAGACTTAGGCACCAGACACTCCTTTTTCTACCTAAACCAGCATTTCCATTTCTATCCCATGTAGAGGCCCAGTTTGGATCTTTACTCCCTCACTATTCAAATTCAACAAATATCAATCAAATACGTTAGAGGCCCTGTGCTATGTGCTAGGCCAAGGAAGATAAATTATAAGTTTTAGTTGGGAAGAGAAAGACGAAAGATAATTTTCGGAATATGTATGCATAAATACACATGAGTGTGAAGTTATATATCAAGTGATTTGATAACTTAGCAAGTGAGCAATTAATTGGAAGGAAAGAGAAAAAAAATCTTAGAAAGATGACACTTATTGTGAGCCTTCAGGAATGAACAGGAATCCACTAGATGGAATGGCAGGAGTGCATCCCAGGCAGAGTGGACATATGTGTAAGGGCCTGTTGGTGTGACAAATAACTGGTACACTCACAGAAGGATGAGCGGCTACTTCCCCTTTCACCCAAATGGTACGGAACTTGCCATCTACTCATAAACAACGAGAAAATGAGCCAAGTATATGAACCAACTGTTTTCA
The DNA here is from genome assembly GCF_963924675.1 of Phocoena phocoena. NCBI lineage: Eukaryota > Metazoa > Chordata > Mammalia > Artiodactyla > Phocoenidae > Phocoena > Phocoena phocoena. The sequence goes on from NC_089227.1 coordinate 10,044,085, forward strand.
GACATAAGAACAACAGGCCGTTAGGACCATTATCCCTGAGGTGGAGGCACAAGCAGGCTGAGCCCTACGCTCTTTCTACTTGGAGGTAATTTACAGCACGTGGTACAGGGCTGGGGAGGATCCCAAGCAGAACAGCAGCCTTGCTAAATTGAGGAGGTAGGAAGGGAGTTTGACAAGGCTAAGGCAGCTGGACTTTGTACAGGCAGAGGACCAGGGACGAGAGTTCTACACAGAGAGAGACCTGCAGACATCTGCTTAGTTGTATCGCAGAGTCTTAGACAAGGTACTTACATGCACATTCGCTGATAAAACTGAGGTCAGGCAAAGAACTACCAGGAAATCATAAGCTGAACAAGCCCTAGCATTCACCAAGGACAGAATAAGATATCTGAATTTTACCCAGTTTGAGGAGAAAAACCATGCCAAGCACCTGGGGCATTCAGCAGACCCCCCAGAATGCCATATTTTAGCCTTATTAAAGGCTAAAGTATCCCTAGACCTGCCCAGTAAGTCTGATCCACAAGTAATTTAACTGCCTGCCAAAACAAACATCACCATTCTTTTAGTGGAAGATCATAAAATCCACCCAGCACTGTGCCATTCTAAATATATGGCATCCTTCCAAAAAATACTAGCCATCTGAAAATGCCACCACTTACAACTCACAACTAACAGGAAAATAAAAACAGACCCAGACATGACGGAATTGGCAGGTAAGGACTTTAAAACAGGTATTATAAATACACTGAAGGATTTAGAGTAAAGTATAAACACAACAAGGAGAGAGATGGAAGGTATGAAAAGAACCACATGGAATTGCTAGAGAATGAAAAATACAATATTTATAGTGAAGATTTCACTGGCCAGGCTTTACAGCAGATCAGACACTATAGAAGAATCAGCAAATCTGAAGACGGAAATGGAAGCCATCTATCTAAAGTACGGGGGGTGTGGGGCGGAGAATAAATAGGACCCTAGGGACCTGAGCGACAGCATCAACCAGTTTAACACACTGTATTGAGGAAACGAGAAGAGAGAGGTGGGGGCAGAAAAATATCTTTTTAAATAATTGCCGAAAAATCGCCAAATCTGATAAAAACTAAAAGATCCACGTAGCTCAATAAACCCCAAGCAGGATAAACAAAGAAAATCAAGGCACTTTATATTCAAGTTGCTGAAAACCAGTGTGAAAGAGAAAAATCTTTAAAAAGGCACACATACAGGGGTATTAAGAATCAACACAGACTTCTTGTCATAAACAATGCAAGGCAGATGACAATGCAATGGTATCTTTAAGGACTGAGAGAGAGAAAAAGTGTACCTAGAATGCAGGGGGAGGTTGGAGAAGTACTAGCAGGAGATGAGGTAGAACAGAAGTCAGACAGAAAAGCATGGGACACAGTCCAAACAACCTGAAAAATCCCAAGTAAGGCAATGATGGCTGGTACATAACGCTGAATATCTCCTTCAGAAGCACTCCCTAGCCTCTCTGGTGGAGTAAAGGTGCACAGTGCACGGCTAAAAGCTTTGGAATCACACACTCCTGGGCTAAATCTTGTGGTGTGATCTTAGGTTGATTATTATTCTGAAATTCTTTTTCTCACATATAAAATCTTGTTCTAAAATTTGTAAATAAAACAATTTCAGAGCTTCCCTGGTGGCGCAGTGGTTGAGAGTCCGCCTGCCGATGCAGGGGACACGGGTTTGTGCCCTGGTCCGGGAAGATCCCACATGCTGCGAAGCAGCTGGGCCCGTGAGCCATGGCCGCTGAGTCTGTGCGTACGGAGCCTGTGCTCCCCAACGGAAGAGGCCACAACAGTGAGAGGCCTGCGTACCGCAAAAAAAAAAACAACCCAAAAAACCCCCCAAAAAACAATTTCAGTTGCAGGATACAAAATCAGTATACCAAAATCAGTGTGTTTCTTCTATACACTAACAATGAACTATCAGAAAGAGAAATTAACAAAACAATCCCATTTTCAATAACATCAAAAAGAATAGAATTCTTAGGAATATTTTTAACCAAGAAATGATATATCTATACATGGAAAACCAAGACACTGGTGAAAAAAACTGAAGAAGACACAAATAAATGGAAAGACATTCTGCTCATGGCCTGGAAGAATTAATATTATTAAATATCCATACTACCCAAAGTGATCTACAGATTCAATGCAATTCCTATCAAAATTCCAATGGCATTTTTCACAGAGAAAAAACAATCCTAAAATTTGTATGGAACCACAAAAGACGCCAAATACCCAAAGCAATCTTGAGGAAGAACAAATCTGGAGGCATCAGCCCAGTTTCAAAATATATTACAAAGCTGTAGTATAGAACAGTATGGTATTGGCATAGAAACAGACATATAGATCAATGGAACAGAACAGAAAGCCCAGAAATAAAATCATGCATATATCATTATTTAACTTATAACAAAGTATAAAGAGAAGTATAAAGTATAAAGAGTATACAATGGGGGAAGAACAGTCTCTTCAATAAATGGTATTTGGAAAACTCGATATTCACATGCAAATGAAGGAAACTGGACCCCTACCTACACATACACGAAAGTCAACTCAAAATGGATCAAAGACTTGAATGTAAGACCTGAAATCATAAAACTCCTAGAAGAAAACATAGGGGGTAAGTTCCTTGACATCAGTCCTGGCAATGATTTTTTGGATTTGATAACAAAAGCAAAAATAAACAACTGGGACTACATCAAATTAAAAAGCTTCTGCACAGCTGAGGAAATCATCACAAAATAAAAAGGCAACTACGGAATGGGAGAAAATATTTGCAAATCATATATCTGATAAGGGGTTAGTATCCAAAGTATATAAAGAACTCATACAACTGAATAGCAAAAGACCAAATACTCCAATTAAAAAAATGGGCAGAGGAACTACATAGATATGTTCGCAAAGAAGACACACAGATGGCCAACAGACACATGAAAAGGTCCTCAACATCACTAATCATTGGGGAAATGCAAATCAAAACCACAATGAGCTATCATCACCTCATACCTGTTAGGATGGCTATCATCAAAAAGGCAAGAGACAGAAAGTGTTGGCAAGGATGTGGAAGAAAGGGAACCCTTGTGCACTGTTGATGGGAATGTAAATTGGTGCAGCCACTCTGGAAAACAGTAGGGAGGTTCCTCAAAAAATTAAAAATAGAACTAACATATGATCCAGCAATTCCACTTCTGGGTATGTATCCAAAAGAAATGAAAGCAGGATCTCGAAGAGATATCTACACTCCCATGTTCACTGCAGGCTTCTTCACAATAGCTAACATATGGAAACAATCTGAGTGTCTGTCAAAACATGAATGGGTAAAGAAGATGTGGTGTCTATATATATATATATATATATATATATATATATATATGTATAATGTAATACTGTTCAGCCACAAGAAAGAATGACATCCTGCCATTTGCAAAAATGTGGATAGGACTTGAGGGCATCATGCTAAGTGAAATAAGTCACACAGAAAAGGACAAACACTGTATGATATCACTTATAGGTGGAATCTACAAAAGGCAAACTCCAATGGAAATAGAGATTAGAATGTTGTTACCAGGGACTGGGGTGGGGAAAAGGAGCTGTTGGTCAGAGTATAAGCTTCTAGTTATAAGGTAAGTTCTGGGGATCTAATGTAACTATCATTATTACAGTTAATAATACTGTGTTATATACTTGAAAGTTGCTAAGAGAGTAGATCTTAAATGTTCTCACCACAAGAAAGAATTGGTAATTACGTGACGTGATGCAGGTGTTAGCTAAGGCCCTGGTGGTAATCATTCTGCAAGATGTACGTGTACCAAGACGTTGCAGACCTCAAACTTACAGCATGTTCTATGTCAATCACATCTTGTAAAGCTGGAGAAAATTTAAAACTAAAATGCACAAATAATGTATATAAAGCATATAAATGATGTATACAAAGCTGGCAGAGAAGACCTAGCACAGTGCCTGGCACATAGTAAATTCTTAACTACGACTATTAACACCTCATCTATGTTCCCACAGCAATTAACAAGAATTCTAGTAAAACACCAAGGTTGTTGCCATCATTTCTATCTCTTTCACTAAACTATAGCACTTGGAACAAAGGGGTTATACAATTTTCACTTTCGTATTACCAGCACCTTAGTATCCAGAGCACATGGCAGGTGGAATGAGTAATACAGTAATCATGAACCTGCCTGTTTCCATAACAACAATCTGTTGACATGGCCGAGAATTCTGATATCTCAATGTCCAAAGTCTAATTCTAAGACTTCCTCTTCAAACAAAAAGTAGAACACAAAAAGTTTTGGCCAAATCATACTGTTTTGTAGTTCTAGAAACATGATCATGGAAGCAACAGAAGCTACCAAAGATTTCTAAGCAGGGGAATAATATTGCTGCATCTATGTGTAGGTCACCTATCCAACAGGAGCCTGAGGGATGCCCTAGAATTGAAGCCAGAGTGATCAGCTAAGCAGCTACTGTGGAAGTCCATGCGAGAGAGAGGACCCAACACAGAGGAGAAACACAATGCAAAAGGGACCAGCAGGGGAGAGGTTCAAGTGGAAGACTTGGTAATTCATGACACACGAGCATTAAATGAGACAAAGCAATCAAGATAGACCCAAGGTTTCTACTTGAGTGATGAAATGAACAGGGATACCACTGGAAGTGGGGAGCAAAGAAACAGGGGCATTAGAAGGGCAGCAATGCAGGGGTGAAAACATACTGATCGGGCATTGGTCACGATGTGCAGGTGGATTCAGGGATATGCAGTAGAGCAGCTGGAGCTGAGGGAAAGGTCTGACGCTGGAGATAAAGATTTGGAAATAACCAGCAATAACCAGCATGTAAAAAATAGCTGAAGCCACAAAAATGGATTGTTATCATCCAGGGTAAACGTGCAGAATATAAACGTATGACCAGAGTAACACTAATGAGCTGTGGGGAGCATTTATATTTATATAGTAGATGAAGGGGAAAAGGCTCTACGATTTAAAAAACAAAAGAGGGCCATGAAAGCCAAGGAAGAACATAATTGCAAGAGAAGAAGGTATAATATCAAGTGTTTAAAGAGAGTAAGAAGTAGAATGAACACTAAAATGAGGAGATCGATTTTGGCAAACAGGGCTGATGACCTCATGAAAGTTTTAGGAGAGCAGATGGCATTAGACTGAAAAGTGATGGAGTATCGGCACACGAGCAGATGGATGGATCAATGAAGTAGAACAAAATTGACTGGAAGGTGAGGAGAGCTGTAAATTCAGACGACTCCTTTAAAGACCACAGCAGTAAAGGAAAGAGAAGGGCAGGGCATTAGTTCACAAAGAGTCAAAGCTGCGGACCAGGAATTTTAGGAGAGAAGTGACTGAAATCCTGGAAGATGGAGGGAAAAGAATCACTAGAGGAGCGCGACTCTGAGAGAGAGGTTAGATAAGTGACTAAAATGTAAAACTCAAGTCCTAGAAAAGGAAGAGGATTAAAGAACATATGTCAAAGTTTTAGCCTTCGAGTTAAGGAGTGGAATCTCTTCCTCCGCACGGAAGGCAAGCAGGTGAGAGCAGTTAGAGAGGGATGCTGAGGCGTGTGTCTGATGGCCTTTATTTCCTCCATAAAGGAAGAGAAGCCTCGGTGTCTAACAGGTGGGAAGTGGGTGACACAGTAAGTGTGGTCAAGGTTTTGATTAGCTCCTGCCCACCTGCCAGGGATGGTAAAAGAAGGGGCTGAGAGATTAGGTAAAGAATTACCCAGGTACACCAAGAGCCCAGCTGAGGATGCAACTCTCACCCTCGTAATAAGCAGACTGAAGACTACGCAAGTACTCCCAAGAACGGGCAGGAGGAGGGACACACAGCCTGCGTCCCATGTTTCAAACGGGCAGAAGGAGTTGCAGAGGGAGAGCAACAGAAAGAAGGAAGTAACGTGAGGCGCTGGTGAGGGACCAGTTGCAGTAAGGACCACAGAAGGGAAGGGAATGTAACAGAAGAAAAGGCAGGAGCAGATGGAAGGCTGAAGACCTGCGCAGAGGCTGAAGAGCAGGTTTGTGAGGACGGGAGAGGAATGAGGAGATGATGGCTGGAAGGTCTCTTCCGGATCAATTTCCAATCCTAACTTAAGCCTCCAGGACAAACCGAAAACCAAAATCCTCTCAACCAACCTTTCTTTTTACAACTGGAAAACAACTGCACGGAGATATAATCCACAGCGACTACATTTCTTAAGCATTTGATCATTTGTGGATATTTCTATTATAATTAAAAATACACAATGGAAAACACTTTCATGCTTTCCATTGTTCACAGTTTATTTTTTCTTTGAAGGGATTCCTACAAGTGAAATTACGAATTAAAATATATAAACACAATGCTCTTGAATTATATTAGCAAGAGGAACACACTATTTTAGCCGTCCAGACTTCTCCCTCTATAAGCTTTTAAATAAAAACAAGGTAATGATAGACACGTTATTTTGTAACGTTTCTTTTTTTTAACTTAATATTTTAAAACATCTTTCTATGTAGTACATTTTTATCTACCGTATCTTTTAAAATGACTGCAGAGCAATCCATCTCATGACATGATCACTTATTTCACCAACCTCTTACCATTAAACATTTAGATTATTTCTTTTTTTGTTATGTAGATACTGCTGCACCAAACGTTTTTGTAATACATCTTTGCACAATGGCCTGATTATCTCCTTGTGAAAAAATTTATGTATGTGAAATCGCTGGGTTAAAGAGTATATATATTTTTAGGGCTTTTGATACATACTCCACACTGTTCTCCAGAAGAGTTACACCAGGTAATACTCCCACCTGTAGTATAAATGAGATGATCCAAGTCACGAGTATCACTTTTCTTCATGATATCTGACGATCTTACATAGAGAGAAATCGGCAACTTATTTTTAAATTTACATTATAAAAACTGTAAAAATCAGTATTTTTCATGTATGTATAGGCCATTTACACAGGTTTCTGTGTGGAATTTCTCTTTATATCCTTTCTTTGTCCTTTTTTTTTTTTTACACTGGGAGGTTCATGTTTCTGTGTATATTGGTAAGATCTAGTTATATATTAAAGAAATATTAATCAGTTTGGGTGAACAGATATTAGAACTATTTTTTCCCTGAGTCTTTTCATTTTGTGTTCATATTATGTACTAATAATGCTTTTTAATGTACTCAAATCTATCAATCTTTTCCTTTGGCAGGAGAAGCAGAGAAGAAAGCAGGATTTCTTAAGAAGAAAAAACTGTCCTTCATTTTCCAAAGCTGTTTTCTCTGCTGTCCTTACTTATTTACCCAAATTGGAAACATGGTATGAATCAAAACAATCATTTCTGAAAGAAGGATTAATAACTTTGATTATATGGACATGTAAGGGATTATAAAATACTTTTTATTTTAATATTATCTTGGTGCCACTTACCTTCTTACGAAAGCCTCTAATAAGAACATAAGAGAACTTATTTTCAAAGAAATTTCATTGAAGAGTGAAAACGAAAAACATAACATACATGCATCCTTGCAAATTTGGGATATGTCAAATGAATAAGAAGAACACACAAGAAAGTTCTGGAGAATCTTCAGATTTCTAAAGAACCAGGGCCTGCCACGTTATCACAGATGAGTGGCACCGATAAAGGAGTGTGGACTATGGAACGAACTCAGTAAGGGAGACGACACTTACTACTCCAGAACTAGGATCATTTCCGATGGCGTCTCATAGACTGCGTGTAAGTTAATGACCCAAGGATCGTCCTGTGCTAGTTCAAGAACAGCAATTTCATGAATTATTTCTGTCCGACAATCTTGGCCTTTTCTTCTTTTTCTCATGAACTTTGCTGCAAATTCTTTTCCAGAATCTTTCTTTATACATTTCCTCACCACTGCAAACTTCCCCCTAGAATTCAACAAAACACATTCACTGTTAAAATTGATTTTTCAGAGATGATAAATTTTAATAAAATTTCCCAACAGTCGTCAGTGGATATTCAGATTTAGGTCATATGCAATCATAAAAGTAGCAATATAACTTGGGAAACACCTCTCTAATCAAATAAAATGTAATGTGTAAATCTGCAAGATTCATTCTTCTAAATACAGAACCAAATATTAAAGCCAATATTTTTTTGCAGCGTTATATATAAATATAACTTAATTTTCCACACATTTATACGTAAAATGATTTAAATCTTAAAAAAACCATTTGACTTTTTTAAGAGAAACTGGTTATGAGAATTCTAAAATAATGAATTTCACTGTCACTAAGTGACTCTAAGAGGACACTATCACCTTCCAAAGTTATGAAAGTTAGGGATCTCATTTATATGACATCATTTCAACTACTGCATCAGCTGGAAATGTCTAGTTTTCCTATAAAGACAGATACAACAAACATTACTTTGATAGGCTCCACTACCACGCTATTATACTAATAAACAAGTCACATGGGGGATACGTATAGCGCATTGATTAAGGGATACGGTCTGGAATTAGACAGATGTGGGCTTGAATCCCCAAAACGGCTCTGCCCACTCACTCAACGCATAACCTTGGGCAATTTATTTAACCTCTTATTTAAGAAAAATCTCATTTTCCTAATCTATAAAAAAGGACACAAACGGAATCTACTTTACAGTGCTGTTGTGAGAATTAAAGAACATAATACACGTCAACTGCCTAGCATGGTACTTGCCACGTAGCAGGTACTCAGAAAACGGTTAGTAATCAGACAAATCAGTAAGCTGTAATAATCGCCACCCATAAATATCCAATACTCAAGTTGGAAGGCAACTCAGAAATCATAGAGTTGTTTGTTTTTTTTTAACCTAATGCCAAATGCCAAAGCCATGTCTCCTCTCAAACTGTGAGGTAGTCTTTTCCACTCCTGGGTGCATACCATTCTTAACAAGGCTTTCATTACAAGCCTAAACCCGGCTTCAAGTGAAGGGCTGCAGTCCTGGTCTTTTGCTGAGCAGTACTGAAGAGCCCCCATGACAGTCTATCAGGTACTGGACACAGCTAATCATTCCTCATCCCCTTAGGGTTCTGGGATTGCCTCACTGTCATGACTCATAGAACTGCTGGAAAAATGTGCCAACTGAATCTGAAGCAACTGTGCCAAGTATAATCTCATCAAAGTGTTACATGATTATTATTTTGCTGATGTTGGCACAATACAACTTAATATGCCTTTAAAAACACTTGACAGGTTTTCCATATTTCATAAATAAAATAAATGACCTAGATCATTTTCCTCTTGGATTTTTTCAAGCCAGTGTCCTCATACTATGAGTTAAATATATGTTTAAAAAATTTCAATGCAAGGCTTTAATTTGCTCTGTTAAATTCTACTGTCTAGGTTTGGGCCCGGCATTCTAGACTACTGACGTAATTTTGAGGACTAATTCTTCCTTCTTAGCTACTGTTACCCATGATTTTCATGCCTTCTGTATTTCTGTTATACCATCAGCAATAAAAATGTTACATGAAAAAATCCTCAGGCACAGCCCTACAGATGTTCAGTTAGGTGGCAATCTACCTAATAGCACCCTAATTCAGAACAAAGTTCTCTGTGTTCAACAGAAATGCGAAAGACTTTTCCATATTACTAGAGAGATTAAACAATAAACTAGGCATCACAGACTAACACCTCTTTTTATTTTACGCCACAAAATCATTAGGCTAATAACATCTCCACTGAGTTTTAAAAGGTTCCTAATGATCTTTGGATTCCTTTAAGGAAGAGAAAAAAATCATCACTAGTTTGATTTTTTTATACCTATATTTCTGAAGTTTCAAAAGAAGAGAAAAAAGAGAAAGCCTATTTTGTAAAACACTGACCAACATAATTGACAACAAGCGTCTTGCTATTAAATTAGAAATGGCTGGGTTGAACTACCCTCAAAATACTCCCACATGAAACACACAGATATCTATTGCTACCATACCTAACATTCAAGGCAACAGTACCGTGTAGTAGTAAAATACTACTTCTTACCTATCTGGCCTGAAGGTATATTTCCAAAGACCAGACACTCAACAGAGAAAAGGATCCCACACATCACTGACCTGTAAACTCTGGGAACCCTTGCTACAGAAGAACCATTGCTTAATTCAGGGGCCAGAGGCAAACACAGGGGAGAGACCTAAACTTATCTGATGTCTGTGGCCAGGCACCCACTTCTCTGGGTCACCACAGTAGGTCCCACGGCTCTCCTCCCACTCCAGTCACTACTCTTGACACCACCTTTGTTTTCGAGGAAGCATTCCTCATGGCTGCAGGTCTACCCTTTTCTTTCCCCCATATCATACACTATACTGGGAGTGGGCAAACTTTTCTGTAAAGGGCCAGAGAGCAAATATTTTTGGTTTTGCTGGCCAGACGGTCTGATCACTACTGTTCAAGTCTGCTGTCGTAGAGTAAAAGCAGCTGGAGACAACAGGTAAATGAATGGGGGCGGCTGGGTTTAAAAAAAAACAAAAACAAAACACTTTACCAACACAAACAACAAAATGTGAATTTCACATAGTTTCCATGTCATTAAATATGACTTTTCTTAATCATTTAAAAATGTAAAAATCATTCTATATAGCTGGCGAGCTTTACAAAAACAGGCAGCCAGCAGTAGGTTGCCAAGCCGTGCACTATTGCACGCTGAAGAAAACTCTTCTGCCATTCTGATACTGCACACCACTGAAACTGAGAGCAAGGCAGATCACAAGGGTCTGAGGAAACGCGCACTGGCTTCATCTCTGAATGACTGGGAGGGGAACCCTTAAAACTACTCAGAGAGTCAGAAGATGAAACGAGGTTTCCGGGAACTGTTCTTCCTGTAGAGCCACGCAGTACACAGAACTGTGAGACTCAGCCGTCAAGGTGCGGGGTCCTAGTGAACACACTACGAATGAACACTGTCACAGGGGCCCTAAATTCCACACGCACAGGGGCTCTAGTATGCATGCTTTACCACAACTTCATGGTAGAAACTGTGATTGTACCTCAACTCTAAGTTACTGAGGGCTCTCCAAAGCATGAAATAAATAATGTTTCTCTGACACCAGGGGTCACAGTTACATGCAGAGACTTGAGACTGATGAGGTTCAAAGGGCACCATCTACTTTCTTTGTTGACTTACCCGAAATTCTTCCTGGATCACATCGTTGTTACAGTTTTCGGAGCTCTTCACTCATTTCGCAAACATCTATAGTTCACTATTACACACTAAACTGAGAACTCAGATTTTCATTACTCATCTTTTCGGGGGAGGGGGAATATCAGAAATGAATACATTTCAGAACTCAATGATAACCCATTCCAGGCTGGAAAGAAAGGAAGGATAAACAATGATAACAACAGGAAGTAACATTTTGAGTCAGATCCACCAGTCTAAGCTTCCTCAGAACAAGGACTGGGCTTTACCAGTGCCCAACTGGTAGAGCTTGGGAAGGCACAGTGAGGGTCTGTAGGTAGGCATGACACGCTAAGGAGTTTGTGCTTTATTTCTCAGGGTAAAAATGGGCGCCTATGAGAATTTTTTAAGTAAGGTAAATGTTTTAAAAGGTAGGTCTGAGAGTGTATAGTGAAGTGTTAACTAGAAACTAGGGAAGCCAAGAAAATAATTCAAGGTAAGGGGTCTGAACGAAAGTACCAGCAGTGGAGGCTGGGAAGAGAGAATGCATTTACAAGACATTCAAGGTCGAGATCCGTGAGCACTTCCTGACATGCTGAGTTGCAGGCAGAGATGAGGGCAGAAGGGAAAGGTGGAAGTGGAAGATGACTTGGAGATTTTTAACCTGGTTACTGGGTGATGTGGTACCATCCACTGAGAGAAAGATTAGAAGAATGATAACGGATTTTTGGGGGCGGGCCAGAGGGAGGGGGAGTGTGTTAGGTTTGGATGGGAGAAGTTTGAGGTGCTTTCCTCTGTAAAGAGAACTTTATTTACTAGATGGATTCCAAATATAAGTTCCAGTGTTGGGTTGCTACACAAAGGTGAACAGATAATAAAATATATAAGGTTCAGGCAAAGATTAAAAACTGTAGATGCTAATTTGAGTGGTATATAGAAGAAGCAAAATAAAAGTGACCTCCGGGGTTCCAGGTTTGATTCTATAATAGTTTACAGTAAAGTGCTTTGTTTCTCCCTGTATTCTATTAAAGTTGGTCTGACATATTAGAATTTGTTGCCCTAAGACTGTCTCCTTGGCTGGAGGATGAGTTCCAGGAACCTGGCCTCTTATTCATCTTTGCATCTCCATGCGTAGAGCCCCGCACATGGCAGGTGCTCAAATATGACATCAGATGACACCCTGAGTACATACACTGTTCATGCTATTTTGTTAAAGAAAAGTTCTATGGCAACTTAACCTCATAAGGTTTAATATTTTAGCCACAGTGGACTACTTGCCTTTCTCTTTTTCATTGACTTTTTCGGCACCGTGCTTATTTGTTTTCTTGCCAATGGCTGGAGTATCTTTCATCACTACTAGTAGTAAAATTCCACCCGTTCTTTCAGGCCCAGCTCAAATGTTATTTTCCCCATAAGATTTTCCCATGTGGCATGTCAGCCCGCCTATAAAGGGAGTAGTGACTGATTTGTTAGATTTGGGAATAATTTCCAGAGCCTACCAAAGAGCCTTATGTGCTCAATATGGAAGTACAGTATTTGCTTAATAGCACTGGGGTTATGCCTTAAGTGCAAAGAAGTCCCGTTCAAGAAAGACCTAGAAAAGATCCGTCTTCCTTACCTCTGAAAGGAAAACAACAAAAAATAAACTATCTGCTGACCCTAAGTGTAAAAATCAGTGAGTCCATCAGATCAGACATCGACATAAGTGACAAGAACAGGTAAGGCTTTAAAAGCCAGGCTCAGTTTTAAATTCCGGCTGGTAACTAATCTTGGGCACTTGGCTCAGGCTTTCTGAGTCTTAGATTGCTCACCTGTAAAATGAGGTTGATGGCACTAACCTTGCAGGGTAGCGAACACTAAACAAAATGACATCTCCGAAGTGTGTAGCATCCGGCAAATGATCAGTAATCAGTACACAGCAGCTATTTGTATTGTTTGGGGCATTAATTTCAGATCTATGATAATTTGTAAAAAAAACAGTCATACAGAACAGAGGAGTTTTGGAGGTGATCTAATTTGAACTCTCTACTCGATGCATAAATTCCCTCTATAAGTCGGGTTCCTTCTTCCCTTCCTGAACAGGTGAATCAATGACTGTGGCTACTTAACTTTCTAATGCACTTGGTTCAATAATCAGATTTTATAAAATTTTGTTATTGTAGTTATGTAAAGAGGCTGAAATTCATTAAATCCTTAAGTTTATGTACTTTCTAAATTTAATTTTTATTTTATATTGGACTATAGTTGAAGGTTTATGTATTTTAAATTAAGATTTTACTTTTAACACTGTAAGCCCCAACTTTTCAAAATTAAAACAGTTGACTTAATGAAGCATCTGCCTTAGAGCAGGAGCCATATTTCCTAAGTAACGTCTGCTGCTGAGTCACAAACATAGCCAACTGTTTTTACCCATCCAAAAATATTGGATTACCCAAAACTGGAAATATTTTTCAAACTAATTTTAAACTGCCAAGAAATCCTAAATAACAGTTTTCCTAAAACAAGGTGCAATTTCTACATGGATAGTATTGTTTAACAAGGGTCTTTATTTCTAAAGAAACTACAGCTTACAATTTATGACATATGCTTAAGTAGCTGTAAGGTACTAAACCTGAAGCCATTACCTACAGGCAGGAATCTAGGTAAAGGACACCCACCTCCTGAAAAACATCCACCTGTGCATCCCCTTCAGCTCGAACATCCTCTAATTCTCTGATAAAAATCCTTCCTTGTTCCTGTTACTCCCAACCTCTGAGGATAATGAGATAGGACGTCTCTGTCTACCATAAGGCCCAGCTGGGACCTTATGGGACCTGGGACCCTTCACCTGAGTGCTTGCACCTGGACAAACATCTCCTCGAGCCATAGACAAAGAAACTCTAAGGGACTAAGAACTGCACGCATGCGCAGGTGCGGTCAATTATGAACAATAAGCTACAAAAAGGCCACAGGCCAAATGCCACTTCTGAGAAGCTGCGAGCAAAAGCGGGGGGCTGCACGTGATCCCTGCACACAGCACCAGCAAGGGGGTGTGCAGATCACCGAAGCCTCCCCTCCAGCCCGACCCAGCCATCGGCCCCCACCCTCACCCCACTGAACGGACTAGCTCCGCCCCGCCCCCCCGCCACTTTGGGGAGCGAGCAAGGGCACCTGCTTCTTGTTTTCGTTCCCTCGTGCTGCAGCACGGAGTCCCAGTAAAGTCTTGCCTGGAATGCTCCTCTGGCCTCTTATCCATTGCTATTGATTCAAGAGTCCAAGGACCCAGGTGGAACCGGGGAGGGAAGCATATGACACCGAAGCTGGGCAGGGTTTGTTCCAATTTGGAACTCATTAACCTGTCCTCTCATAAAAACGATGGGAAATTGCTTTAGCCACAAGATAGGCTATGGATTGTTCTTTGAGAAACATCTGTGGTATAAATGGAAGTGATTTCAGAGAGTCCCAGCTCAGGTGATTCTCACAAGACTCAATCTATCTGTGTCTTGATTTTCTCATCCGAAAAATGGGACCTCCCAAACCCGCTTGTGATGAGAAGTAAATGAGATCATGCAAGTGAAAGCACCTGTAAAACTGTATGGCTCCTATACATTTATGAAGGACCCGTTCCAGCAGAGAACTCAAATTTATACCTTTTTTCCCCCCACAGGAAACATCAACTACGAGTATGTAATAATACAAAAAACAAAAGATGTTCTTTCGGCTTTAAAGATCTTTTTCTTAAGATAAAATGTATGAGTATGTCAAAAAATGTTCAAGTTGAGGACTAGGCAAATCATTTGATGTGGAATTAGTATAACTTAAAATTCCTAGAAACATTTTTCTGTTCCTACACTAACGGTTAGAACTCGAGAAGTCAACACTTTGAAAAAAATTCTCAGAACTCAAGGCCATGGCTCCTG
Source organism: Phocoena phocoena (assembly GCF_963924675.1). Classification (NCBI taxonomy): domain Eukaryota; kingdom Metazoa; phylum Chordata; class Mammalia; order Artiodactyla; family Phocoenidae; genus Phocoena; species Phocoena phocoena. Next base: position 10,059,145 of record NC_089227.1, read on the forward strand.
CGCCTTGCGTCATTACTGTGGTTTCCACTGGCACCTGTGCTGCCTCAGAGAAAGGTAACAAGCCTCAGGAATAATAAGTCAAGCTTCCAGCAATAAAAGCAAATTTTACATCATATATTTACCCACATTTAGGTTGCCATGGACTCTACTGGAGATATGTAAGAAATGTGACATTTCTTAAAATAATCAACATTACATACTTTCATTACTGTGGAATCAATATCGACCATTTAAAATGTTTTCTCCAAACAACCATTTCACTGAAAGCTTTATATTTCTGTAAGATAAAATAATGGGAACTCCCAAAAGAACTCAGTTTCTGAACAGTCAGCTCTTCACACCTCTTCAACATTTTCAACTAAATGAAAGGCCATAGAACAAAATGAATATATCTTTGTTTTTCATACCACATCGTTAAAATACAACATGAGTAATTTTTAAGTTCTGTATCAGCATGAGATCGATTCGTTCTATCAGAAATGCAACCAGAGTTAACAGCTGGAAAAAGATACAACTTTTCTATCTTACTACAGGAAGGAATACACATAAACACACTTCATTAGGTCAAAACTACAACACACAGGCAAAACTTATAAACCTTAAACAAAGAGAGCTTCTAACACAAAACAGAGCTTTTACTTCCTGAGACTTCCGAACAGTTCTCTTGTCTTTTGGAATGAGGCTTTATTACTTTTGCAACAGACAAAAAGTATTTTGAGGTCCTGCACATTTTCCTGTTTTTGCCTTTTGGTTACATTCACTGAGCTACACAATGAATTGCATTTTTTCAGTGCACCCCGGAAGCTAAGTACAGCCTTTATGCTACAGATGTTTTTAATTTATTTAGTTCTCTCAACAACTCTATGAGGCTATCAATGGTTAGGTAATTTACTCAAGTACATGTAACTAGTAAGTAAAGGGCCAAGACTCCACTGTCTGACTCCAAAGTCCATGTTCTTGAACACTGCATTACACTTCTCCGTGATGAAAAGAGAACCAAAAAGAAACAAATACATTCCTTTTCTTTTTCAGTTTTAGGCTCTTATATCAAGTATCTATCTAATTGCATTGTTCTGCTGCTTCAGGAATTATTACTTATGTAAAGAAATTTATATAAGAAGAGATATGTACAAGACATCACAACCTTCAAACAAACACTTTATAGGCGAGCTAATTTTATAATAGAGAGGGTAAAATGAAAGTTGAAACATTCCCGGAGGAATTCTCACACAGCTGGTAGGGCACAAATCAATTTTTTTTCAGGTTAAATCATTTATTGCAAAGTCTACAAGACAGTGCTTGCCACCTGAAGACACTTCAGTTTTGTAATATGTTCTCGTTTTGTGGAATGAAGCCAGACAACCAAACAACGGACAGTCCTACTTTTCCTTCTTCAAGAAATCAGGGTTACTTCAGAATGTCTGGAATTTTGACCAGTTAGAATGCCTACATGAGTCAGTAGCTGTCTACCTCTTCCTTTGTCATAATGTGTGCACAGATCCAGTTAATTAGTGCCTAGCACAGTGAAGTAAATCCTGTCCCAGAAAGATGTTTCTCCTTGTAACATTTGGAATAAATGAGACACTTTTAAGGTAGGTTTCCTTGCCAAAAAAACTATTTCTAAAAGTTACCTTAATATTTGTAAGGCAGCTTGTTTTTAACACTGTAATCGCTGTTACGAGGACTTCTTTTTCCAAGAGCCCCAGGTGAAGGCTGTTATGTCAGGCCCTTTCCCCATTACAACATGCTGCGCTTTTGCGACCATGTGTTATGTGCCAGGCCCAGTGAATTGTGCTTTACAGCCACCGCATCTTCACGACACCCCTGACGGAGACACTGTCACTATGCTGATTTTACGGGTGGGAAACGAGAGGTTGGGGAGTCTATGTCACCGTCCAAAGGCACACAGAGCAAGCAGAGTGGGGATCTGAGCTCGGGTCTGGCCCCAAAGCCTGTGCTTTTGACAACTTCTCCAAACTATTCTTAAGGAAAAAGGGAGTCGGTCCCCAAACCCCTATCACACTCTTGGACCCCTCTTCAACGTACATGATGTAAAGGATCCAAACAGCCTTCACCTTGTGCAATTTGAAAAAGAGACCGAGTTCTAAGCCCTCCCGACCCCTACAAAGCAAGAGTGGGGAGGGGAAGAGAAGGCAAGGGCCGGTTTTCAGCAGAGAAAGTCAGACGAGGGCCCGGAGCCTACAAGTGAAACCGATATGAACTTAAAAGGCGCAGGGACCTCATTTCAGAACGAAAGCAGCACAAACTCAAGAAACCGCAACTGAAGTCAGCAGGAGGCGGCGGACAGAAGTTCGCCCAGCGCTGGTGCAAAGGAAGCTGTCACGCTCGGCGTTCTGCTCTCTGCTCTGTCACAGCCGCAGAGGGAGAAGCAGGAACCCACAAGCTCCAGGGGCAAAACCAGAGCTGCCTTCACACCTCTGCTCTGGCTTCAGACTCGCCGCCGCGGGTAAAGGTTCGCAGCGTGGTTCCCACGCCGTCTCGTTAAGTTACCGAGCCAAGGACCACAGAGGCCGAAAAGGCCCGGAGCAGAGGAAGGGGTCAAGGTTCTCGGGGACGCGCGAGGGAGACTTTCTCACGGCCGCTACCCAGGGTACAGCACACGCCGGCGGAGCGCGCCGGCTCGGGGGACGCGGCGCGCGCAAGGGTGGCCTGGGGGCCCTGCCGCCCTAATCGCCGCCCGCACCCAGGTCTGTGCCCGGTTCCGGCGCGCTATCTGCCCCCGCCGGCCTCCCGCACTTATCTGCTCCCCGCCCGCCCGGCCCTCGTCCGCCTCACCTGCCCAGCGCCCGGCCCGGGCTCAGGCTGTAGGAATCCTGGAAGGGCTCGGTGCACACCGCGGTGCGGATCTCCGTCAGCAGCCCGCGGGGCGGGGGCGGCAGCCGGCGCGGTGTGGTCAGACCCCGGCCGACTCGACCCGAGCCGGGGGCGGCGGCCGGGGAAGAGCCGCCGCTGCTCGGCCTCTCCAGAGGGATCATGGCGCTCGGGCGCTCTTTAGCTCCGGCCGCCCGGCTAGCTCCGAGCTGCCAGCGGGTCACGGTCCCGCCTCCAGCTGCCTCGAGAACGTCTGAGGAGATGAACCGCTCTCCCCCGCGCCGCGCACAGAGTGCAGCCAGCTGCCTCCCGGCCCCCGCCTCCCAGCCGTCCGGTCCCGCCCCACGCTCGGCCCCGCCCCTCCCCTCCCCTCGGCCCTCGCTGAGCTTCCGCGGGGCCGGAGCGCCGCGTGCCTCACGCGCGCCCTCTGCAGCCGAGGGGGAGAAGGTGCAGCCTGGCGGGCGGCCTCGGGGTGGGCCCGAGCAGTCTGCAGGCGACCAACAGCACCACCCTTCTGTCTGGAGGACCCACTGCATCAGCCAGTTACGCACCTGTTGAGCATCTGAGAGTTGGAAACCTGAGCCCTCCGTTAATGAAAGGCGTAGGAGCTGCCAGCCAGAGCTTCACGATCCCTTCCCTTGGGCGGGTCAGGAGGGGCGATGAGACTCAGATCAGGGCTGCTGTACAGCACGCGGAAGCTGCCCGGGGGCAGCTGGTTCCTTCCCACGTTGAGAGGAGGACGTGGAGGCAAGAGGTGGATAAATATTTTTAAGCTCTCACACCAGCCCTATGAAACAGGCACTAATATACTGTGTGCAGTCTTCTCTATATTTAACTTTCGAGGTGCTCTCATCCGGTCTTGTGTCTTTAATTATATTCGTATGCTCATGACTACAAAATTTTTATCTCCAGCTTCCAACCATTCTCTGAACTTCGGACTCATATATTCAAGTATACGCTTGGCATCACCAGTTAGATGCCAAGTTAGCATCTCAAACGTAACGAGCAAAAGTCAGGTCCTGATCATCCTTCACAAATGCACTCCTGCCCAGTTTCCCCACCTCGGTAAATGTAGCTCCATCCTTCTGGTGGTTCAGGGCAAAAACCTTGGCGTCAGCACTGACTCCTCTCTTTCTCTCATACCTTCATCCAATTTACAAGTAAATCCTCTTGGCTTTACCTTCAAAATATATCCAGAATCTGATCACTTCTCTTCCACATTACCACAATTAGCATTATCTCTTGTCTGGATTATTGTGATAGCTCGCTAACTGGATTACCTGCTTCCATCCTTCTTCCTCCCCAATTCCACACAGTTTATTTTCAAGGGAACCAGAGTGATCTTTTTAAAGTCTAAATCAGATCATGTCACTGCTCTGCTTAGAGTTTTGCGATGATGAGCTAGTCTACTTGTGATCAATACTGTCACTGAGAAATATTAGAAAAAAATTTAAAACAGTCCTCTACTTGAAACATCAGAGAGTTTCAAAAGCAGCAAGAACTTGGATGACTAAGATCCTGGAAAGAAGGGCAGCCCAGAATGGCACAACTTTCCCATGAGGCGTTTGATAATTCCAAAGCAATGACTGAAAGGGTGAGAAAATAAGTAGGACTTTAGGCATCTCACCAGGCTGGGGAGATGAAAAATTGGAGTTTAGGATCTACTAAGGAGAAAGAGCTGGTAAACACACTAGACTTGCAGTTGGCACCCCAGAGTGCTACATCCTAGGAGCATCGGTAAAAAGGAAATAGACCAGCCCTCCCAAGGACTGAAGAACAGCTTCAAAACTCGATAGTAAATCCCCTCTGGAGAAAAACACAACCATCCAGAGCCACACATTCTGTACAGTATTTCATACCCAATGTCTGGCACTTTTAAAATTTTTAAAAGGGGCACACGAAAAGAATTATCTTAAAAACTGAGAGGAAAAGGCAGAAAACAGAAATAAACAAGCAGGAGAACCAGATACTGAATCTTAAAGACAGTTTTTTGAATAATTCTGTTTAATATCTTCAAGAAATTAAATGACAAGATAGAGAATTTCAGCATAGAAGTGAGAACTCCAAAGAAGAATAAAATGGACTTTGTAGAATTGGGGGGAGAAAACCCCACAAACTAAAACTATGACTCAATAGGGATGGGTTTAATAACAGATTTGATACAACTTAGGAAAAAATTAGTGAACCTGATTAGTGAACTTAATAGGTCAAAAATTATGCAAAATGAAACACAAGATAAGACGACATAATTTTCAGAAAAGAGAATATAGTAAGTCTCCTACATATGAACGAATTCAGTTCCGAGAGCGGGTTCCTAAGTAAGTCCAACAAAGTCAGCCTGGGTACCCAACTAACACAATCGGCTACATAGTAGTATACTGTAATAGGTTTATAAGGCTTTTCACACAAATAATACATAAAAAACAAACAAAACATAAAGAAAACATTTTAATCTGACAGTACAGTACCTTGAAAAGTACAGTAGTCCAGTACAACAGCTGGCATCCAGGGGCTGGCATCGAGTGAACAGGCAGGAAGAGTTACTGACTGGAGGAGGGAGAGGAGGTGGGAGATGGTAGAGCTGCAGGATCGCCAGCAATAGGAGAAGGAGGGCAAGCTGTAATTGCACTCACGCCTGACATGGACTGAACAGGTTCTTGTTCCTTGCTGGATTCAGTTCTCTCTACCCTCTAGAAAAGACAATCCAGTGATGTCTGGGTAGTAGCTCTTTTTTTCTCATCACAGATGACATGGTAGCACTGGATTGCATTCTGAATGGCTGCTGCAAGCTTCGTGTACCATTCTACGTTTGGGTCCTGTGCCTCAAAAACTAACAGTGCCTCCTCAAATAAAGAAAATCCCCTTGCCATTTCCTGAGTCATGAATCTCAGCAGTACCAGCTACAGCACTGTTGCTTTTACACTTGCTCCTGGACATCCTGGGCTTGAAATAAAGATACTGTACTACTGTAGTCTATACAGTACTGTACAGTAAAGTACACAAAAGCACAACCACTTGTAGAGGATGCATGCACATGACAATGTATGCCAGACAGGTGAACTAACTTACGTGACTGGACATGGGAACGCACGTTTGCATCTTTGAAAGTTCGCAACTTGAACGTTCGTGTGTAGGAGACTTACTGTAAAGCATGTAAGGTATGTGTTAAAATGTTCTAACACACATGTAATTGAAGCATCAGAAGGAGAGGGGAGAGAAAACAAAGAAGCAATAGTGTAAAGGACAGTGGCCAGGAATTTTTCAAAACTAATGAAAGACAACAACTCACAGAATCAAGAAACATTGTGAATATCAGCAGATTTCAAGCAAAGAAAACCATACCTAGGCAGATCACAGTAGACTACTGAGAATTAAAGACAAAGAGAAAAATCTTCAAAAAAAAATAGGCACAGGAAGCAGATATATTACCTGCAATAGAGCAACAGTAAGATCAAGAGCTTATTCTCAAAGACAAATTGGAAGCCTAAAGACCTTCAGATAGCTTCAAAATACTAGAAGAAATTAGCTGCCGATCTAGATTATATACTACCCAGTAAAAAATATTCTTCAAAATTGAAAGTAAAATACAGGCATTTTTATGACAAACGTTAAGATCATCAGCTGACCTACATTAAAGGAAATTCTAAAAGGAGTTTTTTAGGTAGATAGAAAATAATCCCAGATAACATTGTGGAGATGTCTGAAGGGATGCAGAAGAATGAAGGGATTAAGCCGTGGCTAGATATAAATAAAATAGGAACTGTATAGAACAATAAGAAAATAAAAAGTAATTTTTAAAGGGACAAATATAATAAACTCATATCAAATGTTTAAATTTGCTAGAAGTCAAAGAAATTATAAATTAACCAACGGGGCCATAAAAAGAAATGAAGTTGAACTATTTGTAGTGAGGTGGTTGGACCTAGAGTCTGTCATACAGAGTGAAGTAAGTCAGAAAGTCAAAAACAAATACCACACGCTAACACATATATATGGAATCTAAAAAAAAAAAAGTTTCCGATGAACTTAGGGGCAGGACAGGAATAAAGACACAGATGTAGAGAATGGATTAAAGGACACGGGGAGGGGGAAGGGTAAGCTGGGACGAAGTGAGAGAGTGGCATGGACTTATATATACTACCGAATGTAAAATAGATAGCTAGTGGGAAGCAGCCGCATAGCACAGGGAGACCAGCTAGGTGCTTTGTGACCACCTAGAAGGGTGGGATAGGGAGGGTGGGAGGGAGACGCAAGAGGGAGGGGAGATGGGGATATATGTATATGTAGAGCTGATTCACTTTGTTATAAAGCAGAAACTAACACACCATTGTAAAGCAATTATACTCCAATAGAGATGTTTAAAAAATTAAAAAATAATTAACCAATGGGGTCCCATTTTTGCGAGTCAAATTAGCAAAACATTTTTAGGTAATTCAATGCCCATCACTAGTGATGATGGATGGAAAGACAGGAAGAATAAAAACATAAGTGCTTTTTATTTCCTTCTTTTGTTCTAATCTGTGTTTTTCTGCACTTTTCCAAGAACTCAGATATCACTTTCTGTAGGGTATCTAACCTCATTCTACCAGGTAAGAGCCTGGCCTCCCCGCTTCCATATCAACCTGAACTCATCTTTATCAAACTGCGTTCTAAGTGTATAATTCTCTATTTTCCTAGTTAGAGAGGACAGAGACCATTTATTTCTGTATCTCAGTGTATATAAGTGAAACTCCATAAATACTGATGAATAAATGTGGTTGAATTGAATATGCAACACTCTAAATGTCTCTCTGTAGGAAGTAATTAAATGAATTATCATATATTTACTTGATAGGTCATTATGCAACAGTTCCCAGGGATTAATCACACTGCCTTATACTTGTTTTGCAATGATAGCTATAAAAAAAGAATGATTCGAAATTGTTTCTATTGTATAGTATACTTCTAAAGTGCGTTGAAAAGAGGTGACATGACATTAGCACTCAATAGTGATTCTTTTTGAGGTATGAGACTATTGTTGAGTAATTTTCTTTTATATTTTGTCTTTCCAAATGTCTTTAGATGATTATATATTACTTCTATAACTAAACTAAGTGAAAAGAATTTTAAGCTTTGTTTTTAAAATAAACATTCCATAGTCCTGCCATCCAGGCATGGACTATGGTTATCATTATTACTTTTAACATCTTTGTTGGAGTACAATTGCTTTACATTGTTGTGTTAGTCGCTGCTGTATAACAAAGTGAATCAGCTATACGTATACACATACCCCCATATCCCCTCTCTCTTGCGTCTCCCTCCCACCTTCCCTATCCTATCTCCCTGTGCTATGCGGCTGCTTCCCACTAGCTATCTATTTTACATTTGGTAGTGTATATATGTCCATGCCACTATTTTAAACACAACTCACACCTACCCAGCTGATCCTATCTTTCCATCTACTGATGGGGGATTAAATCACATTCTCTTTCTCCTACTTCAAATTGAAGCTTGTTGTACGTCCAAACTTCGATTATTTTTTAAATACCAGAGCACTGTCTGGGAAATTATGTGTAAGTTACAGATCTAAGCTCTCTGAGGATGAATATGCATTTGAGATCAGCATTTCAGATAAACAACATAATTTCCTTTGACGTCTGCTGTGAAAGAAGATCGATTTGTACTTCTCATTTGGGTGCCAAAATTAGCATTTAGGTCAAATGTAAGACTGGACTCTAACCTTTCACTGACCATTTTTCAGAATTTAGCTTAGGAAGGGGCAACTCACTAGGGTCATCTCTTCTCTCTTTTCCTTTGCCATATAGCCTTTCTAAATCAGGTTGACATGTGAGAAAATGACAATTGTTCTACCAGAGTTATAAAAGATAACTTTGGGGAGGAGAGTTATTGTGAAACTAAATACAAATTTACACACATGTGAGGGTTCAGATTTGAAAGCACATGGATCTGAGACAACACAAGTGAAGCAGCTACAGCATGTCCTTCAATAGCTGTTCGGTGAATGTTGTGGAATCTAATGAAAGGATCAGCTAACACACTTTGAAATATTGATAAATGGACAACTCAATTCCCAGGTTAAAATTTTCTATATGACTTCTGAGGTGTTTATCGATTAAGAGAACTAAATATCTTTTTTTTTTTTTTTTTGCGGTACGCGGGCCCCTCACTGTTGTGGCCTCTCCCGTTGCGGAGCACAGGCTCCAGACGCGCAGGTTCAGCGGCCACGGCTCACGGGCCCAGCCGCTCCGTGGCATGTGGGATCTTCCCGGAGCGGGGCACGAACCCGTGTCCCCTGCATCGGCAGGCGGACCCTCAACCACTGCGCCACCAGGGAAGCCCAAGAAAACTAAATATCTTAATAAATGTAGACGAGCTAATGAAAAGCATAACAAATATTTTCATGAAATTCTCTGCAATTCTGTGTTTTACAGTGCAAACTAAAAGGAGCATATCAGCTCAAGAGAGGAAACGTGGATCCACTTCAGATTGGTTGAAAATGTAATATAATTGGTATTTCATCGACTGTAACGTTTGGAGTTTTGAATTATTATTATGCGAAATACATAACAGATTGATGGAAATCTTTGAGCACGAGAAAACAGCATCATCAAAAGAGTCTACACATCTAAGGAAGCATCAGCAGCACAGGAGCCTAGAACCCCGTCTCCTAACTTCTCATTTAAACACTCATGAAGAAGATGCCTAGAGGAAATAACCACATGAGCTCTAGAAAATAAAAGCGGAGAAAAATCAATCTTATGGTGGACTCTAGGTTTAGTTTCTATGATTTACAGTTCTGAGGTCTGAAGATACAGAGTAGAAAAACAAGATTAATGGGCACGCTCACAGAATCATTTCTGGTGATCTCCTCTTGGGAAATGAGAGTAAAGGTCAGCCTTTTATATTCTGCGAAGACTCTGGAAACACAGAAGTAATTATTTTGCACTGGACCGGCCTTTACTGGCCTGACATAGGAATGCTTTAATTCCTAAATTCTGTTTCCTATGCAAGATAAGGTGGTTCAGCCAGAAATAACATTTATAAATTCCCTAATGTATTCTAGGCACTGTTTTGAAAAATTTACCTGTACTTTCTTGAGGCCTCAAAATAACACCATCTTGATCTGTAGATTAAACACAATCCCAATCGAAATCCCAATGAAGTATCTTGTGGATACTGACAAACTGAATCTAAAGTTCATATGGAGATGCAAAAGACTCAGAATAGCTAACGCAATATTGAAGGAAAAGAACAAAGTCAGAGGGCTGACACTACCCAACTTCAAGACAAACTATAAAGCTATAGCAATCAAGACAGTGTGGTATTGGTGATATTAGCAATATGGTGGAGTGCGAGGTTCCCAGCCCACATTTCCTGGGATCCAGGAAGGAGGTTGTGAAACCCCAGTGGAGCCAAGGACTGAGGAGGGCCACCTTGAGAAGACAGGCTTGTGTACCACTGGCAGGCATGCTAACCACGGTCCCAGCTGTGGACCAGAAGCGGCCCTGTTCCTCTGTGGACTTGACTTTAACCTTCACTTATTTGTCCTTCAATGCTTGTCCTTTCTTTATACAGTTCTGAGTTCCTGACCTATATTATTATTTTCCTTTTCTCTAAAGCCTTTCTTTTTTTTTTTTTTTAGATTTATTTATTTATTTTTGGCTGTGTTGGTTCTTTGTTGCTGCATGCGGTCTTTCTCTGGTTGTGGCGAGTGGGGGCTACTCTTCTTTGTGGTGTGTGGGCTTCCCATTGCGGTGGCTTCTCTTGTTGCGGAGCACGGGCTCTAGGCGTGTGGGCTTCAATAGTTGTGGCACGTGGGCTCAGTAGTTGTGGCGCACGGGCTTAGTTGCTCCGCAGCATGTGGGATCTTTCCGGACCAGGGCTTGAACCCACGTCCCCTGCATTGGCAGGTGGATTCTTAACCACTGTGCCACCAGGGAAGCCCTAAAGCCTTTCTTTTAACATTTCGTTCAAGACAGTCTACTGGCAACAAATTCCCTCAGTTTTTGTTTGTCTGAGAATTTTTTTTCCTCCTTCACTTTCTAAAAAATATTAATTTTATTTACTTATTTTTGGCTGTGTTGGGTCTTCGCTGCTGCGCGTGGGCTTTCTCTAGTTGTGGCGAGTGGGGGCTACTCTTTGTTGCGGTGCATGGCCTTCTCATTGTGGTGGTTTCTCCTGTTGTGGAGCATGGGCTCTAGGGCACACGGGCTTCAGTAGTTGCAGCATGCGGGCTCAGTAGTTGTGGCTCGCAGACTCTAGAACACAGGCTCAGTAGTTTTGGCACATGAGCTTAATTGCTCCGCGGCGTGTGGGATCTTCCCAGACCAGGGCTTGAAACCGTGTCCCCTGCATTGGCAGGCGGATTCTTAACCACTGTGCCACCACGGAAGCCCTTCTCCTTCACTTTTGAAGGATAATTTGCAGGGTACAGAATTCTAGGTTGGTGGATTTTTTTCTGTCACCACTTCAAACATTTCACTCTACTCTTAATTTCTGAGGAGAAATTGGATGTAATTCTTATTATTGTTCCTCTATAGTTAAGGTGTTATTTCCTTCTGGCTACTTCCAGGATCTTTCATCTTTGGTTTTCTGTAATTTCAAAATGATATGCCTAAGTGTAATTTATTTATTTATTTGCATTTATCCTGCTTTGGTTCTCTGAACTTCTTGGATCTGTGGTTTGGTCTGATATGAAATTGGGGGAAACTTTATAGTCATCACCGTTTCAGATATGTCTTCTATTCCTTTTTCCCTTCTCCTTCTGGTGTTGCCATTACACACATGACATCTTTTTTAGTTGTCCCACAGACCCTGGATATTGTTTCGCTTTTTCTGGTCTTTGTTCTCTTTGCTTTTCAGTTTTGGAGGTTACTATGGAGATATCCTCAATTTCAGAGATTCTTTCCTCAGCACGTCTAGTCTATTAATCAGCCCATAAAAGGCATTCTTCATTTCTGTTACATTGTGTTCGATCTCTAGCATTTCTTTTTCGTTCTGTCTTAGGATTTTCGTCTCTCTGCTTACATTGCCCATCTGTTCTTGTATGTTGTCTACTTTATCCATTAGACCCTTAGCATAGTAACCATAGTTGTTTTAACTTCCCAGTCTGGTAATTCCAATGCCCTTGCCATGTCTGGTTCTAATGCTTGCTTTGTCTCTTCAAATAGTGTTTTTGGTTTTTTTTTCTTCTAGTATGTCTAGTAATTTTTTTCTTGATAACTAGACATGAGGTGGTGTAAAAAGAAGTGCTGTAAATGGGCCTTTAGTCACGTGGTGGTGAGGTGTGCGGCAAGGGGAAGCATTCTACAGTCCCATGATTAGGTCTCAGTCTTTTAGTGAGCCTGTGCCTCTGGACTGTGAACTTCACAAGTGTCGCTCAGTTTCTTTCTCCCTCCTTAGGTGGGAGAGTATGACTAGAGTAAGCTGGAGTTTGGTATTTCCCTTTTCTGAAGTCAGTTAGGCTCTGGAAAGACCCCAGCGGGTTAGGGTCTGTTTAACTAGTTTCCCCTGTAGGCTGGCCTTGTTAAGAAGAACGAAGTGCTCTGGTATATTTTGGAATGGTTCCTTTTCCCCTCTCCCTGCCAGAAGCTTGAGGGTATTTTTCTCTGATATTTGCTGTGGGAAGCTGGTTGAACTGGAAATAAGTCTCACAAGATTGTGGAGACCTCCCTATGATTGTGGGGTCCTCCTGGAGTTTTTAACTCTCAGATTTGTTCACATTGAGTTTCCAGCAATTGCTCGATTACAGTTCAGCGTTTCCTCCTCCAGCACTGGCTCCTGTGGCAATTTCTGAGGGTCTCTGTTCCGATAAGCCAAGACTCCCTGTATTTGCCCGTCTGTCTCTCCAGTCTTGCGGGCCCCGGTTGGCCCTGTGTCTTCCCCTCTCTTATGGAGCCAAGAAGAGTTGAGCTTTCAGTCTGTTGCTGCTTTTAATGAGTTGTGAGGACGAAGTGATGACTTACAAGCTCCTTACATGAGGAACCGGAAACTCTTATTAATTTTTTATACCCTGTATGAAATTCATTCATTTATTCAAGAAATATCCAGAGATTAATTAAATTTGATTAATTAACTAAATTAATTCATTACATTGGTATTTAGCCAGAACTGTTTTAGGCCTTGGTGTTATAAGGGTAAACAAAACAACATCCCTGCTTCTCTGGAATTTACATTCTTATGGAGGAGGCACAATAAACAAATAAGAGATATAAGTCAGGTAGAGATAAGTAGTATAAAAAAACATGAAACAAGAAAATGAGATTGGGAGGGTCTGGAGACTCTACTTCATATTTGTTGAACAGAAAAAGCCTCTCTGGGAAGGTGAAAGATGGAGAGCAACCTAAATGGAGAGAGGGAGAGAACCTTGCATACACACAGGGAAAGAGAATTCCAAGCAGAGCAAATCATGACTGCAAAGGCTCTAGGGTGTTTGGGTGTGTGGCTCGGAGAGAGAGGTCAGAGATAAGCAAAGTAGCCAGAGGCATGTCAGGTAGGGATTTATACACTGATGGGAAACCATTGGAGGGCTTGATCTGGGGAGTGTTGTGATTTAACACGTTTTATACAGATTATTCTCGCTACAGTGTGGAGGATAGACTGTAGGGTGGTGAGTTGGATCCAGGAAGGCCAGCTAGGAGACTGTGACAATAATACAGATGAGAAATCACTGTGGGTTGGACTAAGGGAGGTGGCAATGGAATTGGTGAAAAGCAATGGAAATTCTTTCCAGGTAGGTCCAGCAAGAATTGCTGGTGGATTAGATGAAGAGCTTGAGAGAAGGATCTCTTTTTGCAGTTTCTCTGAATCCTGGGTCAGGTATGTATGTAGCTCCATTATGAAAGTAGCCATCACTTTCAACAGGTCACCAACATTCTTGAGGCAGCTTCTAGTTTGTTCTCATGGGTTTCAGTTCATCCTTGTGAGCTTCCTTTGTCCTGGTTCTCCCCTGCTGCAGATCTGGCTTCTCTTCCTGATTCAGACCAACCATTGTCTGCAAAAGCTTCAATAGGTTTATTCAGCAGCCCCACAGCTGTGCAAGGTCTGGCCCTATAATAAAGTCCTTATTCTGTATCATTCAGAGTGACTCTACTTCCCTGATCAAAACCTTAACTGACATAAGTTTGATCTGTTTTTCACCCCAGTGAATAGAGATGTTCATGGGCCAGTTGGATATAAAGTCTAAGAGATGTTTTAGCAATATTCATGAGTCATGAGTATTTAGTGTTAAATAATACTGTGGTAAATAATTTTTAAAACTATTCGCTTCTAATTACGTTGCATTGTCGTCAGAGAATGTGGGACTATGCCTTCTTTGGCATTTATTGAGACATTGTCTATAGTCTTATTTATTTATTTAGGAAATGCTTTTGTGCTTGGAAAGAATGCATATTTTCTGCTTGTTGGGTAAAGGTTTTTATGGGTATCTACACAATAGATAGGATATGGATATCCATAAAATCCTTAATAACTCTTAAAAATGAAGACAAAAGAATTTTAGGTTAGTATTGTTGGGGGGTAAGATAGTCATTACATATTTGTAAAATAAACAAGTCACCAAGGAGACCCAACCATCATTAACTTATATACACATAATACATAGCCTCAAAATAAATGAAGCTTACTGAGTTACAAATTCAAAGAATTTTGATTTATAAATTATTTATAAAATTGACCAAAACAAATTAATAACAACAATTAACAAACCAAATCATATTTATGTGTGTTTCTATACCAAGGAAACAAACTATACTTCTTATAACAAAAACAAATTTGAATGACATTGTTTAAGCACCTACATATCAACTTTTTGGAAGCTGGGGCTCAGCGTTCTCAGAGTAGAAGTTCAGCGTTCTTATCTCAACATAATAGTTTAATCTACAAAATAAATATCAACTGAGCAATATTTGTTTGTACCATATAATTATGACAAAACTACATTTTATAAACAAATACATGAAAAATATAGATTCACTTATTTTAGAAGCTATATCTTTCAAGTGCCATGAGCTGCTACACTTTTTCATATGTTAAATACTTAAAGAGTTCAAGTGGCTTGTTCCAGCAAAAAACAAACAAACAAACAAACAAAAAAGCAAAGACACAGTATTGCTCTTTTCATACCTGCTTTTTCAAAGTTTATAATCTGCCATCCCTGATTCACATATTTTATTTCTTCTCTGTCTGAACATTTCAAAGTACTTACTTTATGCCTCTTTTAGATTGCAGTAGTATTTCAATTTCCCCTTGTTCATTCTACCTGGCAGTTCCTCACGTATTTTATAATTTTTTGTTGATGAGCTCATATAAATACGCCAATTTCTCTTCTCGCGTCAGCATCATTATTAATTTAAATTAAACAGTGGCCACCATGCATAATAAGGTTAAGCCAAACTTTCAATGCTTGGTTTCAAAAGTTATCCCAGAAAGGAAAGGATGCCTCATGGTCTTTGAATCAGTTATCTATTGCCACCATAACAATGTACAACAATCATAACATATCACTGGCATGTAACCATGTCTCAGCTGGAGTTCGGCTGGGTGGCTTTCATGATCGTGGCTGAGTCTGCCCTAATACCTGGGGGTCAACTGGCTGTTGGTTGATCTAGCCGTGTCTCAGCTGGGCTCCCCCTGTTTCTCATCCTCCTCTTACAGCGGGCATGCACTCCTCACGACAGGAGAGCAGCAAGAGAGAGAAGTCAAGCTTAACTGTGCAAATACTTTAGAAGCCTCTGCTTGCAGTATGTTGGCCAAAGCAGGTAGGTCAGAATGCTTAGATCCCAGTAGGAGGTGACAGCAGAGTTAGGAGTGTGGAAAAGGGTGTGGCTATAGGCAGGGGTGATGAATTCCACTTTATGATCTACTATAATCTTAGAAAAGAGATAGTCCCCACTGTTATTTAATTTTTTCCACCAAAGGAATAAGCTTGAAAGAAGAGAATCTCTTTTTATGGGCAAATATAAAAGTTTGGATAAAAGTCGTGACCCAATTTTTATTGCATTTAAAAAATAATAGGTAACACAACATTGTAAATCAAGTATACTTCAATTAAAAAGAAGTAATAGGAATTATGTAACTATAAAGGCAAAAAGAAAACTCTGTAACATACACTTCTTGGAATGAAATGAAAAGAAAATGGAAAAGAAATCCAAGTTCTTGGGCATATAGGAGATGGCTAATGAAACAAGTTTTAACACTAACTCACTCAGAGTTCCCAGACATTAAAAAAATCTCTATGTTCTCCCAGCTCTTCAAGATGCAAAGGTTTTAAGGCTGATTTACTCACTTCTAGGCCCTTCTCTGTTTACTGTTTCAGGAAGAACATGTTTCCCTCTCGGTGATAAACCTAAATTATTTTCCCCAATTTTATACATGCTCAAATCCTGCCGCCATTATAAACACATTTCTGTCTGACTTTCCTCTCCAGCGGAGCCAATGGCTTCTGTTCCCTTTCCCCATAGCATTTTGCTTATTTATTATTATTATTTTACAAGGACATCCCATCTTACTCTGGGCCTGGGGTGGGGAATGGGAGAGGGACTATGCATATTAAAAGCAGGGGCCAAATCTCAAATGAAGGGGAAGAATGCAGTGTTATTTGCTGGACGATGGACTCCCTGAGGGCAAAGACTCCTAAGCACAGGACCCAGCATGTAATAAGTATTCAAAAAATGCTTAAAGGAATGAAGGTGGTGGGTAGTGGTGGTTGAGTGCTTGGACTCTGGAGCCAAGCTCCTTGTTCAAATCTTGGCCATACATTTACTTTGGGTAAATTAACTTCTCTATGTTTCAGGGTTGTTTTTTTTTTTTCAGCTTTAGATGGGGATATAAATGTAGCTAAGGCAATACTGGGTTGGCCAAAAAGTGCCTTCAGTTTTTAAGTAAAAATAAAAGACACATTTTTCATTTTCACCAAGAACTTTATTGAACAACGTATTCACCCTTTTGTTCCACTACCTTCTGCCATTTTTCAGGCAACTTCACAATTCCGTCTTCCCAAAACTTTTCATCTTTTTGAGCAAAGAACTGTTCCAGGTGCCTTTTACAGTCTTCCAGAGAATTGAAATTTTTTCCATTAAGAGAATTTTGTGAAGACCAAAATAAATGGAAATCCGAAGGTCCAATGTCTGGTCAATACGGTGGATGAATCAGAACTCCCCAGCCAAGCTGTAACAGTTTTTGCCTGGTCATCAGAGAAACGTGCAGTCTTGTGTTATCCTGATGGAAGGTTATGCATTTTCTGTTGGCTAATTCTGGACACTTTTCGTCAAGTGCTGCTTTCAGTTAGTCTAACTGGGAGCAGTACTTGTTGGAATTAAGAGTTTTGTTTTCCGGAAGGAGCTCATAATAGAGGACTCCCTTCCAATCACACCATATACACAACATCACCTTCTTTGGATGAAGACTGGCCTTTGGTGTGGTTGTTGGTGGTTCATTTCACTGGCACCACGATCTCTTCCATTCCACACTGTTGTACAGTATCCACTTTTCATCGCCTGTCACAATTTGTTTTAAAAATGGAACGTTTTCATTACGTTTAAGTAGAGAATCGCATGTGGAAATACGGTCAAGAAGTTTTTTCTCACTTAACTTAGGTGGAACCCAAACATTAAAACGATGAACATAACCAAGCTGGTGCAAATGATTTTCAACACTTGATTTGGATATTTTGAGTATGTCGGCTCTCTCCCGCGTGGTATAATGTTGATTGTTCTCGATTAATGTCTCAGTTTGATCGCTATCAACTTCAACTGGTCTACCCGACCATGGAGCATCATCTCCAGCAAGAAATCTCCAGCATGAAACTTCGCAAACCACTTCTGACATGTTTGATCAGTCACAGCACCTTCTCCATACGTTGCATAAATCTTTTTGTGTGTTTCAGTTGTGTTTTTACCTCTCTTGAAATAATAAAGCATAATATGCCAAAAATGTTGCTTCCATCTTCAAGATTAAAATGGCTACACAAAAATTCACCAATTTTGATGTCTTTTTTAAAATGCACGCTGATATGATGGCTGTCACATACAATCTAACAACATGGTTTCGAATGAAGTTAAAGACGACTAAGTGCTACTAGAGCCATCTTACGGAAAAAACGGAATGAACCTTTTGGCCAACCCAATACATGAAAAGCACCAGTTCTTTTTTTTAAGTAGTGAAAAATTTACTGTGGTCCCAGTCATCTTCATTAATCCATTGATTAAACAGATACTATAATTTTAGTTTATTTTAAAAAGTGGATCTTTTATTTTTTAAATTTATTTATTTTTTGTCCATGTTGTGAGGCTTGAAGGATCTTAGCTCCCCGACCGGGGATTGAACCCAGGTCATCAGCAGTGAAAGTACAAAGTCCTAACCACTGGACCACCAGGGAATTTCCTGTAATATTAATTATTGATTTACTATATTAATCTATTTTATTTTTTATTATAGATAAGGTATTTCTATTTCATTTAAATACTGCAAAATGATCATAAAAATGTTTTAATGTTTACTTTTGAGAAAAGCAAAAACAATAAGAATTTAGCTGGGAAGGGACTAATAGAACTTAGTCATTTATTTTTATTTAAAAAACTTCTTTATTGAAATATAGTTGGTTATATTAAACTATTTTAAAGAGCAGTAACTTATAGGTAACAATTTTATTCCTTCCATGATGATTATTATTGCAATTAAAAAGCCGTCAGAAAATTTGTGGTGAATTGTGTGGTTCTAAATTTGATAGCTTTTATTATTATTACTATTACTGTTGGGGCTGATGACACTGATCAGTGTGGCAGGAAGGAGGATGGCATGGATTGAATTGTATCCTCCAAAGAAGCTGGTTGGAGTCCTAACTTCCAGTACCTCAGAATGTGACCTTGTTTGGAGTTAGCGTCTTTATAAAGGTAATCAAGTTACAAAATGAGATCATAGGGTGGGTTCTAAGGCAATATGACTGGTGTCCTTATATAAAGGGGAAATTTGAACACAGACACACACAAACACACAGAAGGCAAGAACATTACCCGAGGATGAAAGCTGAGATCTCCAAGCCAAGGGACGCCAAAGACTGCCAGCAAACCACTGGAATCTGGAAGAGAGGGAGGGAACAAATTCTCTCTCTTGGCCTCAGAAGGAACCAACCCCACCATCACCTTGATCTTGGACTTCTGGCTGTGTTTAAGCCACTCCCTTTGTAGTCCTTTGTTATACAGCAAACTCATACAGAGGGTGAATACACATTGGCTGTGGATTCCTGGCATCCTCTATGGTACCCCAGGTGGATCTTGGTTCCATTTCTTTTACCCTCCTGGCAAATTTCCTAATAGTTATGCCAGGTCCAGAGGCCCAGGACCCCAAGGGATATTCTGTGACAGGGCATACCTTCTGTCCCCAAGATAAAGCTTAGTGGCTTGAGCAAATTACCTCTTCTGGTCTCAGATTCCTTGTTTCCAAGATAAACTAGTCAGACAAAAGTATCTAAGGGCCTGTTCCCAGCTATAAACGTGATGATTCCTGCGGCACTGATAAAGGTTCGCTTGACTTTCCATAACTCCCTTCATTTATTCTGCTAGAGAATAATCCTCTACAAACATATTTAAATCACATCTTGAATATAAGCTATACATGTCAATTTTTTTTTTACAGTATATAATTAATGAGTTGTCAGCACAGTGTATTGGAAAAGTACGGCCACAGAAATCAGGAGACCTGAAATTTAGTTTTGATTTCAGAATAATGATCAGATTAAAACACAAGATAATATCATCTATTCCTCTTTGTCAATTATGGTCTAAGATAATTTTTTTTCTTATATCTTAAGAGAAAAATTATTTTCAGTTTGAATGAGTCTCACATAAACCCAACATGGGTATAAAAATGCAATGGTGAGACTTCTCAGGTTTTTCTTTCTCTCAATTCTACCCATACTTCTTTTCTAATGATAAAAGATTTTTCCTCAAAGAATAAATCAGCTTCTGACCACCCAGTGAGAGCCACATGGTTTTCTTTTTGAGACTTGGAAGGAGGTAATCAGGAGAGAATATCACTGTGGTGCAGGGACTCTCGTTATGTGCCATTGGACTCAACACTTTTGCCTAGAGCGAAACCTTGTCTCAGGGTCACACCGGGTGTCAGGCTGTGGCCTGAAGCCTTTGTAGAAGCATCTCAGACAGGGAGGAATTCAACAAGCCAGTGTATGCCTGATTTGATATAAAGCACACTCACAAAATCTCATAGCTTGTGTGCCGTTCTAATAGGCACACAGCAGGAACTTGTTACAAAAGCTGTCCCTTTATCTGTGGATTTGTGAGCACATCACTTACGCTTTTTTGATAATCTTCCCGGGGAGTACTTACCGTAGCAGCTGGTAGTCTTCTGTGTTGTTTCACTGTGTACACCCGGCATGAGCATGATGCAAACTGTTATGCATGGCCCTAGCCTTCTCTTTGCAATAAGGAGCACACACAATGCCATACCAAAGTGTTTATTGACATTCCTTGAAGGTGGCAGGATGGAAGAGAAAGCTCGGCCTGAGTATTACGTGACATTTCTCTTGTCAATATAAGCAAAATCAACCCAAGAACAAGGACTTCTGCTATTGACTAAAACAAAGACTTTGAACAAAATCGTTATAGACATTTCCTTAGGTAAATTGGAAGCTTCAGGAAGTAGGTTAATGGAACAATATTTACTCTAAATATTACCTCTAGGCACCTTTTTTTCCACTAGAACAAAGGGACTACATGTCACTAACAGGAAAATAACACTTTCTCTTTTGGACTTTACGATAGCTGGAACATCCATCCCAGGTTTTGATGATATAGTATTGCAGTAGTTTTAAGAACGAACACTGAAGTACATAATAATAATAATAATAATAAAGCACCACATTTGTTATGTAAAGTTCTAACTACTTTCATGTGAAAGTGTTTCATCTTGACTGGGAAAACATTTGTGGGAACTGAGAAATTTTCTGAACCCAAATTTGGGACACATGGCTTGACACACAGACTGATGGTGCCACAGATGTAACATTAGAACTGTTCTGGAAGGTCCAGCTCGTGGGCTGGC
This sequence comes from Phocoena phocoena, assembly GCF_963924675.1. Taxonomy (NCBI): domain Eukaryota; kingdom Metazoa; phylum Chordata; class Mammalia; order Artiodactyla; family Phocoenidae; genus Phocoena; species Phocoena phocoena. The sequence continues at coordinate 10,080,034 of NC_089227.1, forward strand.
CACACAAATGCACTTACTGTTAAAGCACACATGGTCATGTATTAGAAGAGAAAAAGACTGAGATTCTGCATAAAGCCTGCCAACAAATCATATATCACTTTTTCTTAATTTTCTCACTGCATGACAATCGTGATAGCAGTAAAAAATTTTCACAACCACGGTCAACTTATAGACATAGGGATGACAAGGAAATTAGTAGCTTTATAGTACTTCTCCTGATTCTGCAGAATCCATTTCTGTTTTTAGGATTATCACCTTCATATGATAGAAAAAAATGGGATAGCCATGAAATTATCATAAATACTTCATAGTATTTTTGAAGCATTTTTCTAATGGAAGCATAAGTATTCTCTTATTTATTGTTCTTATTTGTCTCCCAATCAAAGGTAATACACTCTTACTAAAAATAGCTCTAGGGCTTCCCTTGTGGCGCAGTGGTTGAGTCTGCCTGCCAATGCAGGGACACGGGTTCGAGTCCTGGTCCAGGAAGATCCCACATGCCGTGGAGCAGCTGGGCTCGTGTGCCACAACTACTGAGCCTGTGCACCACAACTACTGAAGCCTGCGTGCCTAGAGCCTGTGCTCCGCAACAAGAGAAGCCACCGCGATGAGAAGCCCGCGCACCTCAACGAAGAGCAGCCCCCGCTCGCCACAACTAGAGAAAGCCCGCGCGCAGCAACAAAGACCCAATGCAGTTAAAAATAAAATAAATAAAATAAATTCAAAAGAAATAGCTCTAAAAGATCTTGTTTTAGGGAAATAGTGGTTTATAAATGATTAATTTTATACTATGCCTCCATGGAGAAAACTAATACTTTAAGTTAAAAGGAAATTTACACAAGGTAACAAATGGGTGACATCTATCTTGTCCATTATGAATTATATGATTTGGGGTGGTTTGCACCTCCACCTGGTGAAATTAATAGCACAATCGAGTCCTATAGCTGTTTTGTTATATGTGTAAATATATATATATATATATATATATATAATGTTATACATAATTTAAAAATCAGCCTTATATATGAGGGAATATTAACTGAAGAAACATCATCTGGGACAAAGAGAAATAAAGATTTTTCCATAGCAACTCTCTGTCCTCCTCTTCTCTTTGTTTTCCCTCCTTAGGGATTCTGTGCAAGGCTGTAATGGAAATTGGGACCCTATTAAGCACACTTCACACTCTTTCAGGGACTCTGACACCAGTATGTCTTTCTGGAATTTTATACTTTCATGAAATAGGGCTCCTGGATGCTTTGTGGGATATATCTGAGCCATGGCATTGGGTGGGGCAGTGGGAATAAGGAAAAGTTAGTTGAAAATCATTCATGCCCAAGTTTTCCATCTGTATATAACTTCTAGGCTACCTTGGTCCTTCTGTATGTGGGAAGAATAGTCCTCAATTAATCTAATTAACAGATTAAATTGTGTAAATTGTGAAGCTCCCCGGGAGCAGGTTCCATCTTTGGGAGCTTTCTCCCTTGCCAGTGTTCTAATATAAGTACTGAAAAGAAGAACTGAATGCTTGAATTGAGTATTTACATACATCTAACACCAAATTCTAAAAATGAAAGATGCCCCCTGTACTAGAGATGCTATTCTATATAGGATGGTGAAACAATTTGCATCACCCTTATGCCCTGATTTCATAAACAACAGCTCCACATGCTGAAATGTGTCCTGAATTTTAAAGATCCCTCATTCTGTATTATGTAACTTACACATTCCATCATCCTATCTTGGTAAATATTCTTTTTAGACAACAACAGAAGGGCCGATTTCTGTAACATACACATTCCCTGACTGACAACAGGAACGCAGCAGCAAGGGGTGCCGAGCATTCTAATCCCCGCTAAAGGAAGGTTTCCTTGTACAGGAAGCACAGTTAACACATTGTCTGGACGCAAACCAATATGAACTCTAGACCTGGCTCTGGATGAAATTAACTTTCCCACATTTCTCACATTTCTCCCTTGCTTAATATACTGAAGGACAACAATGTGACATTTCAACAGCTCTTTTCCCAGTGAAGAAAAACACTTTCATTAGTGACATATTTCAGACGACATGATAACAAGGTTAGACAAATAGCAAATGACCATCATGTCTGGGTTTATGGCAAATGTAATTGAGAGGTTAGGCTGTCCCTGGAGCCTGCAACTGTTGTTCTGAAAACACTACGTTTTCTGAGACGTCTCTTTACTGAATGCTAAAAGAAACTGGATCCCTATTTTAACACAAATCAGTGTGCCTTTGGGGAGTTAGGTCTTTGCTCCAGGAGGACCACTATGGAGGAAGGAGATGTATTATATTGCCCTTTGGGGGGTTAGGTCTTTGCGCCAGGGATGACTGCTACGGAGGAAGGAGATGTATTATATTGCCCTTGATCCCTAACAAGCACCATCGCTCTCTGCAGCTTCCGATTTAGTGCGGTCCCTGTGGACAATCAGATGTGAAGGAATTTGAACACCATGATGAAGGAAAAAAAAAAAAAACCATGAAGAAATGAAAACACTATCAAAGTTGAAATAAAAGTTTGTTTGCCAAACAGGTAATTACTTGGCTTGAACAAAAGTCATGAGATTATCAGGACATTTTTCTTCCTCTGGGAAGGAGACCTGTGGCTAGATGGAACAGAGCAAAAGAAAACAGTACAGGACTCAAGTATTCAGACCAACTGAATATGTCCTTCTAATATGCCCTAATGCCCTTCTCCCCTTTCTCCTGTTTGCTTCAACGCGTTCTATACAACACAATGGGGGTAGAAGCCTCGTTGTTTATGCTACACAATGAGATCTCCTTCTTGGACTTGTGCACAAGTTTGTGCTTCTTGGGTAGTGGGTGTTCACGGGGGGTACACCCCCCTCCCCCCCCCAGGACTTCTCTGAACTCAAGTCGAGCCACAATCCCCACAACCATTGGGATGCCCTGTGTTGCATCAGCAGGAGGTGTTTTTCTTGCTGTTATTATTGGTTGGAAAGTGTAATATTTGCACCATATGTCTAGGCTAGTTCCAGGTGATGGGACCGATGCCACATACGAACCATGAGTTGAATGTATCAGAATTGTGGTGTTGCCAGTGCTGTTTTTGGATGGATTGGATGCCCAGGGAAAAAGTAGAGTGGGAGGAAAAGAAAGAGTTGATCAGCTCCTAATCTGGCGTTTGTTGTTAGAAATTATTAAAAATGGTGGCTCTGCTCAGAAGAGATGGGTGTAGAAAAGCTCGGAATGCTTAATGCTCAAATTTCCCCTTAAATCATAGAAATGGAAGTAAACATTTATTACCATTTGGTCAAGTGTAGCATAACTTGCATTCATATTTCATTGTCAGTAATGGAGGTATGTGGAGATATACACAGACCTTGAGACAGCTGTTTGTTTGTTTGTTTTTAAATATTGCATACAGGCTAGCAGTTCATTGAAAGTAGAGGAGATAAGCCTGAAGGTAAGATCTGAGAAGAAGGCAATGCTTCATGCACAGCTCGTCAATCCTGATTTGGTTTGAAAACGAAAATCATGGAATACCAAAATCAAAGGAGAGTTGATTCAGGGAAAGGGAGAGGATGATGTCACTGGCCAGGAAAAGTTTTGAGTTCCTCATTCAAGTCCAAAGGTGCTGGTTTCTTCTACCGCCGTTAACAGCTTTTCATACAACATGGAGTACGAGGGATAAGGTGGAAGATCCAATCGATTGAAGCACGTGTGTGCCCTGAATGGGGGAGAAAAGGCTGGTCAAGGTGTTTGTTTCAGTGGTAAAACTGGCTTGGCTAATTCTGTGATCAGTCTGAATCTGTGAATCAAAAGTGAATCTAAAGAGGGTAGAACCATGTTTTAGGACCACCATAACACACTTGCAAACTCAGAAGCGCAGCCTTGGGTTTCCCTGGTGGTGCAGTGGTTAAGAATCCGCCTGCTAATGCAGGGCACGCGGGTTTGAGCCCTGGTCCGGGAAGTTCCCACATGCCGCAGAGCAACTAAGCCCGTGCGCCACAACTACTGAGCCTGTACTCTAGAGCCCTCGAGCCACAACTACTGAAGCCCGCATATCTAGAACCCGTGCTCCGCAACAAGAGAAGCCACCGCAATGAGAAGCCTGCGCACCGCAATGAAGAGTAACCCCTGCTGGCTGCAACTAGAGAAAGCCCGCACGCAGCAACGAAGACCCAATGCAGCCAAAAATAAATAAATTAAAAAAATAAATAATTTAAAAAAAATTAAAAAAAAAGAGAACCACAGCCTTCCAGACAGGAATAGACCAGTTGAAGGACTGGAATATCTAGAAACTGGAGGGGTGGGTTTGCATTTGGAAGCACACCACGCTATACTAGCACTGCACTAGCAAACCAGCGACATTTTACAACTGAGAGATGAAGTTGGATGTGGCCAGCAAAGGAACATAATTAGTATTAGAGGATTATGTTCCCAAGTCTCCTTGCCCAGCTCTGATTTCTGGGCCTCTGTAAACCCTGTGCATTGACCTAGAGGTGCCAACGGATGTCCTGGAACTCTCGAGATCCAATGCCCCATCAAGGCAGATGTGATGGAGCAATGACAGTCTGACTTCTTTACCATTGATAGCGGGGCCTGCTTAACCTGAAGCAGAGATGCTGCATTTCCAAGAACAGCTGAGCTTGGGGGATAATCCTCCCTGGATGCCTGCGGCATCCCGGTGCCACCTGCCCTGGGTTCCGCTTATTTTGTTATGTACTTCACCCTGCGGGCCCATCTATGTGGGCCAGTGTTTGGCCTAGACAAAGAACGGCATTCCCTGCTATGTGCCAATGCGTGGACCAAGACCAGACCCTGCTAACCAAGTTAAGAGGGGCAGAAAAATGCCAAGTGTGCTTTTGGAACTGGCTGAATCAGCCAGGGGCAGGATACGGGCAGACAGCATCTTCTTGGTTTTCTTTATCTAATCATTTTAACTGTCACTCCCAAGTGGAAATAATACAGAAAAAACAAATCCTATTTAGAAAATAGTTGGGATCAGATTAATTCTGTAAAAAGATAATTTCTGGGAACTGAAAACACTAGCAAATGGCCCCTCTTCAAGACCTAGTCTGAACACCCAGAGTTTCTTCAAGAGTTGTTCTTGGTGCATTAATCTATAGGCCTGGTTAACTCTTAAATAAATCCTGGTTTGTAATCTAGAATGAATGAACACAATCAAATCACGATTTGGTTCCCCATTCCTAAGTCCTCACCGCTCTCCACGTGTGGTCCTGAGAGCACGGAGGACCTGCTTACTTCATTACCTGGGCACTGGACCCGCTGCTCCCAGGTGGGCTGGGGTTGTGGACAGAATTTGGAACTAGGGTTTGGAAGACCTCTATTCTGGTCACAGTCCAGCCACCGACTAGCTTTATAACCTTGGGAAAGTCAACAAATCTTTCTGAGCCTCAGTTTTCTCACTTATAAAATGGGATAATAATACACATTCCGTGCACCTCAGAGGGCTGGTGTGAGGACAGCACATAAATGCCTTTCGTAAACCCTGAATCATCATTTAAGCATCAGGGTCTCTTAATAATAATGCGACCACCATCGCAGTCATGACTTCAGGAACTGTGTCACCCTCGTGGGGACTTCAGACCCTTGGCCTCTTCCACATGACTGCAAGCAGATGAATCAGCCTCATCTCGTATTTGTGAAGTTGATATTCTGGAACTCCACTGGATCTGTTCGGTTGTGTCACGTCAGATTCCACCCTGTCGGTGTTATTCTAGGGTTCCAGCATTTTGAGATCATTTTGGATGGATTGTGCCCATCACGGTACTACGCGTGATACTTCTAACCTGTGTCATCTACACAGTCGATCTCTCTGTCTCCTCGAGGTTTTCCAAGTTACCGATTAAAATGTGCACCAAGACAGGTCCTGCTCCTCTGCAGTAGAGACCACTCTAAGCTTGGTTACGAGCAAACGATGGAAAGAGGCAGCACCGCTACCGCGTGCGGCTGTGAGGCCAGTTCTTTAAGTGTGACTCCTTTCCAAGTCATCTTCTCCCACCGCCCAACTACGGCCTCAATCTCCGGACAGCTTCTCTCTCTATCACTGCTGAATCTACTCTTTTCCAAGTTTGTCAATGACCTCTCGATTCCCCAAGCCAGAGGCAGATTTTCTATGCCCACCTCAAGCTCTTTGAAAGCACCTGACAGCTCTTCCTCTGAACACCTCTCTACCCTTGGCTTTTTTTTTTGCGGTACGCGGGCCTCTCACTGTTGTGGCCTCTCCCATTGCAGAGCACAGGCTCTGGACAAGCAGGCTCAGCGGCCATGGCTCATGGGCCCAGCCGCTCCGCGGCATGTGGGATCCACCCGGACCGGGGCACGCACCCACGTCCCCTGCATCGGCAGGCGGACTCTCAACCACTGCACCACCAGGGAAGCCCTTCCCTTGGCTTCTTGATGGTTTCTCAGTGGCTGTCAGTTTCTCTTAGGGACTCCCAACGGCTCCCTCATGCCTCCTTTGTAGCCCGACAGCCTACAGAGCAGGGCTTCCCACCCGGCACTATTGACACTTTGGGCTTGATGACTCTCCACCGGGAGGGACTGTCCTGTGTCTTGTAGGTGTTTCGCAGCATCCTCGGTCTCTACCTGAGAGAAACCAGGAGGACTCCTCCCCGACAACTAAAAATGTCTCCAGACATTGCCAAGTGTCCCCTGTGGGGACAAAATCACCTCTTTCCTGCCCTCCCCCGCTTGAGAACCATCCCTATAGAGTAAGCCAACTACCAACTTAACCAGGCCTCCACCTTCATCCTGGGCTTGGGCTCAGTTTACATCTGCAGTGAAACTTGTTTGTGTTAGAACTTTAGTCCTGTTAATCCGCCCATGACTCATACTTCTGTTGCCCCTGGTCCCTACTCTAAATGGAAACCCCTAAGGTTTTCTCCTCTCCTTCATCTTATCTCCACGCTGCCTGTGCTGGGTCTACCCTGACCAGCTCCCGAGTTTTCTTTCCTCCCAAGACTTTCCTTGTCAAGTTCCACAGTAAGGAAACTCTCCGACCTCCTGGTCTGGATGTGGCCTCCAAGCTCTGGATGCGGTTCTCAGCACTCAGGAGTGGAGATGGTCACCGTTCACCCTGCTGCATGCTGGGCTGTGGATGGATGAGCGACTTTTCCACTCCCCACTGCCAATTCTACATCATTACTTTTCGATCTTTGATCAAACATTTCTGTTCCTCTGAATCTCATGCCATTTAGATATTTTTTTCCCCCAAACTACAGGTTTTGTCCGGCATTTTATTTCAATGAGATAGGATAGGGTAGGAAATAGTGTATTACCTGCAGGTAATAAGGATGAAGTATTATTTTGAAGGACATGTGTTTCAGATACACACACACAGGAGTACCTATGCATGTATTGTGTTGGGATGTGAAGGCTCCTTCTCTCTGTGGGCTGTAGTTAAGACACGTTTGACCATCAGTGATTTAGACATACCTTCTGACCTTCTGGGTAACACATTTATTAAAATCTCTGGTACTTGGCTTAAATGCTCTCCATTTTCAGGTCTTCCCACCAGACTGTGTAGCATCTGAGTCCACTTGGGTGGCTGTTCAGTGCCCTGGCCTGCCAGCTCTTTGACCCCAACCTCCATGACCATTTCACCCCTCTTATGCTCCAGCGATGGTGGTTTACGAAGTTTCTTCACCAGGCACTGTAAACTTTGAGCCTAGAAACCTCTACCCTCAGAGTCCTTTGTCCTAATCCCCACACACTCTGGAAAGCACGGACTTGGCCTGATGTATGGTTTTGCTGTGACGCTCCCTCGTCGGGGAGGCCAGCTGCCTTTCTAGAGGGAAGGTCTGAGGAGAATGCAGCTCGTCAGAGCGTGGGTTGCACACGGGGCTCACGGTCTCTGGGGAGCCCCGGGTCACCCCGAGGGTGCTCGGTGCTCCTGCTTGCCCCAGGCTTCTATCACCTGCCACGTGGCCAGGCCAGGTCTTTCGGAACTACCATTATTGGAATCCAGAGGTTCTTTCTTTCTCTCCACACACAGGTGACACTTTCTAGGTTCTTGGATCACCGGAAAATGCACAAGGGAGACTAGTCGGGGGTTACTACTCAGAGGGTCGTCTTCACTGTCCCCTTAGAGGCATCTCAGCACTTGATTCTTGGGGCCCTTCTGGCCTACGGCGAAGTCCCCGCTTCCCCCAAGAACCCTCTCTGGGATTTGCGGGGCAGCAGCCTTTTTAGGAGCGCCTTGGCCCAGATGCGCTGAGCCCGTTCATACGCCTGACGTCCACCCTGTAAGTTCTCTGTGGGGGTTGGCAGGATTAATGCACATCTCAAAGCTTCCCAGAGCACATATGTAATTAGACTCAATCTCTGACCCCAAATGACGAAAGCAATGACTTCTCTTTCCTGAAGAGTAAAACAGACTCCTCAGCGGGTCTTCTCTCCGTGGCCCACCAAACTCTATCAACTGCGTCCCCTGCGAGTGTCGCACTGGACGTCTTGTCCTCCAGGCCAGCTTCGTGATCTTTCCTGAACACAGCTGACCCTTCCCACCCCCAGGCTTTGCTCCTGCTGTGGCTTCAGCCCAGAATCCCCTGCACCCTTCCTTGCCCCTCAGGGCTCACCCAAATGCCAGCTTCTCTGTGTCATCGTCTCCTGTCAACTCAATCAGGTTTAGGTCCCTGTTCTACAAACTCACAGCATCCTGCTTTTATCTTCCCTTCTTAGTGCCCCTCTGATTCCACCTGGGGTCGTAACGACTTACTCTTCGGCTCCGTTCCTCCCTAGACTGTAAGCCCCTCTGGGCACGTTCATTGCTCTAGCTCAGGCCCTCCTTCAGGTACACACTGAGGTGCCCACTATGAGAGAATCATCAAATGTGACTCAAATTCACTCCGCTAAAGTAAGAGCAAAATGTTTCCCAAAAACCTCATCCTCCAAATCTATCACCCAACTCGACAAATGGAAATCTTGCCTTTTTTAGCCTTATTTTCTTGCCAGACTTCATTCAGCAGGTTCACTGCTCAGCAGAAACATGCAAATGAGCACCGAGGGTCTGCTGATGGAAGTGGGTGAAGCCGGGGCTGAAAAGTGCCCCAATGCTTTAGGCTGTTATTAACCAGCTGGGCATGCACTCTGCTTCCTGGGCCTGCTAATATGCACCGTCATCAGGTGAATTATCTCCGGGATGCTAGAAAGTCTAGGAAAGCTAGATGAAAATTATAGTTCAGTCAATCCTTCCACAATAGGGATTTAGCAAAGTGTCTGGGAGGCCACGTAGAAATACAGCTGAATTAAATACGAATCTTCTGTTATAATTAGAAAATATCACAGTAGAAGAAAATAATGTGGGTCAATCTTACGTTTGCTGAGCGGGTTTTAATACTGTAGTACCTACACAGAAGTATCTCTTTAGTGCTCCTTATTTCACTAATGAGGAACATGCTACCCAAAGTGGCACGGAAAGGACGGAGGAAGTGTTGGGATGAAAACTCATGGTGCAGGGGATTCATTCCGTTAAACTGCCTGGAGCCCTAGTGCCTCCTTTTTTTGCATTATCTTACAATAATTTCATCAATAGCTTACTGTACAGAAGCCACTATAGAGACCGGAGATATACACGTGGTCTTGTCTGCACACATTTTGAAACATAGTAGGAAAAATGCAACATGTACATGCTAACTATTCCAGGGACTATCAAGCGTTTCCAGTGCTATGTCATAGTGAGACAGGCTGGGACCTGGGATCCTTTACTGCAGTGCTTGCACCTGGACAAACATCTCCTTGAGCAACAGAATACAAAGAAACTCGAAGGGACTAAAAATAACTGCAGGCACGGGCAGTTAGGGGCAATTATGAACAATAAGATACAAAAAGGCCACAAACCAACTGCCACTTCTGAGATGCCGGGAGCAAAAACGGGGGACTGTGCGTGATCCCTGCACACAGCACCACCAAGGGGGTGTGCAGAGCCCCGAAGCACCCCCTCTGGCCCCCCCAGCCATTGGCCCCCACCCTCACCCCATTTAAGAGAACAGCTCACCACCCTGCCTTGGGGGCGAGTCCCAGTAAACCCTTTCCTGAATTTGTCTGGTCTCTTACCAATTTCTGTTGATTAAAGAATCCAAGAACCCGGGTGGGTAACAGTAGAAGTCCAGACACAGTGCTGGCAGGGCCACTTTGGACACTCCCCCAGATGAGGCATTCCTCTTTAAATTAAATTGGGCTACGTAGGACTGACACATGGACCGTGATACCACTAGCCCAAATACCATCAGTCAACAAAACATCACTAAGAATATGGTCTAAATGCACCTCCCCGAGACTTCTCACCCACACCTTTCACTAATGACTCACAGAACAATACTTTGGGTGGCAGGAAAGAATTCCATCCCAACGGATAAGTGTCCAAGCTCAAATAACAAAGTGTACTTGGCCTTCTTCGGCAGGTTTCCCAAAGGTGGGCAGGAGCTCCATACCTGGGGAGAGATGTAATTTTCCCCCATTTCTCTATGCAAAAACGCCGAAGCCCGTTGCTCCCTCGAAGGGCTGCAAAGCCTTCGTAGGGTACGCTTGACGTTCCCGTGACGAACTGCAGTAATCTGAGTCTCTGCTCGTTGTTGAAACGTTCCACCGCAGCCCAGAACCAGCGGATCACGAGATGCCCATCGTGATAACCTGAGTGGAGCAGGAGGGAGACCGAGAGGATGTGTAGAGGGGAGGAGGGAGTGGGGGGGGAGATGAAATACACATCAGGTGTGCCAAGAACTGAACAGCAGCTCTTGATCTGCTGATTTCTCTCGTGATGGCCTTTCGGTAGGTCTAAAACAATTTGTATAACTGACTCCAATTTGAAAACAAAAGCCTATTTAGAAAATAGGCACTTTGTAAAAAGGCTATATGCTGTGAGGGATGTCCTCAGAGATGTTTGCTTTCTATTTAAACAACTGGGACCCCGGGAGTCCTTTTCCTGCCTGATATAAGTGTAGACAAGGAGTGACGAGGCCTGGTAGAGATCTTTGGGGTTCCGAAGAGACAAAGCTCTCTACGAATATGGTATTTCCTGGTATTGTCTTTGTTCTGATGTCTTAGCTCTTGGGACCCACTTACTGTGGCGCGTCTAGGACTTAAGAAAGGCTGGAGGTGAATGTGAAACTTGGTCAACGGAAGATGCTGGGCTCTCCAAGTGCCCTTGGAGCCGCTGCCCCCAGATCAGCCCCGGGCCGCAAAGAGTTGGGCCCTTGGAAGTAGTATGGGGCCTCTCACAGGACAGTAAGGAAACCAAGCTTGGAGCAATCACTTATGATAAAGTAGATGATTCCCCACTGACTGCAAATGTACGAAACACTCAAAGATGCAGAAATCTATGTGGACTGGGGCAGAAAGAAGGAAAGCTTCATAAGGGAAGGGAGGTGTGAGTTCGGCATGTGAAGGGCTTGTGGGAGTGCAGGAGGGGAGATAGAGAATGATAAGAATGCAGAATTAATATGCAGGGAATAGCAAGCCGACTAGACCAGCATAGACCAGCATAGGGGTTCTGCTGAGGACTGAAGGGACCTTGCTGGGGCCTCAGAGGCCTTAATAGCTAGGCAGAGACACTGTGACTTGACACCTTAGGTTGGTGGCTTTCCTACCAAGCCAGGAAGGGCCTAGTGGTCCCACAGAGGTTTCCTCCTACACGGCTGAGTGTACCGGGGAGACGAGGTAGGCTTAGATGATGGGCCCCTTGTTCACCCTCTATTATATTGATAGGGGTTTCTCTGTAATATTTTACATGAAGAAAGGATTTTCAGCTTAAAGAACGTTCAAAGGTTTCTAAGTAATAAGGAGCTTGATTATTTTGTGGGGCGGGAAAGGCCCTGATCAAAATAAATGTTTCAGGAAGGCTGGTTTGGCAGCGTGAAGGTGAATAGCTAGGAGGGGTCAGACATTAGATTTGGAGAGATGACAGTGAGAACCGTGTTGCAGCAAACCAGGATTGATGTGAAGAGGGCTTCACTTCTGCAGGGAGCAGGATACCCTTTCCTGCCAGCAAACGACCCAGCTCTGGAGATGGCCCGTGGACGGTGGCGTTCTCTGGAACGCATCTCCACCGAGTTATGCCAGAGATGACCAGCAGGGATTGGAAAGTCTAGGTTGGAAGCTGGCGGAAGGCATGGACCAGAGCCTACTTTGCACACGTACTGAAGTAAGGCTAAGTTTTTTGTAACCTTCAAAAAGTGATATCATTTTATATTTATATTATCACTACATATGGAATATATATATATGAACAGTATTCAGCCATAAAAGGGAATGCAGTAGTGAATCATACTACAACGTGAACAAACCTTACTAAGTGAAAGAAGCTGGACCCAAAAGGCCACATACAGTATCATTCTATTTACGTGAAGTATCCAGCACTGGTACATCCACTGAGGTTTGCTGGGGTGGGAGGACGGGGGAGAAAGGGGGAGTAACTGCTTCCTGGGTCCAGGGTTTCCTTTGAGAATGAGGAAAACGTTTTAGAATTAGCCAGAGGTGATGGTTGCACCGCATTGTGAGTGCGCTAAATGCCACCACGCTGTTCCCTTTAAAATGATTAATTTCACGTTATGTCAGTTTCACCTCAGTAACATTTGTTAAGAAGTGATGGACTGTGTCTGTGAGAGCTGATCCGTCAACAAGCCCCGCTCGCTCACCTCCCCGGTACTCAGCGTTGTTCCGCCAGTCGACCAGGTCGATCTCCGCCGTGCCCGCGATCACCAGCTCCAGCTCCCTGGCATCGAACACGGAGACCAGCCTCGAGTCCACCACCTGAAATCCACATTAGGCCTCAGCCTCCAGGCTCAACCTCCTTGAGAGGTTACATTCATTATTATTTCTGTGGATTAAGCTGGGAGGCTGACCACTGTTGACGACTTTTTCCCCCAATGTGCTGTTGTGTTTAAGTTCAGAATCACGAGCATTTTGAGACACTACCCCTTCATGAGCTGGGAACTCAAAAAAGGTCTGCTGCTTTTCACTACTGTGATACTCCCTCTCGGAATGATGTTATGAATAAGCCTGACTTGACCTTCCAGTGTCATATTTAAGTTTCCAAATAACATTGCCTTTTTTTGTTTGTTTGTTTGTTTTTTTATTGTTTTTTTCTTTTTGCAGTACGCGGGCCTCTCACTGTTGTGGCCTCTCCCGTTGCGGAGCACAGGCTCCGGACGCACAGGCTCAGTAGCCATGGCTCACGGGCCCAGCCGCTCCGCGGCATGTGGGATCTTCCCGGACAGGGGCACGAACCCGTGTCCGCTGCATCGGCAGGCGGACTCTCAACCACTGTGCCACCAGGGAAGCCCAACATTGCCTTTTGAAGGCAAAAAGTCCAACTCCCTGGACCCCTCTCCTCTACATAAAGGGATCCTCTCCTCTACATAAAACCAGGACTTATTTCCTAGGAATGGACGTTATATATTAAAATGACTGTCTTTTCCTTCCTTTCTCTCCTTACTTCCTGTCTTCCTCCTTCAAAGATCTGGGAAGATCTGCTTGGTTAGGGTTCTAAGCTCCGGCTTTACATCTTGTTGCCAATACAGTACAGTACAACTGAACACCTGCAGTGGGCACCTCCTTTAATCAAACCAGTGGACCAGCCAGTCACCCACGCTGTTCTCCATCACAGCAGCAAAGAAAATCTTCCAACACCCGAACCCTTGTTTCTAAATTGCAAAAGTTTAACCATGTCAATTTTTGGTGCAACAAAGGCTAGCAGTTGTCACTGTCTTTTTTTTTTTATTACTATTGATCTCTGATGCTTTCTTTAAAAAACTTTTTAAATTGAATGAAAGATTCTTTAAATTCTATAGTGCTTTAGAATTTTCAGAAGTTTCACACACGTGATTTCATACAATCCCATAATACGTCACTGTCCTCCTGATTTACCATCTCAGCATGGATCATGTGGTACAAAGTGACACTAGGAGCGTATCTCCTTTTATTGTGTTTTGCTTTATTGCATTCTACAGATACTGTGTTTTTTTACAAATTGAAGGTTTGGGGCAACCCTGCGTCATCAGATGATGGTTAGTTTCTTCAGTAATAAAGTATTTTTTCAATAAGTTATGTACCTTGTTTTTTCTAGACATAATGATATTGCACACTTAATAGACTACCGTATAGTGTAAACATAACTCTTATAAGCACCAGGAAACCGAACAATTCACGTGACTCGCTTTATTGTGACATCGGCTTTATTGCCATGGTCTGGAACTAAACCTGTAGTATCTCCGAGGTCTGCCAGTGGAAGAAAATAAAAATCAAGCGAGAGCGGACAATGCCCTCCAGTGCCTTCATTTCACTCATTTTTATTTCACTGAGTGAAAGGAGATGCAACACGCACATGTCTTGGCAGGAGGTGTCATGTGTTTTCACAGGTGGCACAGCAGGGCCACACCAATGCCAGTTTTGTGAGACCACGAGAGCTGGGTTTCCCAGAGAACTCTGACCCCTCACCCTCTATCCCCAGGAGGCCCTCTTTGCACGCTGGTGAGTAGAGCTGAGCCCTCTTCCTGCCTTGCTTGTCCTCTCCCTTCTCCTAACAAGCTGTGTCGGGGGCGAAGGCCTGGCGTGCCTGCCGAGCCTGGGTCTCACCTCGTAGAAGCCCCGGACCAGGGCCTCAGTCTGCTGTACCGCTCCGCGCTCCACCCGCCACCTCACCATCCTCTCGATGTACTCTTTCTTGTTCTTTTCTGTCACTTGGGTGTTCGCTCCTCCAGACTTTAACTCCCTCTCCGTTACCTTGTGGGGAAACAAAGATCATGATGCTTCTTGACTTAGCTTATCTTGCAGTGAGACAGATCGATTTTAGGAGGATGAACCCTTTGCAAAAAGTCGTCTTCACAAGCATTTGGCATCATTACCTTCTTGGTTCTTTTTCCTTTCCTGGAAGTTACTAGAATGGTTCTGGTTGTTCTAAGCAGATAATTCAGTACCTTAGAAGCATTTTTGTTTTATAAAGAGAAAATGTGTTTCTTTAACTCAAGAGGCTTAATGGAAATAAAAGAAAAATGCCCCTGGTTGTCCCTAAATGGACTGGAATGTCCTTATCCTATAGTCACATACTTGATTGCCCCAAATCCCAATTATATCAAATTCTTAACAGCCAAATTATTCCCCAACCACAGCAGATCATTGGCAGGAAAATAGTGGAGGGTGGGAGGATACTTTTGCAGCCAGGTATAAGAGTGGCTGAAGAGTGACAGCCTGACCTTGAGAAAGGAAACAGAGATTGAAGTTGCCACGTAGTATGAAGATGCATGTTTGTTAGGACAAGCTAACAAGAAAAGTGATGATCTGTGTTTTATTGTTTCGAAAGGCAAGAAGGCACATAACATATTAGACATTTTTATCAAAAAGTGTTGGTGCGTTAAATTAGGAAGATGGCGGAAGAGTAAGACGTGGAGATCACCTTCCTCCCCACAGATACACCAGAAATACATCTACACGTGGAACAACTCCTACAGAACATCTACTGAACGCTGGCAGAAGACCTCAGACCTCCCAAAAGGCAAGAAACGCCCCCCATGTACCTGGGTAGGGCAAAAGAAAAAACAATAAACAGAGACAAAAGCATAGGGACAGGACCTGCACCAGTGGGAGGGAGCCGTGAAGGAGGAAAAGTTTCCACACACTAGGAAGCCCCTCCGCGGG
Organism: Phocoena phocoena; assembly: GCF_963924675.1. Lineage (NCBI taxonomy): Eukaryota > Metazoa > Chordata > Mammalia > Artiodactyla > Phocoenidae > Phocoena > Phocoena phocoena. The sequence continues at coordinate 10,095,673 of NC_089227.1, forward strand.
CGGAGACTGCGGGTGGCGGAGGGGCAAAGCTTCGGAGCCGCGGCGGAGAGCACAGCCACAGGGGTGCGGAGGGCAAAGCGGAGAGATTCCCACACAGAGGATAGGTGCCGACCGGCACTCACCAGCCCGAGAGGCTTGTCTGCTCACCCGCCGGGGCGGGCGGGGCTGGGAGCTGAGGCTCGGGCTTCGGTCGGAGCACAGGGAGAGGACTGGGGTTGGCGGCGTGAACACAGCCTGAAGGGGGTTAGTGCGCCACGGCTGGCCGGGAGGGAGTCCGGGGAAAAGTCTGGAGCTGCCGATGAGGCAAGAGACTTTGTCTTCCCTCTTTGTTTCCTGGTGCGCGAGGAGTGGGGATGAAGAGCGCTGCATAAAGGAGCTCCAGAGACGGGCGCGAGCCGCGGCTATCAGCGCGGGCCCCACAGACGGGCTTGAGACGCTAAGGCTGCTGTTGCCGCCACCAAGAAGCCCGTGTAGGAGCACAGGTCCCTCTCCACACCTCCCTTCCGGGGAGCCTGTGCAGCCCGCCACTGCCAGGGTCCCGGGATCCAGGGACAACTTCCCGGGAGAACGCACGGCGCGCCTCAGGCTGGTGCAACGTCACGCCGGCCTCTGCCGCCGCAGGCTCGCCCCGCATCCATGCCCCTCCCTCCCCCCTGGCCTGAGTGAGCCAGAGCCCCCGAATCAGCGGCTCCTTTAACCCCGTCCTGTCTGAGCGAAGAACAGACGCCCTCCAGCGACCTACACGCAGAGGCGGGGCCAAATCCAAAGTTGAGCCCCTGGGAGCTGTGAGAACAAAGAAGAGCAAGGGAAATCTCTCCCAGCAGCCTCAGAAGCAGCAGATTAAATCTCCACAATCAACTTGATGTACCCTGCATCTGTGGAATACATGAATAGACAACGAATCATCCCAAATTGAGGAGGTGGACTTTGAGAGCAAGATTTATGGTTTTTCCCCCTCTTTTTCTGAGTGTGTATGTGCATGCTTCTGTGTGAGATTTTGTCGGTATAGCTTTGCCTTCACCGTTGGTCCTAGGGTTCTATCTGTCCGTTTTTTTTCTTAAAAAATTTTTTTTCTTAATAATTATTTTTATTTCAATAACTTTATTTTATTTTATCTTACTTTATTTTATTTTATTTCTTCCTTCCTTCCTTCCATCCTTCCTTTCTTTCTTTTCTTTCTACTTTTTCTCTCTTTTATTCTGAGCTGTGTGGATGAAAGGCTCTTGGTGCTGCAGCCAGGAGTCAGTGCTGTGCCTCTGAGGTGGGAGAGCCAACTTCAGGACACTGGTCCACAAGAGACCTCCCAGCTCCACATAATATCAAATGATGAAAATCTCCCAGAGGTCTCCACCTCAACACCAGCACCCAGCTTCACTCAACGACCAGCAAGCTACAGTGCTGAACAACCTATGCCAAACAACTTAGCAAGACAGGAACACAACCTCACCCATTACCAGAGAGGCTGCCTAAAATCATAATAAGTCCACAGACACGACAAAACACACCACCAGACGTGGACCTGCCCACCAGAAAGACAAGATCCAGCCTCACCCACCAGAACACAGGCACTAGTCCCCTCCACTAGGAAGCCTACACAACCCACTGAACCAACTTTAGCCACTGGGGACAGACACCAAACACAACGGGAACTATGAACCTGCAGCCTGCAAAAATGAGACCCCAAACACAGTAAGATAAGCAAAATGAGAAGACAGAAAAACACACAGCAGATGAAGGAGCAAGATAAAAACCCACCAGACCTAACAAATGAAGAGGAAATAGGCAGTCTACCTGAAAAAGAATTCAGAATAATGATAGTAAAGATGATCCAAAATCTTGGAAATAGAATAGAGAAAATGCAAGAAACATTTAACAAGGACCTAGAAAAACTAAAGATGAAACAAGACACGATGAACAACACAATAAATGAAATTAAAAATATTCTAGATGGGATCAACAGCAGAATAACTGAGGCAAAAGAACGGATAAGTGACCTGGAAGATAAAATAGTGGAAATAACTACTGCAGAGCAGAATAAAGAAAAAAGAATGAAAAGAACTGAGGACAGCCTCAGAGACCTCTGAGACAACATTAAATGCACCAACATTCGAATTATAGGGGTTCCAGAAGAAGAAGAAAAAAAGAAAGGGACTGAGAAAATATTTGAAGAGATTATAGTTGAAAACTTCCCTAATATGGGAAAGGAAATAGTTAATCAAGTCCAGGAAGCACAGGGAGTCCCATACAGGATAGATCCAAGGAGAAACATGCCAAGACACATATTAATCAAACTGTCAAAAATTAAATAGAAAGAAAACATATTAAAAGCAGCAAGGGAAAAAGAACAAATAACACACAAGGGAATCCCCATAAGGTTAACAGTTGATTTCTCGACAGAAACTCTGCAAGCAAGAAGGGACTGGCAGGACATATTTAAAGCGATGAAGGAGAAAAACCTACAACCAAGATTACTCTACCCAGCAAGAATCTCATTCAGATTTGATGGAGAAATTAAAACCTTTACAGACAAGCAAAAGCTGAGAGAGTTCAGCACCACCAAACCAGCTTTACAACAAATGCTAAAGGAACTTCTCTAGGCAAGAAACACAAGAGAAGGAAAAGACCTATAATAACGAACCCAAAACAATTAAGAAAATGGGAATAGGAACATACATATCGATAATTACATTACATGTAAATGGACTAAATGCTCCCACCAAAAGACACAGATTGGCTGAATGGATACAAAAACAAGACCCATATATATGCTGTCTACAAGAGACCCACTTCAGACCTAGAGACACATACAGACTGAAAGTAAGGGGATGGAAAAAGATATTCCATGCAAATGGAAACCAAAAGAAAGCTGGAGTAGCAATTCTCATATCAGACAAAATAGACTTTAAAATAAAGACTATTAGAAGAGACAAAGAAGGACACAACATCATGATCAAGGGATCGATCCAAGAAGAAGATATAACAATTGTAAATATATATGCACCCAACACAGGAGCACCTCAATACATAAGGCAAATACTAACAGCCATAAAAGGGGAAATCGACAGTAACACATTCATAGTAGGGGACTTTAACACCCCACTTTCACCAATGGACAGATCATCCAAAATGAAAATAAATAAGGAAACACAAGCTTTAAATGATACATTAAACAAGATGGACTTAATTGATATTTATAGGACACTCCATCCAAAAACAACAGAATACACATTTTTCTCAAGTACTCATGGAACATCCTCCAGGATAGATCATATCTTGGGTCACAAATCAAGCCTTGGTAAATTTAAGAAAATTGAAATTGTATCAAGTATCTTTTCCGACCACAATGCCATGAGACTAGATATCAATTACAGGAAAAGATCTGTAAAAAATACAAACACATGGAGGCTAAACAATACACTACTTAATAACGAAGTGATCACTGAAGAAATCAAAGAGGAAATAAAAAAATGCCTAGAAACAAATGACAATGGAGACACGACGACCCAAAACCTATGGGATGCAGCAAAAGCAGTTCTAAGAGGGAAGTTTACAGCAATACAAGCCCACCTTAAGAAACAGGAAACATCTCGAATAAACAACGGAACTCTGCACCTAAAGCAATTAGAGAAAGAAGAACAAAAAAACCCCAAAGTTAGCAGAAGGAAAGAAATCATAAAAATCAGATCAGAAATAAATGAAAAAGAAATGAAGGAAACAATAGCAAAGATCAATAAAACTAAAAGCTGGTTCTTTGAGAAGATAAACAAAATAAATAAACCATTAGCCAGACTCATCAAGAAAAAATGGGAGAAGACTCAAATCAATAGAATTAGAAATGAAAAAGGAGAAGTAACAACTGACACTGCAGAAATACAAAAGATAATGAGAGCTTACTACAAGCAACTCTATGCCAATAAAATGGACAACCTGGAAGAAATGGACAAATTCTTAGCAATGCACAACCTGCCAAGACTGAATCAAGAAGAAATAGAAAATATGAACAGACCAATCACAAGCACTGAAATTGAAACCGTGATTAAAAATCTTCCAACAAACAAAAGCCCAGGACCAGATGGCTTCAAAGGCGAGTTCTATCAGAAATTTAGAGAAGAGCTAATACCTATCCTTCTCAACCTCTTCCAAAATATAGCAGAGGAAGGAACACTCCCAAACTCATTCTACGAGGCCACCATCACCTTGATACCAAAACCAGACAAGGATGTCACAAAAAAAGAAAACTACAGGCCAATATCACTGATGAACATAGATGTAAAAATCCTCAACAAAATACTAGCAAACAGAATCCAACAGCACATTAAAAGGATCATACACCATGATCAAGTGGGGTTTATTCCAGGAATGCAAGGATTCTTCAATATATGCAAATCAATCAACGTGATACACCATATTAACAAATTGAAGGAGAAAAAACATATGATCATTTCAATAGATGCAGAGAAAGCTTTTGACAAAATTCAACACCCATTTATGATAAAAACCCTGCAGAAAGTAGGCATAGAGGGAACTTTCCTCAAAATAATAAAGGCCATATATGACAAACCCACAGCCAACATCATCCTCAATGGTGAAAAACTGAAAGCATTTCCACTAAGATCAGGAACAAGACAAGGTTGCCCACTCTCACCACTCTTATTCAACATAGCTTTGGAAGTTTTAGACACAGCAATCAGAGAAGAAAAGGAAATAAAAGGAATCCAAATCGGAAAAGAAGAAGTAAAGATGTCACTGTTTGCAGATGACATGATACTATACATAGAGAATCCTAAAGATGCTACCAGAAAACTACTAGAGCTAATCAATGAATTTGGTAAAGTAGCAGGATACAAAATTAATGCACAGAAATCTCTGGCATTCCTATACACTAATGATGAAAAATCAGAAAGTGAAATCAAGAAAACACTCCCATTTACCATTGCAACAAAAAGAATAAAATATCTAGGAATAAATCTACCTAAGGAGGCAAAAGACCTTTAGCAGAAAATTATAAGATACTGATGAAAGAAATTAAAGATGATACAAATAGATGGAGTGATATACCATGTTCTTGGATTGGAAGAATCAACATTGTGAAAATGACTCTACCACCCAGAGCAATCTACAGATTCAATGCAATCCCTATCAAACTACCACTGGCATTTTTCACAGAACTAGAACAAAAAATTTCACAATTTGTATGGAAACACAAAAGACTCTGAATAGCCAAAGCAATCTTGAGAACAAAAAGCGGAGCAGGAGGAATCAGGCTCCCAGACTTCAGACTATACTACAAAGCTACAGTAATCAAGACAATATGGTACTGGCACAAAAACAGAAATATAGATTAATGGAACAGGATAGAAAGCCCAGAGATAAACCCACGCACATATGGTCACTTTATCTTTGATAAAGGAGGCAAGAATGTACAGTGGAGAAAGGACAGCCTCTTCAATAAGTGGTGCTGGGAAAACTGGACAGGTATATGTAAAAGTATGAGATTAGATCACTCCCTAACACCATACACAAAAATAAGCTCAAAATGGATTAAGGACCTAAATGTAAGGCCAGGAACTATCAAACTCTTAGAAGAAAACATAGGCAGAACACTCTATGACATAAATCACAGCAAGATCCTTTTTGACCCACCTCCTAGAGAAATGGAAATAAAAACAAAAATAAACAAATGGGACCTAATGAAACTTAAAAGCTTCTACACTGCAAAGGAAAGCATAAACAAGACCAAAATACAACCCTCAGAATGGGAGAAAATATTTGCAAATGAAGCAACTGACAAAGAATTATTCTCCAAAATTTACAAGCAGCTCATGCAGCTCAATAACAAAACAAACAAACAAACAACCCAATCCAAAAATGGGCAGAAGACCTAAATAGACATTTCTCCAAAGAAGATATACAGACTGCCAACAAACACATGAAAGGGTGCTCAACATCATTAATCATTAGAGAAATGGAAATCATAACTACAATGAATTATCATCTCACACCAGTCAGAATGGCCATCATCAAAAAATCTAGAAACAATAAATGCTGGAGAGGGTGTGGAGAAAAGTGAACACTCTTGCATTGCTGGTGGGAATATAAATTGGTACAGCCACTATGGAGAACAGTATGGAGGTTCCTTCAAAAACTACAAATAGAACTACCATATGACCCAGCAATCCCACTACTGGGCATATACCCTGAGAAAACCATAATTCAAAAAGAGTCATGTACCAAAATGTTCATTGCAGCTCTATTTACAATAGCCAGGAGATGGAAACAACCTAAGTGTCCATCATCGGATGAATGGATAAAGAAAATGTGGCACATATATACAATGGAATATTACTCAGCCATAAAAAGAAACGAAATTGAGCTATTTGTAATGAGGTGGATGGACCTAGAGTCTATCATACAGAGTGAAGTAAGTCAGAAAGAGAAAGACAAATACTGTATGCTAACACATATATATGAAATTTAAGAAAAAAAAATGTCATGAAGAACCTAGGGGTAAGGCAGGAATAAAGACACAGACCTACCAGAGAATGGACTTGAGGATATGGGGAGGGGGAAGGGTAAGCTGTGACAAAGCAAGAGAGAGGCATGTACATATATACACTACCAAACGTAAGGTAGATAGCTAGTGGGAAGCAGCCGCATAGCCCAGGGAGATCAGCTCAGTGCTTTTTGACCACCTAGAGGGGTGGGATATGGAGGGTGGGAGGGAAGGAGATGCAAGAGGGAAGAGATATGGGAACATATGTATATGTATAACTGATTCACTTTGTTATAAAGCAGAAACTAACACACCATTGTAAAGCAATTATACTCCAATAAAGATGTTAAAAAAAAAAAGTGTTGGTGTTTGAGGGGGGTTAGCGTCAGTTATCTTAAATTTGCTTAAGGGGTTCACCTTGCTGCTCAATGCTGTAAGAAAAATGAGGCATAACTGTAGTTAGTTACTGATTAAAAAATATATATTTGGCACTCATGGACAAGGTACTTAAACAAAACAGTTCACAGAAGTCTGCTGATTACATCTTCTTCTATCACTTGGATGACTAAGGTAAATATGAAATACTTGTCAATTATAACAATAATTGCCACCCAAGATCCATATTCTTTGGAGCCTCTGGATTTTAGCTGCCCAGTTAAAGACTATTTCCTGACACTAAGTGTGTGATGTAATTAAATTCTGGCCAATTAGGTATAAGCGGGGGTGTTGTATGGCACTTTCAGGGGGCCTCCTTAAAGGGAGGGGCTATGCCCCTTTGTCCTGCTACTTCAGACACGGACGTGATGGTTGGGGCACTGTATGTATCTGGGTCATGAGTGCAGGTGGCCACTGTAGGGATTGCAGCCTTGGGTTGCCTGCCTCCACACTTTTATGTAAGAGAAAAATACACTGTTAGTTTCCGCAGGGTCATTGGGTTTCTTCATTAGCAGCTGAACCTAATCTTAACTAACACACCCAGGAAAAGCCTATGGCGTCTTTCAGCTGCATCTGCCTGTCTGCTCTTCACTCCACAACTTGCCAAAAGAAGGGCTGAGACTCGATCTTCTAAAACCAAAATCATCGTTCTTGGTGACCTCATTTGCAAAGAAACAGGATCGTTTAAGCTTTAAACAGATAGATATTATTCTAGATCTATAATGCATCCTTACTTTTATCACTGGGAACATTTTGAACTTTCTCTGAGGTGTTCAACTCCTACGCTATATACACCTGAAGAATTGCTCTTTTTATTTTCAATGTTATTTTTTTCCCTCTAATTTACGTATTTAGTCATTTGGAGTTTACTTGATTTCTTCCTGTGTCCATGGAATAAAATTTAAGTGCTGTAAATGGCCATACAGTGAAAAGCAAGTTTCTCTCCCACCTCATCGCCTAGCCACACAATCTCTCTACTTGGAGAAAATCACCCTTCCTTCCCTTCCAGGGAAGGGGGATGTATACACTAGGGATGTATACATGTATCAGTGTATACACTAGGGAATACGTAGAGATCATCTCTTTTCCCATAAACGGTAGCATATTATAACACTGTTCATTATCACACTTTTTCAATTAAAAATACACCTTGACCACTGTTTCACACCAATTTAGACCTGTCTTATTCTTTCTTTGTTGTTGTTATACTACCTGGTTTATTGTTTATGATTTATATGTAAATGGATGGGCTGGGGTGTCAGACCACACATCACACTAGTCCACTATTCCACTGTGTGAGTGAATCGTCATTTATTTCACCAATGCTCTACGGCTGAACATTTAGATTGGTCCGGATCTTTTGCAATGATCAACAATGCTGCAATGAAGATCCGAATCCATTAGTCATTTCAATTGGATGTGAATATGTCTGTAGGGCAAATTTCTAGATGTAGATGCTGAGTCAAAGGCAGGTGCATTTAGAATGAGGATAGATATCACAAAGGTGCCTTTCATAGAGGATGAAGCAAACTCCTGCTTACTCCCACCTACACTCCTGTATAGAGTGCCTGTTTCTCTACACCATCTCCAAAATAGAATACTGCTACGCTTTCTGATTCTTGACATTCTCATGAGGGAAAATGGTATTTCACAGTGCTTTAATTTACATTTTAAAAAATAGTGAATGAGGGTGAGTATCTCCTTCCCCGGGAACTATCTACTTATATCCTTTGCTAATTTTCTATTGTGCTGCCCATCATTTCTTACCGATCTGCAGAATCTCTTCCTATATTGAAAGAAATGGCCTTTTGTCTGTTTTATGCATTACAACGTAGTAAATATTATGCCATTTTTACTTCATGTTGTCTTTTTGCCATGTGGTATTAAAAAAGTAATTTTACTTGACTATCTTTTCCTTTATGACTGACAGTTTGTGTCACATCTATAGCAGCATTCCTTACTGCAAGATTAAAAAGGAAAATCCTGTTATTTTCATCATTTTGTTGTTTGTTTAAACATTCAGCTTTTTCACCCACGTGGAATTTATTTTAGCATAACTTTTTAGGTTTGGGATCTAAAGTGTTTTCAAGATGGGTTCCCATTTGTTTTAATATATTTTGCTGAATAATTGTGTTTTACAAATTTACTCTCTACTATAGGGCAAATGTAAAGGATGGGCTAAAAAGTAGTCATGCAGAGGGAGAGTGTATTTTACACGTTCCTCTGGTATACAGGAAGACAGTTAGGTGAATCGTATATTCTTGAACGTATTTACAACATATAGTTGTAAGAAATAATTTTTTGTCAAATATAGAAGAGAATATTCTTCAGAGGTATGTTTACACACAGGCAATGCACCAGAACAGTGACATCTTCCAGGACCTGTCCAAGATGCTTGATTGAAGCTGTGGGTGATGGGAGGTCTGCAAGGTTCAGTGGGTAACTCTCACCCATGGACTCAGCATGCTGTCCACAGTCACGCAACGTACTTGTAAAGTAAACCAGCTTAATTCTCACAACATCCCATTACAAATTACACACGTCATGGAACCTCTCGTAAGTGATATTCTCAAAACCTTAATTGCTAAATCTGCTCAGGCTGTGGTTGGTCTGATAAAACTGTAACCCAGAAAATTCAATGTTATATAAACACGGGTAGAAAAAGAAATGGGAAGCTTATCTTATTAAATAGTACTGAAGTATATGCATTTTGGAGAAGTAAATATCTGGACCCTAGTGATAAAAGAAGTATTACTGTAGTTGCACAGATAAGAGAAATACCTTACAGATGTATTGTACACTTTACAAAAATGCTTTCTGATCCATTATCACATGTGATTTTCAAAAAACTCTATAAACTAGATCCATGTCAAAACAAGAAAAAGAAGACATGGGTAACTTTAATAAAGGGAATAGTCCTCAAAGAATTATATCTTAAATGAATGACAGTCCTTGTTTTCAAACACAAAATCCTATTACTACGTGATCCTGCAATCCCTCTTCTGGGTATATATATCCAAAAGAATTGAAAGCAGGGACTTGAACAGATATTTGTATACCTGTGTTGATACCAGCATTATCCACAATACCCAAAAGGTGGAAGCCACCTAAGCGTCCATCAACATATGAACGGCTAAACAAAATATGGTATTTACATACTATGGAATGTTATTCAGCCCTAATAAAGGAGGCAATCCTGTCACATGCTATAACGTGGATGAACCTTGAAGATATTACGCCAAGTGAAATAAACTGGTCGCGAAAAGACAAACACTGTATGATTCCACTTATATGAGGTACTCAGAGTAGCTAAATTCAGAGAAAGAAAAAGTAGAATGGTTGCCAGGGACTGGGAAGAGGGAGAAATGGGGAGCTATTGTCTAATGGGCACAGCTTCAGTTTTTCAAGATGAAGAAGTTCTGGAGATGGCCACACAACATTGTGAATCTACTCAACCACACTGAATGGACTGTACCCTTCAACATGGTTAAGATGGTAAATTTCATGGCATGTGAATTTTCCACAGTAAAAACCAAAATGTCTTTTCCAAGACCCACTTCTCACAAACCTGGCCAAAAACTTCTTCATTAACCGTGAATGTGAGGTCGAGGATGTCTGTGATGTTGTTGTCTTTCATCCACTGCAAGCTCTGGTGGAATTCCTCATCCAGATATTCCAGGTCACTCAAATCACAGGGCCTGGGTGTATTCAAAGGGAGAAAGGTAAACTGATTGTTTCAAAAAACAGCTGCCCAGACCTCATGCCAAAATGTGGTTATGTCACTCCTGGCTAAGGTGACACAGACGTATTCTAACAATTGGATACTTTTGAATATACTGAGGAATCTTTTTAGTTCATTAAGTAGTTTTATATTGGAAAAGGAAATTTTAAAATGCTTACAATAATAAACACAAAATGATTACTGACTCAGGGGCTCTCCATGGCCGTTGGAGAAGAGTATCATTTGAAAACAACTAAATTATAGACAGATCAATTCTTTTTTTTTTCTTCTTCCAGTTTTATTGAGATACAATTGACATATGGCACTGTATAAGTTTAAGGTGCATAGCATAATGACTTACATACAAGGACAGATCAATTCTACTTAGTAGTTTCATGCAATGCTTGTAATGTTACTATATTTATATAAACTGATTTATATCTGTTATATGATGTTCTCTTATGCTTACATAAAATCTCCAAATGCATTTTTATTGGACTAAAAGGTTTATGTGATATCTAAGCACTCAGAAAAGTAAATCACCATAAACCTAACAGGAATGATTAGGGGAAAAACAGGGACAAAAGGGTCAGAGGTGCCAGAGAGGCCAGTGCCTCTGGTCCCACAGGCAGGGCCGGGTGGACACTTACAGTCTCAGGAGTGCCTTATAGAAGGGCCTTGTGAAGAAAGCGTCCAGAAGGTACTGATGGATCAGAGCCAGGCCTAGGATTCGACCACTAAACCTGAACCTGGAACACAGACAAGGCAGAGCAACTGAAGGGCAGCTGGGAAATTACACTGTTAAATATTTTCATTTGTACCGTTATCTGATGTGTTTCTTCATAGTACTCATCTTTTAAGCTGCTTGAAAAGTCTGCAAATTGATGACACAATGGAGGCATCCATTCTTCTTATTCTTTACCATAAACAATGGCCATGAACTAGGTATGTACTAAGGAACCCTCCTCTCCCCCAAGTACCCAAATAGAATCATTTTGCTGGAATCCTTTTCTCAGACCTGAGAGTATAAGGACCTAAGTGATGAAAAGAGCTGGTGGAGGGGAATTCTGGGACCCTAGACAAACAGTCAGCATTTTAAAAAAATTATTTATTTTTTTTCTTTGGACACTTTTTTTTTTAACATCTTTACTGGAGTATAATTGTTTTACATTGTTCTGTTAGTTGCTGCTGTATAACAAAGTGAATCAGCTATACATATACATATATCCCCATATCCCCTCCCTCTGTGTCTCCCTCCCACCCTCCCTATCCCACCCCTCCAGGTGGTCACAAAGCACGAGCTGAGCTCCCTGTGCTATGCGGCTGCTTCCCACTAGCTATCTATTTTACATTTGGTAGTGCATATATGTCAATGGCACTCTCACTTTGTCTCATCTTACCCTTCCCCCTCCCCATGTCCTCAAGTCCATTCTCTACATCTGCGTCTTTATTCCTGTCCTGCTCCCGGGTTCTTCAGAACTTTTTTTTTTAGATTCCATATATATGTGTTAGCATATGGTATTTGCTTTTCTTTTTCTGACTTCACTCTGTATGACAGACTCTAGGTCCATCCACCTCACTACAAATAACTCAATTTCATTTCTCTTTATGGCTGAGTAATATTCCACTGTATATATGTGCCACATCTTCTTTATCCATTCATCTGTCGATGGACACTTAGGTTGCTTCCATGTCCTGGCTATTGTAAATAGTGCAAACAGTCAGCAATGAACCTGAGGATCTGAATCTAAGGATATGGAAAGTTTTCTGGACCACGCATCCTCACCTATTCGGGCATTCCAAAGATACCACCTGAAGGTCTAATGTGTGCCTGACCCTATGCTGGGAGGTGGGGGACCTGAGTATGAATCACATATGGCGGCTGTGCTCATGGTCAGTGGGGAGAAGTACGTGGAATCCCACTGTGGTAATCGGTAAGTGGAGCCTACATCGTCACACGTGAAGAACAAGGTCTCTGCTGGGAGGAACTGATCACATAGACCTGGTCACCTCCAGATGTAAGGGCCTTCACTGATTTAAAACCTTGTTGGGGTAAACTGCTTCCTGGCAGTTTTGCTGGTGATCTGCCTAGCTGCATGCCACGGCTCCCGAGGGCTTGGTCCCATTGTTGCCCTGCTCCTAAACCAGTTTCCCGTCTGCCTGGTCTAGCACGCTGGTTCCCTCACCCTGTGTTCTGCCCATCCCTGGTGCCTACCTCCATGATTGGGGTCTCTCCTGTCTCTTCCTATCTAACTAGATTTTCACCTAAGCATAGACTTAGCTGTGACTTTTCTCAGATCCTCCCAGTTGGAATTTCCAACTAAGCCATGACCTTTCATGAGGCTCTTTTTAGACTCAAAAGACTTTGTACTCTGTAACTGCTATAAAAATGGTTTAAATGAATAGATTATCGGATCCTGTAATAAGTGCAATCATAAGCCGCACTTCAAATTGCCACTTTAGAAGGAGTCGATTCTTTTTGCGTGAAATAACATGTAAATATTATTGACTCCGGGATGACCAGAGGCGAGTAGAACGTTAGTAAAGGTGCTAAAGGGGCACCGTGGATGGGGAGGCTCATGGAACAGCTGAACATCTTATAGTCCTTGAGGCCGGGGTACACCATCAGTGCTGCATCCCCCAGGGCTCTTTCCTGATACCCCAATAACCAATGGGTCCCGAACATGGCGGCCACAATCCTGCGTACTCCATGCAGGCTTACCCACTCTAACGGACTCTGAGGCATCACAACTGATGCTCCTAACATGATGTGGGGCTGTGGCCATGTGGTGGAGACGGCGAGACCACCCACAGTGGGAAGAGAGCAAACGTCAACACAGAGGTGCCTGCCAAGAACCTCCCTCACTTAGAGGTGGCCCTGAAAGGCCTAGTAAAGAGAAATGGTAATCTCAGCAGGCAGTAGTGTCTGCAGAAATGGAATAGATAAAAATATTACATGAGAATACTATTTTCAGCTCAATGTTAAAAAAGGGACTATCTCAATAAATTGTAAATTCTCCAGCAAAATACACGTTACTCAAATCTATTCAAGAAGAAGAACTTAAATAAACAAATGACCATAGTATAAACTAGAAAACTTTGAGGAAAAAGAACTATGTTCAAAATTGATGCTGGGACAGTCCATACATGGACAGAAAACACCCTTACTATTTAAATAGCTCCAGACACCAGAAAAGGGTAGAAAACTTCTTACTTCATCATTATGAGCTACCATAACCACAAAATGGAATCTGGGAAAAAGGAAAGGAAACTAAAGACATCTCACTTATACATTAAAAACATCATAAATAAAACACAAGGGAAAGTACCAGTCCATTCCCTGAATAATGCCAGATGATTAAGGATGTTTGATTTTAGGAAACTAAGGACAATTTACTATTAGGTATTCTATTATTAAAATTAATAACGATGTCAAGAGACAAAAATCATATGGCTTTTCTTTTTTTTTGGTTAGAAGCTGAAAAGTTACTTGAAAATATTCACCGTCTATGATATCACTTATATGTGAAATCTAAAAAAATGATACAAATGAACTTATTTACAAAACATAAATAGACTCACAGACATAGAAAACAAACTTATGGTTACCAAAGGGGAAAGGTGGTGGGGGAGGGATAAATTACGAGGTTGGGATTAACATATAACACACTAGTACATATAAAATAGATAATCAACAAGGTCCTACAGTATAGCCCAGAGAACTCTCCTCAGTACCCTGTAATAAGCTATATAGGAAAAGAATTTGAAAAAGATTTTATATATATATGTGTGTGTGTTTATATATATATATATATATATATATCTGAATCACTTTGCTGTATATCTGACAGTAACACAACACTGTAAGTCAACTGTACTCCAATATAAAATAAAAATTTTAAAAAATGGGGTAAAAGGGGACCAAGAAAAAAAAACATCCACTGTCCATTTCTGAAGAAAAAAAATCTTTGTAGTAAACAAGGAATAGAAGAATACTTCCTTACATAATGAAGAACATTCATCTCTGCATCATATCTGACAATAAAAATACAGGGTGCTGGTTACCACCACCCTTCACACTGTTCCATCAGTTCTAGTCACTGTAATTCATTACAAGTGGAAAATGGGAAACAGATTAGAAGTAACGTTTATGGAATGCCTATTGGGCCAACACATATTAGGTTATCTCGTTGATCCTTGTTACTCTATTTTATGACTATGGCTATCTTCATTTCACAAGAAGTCTAGGGCCAATAATTAGCCCCGGGCAAGTGGTACACTGGGGAAACTGACCCATATCTGCCAGAAGCCCGACCAAGCCTTTTGCTTTGTGTCCATTTTGAGAAGCTGGACAGTAGTGAGGTTAATCCTCTGGTCCAGGGGCCAGGCTGCCTGGTGTGTGACCTCGTGCTAGGACTTAACCACCTATGCTTCATTTCTTCTTCTGGAAAATGGTACCCTCCAGGTGATAACTATTATTATTTTATGTTGGCTTCCAATACCTCCTTGTGCTAATTAGGAATATTTTGATTCAAGTAACCTTCAACTAGTTTAAGCCAAAGGGGGAATTCATTATAAGGTCCTGGCAGTGTCTCAAGAAACGCAGGGTCAGGAATGCAGTTGAGCGTCAGGAACTGGGGTGACTTCACCCTCCCTCATCCAGTGTCTCCCCTTAGCTCTTCTCTGTGCACATCTGCTCCTTTCTTCTCTCTCACTGCCAACACGGCTCATGTCTCTCAGCCTGGAGTTCAAGCCCCTAGAGAGACCAACTTGACTTTCACTGACCTAGGTCCAAATTTCCAGCATGATTCCGTGATTGTCCCAACTCAGCTTGGATGTCCACCCTGCACCAATCCTGAGCGGTCAGGAAAGCAGGGTCTGGGGAAGAGATCTCGGAGTCTGGTGTCCTGCTCAGCACTTTGAAGCTGGGATCAGCGTGGCTTGCCTCTCCACCAGGGGCTGGGATCAGATGGAGGGTGGCAGATGGGGTTGTTTTCAGCACATGGGACTGCAATGCAGACCACCCACTGAGAACTGTTTATTTGCTTTGAATGGGGTCAGGCATAAGATGGAATTTCTAAAGACAAAATTATATTGGTTTCACAGGCTGATGTGGGCAACTAGTAGGCCCTTGATATTTTCTCATAGCTGTGTGAGCAATCCATGATAATGTGGTTTGGCTTTATATAAACACAGACAGGATGGCTCATAGCCAGTCCAGTACATACAGTAAAATATATTCCAGAGAGATGAACTATGGTCTGGGGTGTGTTAGTACAGAGCACATAATACAGGGACTGTACAATTCAAATCCAAACAACAGCTTAAAAGGCAGAGACGGGAATGGAAAGCCTTTCCCAGTTGATGAATTGCCCTGACAATCTCACGAGAAAACATCTTCCAGTGCTTGTACATCTCCTTTATCCATCTCACCCAGCTTGAACAACTGCTTGCTGGGAAATTGATTGTGTTTGTTGTCAGCATTGGTTGGAAATGTGTAGGAATTAGGAGACGGAAAGAAAGTCCTTTTCTTTAGCCTATGGATTGATCACTGGAGAAACTATCCAGATAATTTAAGCAAAACAAAAGAAAAACAGTTTACTTTTTAATTTTATTTTATTTTGCGGTACGCGGGCCTCTCACTGCTGTGGCCTCTCCCGTTGCGGAGCACAGGCTCCGGACGCGCAGGCTCAGCGGCCATGGCTCATGGGCCCAGCCGCTCCGCGGCATGTGGGATCTTCCCAGACCGGGGCACGAACCCGTGTCCCCTGCATCGGCAGGCGGACTCTCAACCACTGCGCCCCCAGGGAAGCCCTCATTTAATAGACTCCAAAGTATTTCATTTTCTGAATGTTCTATGCTTGGTTTGGCGCTCCCCACGCTGATGGAAACCTAAGTGGTTTTCATCTTTACGCATCTGCTCACAGGTATTGGAGGGGGACAGCATACAGCCAGTCAACTCTGGGACCATGGGAGAACCTCTGAAACGGGCAGATGTCCCTCTTCAAGCATCCTCATCAACACCTCAGCACACATCCGGGAGATTAACTTGAGTTGCCTCGGATAAAAGAAACTGGAGCCACTCTGAGCTTTCCTAACGCTGCTGAGGGACATCACGGCAGGAAAGCTGAGAGCGACCAATGTTACTGGCAAAGGTTTATCTCACTTCCATCTCGGTTTTGCACACTGCAGTGAGCGTTCAAAGGCAATGGAGTTTCACATATTTCCAGCACATCTTCCCACCTGGTTTAAAAGGCCCAGCAAAGACTTGAGTCTCCCCTTGAGAGGGTTACTGTTTGTTGACTCATTACTCTTTGGGTTGTTTGCCAATAATCCAAGAAAAGCAGTATAGTGGAGAGGACCACGTTGCAAGCTCTGATGTCAGGCTGCTTCGGTTTAACTCTTCTGACCTGTGTGACTTTGGGCAAGCTGCTTACCGTCCCTGGGCTTCAGTTTACTCATCTACACAATGGGATCATAATGGTACCTACTCTATAGGGCAACTGCTAAGATGCTGAAAGGCTTTGCCCAGGGACTAGTGGAGGTCAGTCTACCTGGATGTTTATCCAGAGACTGGCATGCCTGATCCCTTTTCCAGGCTGAGGATCCTAGGGCTACACATCCAGGCCTGATCAAAGGATGAGAATGTGGGGCTTCCCAGGTGGCGCAGTGGTTGAAGTCTGCCTGCCGATGCACGGGACGCGGGTTCGTGCCCCGGTCTGGGAAGATCCCACGTGCTGCGGAGCGGCTGGGCCCGTGAGCCATGGCCGCTGAGCCTGCGCGTCCGGAGCCTGTGCTCCGCAACGGGAGGGGCTGCGGCAGTGAGAGGCCCGCGTACCGCAAAAAAAAAAAAAAAAAAAAAAAAAAAGGATGAGAATTTGGACTTGACCAGTGGACTAGCCTGCACTTTCCTGCTGTTACAGAACTGCAGACTTCTGCTTTGGTTACAGACAGCACTCCTGTATCGCAGTGCCTGGCTACAGACGAGGGCACAGTCCACATTTGCTGAATTGAATTAAATCGAAAGTTATCATTTGGTTTGATTCCAGTGGATAAACTGTACAAACCTACTGAAAATTCCTGAAACGTCATTTGAAGCTTGTTCGATGAGATTAATTGTTCACATTTCCAATATCTAGAGTAGGTCTCTGATCTGAAAGATGGACAGAAAGACCAAACTGCAGAGAAGACTTGAGGTCATGGAGTCAATGTATGGGCGAATGTGATGAATGTTTCACACCCAGAAGCTGAACTAGCAGGTCTCTCTCTCCCTTTCTCTCTCCCTCTTCCATCTCTCTAATGAAACTCTGTGTAGGAACATGTTTTAGCAGCAGGTAGGATGTAATGATTTCACGGTGTACTTTTCAACTGATTCTTTAAGCAAAAGCAGTTTGCGTAATGGCAAAAAATTTAGCCAGGAAGTTTGGGAGAGGGATTTCTTGTCCACAGGTCAGATTTATGGAAGGGGAAACAGGATGGTTTGCCAAGTGAAGAAAATAAAAGACCTAATTACACAGCATTGTAAATCAACTATACTTCAATAACATTAAAAAAAAAAAAAAAGACCTCATTACCCGGGAAAGACATTTTGGATAATGCAACAAAACCCTTCAAAAAGGCTTCTAGTTAATTCCTTTATATGAAAGTGATATAAAAATGGGATAACACCCTCATTGCAGTGTCCAGGCAACATTTCAAGTCTGAAAGGTTCTGCTGTGGTCTTTCTGGTAGTTTGATCCCCTGGCATAAAACTTGTGTCCCTGATAATTGTCTCACGGTGTCTTTTCGTTCCGGCGACCGTTTCAGGCTCTTCTTTTTTTTTTTTTTTTTTTTTTTTTGCGGTACGCGGGCCTCTCACTGTTGTGGCCTCTCCCGTTGCGGTGCACAGGCTCCGGACGCGCAGGCTCAGCGGCCATGGCTCACGGGCCCAGCAGCTCCGCGGCATGTGGGATCTTCCCGGACCGGGGCATGAACCCGTGTCCCCTGCATCGGCAGGCGGACTCCCAACCACTGCGCCACCAGGGAAGCCCTTCAGGCTCTTCTTGACCTGTAAGCCATCAATCTCTCTCTGTATGCTTCTTGGCTTCTGCATCTTTTCATGCATCACCACTAAGCATCAGAGATACTCCCTGTACCAGCTTCAGCCTTGAGGAGCCCAAAGCTGGTCCCATCTCTGGGCCTTCCTGCCTGGAAGGGGCATCAGTGTATTAGGGAGCTGTCAAGAGCTGGACACTTGGTGACAATGTGCTTGGGGACTGAGGCAGATACAAGAACAGCTGGCAGGACACTGAGGTCTGCTCAAAACCCGCCACAGAGGCAACAGACCTTGATGGCTTCTTCCAAACACCATGGTATCTTCCGGAGCACAAACACCTTCAGAACCAGCACTGCAATGGCAAATACCAGAGGCTCAAAAACATTTTTTTGGTCACTGAGCGAAGCCAGAGGGCTGCTAAAACTGCCCCCGGGCCTGAGTGCCCCCAGACCACCGTCACAATGGCCTGTCTCCCAAGCTATGACTCTGGGACTGCACCCACCTGCACGGCCTACCTCCTGCAGACTGACAGCTGAGTTCTAGAAGGTTTTCTCTGCTGCAGTCATGTTTTCCATCCCTGCTCATTTCCGGCTCTTCCCCCATCACTGCTTCCCTGGCAATGGGCCAGGACTTGCAGGGGTTAAGGTCCTTTAAGATGTCTTTGCGGTCCTCCGAAGAACAGAGCCGGTTCCTCAACTGTAGCACAGTTGGCATTTGCTGTCCTGTGCCCTGCAGGGTGTTTCACACCCACCCTGGCCTCTGCCCACCAGACGTCAGTACCACCCATCCCCCCAAAATTGCGATCACCAAAACTGTCTCCAGACATTGCCAAATGTCCCCTGGTGGGGCTGGGGCAAAACCACCCTCTTCAGGAGCAGGATATCCTAATAGGTGGTCATGGTCTCCTTTCTGACACATGGGCACCGTCTGCCTCTCCTGGGCTCTCGAACGCAGTGAAGGTCACAACCTCCAGGCTTTGTGCTCCACTCTGCACATATCTGAGCAGTTTTCATCACTCCCTTAATTTCTTTTTTTTGCGGTACACGGGCCTCTCACTGTTGTGGCCTCTCCCGTTGCGGAGCACAGGCTCCGGACGCGCAGGCTCAGTGGCCATGGCTCACGGGCCCAGCCGCTCTGCGGCACGTGGGATCTTCCCGGACCGGGGCACGAACCCATGTCCCCTGCATCGGCAGGCGGACTCTCAACCACTGCGCCACCAGGGAAGCCCACTCCCTTAGTTTCTAAGTGTGCCTTCCGACTCCACCAAACCTCATTTCAGACTCCCGCCTAGAACTTGGGCTCTAGGTCTCTCTTGGGAAAAGGATGGGAGGGGAGAATAATGCCTCCCAAATGTACCAGATTGTGTTATCCTTTCTGAGGGGATGATGTCTGATCTGAATTAAGAAAAGGAGTGAGCTTCCAGGAAAGGAGCATTGCAAGCTGTGGGAACAGCAATGCCAGAGGTGGGATCATATATGGTTTGCTTGAATAACAATAAAGAGGGCAAAGCGGCTGGACACCGGAGAGAGAACGAGAAGATGGGAGAACATGAGTTTGGAGACATTCCCCAGGAGACAGGTCATGCAGGGCTTGGCAGGCATGGGGAGGAGTGTGGATTGTATTCTGAGTGTGATGGGGATCCACTGGAGGTCCCCTGTAGGGCTGATGGGATGAAATGACTGATGCTGGGAATGATCACTCTGGATGCTGCAGGGAGAGAGGGGAGGCTGGCAAGCGTGGGAGCAGACACTCCCAGGAGACACTGCAGGAGTTTAGAGGCTCCTGCAGTAACCCAGGTGGGAGGTGATAGCAGATTACACTGGGGTAGTGGGGATGGAGGTGATGAGCTCAGATTCGGGATGCATCTTCATGACAGAACCAAGAGGATTCGCTGATGGATTGGATGGGAGACGCGAGAAAAAGAGAGGCGTCAAAGACAGTCCATGGTCTTGGGCCAGAGCAATTGTGTAGATGGTGGTGCCATTTAATGAGATGGGAAACACCAGAAGAGAAGGTTTGGAAGAGAAACTTGAGAGTTCTCTTTTAGGCCTATTAAGTTTGTGATGCTTACTAAATATCCAGGTGGAGCTGTTGAGTGGGCAGTTTGACCAATCAGTCAGGAACAGGGCCAGGCTGCAGATGTTAATGTGGGGTCACAAGGATGGAGCTACATGAATCCATGAAGCTGGATGAGATCACCAAGGAAATGCGAGCGGTTGGAGCGGTGGACCAAGGGCTGAGCCCTAAACAGTGCAACATCCAGGGGTCTGGAAGCTGACAACAAAGGCAACTGAGCAGGAACAGGGGATGAGTTAGGATGGGAACCAAGGGATGTGGAGAGTGTTCAGGAAAGAGGCAGAGACCGACTGTGTCAAGTGCCTCTGAGATCAAATAATAGGAGGTCCAAGAGTTGCCCACTGGGTTTGGCAACCCTGATGAGAGCTGTTTCTGTGGAGGGAAAGGGGAGGAAAGGCTGGAGAGAATGGTAGAAGAGAAAGCAGAGAAAGTAAGCACAGATAACTCTTTGTAGGAATGTTTCTTTAAACATGTAGGAGAGCTGTGAATCAAAGTGGTAGGTGGAGGAGGGTGTGACATCTAAGGAAGCTTGGATTTGTTTTTAAATGTGAGAGAAATGACAGCGTGTTCATGCATTTTTAATCTCAACAAATTTACCGAGTGCCTCCTCTGTGCCAGGTGTGTACAAAGATATGAAGGGAAACGTTCGTTCTGAAGAATGTACAGTTCGGTAAGGGGGAGAGATCTAGCAATGCAGCATTTCATTACCATGTAGCACGTGCTGTAGAAGAGGGCACAGGAGGTGTGAAAACCCAGAGGAGGGAGACTTAGCTGACTTGGGAGGGATTAAATCTAGGTAGGCTTCCTGGAGGAAGTGATGACTGAGGTGAGCTTTGAAGAATGAGTAGAAAATTAGTCTGCTTCAGAAGGCAGGGAAGGGCTTTTCAAGAAAATAAAATCATATGAGGAAAGAGGCAGGAAACAGAATGGAATATGTTTAGAACAGCAAGAAATTCACAATGACTAGAGCAGAAAGAGGGAAAAGGGGCAAGGTGAGGCTGAAGAAAGAGGAAGTGGGAGGTCCTGGAAAGTCTTGTTCTCCATGCCAACAAGTTCAGCCTTTAAACTGTAGAGAATGGGGACCCACTGAAGGACTTAAGCCAAGGGGGTGACATGCTTGCTTTGGGATTTTAGAGAAATCAGCCTGCAGCCATGTGAGGGATAGTTCTGAGGACGGACAGAGGGGAGGGTATTACAGTATGTCCAGGGAATTGTGAGGAACATTTTGGAGATAAAATTTTCAGGACAGGGAGCTTTATGTGAGCAGAAGGAGAAGAGAAGGATGACAGGAAGTGGTTCCTGGGAGAAATTAGATCTTAACTTCGAGGGGAATCAAGTTGACGATGTTTAGCAGGGACAAAAGCTGAAAAAGTTTGAAGCTCAGCAGAGAGGTCAGGATAAAAGCAGAGATTTAGAATTCATAGTATGACATGGAGAGAACTTTATGGAAGTTTATTTTGATTCCATTGCTATATTTTATGTAAAATTATATCTTTCCATCTATCTGTCTGTCCATCCATCCATCCACCCATCCATCCATCCATCCACCCATCCATACATCCAATAAAATAGCATGGAAGGACTTAAGGCAAAATATTAATAGCATTTATTTCTGTGTGGGCTTATTTCCTTATGTATATTAAATATTTTTACAATGAATGTGGGTTACTGATGTGATAAAATTATATATATTTATTTGCATATAATAGAGATACAAGGAAAACTAGAAGACATTGGTGTCTCAGAATCTAAGGGAGTAGACTTTGAGGTAGGAGTCCATATCTACCGCAGTGATGTTTCCATTAAGGTAGAGAGGGATAATAGTCCCCTAAGTTTGCAATTAGGTGGTCTCCACTGTTCAAGGAAAGAGCAATTTTGGTGAATACTGATGTCAGGTTTCAGTAGGTAAAGGAGAGAATGAGGGAAAGGAGCCGTAAGCAGGGGGAGAGAGTAAAGTACAAAGACAGATGAGAAAGAGAACATTTCTGGAGTAAGGGCATGGAGGAGATGGGAACAGAGGGAGCCAGAACCTCAGTGCGAGATCCGCCTGGACTGGGAGAAGGGCGATGCAGGGAAGTATTAGGGTCGAGTGGGTATTTGTAGTCATGGTGGGAAATGGAAGTGGTCCTCTCAAGAGTTTCCACTTCAGTAAGATCTGAAGGCATCTCCTCAAAGTGAAGGAGTCTGGTTGGTAGGGGCTTTCAGGCCAGTGGAATGAAAGATGCATCAAAGGACAGGTGAGCTTTGCTATAGAACCTGCTGAGGTCAGAGAGTATGATTTAGGATTGTACCGTCTCTCAGGATCATTTCATTTTCTCTGGTGCTAGAGGTGCAGGGAACAGCTCCAGTGTTGAACATGGGAGACTGAGTTATGATATTGATCCAAGGTGGCGTTTTGCCCATCAGACGGGGTGTAAGCGTGGAGGGGAGGGGGAATTGTGTACAGGGGAAAGAGGCGTTCAGAACTTGAAGTTTTCTTCATCTGTCCTGAAAGAGACCCTGCCAACACAAGATAATGACAGAATATGGTCTTCTGACTGCTAATTAGCAACTGAAATGAATGTGTCTAGCCCAAGTGCCCTTCACTAAAATTAGCCCTGCAGGGGGCAAAGGACTAAGACCAGGGCTGCTTATTCCTCAACATGGCAACATGGTGGGCCAAATGGGCGCCTCCTGTTCAGAGAAAGCTCTTCTAGAAGTATATTATGCAGATTATCTGTATCTGTAGCGGGTTGAATGTGCCCCCCAAAGATGCATCGTCTTCCTCAACCCTGGATCCTGTGACCTTAAGAAAAAGGGTCCTAAAAACAAAAAAAAACCAAAAAACAAAAAGAAAAAGGGTCCTTGCAGATATTATTAAGGATCCCAAAATGAGATCATCTTGGATTATCCACGTGGGCCCTAAATCCACTGCCAAAAGCGCTTATAAGAGACAGAAGAGGAGAAGACACAGAAACAGAGGAAAATGCCATGTGAAGACAGAATCAGAGACTGAAGTTATTGCAGCCACAAGCCAAGGAATGCCTGGAGCCACCAGAAGCTGAACGAGGCTGGGAAGGATTCTTCCCCAGAGCCTGGGCAGAGGACATGTCCTTGCTGACACCTCACTTTTGGACTTCTGGCTTCTAGAACGGAGAATACCCAGTCTGTGGTAACTTGCTAAGGTAGCTCTTGGAGAGTAATATAGCACCCAATGCAAAGGACACCCCTCTTCCTTCATCTTCTTGGACATTGATCACTAAACCTATAATTGCAGAGTTTATAAGTTGACCCACTGAAGTCATATTTTTAATTTCATGCAAGAGGAGAATTTATCTAATTTTCAACAAGACATAGACTCTGGTTCCATGCCCAGAATTATATAGGAAAGTTGACCAAACAATGCTGCTTGCCTGGATAACTGAAATGTTCTGAGATCTGCTATAATCCTCATCTAACTGGGTAAAACAGGAAGGTGAAGGTTTAAAAGGTCTTAATTATCTGAGCTGCAAAGACCAGAGAATAAAGGAATAACAGTGTCACTGTGCTCCAGGCAAAACCCATAGCGCCCTACTGACCCTTTAAATGTTGTGTCTTTCTCTGCCTGTGACTCATTAAGCAATGTACAGTATTACACAAAAACTGAGTCAGGTGAAAAAAATAATCAATCTGCTATAACCTAAACAACTTTTAGGTTTTTCATTCATTCAATCTTTCAACAACTCATATTGAGGTACCTACCATTTTTGAGGCACTGTCCAGTTGCTGGGGTACTTAGAGCACAACAGACAAGGCTCCCAAGCTTCCATGGGGCATACAGACTAGTGACATTATGGTTCAGGAAATTATTAGAATTACTAAACTACTACCTAAGTCTCAACTGAAATGACATTCTGTAATTTTCACCTGACTGGCAAAATAATAATGGCTCTGACAACATCATGTTCTCATGCTACACAAAAGCATAAGTACTGGTATAACCACATACCAGGAATACTTGAAGCTATCTGAGTAATTGGTTCTGAATTAATTGTGTTGGTAGAGGGGAAGTATGGGAAGCATAAACTATATAAATGAATCAACACGATGTCAGGGCTTGCGACTATGTTCTATTTAGCTTGATTGTTTTGAAGATTTATCGACTGATTGTATTTTTCTTTACAGCATAGAATTAGTTGATATTCTTTGCGATGAGAATAGAAGAAGAAAGTCCCTAGAAGTCTGGATAGTAAGGAAAGCCAATCTTGGAGTCTACATTTGCTATTCATCATCTGAAACCTGAAAGTCCTTCATGCCCCTTTGTGCCCCAGAGGTCCCAAGGCATCTGTCTGGTCCGTTCCCAGCCTGTGCCTGAGGGTCTGTCTCCTGGATTATGTCACACACTTTCTTAGATGTCTGGAGTGATTCCCATGTGTCTGTCGCAGTGAGGTTCCTAATCATTAGATTTATACGTCTCCACCAATTATTCCCCTTCTCAGATCCTGAGACCATTTAGGTACCTTGATCCTGTTCTCAATTTGACTAGGGTTGAACTTTTGTCCCAGGTCCACCTGTGCAAATGTCCTTTTCAATACATTTTTTTTCCCAGACAGCTTTACTATTCTTAACTTAGGAAATCCATTCCAGGTGGTTGACCCTGACCCTGGCCCTGGCCCTCCATTCATTCCAAATTCTGTTGCTGTAAAACTCTTCACCCTTCCCACTGCTCTGAATATATATCTCCTCTAATGAAGTTGAGGCTAGACAGAAGATAAACCTTTGTATTTTCACATAACTTATGTTTATAGAAAAGCTCTTCCAATAGACAAAAAGTCTTTTGAAGACGAGATGTTGGCTCTCTTGATTCTATTTGGTATTTAAACAAATCCGAAAATGAACACATCTCTTGGAAAGTACGTCTTTCAATGACTTAACCAATAGTTGCAATTTTTAACATTTTTATACTTAGAAAGGGTCAAGCGTAAGGATTTCTCAGCCATGATATTAACTACATATTGTAACTTATTCTCGGGCTTGTATTGTTACTAGAGTATTTTCATTTCCTTTGTCCTCAAAGCAAATTTTTAAGGTGGGCAGCATCCATTTCCTTTACTTAATCAAGCCACAGTGTATCCACAAAAAAGTTTGAGGCACGTAATCGAAGCCTAATTTTTAATCCCCAGGTTACACGTTAGGACACTGAAGTAAGGTAATGTAAACAGCCTGGTCAAATTAATTAACTTTGATTCTTTTGAAACCTTTGCTCAGTTTAAATCCTAACACACCAGGGAAATTAGGAGAACAGGAAATGCCATCTCCCGCCTCTGTACAGCACAGAAGCTTATTCACACCTCCACCAGTGGTCACTTATACAAAACGTGCTGTGACATTTTGTCCAATCATATATGCATCCAGGACAGCTAAAGGTGGGAAACCCAGATCTCTATGGCGGGAACTTATTATTCTTTTTTAAGTCCTTTCAATGTTAGGTTGAAACAGCCTCTCCACTTTTCTCTCCCCATCTACAAATAAGGGATAATAATGTTCAATTTTGCTTACCTACCTCGAGGGAGAATTTTAGAAAAGAGTACTTTAATGCTCATAGGTTCTTTGAAGATGAAAAAGCATCCATAATTGCTAAATTCTATGATATTTTAAAAACCCATCTCAAAGATATTCCTTTTTCCTTATGCTTGTAACTTTGATTAATTAAAAACAATTATCCTTTCTCAACCTCACTATTTAAGTGCATTAAATACGAGGTCTCCACACAATATGTGTTTCCATGCTCTACCCGACATTATTGCCTTCCTCTTTGGACGTCCACTTCATGTTTTCTAACTTCTCACGTATTGGTAAACGGAGTGAAAATCTGTTGTTTCTGGCTGGGGTGATTTCATTTCTTTGTGTGAAAACTGCACCCACATCTAGCTTTCTTCTTCTCACACTCTCTGGAGGGCTCCTGAAGCCGCCACCAGCATCTGTGGCAGTGTTTCTCCAAGGGCGGAGATCCTTCCTTTGGCATCAGGTTCCCTGGGGTGCTTGTTCGAATATAGGTGCCTGGAGATTAGACTCTCTGTGGGGTGCGCTCTGGGAATCTGCATTTAAAACAAGCTCTGCAGTTGCTGACTGAAGTTTGAGGACCACAGACTCCCAGTCCCTCATCCTTTTTTTTTTTTTTACGATGGAAAAATATGGCGTGAAAGTCGGAAGTGAAGTTTTGACTCAGGCAACAGTCACTGTGCTCTATGCGTGGGTACCAGAGAAGGATGGAGTTCAAAGACCTGTCTCTTCCAAAAGCAGAGGATGTGAAGGGTCCTGCTTGGCCTCTTCTCAGCCCAGTGACCTGCATCCATGCCTCCTCCTGTCCCACTAAATAGGGGCGGGGTTCTTCCTTTTGTCCCAAGCTAATCTCCTTCTTGTGTCACCAGCCTGTACGCGGTGACACTTGCCATGTGTTTCCCTCCAGTCCAGAGGACGAAGGGCTGCCCTGGTTTCAGTTTCTCTTTCCACCTGTGCCGTACAAGTCTTTCCCCTTCTTCTTTCATTGTCTCCTCAAAAACCTTGCACCCTTCCAGCTGCCCCACCCAACTGAGCTTCCAGAAAAAGCAGTGATCAGGTCTACAGACGGCTAATACAAATTAAAACAAACAGAGCTCCCTTTGGAATGTGAACGCAGTGCAAAGAGCAGGGGCAAGTACCAGCAAAAAGCGCGTCCCTGCTATGCAGTCAGTATTTGGGAAGGGCAGTCTTGATTCTCTGCAGCTCCCTGTACGTACAGAACGACGTTTCCCCGCTCCCACGCCACGCCCGGCGCGGTCTGCATTCCCTTTGCTGGGTGCACATTCCTGCCAGCTGAGTTCAGGGTTTGGCCCTAAGCTAGTGTCCCATCTCTACAGCTAATCGTGGGTTGGGCTTGGTCCTGACATCCCCGCCAGTGGTTTGCTCTGTATTTGTTCCCTCCTGGTCTGTGGGAAGACTGAGGCGTGGCATCTGACCCTCCTGCACATGCAGGCCCGCGGGGAGGGACAGGGTGGCCTGCCGCTGGGCAGGTGACAAAACCACCTGCCTGAACACTCCCTGCCCTCTATCCTCCCAACCACCCAGGAATGCTGTGGGAATCCTGATTCCCAAGGGGTGTGGTGTCCGTCCCTGAATGAGTCGGGGAGGCAACCGTCCTGGGAAGCCTAGAGGGGTGGGATAGGGAGGGAAGGAGGGAGACGCAAGAGGGAGGAGATATGGGGATACATGTATACGTATAGCTGATTCATTTCGTTATACAGCAGAAACTAACACACCATTGTAAAGAATTCTACTTCAATAAAGATGTTAAAAAAAAAGCAAGTGGAAGAATTACTACTAAAGAGGACTAACTAAATAATTTCATTTCTATGAAGTTCTAGAGCATACAAAGAAAACAGGTGCTGAAAATATCTATTCAGTGATTTCAGGGAGTTGAGAGGGGTCACAGATAGACTGGGAAGGACCACGAGAAGATTTCTGAGGTGACAGAAAAATTCCATATCTTTGTAAGGGTGTAGGATATAAATGTATATATATTTGTCAAAAATATACAGATAAAGTTTGTGCATGTAACGTGTACATTTTACTTTAAAATATCAAATTCAGGTCTGGAGAAGTGTACAAGCTCTTGAACCTGGGTGATAAGAGCATTAGGCAGGTCTGTTGTTTGTATATGTTTGAAACGACTCATAAAGGGTATTAAAAACAAGAGGAAGCAAGTGGGAGGTTCTCTTCTGGGTGGACTTGAAGGGAATCAGAGCATGGACTCAGCTCAGGGGCTGGGTTACGCTGGCCCAGGAACCAGAGATGTTGAACATGAACATGTTTTTTTATAGAACTATAGGCCAGGGAAATATTCTTAATCCTGCAAAAATACTGCTGCCCTTGGTCAGCCATGTGACACATTTCTTTTCCCAAGCTTTTTCCATATGGGAACATTAAAGCCATAGTTCTCAATAGGGACATATTTGGCAATATCTGGAGACACTTTTGGTTGTCACAACCCCGGGACGGTGGTAGTGGTGGGACTGTACCTAGTGGGCAGAGGCCAGGGACGCTGTTCAACGTCCTCCAACGCACAGGACAGTCCCCACCATAAAGGATCATCTGGCCCCAAATGTCATAGTGCCAAGACTCAGAAACCTGGGATCAAGAGAACCAACCTAGCTTTCTCTAACACTTTCTGAAGTCCCTATAAAATACACACATACACTCAAGGACAGAATGATGGCATCCGCATCTGTTAAATGCCTACTGGGTACCAGTCACTTTTCCGGTACCCTTACGACCATCACACAGAATAGGCACTGTTATCACCTTTTCACGGGAAAGGAGGCTAAGATGCAGACCCTGCCCAGGGTCACACAGCAGCTGAGAGTTACAGCAGGAATTTACTCCTCTGGCTGTGTGGCACCCTGCCTCAGGAACTGAAGGTTGCTGCCTGTATGCCAGAAACCATGCTGGTTGCAAGGGGCGATAACGTGCTTGCTGCTTGATCCAGTTTCGAAGCTAGCACGAATCCTTACCATACAGAGTAGCCAGGGAGAAATGGAATGAGAAATGCAGACAGCCCAGAGTGGTGTTTTATTCAAACTGTTTTGCACAGAAGTATAAAGATGTGGGGGGAGGAAGAAGAGTCTGAGTGGACAAATGACCAGCCCCCAGACTCCCTGAAGGAGACTAGCTCCACCTTCAGGAGCTAGTCTCCTGACTAGCTCCAATGAAATTTATATTGGAAAGCAAGGTTTCAGCTAAAAGTGTCTGAAAACCTTTGTTTCTAAAAGAACTCAAGGGGACTTGCCTGGTGGTCCAGGGGTTAAGACTCCGCGCTCCCAGTGCAGGGGGTCCGGGTTCAATTTCTGGTCAGGGAACTAGACCCTGCATGCATGCCGCAACTAAAGATCCTGCATGCCGCAACTGAGACCCAGTGCAGCCAAATACATAAATATTAAAAAAAAAATAAGGAACTCAAGAGAAAATGAACTTACTCTTCAGAAGAAAGTTCAGGAAAGAAGTCACAAGAGAACTATAAAGTATTTTAAATGGGCTTTAAGGGTGGGTGACACGTGGACACACCCTTAAATGAGAGAACAGAGGAAATGATGGGGCCCTTAAGGGAGAGGAGCACGCCTGACGGAGCTCGAGGACTGGGTAGAAGAGCTGGCGGGAGAGGTAGACGGTGTCCCAAGACAGGTGATGTTGCACCTTGGGGAGTCCCTGAGGATCTGAGGAATCTGGACTTCATTTTGTAGACACTGGGAATTATTAAAGATTTGAGGGCTGAGGAAAGGGAGGGCAAATGGGATGGAGAATGGAAGACACCAGAGGTAGAGTGAGCGAGGTGGGAGTGCGTCTGTGTGGCATTTCTAATACACCAGAGGCTCACTGACTGCCCAGCAGTTCGTGCGACCAGCATCGGGTCCTCAGAAATCAGACGGCGCATTGAGGAATTCATGTCTAAGACACTTGTTTCTTTCTAATAACTTAGCTAAGCCATTTGTACCAAATGGCATTTCAGTCGTTAGGGATTTATTTTTAAAAATGTATACACACCTGTAATTTTTATATCAATTCATTAATATGCTCATAGATACTTTTTTATTATCATTAGTTTTGTCTCCTTCTGGCCTGGTTGGCTGCTCTCTCATCTCATCTCCTGGGACCCATGCTGACTAAGATGTATCCTTCCATATTTTTCCTCTAAATCATGTAATCACAGACTAAGTTATTTATATTTACATATCTATATCTGTACAGGTACAGGTTTTTCATCGTTATTTTTTGGTTTTTAAATTGTGTTGTTCGTAGTTTTCTGCTTTTCTTCCCTTAACAATATCTTGAAGAAATCCTCTTCCGTCATCTGGTAAGATTCTAATTCAGCTCTTTTACGCCTCATATCATGGTGCAGTGTGGAGCTGCTGTGATGAAGTTAACTGGTCTCTGCTGATGGACACTTGGGTTGCTTCTACATTTGTGTCTTCACAAACGATACTGAAATAAACATCCTGGTATGTTTTGTTAGGGAGGATAGGATAGCTTTTAAAAGTTTGCACTGGAGAGCCATGCTGCCTGGGTTGGATTCCTGGCTCTGCCATTTATTAGCTATGCTACCTTGGGCAAGTACTAAACCTCTACGGGTACCAGTTTCCTCATTTGTAAAATAGGGAGATCATAACAGGATGTGCAACTCATGTAGAGCTTTTACAAAGATACCTGGCCCGTGATAAGGGCTCAATAATATTAGCTGTTATTATAAGAGTCCTTATAGCAGTGCTTTTATTTCTGTGAGAGAGATTCATGGGCCAGAGGGTATATGGGTTTAAAAGTTTTAGTATATACTGTTGATTGTGTTTTTAAAAAGGCTATCAAAATTCATGTTTCTATTGGTGATGGAAGAGAATAAACTTTCACCCAAGTCCTCCTGAAAAGAGGTAATATAATTCTTTTTAATATTTGCCAATTTGATTGTTATAAAGTGATATATCATTGTTTCTTTATTTTGCTTAAATATCCCTGGCCACTGATAAAATTGAAATTCTTTTTATGGGTTTGGTGATTATTTGGATTTTTTCTTCTCTGAACAGCTTTTTTCATTTCCTTTGCTGATTTTTCTAGAGTTGTTTCTCCTCTTCTTTTCGAGGTGGAAGAGCTCTTTGAAATCTGTATCGCAGATTTTCAGCCTCTGATTTTCCTGAGTTGCAAAGATTATTTTTCAGAATCAAAGCTTGCCTTTTGCCTTTATTTATGGTATTTTTGCCATAAAAATGTTTTCATTTTTATATATTCAAATATATTTTCCTTTTCTTTGCTAGATTCCAGGGTTCCAATCTTGAGTGAAAAAGACTCTACCACTCAGTTTCCTGAGTTTGTTTTCTGTTCTCAATAATGTTTATTTTCCAGAATATATAGTAAGTCACCTAGAGTTTTTTGAAGAAATCTTACTGTTACATTTTTTACATGTGCTTTCAAGTTGGAGAGGAATTTAACCTAATTTTTTTTTGGTTGTATATTGGTCTCATTGACTACATAGTCCATTCTTTTCCAACTGACTTGAACTGCCACCTCTGTCATATAAATCTCACACATCCTTAGGCCTATTTCTGCATAAGGCAAGTGTTGAAAAAGAGTGTTCTCGCCAATTGTTTTGAAAGCTTTACTAGAAGTTTCTCGCAAGTTCTGAAGAAAGCTAGGTTAAGAAGTGGACATAGGGCTTCCCTGGTGGTGCAGTGGTTGAGAGTCCGCCTGCCGATGCAGGGGACACAGGTTCGTGCCCCAGTCTGGGAAGGTCCCACATGCCGCGGAGCGGCTGGGCCCGTGAGCCATGGCCGCTGAGCCTGCGCGTCTGGAGCCTGTGCTCCGCAACGGGAGAGGCCACAACAGTGAGAGGCCTGCGTACCGCGCAAAAAAAAAAAAAAGAAGTGGACATAGTCACAACCAGACCTGCACATTTTATGGTGACTTCTCAGCTAATGTGTGCCCTGAGCCTCTCTAGGGCATTGCCAGGAAGGCTACTCAGAAGCAGCCAGAGATGGAACCAGGGAAGCTCTTGTAGGTGCCTAGGAAGGAACCTGGGGGCTGCTATTGGGATGCTGTGGCATGGGGGAGCTTATCTGACCCTTGACTCAAATGAAAACGACACACTGAGCTCTTCTCTCAGGAGGGGCCCTTGGGGGTTGAAGGACCAGGAGACATCCGATGGAATCTCGCAATATTGTGCTTCCTACCTACTAATTCA
Organism: Phocoena phocoena; assembly: GCF_963924675.1. Taxonomy (NCBI): domain Eukaryota; kingdom Metazoa; phylum Chordata; class Mammalia; order Artiodactyla; family Phocoenidae; genus Phocoena; species Phocoena phocoena. The sequence goes on from NC_089227.1 coordinate 10,128,149, forward strand.
GACTCTGCAGATATAGTAAGGGATATTTAAAGTGTGTTATCCATGACTTCTTAAGTTCCATAAAACTCTGCAGTGATACTTAATACCCACTTGGCCAAACTCTAAACATGCTCCAAGAAGCCTCCCTCCCCCCCTCCCCCTCCTCTTGCTAAATACCTGAAAACAGAAGATTTTTGCCACCCAGGTAGTGTCTGCTTGGAAAGGGAGAGGTCAGAGCAGGGGTAGAAGGACGGGGGGAGTCTGGTTCACAGTTAGCAAAGGTTCTTGGAGATTTTGGCTTGAGAGGTCCCAGGATTTCTGGTTATGATATAGGAGGGTTAGATCTGTCACCACCACTGGCATGAAATGAGCAAACGGACCTTCTGGTGGTTGCACAGAAACTGATTAAACAGCATCAGATTTGAACCCTGGCTTCTGAAAATTCTTCCTACACTGATGATTATGTAAAGAGTGACTCAGATCACCATGACTTCTTAAAATGATACATGCTAATACTTAACGAACAGCGCACATCGACACTCTGGTACTCTTCCTCAAAATAGAGAAGTTCACCTCTTTCAGTTGTTTAGTGCATCTTAGATTTGCTCTGGGAAAAGTGGCATTCAAAATCATTGAAACAGAAAAGAATTTCCAGTGGTGATTTCAGAGAACATCTAGTAGAACTTAAATGATGCTTGACAATGACCCGTTTTTCTGAATTACAAATATTCTGAACTAAAAATTGAAATGAGATTGAAACTCATCCATCCATCCATCCATCCATCCACCCACCCTCCCTTCTTCCCTCTGTGCCTCCTGTCCTTCTTTCTTTCTTTCCTTCCTTCCACACTCATTTATTGAGTGCCAAGTTTGTGACTAGGAAAGCAAGACCTCAGTCTTTCAGGGGGAGAGACACACAGTAATGAGTTACAAGTACACAATATAAATCTATAAATACAGTTTATTTCAGAAAGCGATAAGTTCTGTCAATATAATGAATTAAGATGTTAAGTTGGAGAGTTATAAATGGCTGGGCTCTTTTAAAGTGAGTGCTGAGGGAAGGCCCTTAGAGGAGATTTTTCAGCTGGAACGTGAATCTTTTCTATTCAAGCATAATGATTAGAAAATATATGCATTTTGCTCTATTCATAATTTATTAGATATAAAAATAAGTTTGGAGCTTTTCACATTTATAGTTTTGTTGTTTATGCCTCCATTAAAAATAGATAAGAGGACTTCCCTGGTGGTGCAGTGGTTAAGAATCCGCCTGCCAATGCAGAGAACATGGGTTCGAGCCCTGGTCCGGGAGGATCCCACATGCCGTGGAGCACCTAAGCCCGTGTGCCACAACTACTGAGCCCACATGCCACAACTACTGAAGCCTGTGCACCTAGAGCCCGTGCTCTGCAACAAGAGAAGCCACCCCCATGAGAAGACTGTGTACCACAACAAAGAGTAGCCCCCGCTTGCCGCAACTAGAGAAAGCCCGCATGCAGCAACGAAGACCCAACACAGCCAAAAAAAAACCAAAACAAAATAGATGAGAACTTTTGACTTGGTATTTTCATATACATCATTTTATGCAAGTGGGAAATTTCATATACTGAGCCCCACCACTGTCTATAATCCATCACCAAGTTTTGCTCATTTGCTCATCTTTCTTATGAAATAGCTTTCTGCCCTAGTTTGATTCTTTATCCTCTTTTCAAAGAACTATTTCAAAGAACTGCCACTTAAATGACAACCCCATTTCCACTCCAATTCACCTACTTATAACCAGAGTTGACTTTCTAAAATAAAGACCTGATCAAGACATTCCTCTACCCCCCCAAAAAATACATCATCATCTTTGTGATAAAATCCAAACTCCCTGGATGCCATTAAATGCACTTCCCTATTTGACACAAGGTGCCTTTACAGCCTTTCTCTCTCTTTTTTTTTTTTTTTTTTTTTTTGCGGTACGTGGGCCTCTCACTGTTGTGGCCTCTCCCGTTGTGGAGCACAGGCTCCAGATGCGCAGGCTCAGCGGCCATGGCTCACGGGCCCAGCCACTCCGTGGCATGTGGGATCTTCCCGGACCGGGGCACGAACCTGTGTCCCCTGCATCGGCAGGCAGACTCCCAACCACTGCGCCACCAGGGAAGCCCCTCTTTCTCTATTTTGCAGCCAAATCCAACTGACATCTGCTTGCTCACCTGCCATCCTGCTGTGAATTTCGGGCTCTCTCCCTGGAAGTTTCCTCTCCCCATCTCTGCCAGCCAACTAACTATTCTCACTCATTTTTAAAGCTCCTTGTACCTAATACTTATTACCATGCAATGTGACAAGTTCTATAATAGAGGTACGTATAGCATTTATCACATTGTATTGTAATTTGCCCAATTAAATATCTGACTTTGCCTTAGTGGGGGGCTAGAGCCTGACACTGGAGCCAGGTTTTCTGGGTTCCAATCCCAGCTTGGTCTGTGACTATCTCTGTGATTTTGGTTATATCTGCACCTTATTTTCTTCATCTGTAAAAGCAGTATACTAAGTAGTATCTGGGCTATAGTGCTGTTAGATGAAAGTATCTAGAACAGTGCTTGGCATGTTTAATAAGTTTTCAATGGGTGTTTCATTGTTTAGTTTTATATTAACTTCTGTATCTCCAGGGACATAAAATCAACATGAAATGGTGATTAAAAGAATAAAAAGATCATCATATGAGCACCTCACTAATATGCAAATAACAATCATAATCAAAGAATGAAGATATGGAATTTGGAATATTACTTTAAGATTTCTCGGTTGGGCTTCCCTGGTGGCTCAGTGGTTGAAAGTCTGCCTGCCGATGCAGGGGACACGGGTTCGTGCCCCGGTCTGGGAAGATCCCACATGCAGCAGAGCGGCTGGGCCCGTGAGCCATGGCCGCTGGGCCCATGCGTCCGGAGGCTGTGCTCCGCAGCGGGAGAGGCCACAGCAGTGAGAGGCCCGCATACCGCAAAAAAAAAGAAAGGAAGCTACAAACAAATAAAAAAAAACCCAGATGGAACCAGCTGCGACCAAGATGGCAACGAATCTGACCTCCAACAGACCCTGAGTCTCATTAGACACTGATTTTACTACATTAGCATACTAAATGACACAACTACCCTGGCCATGACGGGACATTAAGGACCAAAAAAGGATAAGGGTGTGGCATCCCGCTCCCTTGAAAAAGCCCTGCCCCTTCCCCAGTACACTAATGCATAAGCCTCTCCATCATTAGCCTCATTCCTCCTCCCCTTGTCTTCACTCCTAAAAATTAAATCTCTTTCCTGGTGGGTGAGAAGTTGACCTGTGAACTTAGTTCCTGCTTCTCCATTCTTTGGTTACTGAATAAAGCTTGTGCTGTGTCGTTCTCAGCTTTGGTTTCATTATTTGGTTGCTCCAACCAAAGGGAAAAAGAACCCTCCCCTGTTGCTGCAGAGAGCCTGGTGGGGCTAGGGTCCCAGCAGGGTCCATACAACTTAATTGGGTAATACAAATAAGTAATGAAACAGCAATTACAGGAATTCCTTTTAGGCTGAAGTTCAAAAAAACAGATTTTGTTTTTCCAGTTTACTTAATGCGTGTATATAGAAATGTCACCGTATTTATTCATATTAGTTCCTCTCGACGCTTGACTAGGAATAAAGGGAAGGAGGTTGAATCGCTATGCCCCGTATGCAGGCTTTTGATTTCCGGGCTGTATCCCAGGGTATGTAAAACCCACACACAGGGAGCAGGAAGCAGAGAATTTCAAGTAGCTACAGTCAAGGAGGAGCTAGCAGAAGGATCTGGTGCCAGAGGCCTCTCTGCCCATCTCTGGGGTAGTGCCTGACCTGGAGGTGGCAGTGTGAGAGGGGGCGGGCACTGTGTCAGTAACAAGCTGAGTGTGGAGCTCGTGCAGAGCTCAGTACAGAGCTCCCAGGGGACATGCGTGTTTATTGCCGACACTGTAAGGGCTTTAAAACCAGAGATGACAAATAAAAGTGCGACCTTTGAGCAATTAATTGTACATGGAAGATACGAGCCCTCTGTCTTAACGGCCCTGGTACAAGGAAGTGGCTGGTGTGGCTTGTGGAACCATTCTCACTTATGCACCCAATTGTCAATGAAATGTTATTTTGAACACCTCAAAGTGCCAGGCCTGTGCCAGAGTAAAATAAGACAGACCCACCTCTGCTTTCATGGAGCTTACTCTTTAAAGGGGACACAACAGACAAAACAGAGTGTGGGACGCAAAAGAAGGGCCAGTGAACAGATAAAGAACCAGAATAATAATTTACAAAATGACCTCTTCCAGCCATACGCGAGCAATGTTTCCATCCTGGGTGATGTTTAATCCTGTAAAGCGGGTCAGTTTTCTCCCTGTTTATTTCTGGTCTGCAGGGCCTCTCTGCAGAGGGGAGAGGAGGGCAGGGGGCAGAAGCCACTCCCCTTCCAGGCGGACTCCTGCCTTGGCCTGTCCTGCATTAGGGACAACTTGTAGCTTTACAATGTCAAGGCTGTGACTGTGATGAACCCTGTTATCTTCTGGTCTCCGTTTTCTTATGAGTGATGTGTTGGTCATAGGAAGTGTCATCTTCCTCACAGCCCACGTGGATCACAGGGTAAAGGGTCCCAGCGGGGAGTGAAGAAGGAAGGCGGGCCAGGCGCCTACATCTGAGATCAGCCGCAGCCTTGCCCACCCTGCCGGTGGGGAGTGGCACCCGGTTGGGCAACAGAACTGAGAACTCGGGAGTCAGGTTTCCTCAGTGTCATCGACCCCTGGCTGCAGGAACCACAGTGACAAAGCCTCAGGCAGGGGGCCTCACCACCCACTTGCTGCCCACACTTTGTGTAAGGCCCGGAGCGACTTCATTCAGTGGTTGAGCCCTCCTGCGTGCCCTTTGCCAAAATGCCCAGCACTCAGGGGCGCTCGGTTTTCTTGTTAAAACCATTCGCCCCAAGGTGCAGGATGGCTTGTAGGAAAATACACAGAAGGAATAACTGCAGCGTTACCATCGGGTTGAGACACCCACAGCCAAGCAGGGCCTCCCATTCAAAGCTACAGCAGGCTCGTACCCAGTGGCTCAAGTTCTCTCTGTGCGGCAGTGACGCCCAAAGGAAACCCTCTTCCTTCCCCCAGGACCTCTGAAGCACTGATGAGACAAGAGTCTGACCCCACGTGAGGGTCGTGGTACCATCTGGGACCAGTGCTGGCTCTGCATCCTGGCTTTTCTGCCAGCCCAGCGCTCAGGGGACTGAGGTTCAGAGTCAGAGCCTCGGATCAGAGGGGAGGCCCCGGCTCACTTCATGACGATTCATCATCCAATGTTGGGCTAAAAGGGAGCTCTCACCTGCGTGAGCTCGTTTAGACTGCTGGTTGCTCAGGAAGGTACCTGCCATTTTGCTTCCGGGCTACACAGCCAATATTCTCAACAGGAGTGGGAACCTCAGCGGGTGAAAGTCCTCACGTCCTTTCCTTTGCAAAGACAGAGGGTAACTAGCACTTCTGGGCCAGGCACTACGGGCCTCTGACCTTTATAAAGGATCCATCCAGAGAACTTTGCTAATTCTTAAAACATCCCTGTGGTGTCCTTCCTCCAAGCGCTGAAGTGTAACAGACATATTGACACGGCCTGCTCCAGCCAGCGATGGTCAGAGACAGCAGAGTCAGGACGAAAGAAAGCAGGGGCTGGGCAGTTGGCGAGGTGCCTTCCCTGGTGGAAAGTGACTGAGCAGGCCAGGAGTCCAGCGTTTCTCCTGTGCTTTTCATCAGACCTTTGCCTGTGGCCTTCCCCTGCGTCTGTGCTGAGACATGCTGGATCCCACGGTTTCCTCCAGAATACCGGGTTCCCTTCACGCCGCCAGGGCGCTCACCCCCATGAACCTCTGCCGCCATCCAAATGCAGCTCCCTTGGTCATCGGAACGCTCTCCCTACCCTGGTGTCCTAAGCTCCGTCCTCCCAATCCTGGGCTCTGAACCCCTGGGGACCCCTTTCTATTGCCTGCACACCTCCTCTGGCTGTCACCTTCTCAGACTGCCTTCTTCCCCCTCAGCAGGTCCTCCTCCGAGCACCTCCTTCTCTCTCCCATTCCTCCCAGGCTGAGTGCTCTGGCCACTCCTTCTTCTTTTTTTAAACAAATATTTATTTGGTTGCATCGTGTCTTAGTTGTAGCTCACGGGCTCCTTAGTTGTGGCTCACTGGTTCCTTAGTTGTGGCATGCGAACTCTTAGTTGCGGCATGCATGTGGGATCTAGTTTCCTGACCAGGGATCGAACCCGGGTCCCCTGCATTAGAAGCGTGGAGTCTTAACCACTGTGCCACCAGGGGAATCCCTGGCCACGCCTTCTTAGCTCCCCCCAGGGACCTCTGGCTCCACCCGTCCCTAACACATCAGCATGGACCACCTCTCTGCGAGCTCCCATCTCCTCCCGTGGCTGAGCCACTCCTGCTGTGTTGGTATCTCTCAAACTCAGTTTCCAGCCCAGCTCCCCTCCTGCTGCCCAGGGCCATATTCCAGTTACATACTAATATATCCGTGTGTATTTATAAGGGAAACTGCAAATTCTACGTGTCAAAGGGTGAATTCCTCATCCTTCCTCTAAGTAGCATCTATTTCACATAACTCCCATCACAGTGAATGATCCCAATCCACCGCATGGTGCAACCAGAAACTTTGAATTTATTCGATATTTCTCTCTCCCCCTCACCTCAACATTAAACCAGTGAACCAACTAGTTCAGTCTCTTCTCCCTCCGAGAAGTTCCCAAAGTCAGTCCCCTCCTCTCTGAGACCCTGCTTCTGCCTCAGTTCTGACCGTCTGTTTCTCCCCAGGATGTATCAACAGCTTCGGAGCTGGTCTCAGCTCTTTCCAGCCTTCCCTCCTCAACATTTTCCCCACATTACAGCAAGATTTACTTTTTGAAAACACAAATCCAATGATAGCATTCTCCCTATGGGATGAGACCATCTGCCACTCTCTTTGTCTCCAGCCTCATTCCCACCACAACCCCAAAGGCCATTCTTGGCTCTGATCCATCTACACTGCTTGCCGAAGGCTCTATTCCCTCCCACGCCTTTCGAGTGTTGCTTCCAATTCCGGATCCTCAGAACGTCTTTTCTCCCCTTCTCTGCCTAGTCTCCTACTCAACTGCCCCTTAAGGCTTGGCTCGTATACCCACTCTCTCTAGAAAAAAAAAAAAAAAAAAAGATGGCACATTTATCCCCTCTTTTTATGAGATCCCCTGGTTTCACTCCCCACTCCCCCATCCCTTGCCTTGGGCTAAGTGAGACATTTTCCCTTGTGACTTAATACAATTCCCAGGCTTATATATGCACTCGGGGGTGCTCTCTCTCTCTCTCTCAAACACACACACACACACACACACACACACACACACACACACGTGTATTATGTATGCATAACCTGGTATTTAAGATATCTTAGTGGAATTATTGATTTACTCACATGCTCCCCCCTTGAGGGAGGAGATCTCATTCACTTCGTCTTTGTATCCTCCTAGCACTTTTACAATTGCTTGATTTACAACTGCTTAATTAATGAAGGTATCCCACAACACCCAGCATAGTCCTTCCTATATGCTACGATATTTGATGAAAATATTTCCTGACTCTAATTCATGACCTTCAAGACACCATCTTAAATTTCATGCTCACAGACTAAGAGAATTAAGGGATTCTATGAAGTATAATCTGTGTACATATATATTCTTGTGGCATGGGGTATGGCACTCTCCACTGCTGGAGTGAACCCTGCCTGAAGGTGACTAAGTTAGATGTGGCCTTCAATTCTCATTCCTATGTCCCCTCAGTGGCCACTTCCTGCTCTGTCTGCTCCATCTACGTGTTTCCGCCTCCCAGGTTTCATCATCCCCTTATTTGATAAGTTACAGGAAAAGGAACCGCAAAGGGCCACATTTGCTCCTTCACCTGCGGAGAGTCAAGAGGCCCACTGTAACCCTTGATGCAGACACGCCTGCTTCAGCTCAAGAACTTCAGAGCTGACGCATGCAGATCAGTGAAGTCAGAACACACCCTCGCACCATACACAAAAATAAACTCAAAATGGCTTAAAGACTTAGATACAAGACATGACACCGTAAGTTCTTAGAAGAGACCATAGGCAAACATTCTCTGACATAAATCATACCAACGTTTTCTTAGGCTAGTCTCCCAAGGCAATAGAAATAAAAGCAAAAAAATAAACAAATGACACCTAATCAAACTTACAAGCTTTTGCACAGCAAAGGAAACCATAAACAAAATGAAAAGACAATCTACGGACCGGGAGAAAATATTTACAAATGATGTGACCAATAAAGGCTTAATTTCCAAAATATACAAACAGCTCATACAACTCAATAACAAAAAAGCAAACAACCCAATAAAAAAATGGGCAGAAGACCTAAAGAGACATTTCTCCAAAGAAGACATCCAGATGGCCAGTAGGCATATGAAAAGATCCTCAATATCACTAATTATTAGAGAAACGCAAATCAAAACGACAATGAAGTATCACCTCAAGATGGTCAGAATGGCCATCATTAAAAAGTCTACAAATAACAAACGATGGAGAGGGTGTGGGGAAAAGGGAACCCTCCTACACTGTTGGTGGGAATGTAAGTCGGTGCAGCCACTATAGAGAACAGTATGGAGGTTCCTCAGAAAGCTAAAAATAGAACTACCATATGATCCAGCAATCCCACTGCTGGGCATATACCTGGACAAAACTATAATTCAAAAAGATACGTGCACCCTTACGTTCATAGCACACTATCTACAATAACCAAGACATGGAAACAACCTAAATGTCCATCAACAGATGAATGGAAAAAGAATATGTGGTATACACACACACACACACACACACACACACACACACATATATATATATATATATACAATGGAATACTACTCAGCCATAAAAAAGAACGAAATAATGCCATTTGCAGCAACATGGATGGACCTAGAGATTATCATACTAAATGAAGTAAGTCAGAAAGAGACAAATACCATATGATATCACTTATATGTGGAATCTAAAATATGACACAAATGAACATATCTACGAAACAGAAACAGACTCACAGACATACAGAACAGATTTGTGGTTGCCAAGGGGGAGAGTTGGAGGGGGTGGGATGGATTGGGAATTTGAGATTAGCAGATGCAAACTATTATATATAGAACAGATGAAAGGTAAACAACAAGGTCTTACTGTATTCCACAGGGAACTATATTCAATATCCTATGATAAACCATAATGGAAAAGAATATGGAAAAGAAAAAAATATAGATCTGAATCACTTTGCTGTAAAGCAGAAAATTAACACAATGTTGTAAATCAACTAAACTTCAATAAAATAAATTCTAAAAAATGAAAAAAAAAAACAAAAAAAGAACTTCAAAGCTGAGAGTGTTTGGAGAGAGAGGTCATGGGCTGTAGCTGGCAGCCGTAGCAGAGGTGGGTTGTTCTGTTGCCATAAAACCAAAATATGGGGATTTGGGTCATACGCCCAGCAGGCCCAGGTGTTACCCGAGAAGCACCCTTCACCAGCAGCCCCATGACACATCATCAATAAGCAAGAACCCACATCAGCAGTTTCCGAGACTTGTTTCCCTCCTCATGGCAGAAGCCCCTGCAGTGAAGTCAGGGGTACTTTTCCAGTCAGGTGTGGTGGTGACACAGTAGGAAAGTGCAGGCATCCCAGATGTCCCATGCAGCATTCTGGAGACTTCTAACACCCATATCTGAGGTATCTCACCCACAGAACTACACAGAATTGACTGATACTGATCTTCTTACTCATTTCAGTAAGTGGCAACTGATGTCTCAAGAAGAAAGGACCGAAGGGATATTGGATTTTCAAGTCAGAAGGATGCTGAGAGATCATCTGACCCAACAGACTTATTTTACAGCAAGATGCAGAAGCTGATGGCCACAGTGTGAAAGCCATTGGTCCAAATCAGAGAATTTCCTACAAATATCTTCAAGAAGCTTCTGCAGGGGACTCTTAGGATTTCAGTAGAATTATCAACATTCAGAACCTATGTCTACTTACCTTCGCATCTCCTCAGAAGGCAATGACAGTATCTTATATCAATTTGCAGTTGATAGGAAATTTGCATGTCTTTAGTAATTTATTTTGTATTCTGAGTGAAGACTGGCAGAGAACCTTCGCTCTAGTGCCTTGTTATTCACTCCCATCAGCCCTCATGATATCGGGTCGCTGTTCCAAACACAGTGGCCCTTAAGAAACACCCCTGTCTTCTGACTGAGAAAGACCAGAACTTTCCAACACGAGAAAGTAAGAATTCCAGCTCTTACCATTCAAGATGGTTTTCTACAAACGCAGACATGGGGCTGATCTGCACGGTGTAGGTGTCATTGGCGGAGTACTCGAAGAGTCCGTAGTAAGGGTTGAAGAGCTCCTGAGACAAAAGGAAGAAGAACTCTCGCGAAGGACCACTGTAGTCCAGGCTGCAAAGGAAGCAGAGGCCCGGGAAGCTTATTACGTGCGAGAGGCGGGGGACCTGTCCCTATGCAGGGGCTGGCTTGCCCTTTCAGAGTCAGTGCTAGGAAAGCAGAGAGCAGCCTCTGCTCTTTACAGTGGATCCCAAGGGACGTATAATTTGCTGTAGAAAATGAGAATGCAGTGATTGGTTTGGGCGTGATGTCCTTACTAGATGGCCATGCACCAATGCTATGGCAGTGTTCCTTAACCTTCGTCCTCGATCATATCATACCTTTTGGATAAAACACACAACTGGCCCATTCAAAACCGGGACTTCATTGTGGGAGGTACAAAAGAATTTCCTGTGATGGTGCATGTATGCATGTGTATAAACTGAAAACACTTTCAAATTCATTCTGCTATGCCCTCCTGGGTGGGCTTGCCCTCCACGGTTGAGATGGCGTGCCAAGAAATCACTGAAATTATATGAAAAATTCGGTACGTAGTTATGTACGTGCCCTCTTGGGGGAAGAGTTCTTTGATCAGAAACTCAGGAGGGTACCCACGTGAGAAAGTAAAGATGCAGTAGTTTAGGTCTGTATTTTTGGCTTATACTATGACCATGTGACCTCAGACTCTAGAACATGCCAATCATCTTAGGCTTTTAGAGAACATGAAACCTAAAGATTGGCAACACCTGGAGAGAAAGGCCTCCTGGGAGGACATGATCAGAATCACCTTGAGGCAAAGGCTTAGAGACATCCTGCTCCTTCTTGAGAAGAATCACCCAGGATCTGGGGTCTCTGGTCTACCCACACTAAGGTGTCTCCATAAAAGTGCTGGTGCCTCACCCCTCCTCTCCAACAAAGGTGATGTAGAGCTTGTTTCGCTGGAGCTCCTTCCGGGAATAGGCCATAACCTGATTGAAGGTTCCCTCCAACAGGTGGTCTCGCCGAATGATGAGCCTGGAAAGGAGAAGAAGTCATGTGGGTGGTGAGCCGGTGCTCGGGCTCTGATGTTAGGGAGTGTTCTAGGTGAGCTGTGGGGACCCAGGCTGATGGTCTCATTGCCCAGCCTCTCCAACAAGGTACAGATTCCGTCAGTTCAGCTATGGCCTTATGTTGACACTCTTTTCAAAACCATGAAAACACAAGGACGTGCACTTTCATAATGGGACACATTCCATCATGTTGGACTACCTTTAGGATTCTTTTTTATTTTTTTGCAGTATGTGGGCCTTTCACTGTTGTGGCCTCTCCCGTCGCGGAGCACAGGCTCCGGACGCGCTGGCTCAGCGGTCGTGGCTCACAGGCCTAGCCACTCCGCAGCATGTGGGATCTTCCCGGACCGGGGCACGAACCCGTGTCCCCTGCGTCAGCAGGCGGACTCTTAACCACTGCGCCACCAGGGAAGCCCTAGGATTCTTTTTGATCAATTCCAAAAAGAATCTCTTAAGTTGGATTCCTGAGTTTGGGTTTGACTTTTCAAGATGAAAATAATAAACCCAAAGTGGAAAAGATCACAACTCTTTACTTAGATCCGAAGATCAAAGCTATTTGACTAACGAGTAGGTAAATTTGTCCCAAGCACATGTAAAGGGAAACGTACGAATTTTTAATTTAGTTCAAGATACCTTATTTTCTGTAAAGGTCTACCATTGATTTTAGACATGGTTTTGTTTGAAATCTACTTTTCTTTCTCCCTCTCCTTCCCTTCTCTTCTCTTCCTGCCTCCCTTCCAATTTCTTAACTTCCTTTCTTCTTTCTTTCCAACTTCCTAACTTTTTCTTTCCTCCCTTCTATGAACATGACTGATACTACACCACGGCATCCAATCTCCAAACACATATTACCAAGTTATAGGGGAGAAAAGGATAGAAGCATCTACCATCTGAGTTCAGTGCCAAGCACTGGAGCACTCACTTAATTTTCCCTGGACCCTGACCAAATCCTTTGGCTTCCAGTTTTCGGTAGAAATTGCGGAGCTTGGCCTCAAAGTCTCTCCTGTAGGGTGAAGGGGCTCTTGCACTGGCTCTCTGTAAACCTGCAGAGAGAAGCACACAGGCTGAAGGTCATCATCTTTTACTGAAGAACAAATATGCAGGGCAACGGAGGAGAAAGGGCCAACCAGAGGCACATTCCTGCATCTTCGTGTTTTACTTCTCCAAGACATTTCCCTTCATTTCTGTCACTCGCTCAGTTACTTTTATAATAAACAGGTACAATATAATAAAGAGAAAACCGAATTCCGATGACAATAGATATTTATGTCTTCCACTCCATTTCAAGTTGCGTTTCTCTTCAGAATACCTCGATGAGCGTGTTTCTTGGCTTAGTTATGCTTGAATATTCTTTAGAATATTCTAAAACAACATAAATCAAACTAGACTCTTGTAAGTTACTATATTATAAGAAGTGGTTGTAACTATAATGAAGCAACTAGGATTGTAATATATGTGTACTTTGTACTTCTCTAACTATATTGACGCTAAAATAAATATACATGTCCATTAGGGCCCAGAGCATGCAGGAGTTTACATCAGATTACCTTGCACTATAAAAGCAAAATTAATAATAATAATATTATGAATAATAATTCCCTACTCTTTACAGAAGAGAGTTTTTGTATCACCTAGAGTGCTTTGTAGATGCTTTATTATCTTTATGTACCTTTTAATGAAAAAAGGAATGGAAAAAATAACATTCTTCTCTAAGTTTCGCAGATGGCTATGATCATGGTTTGCCCCTTCAATAACTATTTATTAGTTTATATTCCAGGTACTGAATTTATAATCTAGATGAAACTGATACAACCAAACTCCCAGAAATGAGAATCTTATTATAAGTTGAGATGATTCCTACCCATGAAGGAAAGGAACTTAGTTCTTTGAGATCACAGAATACTCCGGCCAAGTTCAGGAAGGCTTCCCTGGGGAATAGCTGAAGAATAAGTAGGCATGAATTAGCTTGAGTGAGTTAGGAAGGGCTTCCACTTGACTTAAGAGAAGAGATGAGCCGGGAGAAGAGCAATCTAGGTAGAGGACCAGCACGTGCAAAGGTACCGTGGCAGGATGGAAAATGGTGCTCCAGTCTATCTGGAGCATAGGGTGTGAGGACCAGAGTGATGCAAAACAAGGCTTGAGAGGTGGGCGGGAGACAGATCAAACAGGATGAGGTACACCGTACTAAGCAAGTTTGTTTAATGTTAAGCACAACAGGAAAGCCGTTGTGTGGGGACCAACGTGATGTGTCTTGAGTTATGAAAACCTTAGTCTTTCTGCAGTAGAGAGAAAACACCGGAGAGGCCCAGAGTGGATTTAGACAGCCGCATTGCACTAGGGTGGTGTCAGTGGAGATGAGAAATGGGACTACATCGAAAAAAAAAAAAGAAGAAGAAGAAGAAGATAGATTGGAGATGTGTTTAGGAGGCAATGAACTGGATATTGTTAGTGAGGCCCAGGTGGGTTTCAGACATCATAATGGAATGGCCTGTGGTGACATTCACTGAGATGGGGACAAATGGAAGAAGCACAGATGGGTGAGGTCACGAGCTTGGTCTTTGATGGCAGTACGTTTGAATGCTTGATTGGAAAAAGACACAGCTTGAGAGAGAGGAGAATAAAACCTGGCACAGAGTCTTGAGGATGGTTGGAAGGGAAGGATGAGTCCGCAAAGGTGGCCAAAGACGTAGATGAAATGCCCACAGCTTGTGTCCCAGAAGCCAACTGAAGAGGTGACTTAAGGGGAGGAGCCATCAGTAGTGTTAAATGTGGCTGAAAGGTCAGGAGGAAGGCTGAGAATTACCCATAGGACTGGGTACCCAGAGCTCGCCGCGACCTTATAGAAGACGCCCCCTCTAATGCACAGGTGTGAAGGGGGAGAGGGAGGTGGCAGCATTGGTAGGCTTGTAAGATAGGCAGCAGGCATTTGAGACAGTTCCTGTCTAAGGGCTTCAATTTTCTCAGTGAAGGAAGAAGGCACATCATTTGCCAGGAGAGACCCAGGGGTCGGAAGTTTGAGAGGAGTGGCAACGTTTGAAATAGCAGTAGAGAAGAGCATACGTTTACCAGTGAAATGTGGTTGAATTTTCTTTTGGGTGTTTATGGTCCATGTGAGGTGGAGAGATGACTAATTTATAATTGATAATCTGCCTTGTCAGGTGAATTTGCCCAAGAATGCCTGACTAGAGATGTAGGGGAAGCAGATATTAAGGTGACCTACGAGTGGAACTCTGTAAATGAAATGGAGAGGATCGGGGAGCTCAGGGCATCGTCAAGAAACGATGAACCAGGGATCCTATGCTGGATGAGGAAGAGGCGGTTAGAAAGGAGAGGCGTCCGTAAACTGGAGGTCATGATGAGGGCACAGGGTGGTATCGGGGAGAGCAGCTGAATAAGCACGTTGGATGGGAGTAGGATGCTTGAGTCAGTGACGTCAGAGATGACAACAAGACAGGAAGGGGATTGTGGGACCAGTGGTTGAGGAGGAGGAGGGCAGGGCAGACAAGGAAGCCCAGAAACTGGGAGGCCAAGGAACTGCACGGGTGCCCTGTGGATGCTGATGTCATCCAGGATGGTGGAAGGACTTGGGGAGGAGAGGGAGACTGTGAGATGGGTGCCACAGTCTTTAAGAATGAGAAGAAGGTGGGTGGATGACAGCAACTAGGGGCAGAGATACGGCTGATCTGTGTTAGCCAGGAGGCACACAGGGCACCAGCGGCACCAGTCTCACCAGCGAGTCCTGCAGCATCTGAGGTGTGGGGGGAACCAACAGCCACCACTTGAAAAGGAAAGAGTCTCTGCTGAAATACCACGTTTCAGGACATAGGTAGAACTAGAATACAAGTCTGTAGGTGCAAGTATAATTTTCTGCCATCAGATTACAGTATATTTTATAATACAACTTTCATTACTGCTGGTACTACCACTATGGCCCATGGTCCCTACAATGCATTTTTCTAGTAATTTAAGCTTTACAAAGTGCTTTGGCACGTATAATTCACTATGTTGCCCCAGGTAACTGTCATAAAGGTCTGGAAAAATGGAAATTGTAAAGTTTAACTTCAAAATGCCTGGCTTACATAGTCTAGGACCCCAAGGTCAAAGCTAGGAGAGTAAAGAGTTAAGCACTTTGACAACATGAATTGGATGACTCTTGGCGTTCACGGTGTCAGTAACATCTGCATCAGGAAGGTCGATTCCTTTTATAAAACTTATCCAAATAGTCCGCAGTTAGCAAGTAACTCTTTATACTCCCTTATTCTATTTGCAGTATGATATCTCCCCCGTGTAATGACACTCTACATACCAAAGGTACGTAGACACTCTACTGCCAAAGGTTTGGACCAAGATGTAGACACATTATCAGGCTGGGACCATCTCTACAACAAGATGGCAGATCATCATGCAGACCGACAGGTCCCCCAGATGGAAGGCTCTGCCCCCCAGAAGGAAGTCATCCCGTGCACACTGGAGACAACTGATTGTCCTGACGCTGGCTCTGACAAAGCTCCGGGTCCTCCTTTTCCCAAGCCGTGTCGTCTCAGCTATGCTGTATGTCCGACGCAGCACACGTGGGACATGTCCTCAGCAATGCTACTGATACACTTGTTTGCAGGAAGGCCTAACAAGGAGATACTGACTTAAAAACAGATTTTAGGAATTAGCGAAACTACCTCTAAGAGATAGTCCTGAACAACGTGACGGGGGTCATTCTGAACCAATGAAAAGATAGTCTAGTTTTAGAGACCTATGGCAGTATTGAGTGACACTAGCTGAATGAGACATCCCTTCTGGGGGACAGAGCGTATTGCTAAATTCTGTTTTTCTTCTCCATTTCCCCCCGGCTTCAAAAGCCAACTTTGAACTCTAACTCCGGAGGTCATAAGATAAGAAGTTACTAGATTTTTCAACTAACTTCCTTTACTAAATTTTAAAGTTATAAAAATATATTTGGGTTTGCCACAAACACCCATGACAATGTGCTCTTGTAAACCAAGACAATGGGGAAAACTCTTCAATATCTGGATCCCATGTGGGAGTACGGATTTCACTAAAGCTAATTATCTTGATGAACCCAGGAAATACTAGCTTCTTTTTCCGCTAAACGGTTCGATATATACTTCCTCATTCGGAATGGAAAATACCCACAAAAAATATCATGAGTTCTAATTCTAAATTCATTCTAATACACAAAGAAAACTCTAGGGAAACAATTTCACATCATGTTACAAACTTCTTTGGCACCTTCACGGGGGCATAATGGTGGTCCCTAGTAAGCACGTAACCTAGTGCCTCCTTTACAACTTAACAGAAAGTTACTCAAATTGGTATCTAATAACATTCTGATTCATGAGGCAGAATGTTCCGGAAAGGGCTCTTCCCTTTTAAATGCTCAGAGAGTGTGTTTTAGAACAGAACAGCAATTTAGAGCAGGGGTCCGCAGACTTTTTCTGTAAAGGGCCAGATAGTAAATATTTTAGGTTTCGGGGGCCATACGGTCTCTGTTGCTCTGCTGTTGTAGCATGAAAGTTGACACAAAATATACAGATAAATGGGTGCGGCTGGGTTCCAATAAAATTTTATTGATATACAGATAAATGGGTGCGGCTGGGTTCCAATAAAATTTTATTGATAGACACCAAAACATGAATTTCATATAATTTTCGTGTCATGAAATATTGGTTTAGCGAAAAATGTTTCCAAATCATCAAAAAATGCAAAACACATAATAGCTTGGGGTCATTACCAAAACAGGTTGCACTGTGTCAACACCCAACTTAGTGCACAGATGATCAGCAAATTGAGAGGGGACTAAGGGAGAGAGGGCACCTTCATCAGGTGGAAACACAGGTGGCCACCCGCAGGAGACAGAATGCCAGATCCTCACGTTACCTGGGGAGTTCTGAGGTGACGAGCAGGGTGAACAGCGGGGAGAGAAGCTGTACCCAGGGTGGAAGGCAGCCTGCAGGGGGACATAGGACATAATCTCTTCTTCAAAGAGACTGCAACGTAAAAAAAAAATTAAAAAGTTAGTTCTCTGTCCATGAGAGAATGTTCACAAATTGGGGTAAGAGTGGTTACAATTCTCACGAGACAACGAAAGCACTCAGATTCACTTGGATGGGCACATCCCGGCATGCAAACTCTCCCTGTCATTTTAAACCCTAATTAATCCTACAACAAGGTCTCCATCAAGTACCATATGTAGCTCTTGATACCCCAGTCTTACATGTAGAGAAAGAGGTGAATAGCAGGTATAAGGGTGGGAGCCCTACTTCAGTTGCAGCCACTAGAATATTCTAGAACAAGCAACGAGTGTTTCAGTCTGGGCTG